>NC_035446.2:47566336-48263003 GCF_002127325.2 Helianthus annuus | reverse complement strand
GAACATTGGGCCCTTCGAGATCCTGGAAAGGATCGAAACCGTTGCATACAAACTAAAGCTTTCAGAAGAACTGAGTAGCGTTCAAGACACATTTCACGTGTCAAATCACAAGAAACTCCAAGAGACAGTAGTTATTCTCGCGGATGAGATTCACGTCAACGACAAACTCCAATTTACTGAATAACCTGAGAAGGTTACAGACTGGAAAGTCCACCAGACACTAAGATGTTGTATTAAACTTATCATAGTTCGTTGGAATTCACGTCATGACCTAGAGTTTACTTGGGAGCGTGTAGACTAAACCAAAACAAAGTATTCGCATTGTTTCACAACTCCCCTGCAACCGATAACATCGCCTGAATTTCGGGACAAAATTCTTTTAACGGGGGGAGAATGTGACAACTGGCAATTTTCCACATATTCCATACAATGTTAAACAGTAATTTGTGCATTAATGACTGTGCCTGATTTAATTAATGACATGAATGATTTTCTGAATGTTGTCATATACATACAAGTGCATCACATATTGCATGATGTCATATCATTATTGCATTGAACACTTTATGATCCAAATGATGCACGAAACAAAGATAGCACAATTATCAGACAAAATAGAAGTACCGACGGGAGTTCAGTACTCAGGCAGACATGATGTTAAGACACAGAATGGGCCCTAATCCAAGAGTTACACTAGAATAGTTTGTAGGAAAGTAGTGATTACAAAATTGCCTTCCGAGTGATAGTTTAAGTGCCAGAAAGTGCCCGAAACACTCTAAAAATGCAGAATTCTGCAATTTTCAGCAAAAATAGCATTTAAAAAACTTAAAATTATGCAGAATTATGGTTTAATAGTCCAGAATACCTTCTTAGGTGGCGGGAATCAAAACTGTCATAAAAAGGAACATAAAGCATACTAAACTGAGTAATTTAACACCTTAACGAACCTGTAACCAACCGAACAACCGGACACTACCCGAAACACCAAATTTTCACTAGAAGCATTGTTTTAACATTTTTGAGCTAGTTATGGTCACCAAACATCATAACACACCCTAAAACGTTATAACACATATAACACTAACTATTACCCTTGAAAACTAACCAAGATCTTTAACTTAACATGACAACCTAACTAGCACCCCCCCCCCCCTAATTCACGGTTAGAAACATGGGACCCACCCCATGATTTTATATGAATTCTTTAATTGATTTGTTGGGTGCTTTAAGAACATAAGACCAATTAGTTATTTGATTGTTGGAAAGATTTATTTATAACACACAAGTCCCTTACACAACTCATTTCTTCATCATCCAACTTACCCTTTTCTCTCCTCCCTCTTCTTGCTCACGGTCACAATACACATACACTACATCCATTTTCATTCCACTAACAAGCATTCGAAGGTGATTAAGAGGTGCAAGTAGCATAGTAAAGAAGCTAGGAAGCATTGGAATTTGAAGGACCTTTCTCTAGAGCTTTTATCCACCTAGTTATCATCTTCATCATCTTCGGTTCCTTCCCTAGCCTTGTGCTAGTAGTAAGACTCTTATAATCCCATTTTACTTCTTATTATGATGGTTAAAAGTATATGCAAACGAATAAACATGAAGAACATCAAAGAGCAAGAACATAACTCTTAACATAATGCTCTAAATCATAAGAATCATTGTTGTGTTAGTGCATGTGTGCATCTTAATGGTAGATTACTTGTGTTTACGATGTTAAACATCGTAAGAGTCTTGCTAGATTGTGATTAAACACATGATCTAGCAAGTGAGAGGATGATCTTGTGAAGAACCAAGATGATCATCCTATTATGTAAACATGAACTTGAAAGATGAAATTGTTTTTTTATGAATAATGATGATTAAAACATGATATTAGTCTTGTACATGGATAATTTCAAAGATGGTTTTCTCAAGAAACCAAGTTTAAGTACAAGATTTACATAACCATGATTTTTAAAGAAACTAACCATGTTTTAGTGTTAATTTAAGTGTAGAAATGTGTTGTTAACATGAAAAATTCAAAAGAATGATTTTTAGAAAAATCATTTTACAAGGTGTGAAAGTCTAAAATCTTCAAGAATGTGATTTACAAACAAATAACCATGTTTTAAAGGGTAACGAAGTCTACTAATTAACATGGTAAATTACTACAAATTTTTACAAAATTTCAAGTTCATGAAGTAATGTAAATGGCATGATTTTGGCTTATGGTAAGTGTTGTTTGATTTATTGTTGATTGGTGTTGATTTTAAAAGAAAATGATATGATTTGAAAGCATGAAAACCTCCATTTTTAAGGGGAAACTATGGCAAATTTTTCTAGAATTTAAACACTTAGAAAAATATTTTTAAACAAGTCTTTGTAAGTAGATTTTGACCATGGTTTTCATATAAAAATTTGCCATAATTTTTTTTACAAAAATTACAAATATTGGAGGTTGATTTTTGATAAATAAAAGTGACTAAGTATATATTTAGGAAAATATATATTTTGATGTCACAATTTGTGTGATTACTTGTATATTATATGTATTAGTTATATTATTTTAGGACGTGAAATACTATAACTCACCAAAATACCAAGAATTATAACACAAAATATTACCGAAATTCTAAGAGAACAAATATATAATTTATACCGAAAATTGGACAAACCAAACAAGGAATATGGATTTTATATATATATTCCAGAATAAAGTTCATATATATATTTTGACAAATAAATTAAACGGTATTTTGGAAACCAAGGTAATGGAAATTATGATTTTTACAAGTGTTGCAAAAATATGTCATATTTTTGCCAGGTAGAAAATACATTATTTTTTTGAATATAGAAAGGATATATATATATATATATATATATATATATATATATATATATATATAGTGAAGGGTTCAAATGAGAAGAAAATTTTTGTAAGAATAAGTTTTAAACCAATAGAAATGCTCCATTTTAATTCATTTAATATGTGTATTTAATGTTATTAATAAGGGCATATAGGTAAATTTCTAATTGTAATTAATTAGCTAACTAATTAAACTTGTAACTCACTTTTAAATATATGAAAAAATAATTTAGGGTGAAGGACAATTTTCGACATGTGTAGGATAAACTTTAGTATGTGTAGGATAAATTCTTAAATGTGTATGATAAATTTAGATATGCGTAGGGTAAATTTTGGTAAGTGTAAGATATATGTTGGATAAATTTTGAAAATGTGTAGGATAAAATGTTTTTTGTTTTATTAATGAGAGATAACATAATTTATAGGAGGAGTTATAAACTATTTAATATTTTACCATTATGCCCTTTCTTCTTTTTCTTCTCATATTAAATTTCTTCTCAAATGAACCTTTTTTTTGGGGTAAAGGGTTACCCTGATGAATTTTATAAATGAACCAAATAAGTACAAGGGTGTGTCAGAACGACACACCAACTAGACATGACATGCCAAGCCTAGGAAATCAAGAAACACAACCAAACCAAAAACAACCAAATAAGAAAGACAACCACACTAACAACCAAGACCGATCAACAAGACTCTGACAAACTAGCCCGAATCCGCTACATTGTCTTTGATCTCTTCAATCTTCCAAATCTTGAAAATCTTCTCCTTAGCCAAAGCCACCCGAAATCTGAACCCCATCAGGCGCAAACGAACCGAGCTTTTAATTGTCTCAACAACTTGAGCCACCGACCTCTTATTATTCTTGAAAAGCCTGTTATTCCTCTCTTGCCAGATGTAATAAGACGAAGCAGCAATCAACAATTTGCAAATAACATGATCTGCTTTCTTGGAGCTAGAGTGTTGTTCCACCCAAACTAATAACGAAGGCCACGTATTATCCACATTCCCCAAATTTACCAAGTTCTTAACGTTACTCCACACTTGAGCCGCAAAAGAACATTGGAAAAACAAATGGTCCCGACTATCACGATCAAAATTACACAGCGGACAACACATTAGATTCAAATTCGTTCGACTACCCACTTGCCAAACTGCCAGTCGATCCTGAGCTTTTAATTTATTTCTAAATGCCAGCCACAAATGAAATGAATGCCTCAGAATGCATTGAGAAAACCACACCATGTTAGCCCACATTGCATGATGCTCCCTATTCCGAATTGTATTCCAAACTTGAAACGATTGGAAATCACATATTTTCCCATCCAAGTCATTCTAAACCAGTCGATCCACACTATTAGGAACAAGAGAAGGAACCGAGATCGTGATTAACACCGGAAAAAGATCCAGCCAAGCTTGAGGCCACTTCCAATTTCCATTCTTATCAACAACATCCGCAACCGTAGACTGTAACAAAAACCCAGCATTAGCAATGGACCTTGGAGAGATAAAAGAACTAAGCAGGCTTAGCGAACACCACATATTACTCCAGACATTAGTTTGAACACCACTTTTAAGAGAAGACCATATGTGAGGCCGAATAATATGACGAATAGACAAAATCTTTCGCCATCCCCAGCTCATACTCCCTCGGCACGAAACCTCCCAAAAGTTTCGACCTTTAAGCTTGTAATCATGAATCCATCGCACCCAAATAGAATCCTGTTTAGTGATAATACTCCAAATATGGTTTGCCATAAGCGATTTATTAACATCAAAAATACTTCTAATGCCCAAACCACCTTCATGTTTAGGCAAACACACATCTTTCCACGCAACCTTAGCATGGATCCTACCATCCGAACCAGCATTCCACAAAAACCTATGAATTCGTTTCTCAAGGTCACTAATAACCCGAGCTGGGATAATGAAAACTGACGCCCAATAGATGTGCATAGATGAGAGAACCGAGTTGATAAGCTGCAAACGACCAGCAAACGACAAGGACTTAGTCGCCCAATTGACAATCTTTTTATCCATACGCTCAATGAGGATCCTACAATCTTTATATAGAAGTCTTGAAGAGAAAAGAGGAACCCCAAGATAACGGACCGGAAGAACACCCTCCTGAAACGGCATAATATCAAGAATTTCCTGCCTTATCGAATGAGGAACATTGTAGAAAAACACCGTACTCTTAGCTGGACTTGGAACGAGACCAGAAATATTAGTAAAGATCTCCAGTGCCTCCTTAATTTTCTTAACAGAAACCACATCACCATGAACAAAGATAAATAATCATCAGCAAATGACACATTAATTATTTTCTCCTTAGTACAGTGAGCATGATATTTAAATGACATAGTAGCTGCTCGTCGAAGCAGAAGCGATAAAACCTCCATAACTAGCGTGAATAAGTATGGCGACATTGGATGACCTTGCCTTAACCCACATTTACCCCTGAAATATCCATGCAGATTGCCATTAATACACAAAGAGTACGATATTGTGGATACACACGTCATGATCCACTTCACCATTTTATGATGAAACCCAAAACGAATTAGAACATCCACCAAGAATTTCCAGTTGACTATATCATAGGCTTTCTGAATATCAATTTTGAACGCATACCTAGCCGGGCCCCTGTTAAGGTGATAATTATGCATCAATTCCTGAGTGAGGAGAATATTATCCGAAATCTTCTGTCCCGGCACAACTCTCAAATGAACTTTCCCCTATATATATATATATATATATATATATATATATATATATATATATATATATATATATATTTGAATTATTAGAAGATATATTATTTTGAAGAAAATACATTTTCTTAAACAAATTTAGAATATATTATTTTTGGGGTGAAAATTGGAATTATGAATATTTTCTAAGATAATCTTGAAAATATAATTATTTTTGCCAAGGAAGGATTATGGATAATTTTCTATAACAGATTTCGTAAAATATATATTTAAGAATATATATTGGTGAATTTTTATTTGATTAAAAATATTATTCCAGAAAATTAAATACAAAAATTAAGTATAAAGATACTTAATAAATACAACAAAAATACGTATTCTCGTACGTATAAATATACACCGGAATACGCCACCAATACTTGGCAAAAATACACAAGTCTAGGAATACAAGTATAAGTATACCCACCCTTGAGAAAAATATTCATGGAAAGATTACAAGTCAATTAAGTTAAAATATATTATTTTAACAAACATTCCAATAATTAATAAATATAATTTAAGTTAAAATATTATTATTTTAACAAATAATTATATGGTTTGGAATAATACTTATGAACATAAAAAATGTAACTCAAAGGATACTAAGTCTTAACAAAGCAACTAAGACTAAAAGTCGATACACGACCTAAACGTCTAATAAAACATGGTGTGACACCCGGCTTTTCAGGCCGTACCGTACAATTGTAACACGTGTTGTGAATAGGTAACAGGGCTCTATTTGACTCGTTATGATGTTTATATGTGAAATTTAATGAGTTGGTAAAATTAAGCTTTGATAAAAATTATGTTGGCAACGGTAAGATAAACGCTTATCGCGTAACAGTTAAAATGCGAAACGAACGTCGGTGACCACCCGAGCAGTGTTAAAATCCTAAAATAGTCTGTTATGATTAGAATAATAATTTTAATCATATTCATGAGGAAAAATAAATTAAAACGCTAAGAAACTCTATTTTTCGAGTTTAAGCGCGTACCGCACGATGCAACACGTATACCGACAAAATACTGTCAACACAACCTGTCAAGGCACCCGATAATCATTTTAGTAATAATTTAATGAGTTTATTACTTTAGAATTATAAAAATAAATAAAAACGGATAAATCCCTATTTTTGCGATTTTAAGCGCGTACCGCGCAGCACAGCGCGCATTCTGCGAAATACCGGCAACGTAGCCAGTCCAGGCAAACAAAATATTGTTCGGTAATATTTTCGTGGGCTTATTTATAGAGCGTTAAAAATAATTTAAAACGCGCTAAAATGGGTTAAACGCTAGATAAAATACCCGGTAATCAGTAAAATACCAGTTTTTGCCTATATATATGTATATATATGTGTATGAAATCGTGTATATATGTGTGTAAGAGAGAGATAAATATGTTGACAGCCATGCAAGCCATTTACACACTCTCTCTCCTCCACCTATTGGTCCTAAAGGGAGGTGGAGTGATGATTATGTTGTGGTGTCTCCTTTGTCTTACAAAAACCAAGAAAATTCATTTTCAAAAATCAAACACTCTCTATCTCTCTACAATTCAGCCGAAAATCCTCCTTCACACCTCCATAATTTCGAAATCTTTGATGTTCTTGTAAGAATCAACTTAAATCCAAGGTGTTTCCAAGCGAAAGTCTGAGAGTTCGAGGAAGGAAACCGATGAGAAGCATGACAGGAAATGCAGTTCGAGGAAGGCATATGTAGCCAGTTCTAGCCGTTCTAGAAAGGATAATGCCAGGGATGGTAGGAGTAGTCTGGAGAAGAGGACTCACGAGGAGGAGCGGAGAAAGTGCGTCAGAGGTGGTCGGACTAGACATGTGACCCCCAAGTGTTATGCTAGGAGTATATTGGATGGAGTTACGCTAAAGGGATGTTACAGGTGTGGTAAGCAAGATGATTTCGAGAGAGATTGTCTGAAAATGAAGGGTCAGGATGCCAGGGGTAGAGCGTTCGAGCTAAACGCTGGGAAGGCACAAGACGATCTTGCTGTTGTTACCGGTATGTTTCGAATCAAAAACCAATCTATGTTCATACTTTTAATACCAAAGCTGACTTGAGTTTTGTTTGAGAAATTTTGAACCATTTTTGTGGTCACCTACAAGAAAGCTGAGTATAAAGCGCCCTATAGAACTAGCAATTGGTAAGTTGATGGAAACTAGTGAGATCGTTCGCGATTGTAGTATTTAGTAGGTAATCGTAGTTCTAGTATTGGTTTATTTCCAGTGGAGCTGGGGAGCCTTGACGAAGATGTGAAAATGGATTGATTATCCAAGAATGAAGTGGGGAATATCGCTTGAAGAAGCTAGCTAGGATACCTCGTCCTGATGGCAGTGGAGAGGTGGAAGATGTTCACGGAGACCGACCGAGTCGAGTGTCGAGTGTTGATGGTTGAGAGTCGTCAGTTTTGTGAGGATGCTCGAGTTGTTGTGAAATGGGGGCTATACTGTGTTCTTAGTTAACATGGTTGATACGAAAGCCGAATGTAGGAATACCGGAGAGATTCCTATTGTTCACAATTATCCAGAAGTTTTCCTAAAAAGACTTACCTGGATTTTCCCCTGCAAGACAGATCAAATTTCGAATCGATCTGGCACCCAGTGCAGCGTCCAGTTGCACAATCTCCATATAGATTAAGCACCGTTTGAGAATGATAGAAATGTCGAGTCAGTTTCGAGAGCTACTAGACAAGGGTTTCATTTGATCAAGCTTTTCGTTTTGAGGCGCGTCTATTTTGTAGAGAGGAAGAAGGATGGATCCTTCAGGATATGTGATGATTTCAGAAAGCTAGACGAGTTGACTATCAAGAATCGGTACCCTTTACCGAGGATTGACGATTTGTTCGAACAAGCCACAGGGATCCAGCTGCTACATGAAGACCAACCCACGATTAGGATATCCTCAGTTGAAGGTCGCTGACGAAGATATTCTGGGGACAGCTTTTCAAACGTGATTTGGCCATTGCGAGATATTAGTCATGCCCTTTGATTTAAATTAATGCGCCATAAATATTCATAAATCTCATAAATAGGGTATGGACACCCTAATCGGATAAACTCGTGATAATATTCATCGACGACATGCTTATCTATACACGAACCAAAGAGAATCATGAGTAATGTTTGAAGATTAACCATGGAATTGGAAGGGATGAGGAAGGTATGCTTGTAGATCAGCTCGAGATCGGGAGCGTGTATGATGGACTCAGAAGGAAGTTAAGATACTCACATGCCTTTGGCAGAGTTATCTTACAATAATAATTAACACGCTAGTATTCAGGTTGCTCCATTGGAAGCCTTGTATAGATGGAAGTGTTGATCGCCACTTTGTTGAGCTAATGTGGCAAAAGACGGTTAACCAGACCTTAGTTTATCTAGGAAACCAGTGCCAGGATTTTCCTAGATCCAGGGAAGGTTAAAAGTCGCCAATTGATCGACAGAAGGATTACATGGACAATTGAAGGAAACAATTGCGATTCCAGATTGAAGATTTGGTTCTGTTAAAGGAGTTATCTTGTGAGAGATGCTATTAGGTTTAGCAGAGAAAAGAAGAGCTGAGCCACAATGATTAGGCCCATCTTGAGTTGGATCAGTCGCTTATAGGCTCAAGCTACCATAAGGATGGAGTAATGTACATGATGTATTGTTGGGTTCAATTGAGAAAGTGTATAATGGATAATACACTGATTTTGTTCTTTATAGAGATTTGTTTGGAAGATAAACGGAAGTTTATCGAAGCACTGTAGAAGTAGTACGTATAGCTAGAAGAGTTATGCTAATAACCGGACAGGCGATTACAACATTCTAGTCGTATATGCGATTTAGTGATTTGGCGATTTGTGGATATCTGAAAATGAATGCAAGAAGGAAGGAAGATGAGTTTATGAGATTTGATTCTTTCGAGAGCCCATCTCGAGTTGGATCAATCAAGTGTAGACTCAGACTATCTTAGGTACGGGGTAATGTATATGTAAATATGCGTATGTTAAACCCAAAATGGTGAAAAATTGACTTAATCTTCTTGATTAAGTGCTTGTATATGTTGAACCTTGGAAAGGGTGGAGAGCGTTGAGATGTGAGATTAGGAATTGAGAGTATATGTAATATAGGTCTACGAAGATTCTTTGTAAGAATCAAAGTTTCTCGCATAAACTATAAGACTATATTCATTAAACCTGTTTTTGTTGTTTCCACCCAATGCAAAAAACAAAACCTGTAGAGTAAAAATTTCGGGGACGAAATTTCCTAAACAGGGGGAGACTATGACACCCGGCTTTTCAGGTCGTACCATACAATTGTAACACGTGTTGTGAATAGGTAACAGGGCTGTATTTGACTGGTTATGATGTTTATATGTGAAATTTAATGAGTTGGTAAAATTAAACATTCATAAAAATTATGTTGGCAACAGTAAGATAAACGCTTATCGCGTAACGGTTAAAATGCGAAACGAACGTCGGTGACCACCCGAGTAGTGTTAAAATCCTAAAATAGTCTGTTATAATTAGAATAATAGTTTTAATCATATTCGTGACGAAAAATAAATTAAAACGCTAAGAAACTCTATTTTAGAGTTTAAGCGCGTACCGCGCGATGCAGCACGTATACCGACAAAATACTGTCAACACAGCCTGTCAAGGCAAATGATAATCATTTGAGTAATAATTTAATGAGTTTACTACTTTAGAATGATAAAAATAAATAAAAATGCATAAATCTCTATTTTTGCGATTTTAAGCCGTACCGCGCAGCACAGCGCGCATACTGTCAAATACCGGCAACGTAGCCTGTCCGGTCAAATAAAATATTGTTCAGTAATATTTTGGCGGGCTTATTTTTATAGAGCGTTAAAAATAATTTAAAATGCGCTAAAACAGGTTAAAACGTTAGATAAAATACGCTATAATCAGTAAAATACCAGTTCTTGCCTATATATATGTATATATATGTGTATGAAATTGTGTATATATGTGTGTAAGAGAGAGATAAATATGTTGGCAGCCATGCAAGCCATTTACACTCTCTCTCCTCCACCTATTGGTCCTAAAGGGAGGTGGAGTGATGATTATGTTGTGGTGTCTCCTATGTCTTACAAAAACCAAGAAAATTCATTTTCAAAAATCAAACACTCTCTATCTCTCTACAATTCAGCCGAAAATCCTCCTTCACACCTCCATGATTTCAAAATCTTTGATGTTCTTGTAAGAATCAACTTAAATACAAGGTGCTTCTAAGCTAATTTGATGATTCAAAGGTGCTTTCTTGGTGAAACACGCTTTCAAACATCAAAAATCATGTCAAAAACCACTTGAATCTTGAGGGTATAAAACTATTCTTTTTAAAAGTGTTCTTGAATCTTAGAATATTTTACAAACTTGAAATCTTAAACAAATGGGTTTTCAAAGAAAATAAAATGGATGAACTAGTATGTATATGTGTGGCCGTATGTGTGTATATATATATATATATATATATGTATGTATGGAGTTTGAGTTTTAGTTTTCTAGATGTTCTTGATTGATAAAAATCAAAAAGATGAATGCATGCATGTTTAAAAGGTGTCATATGAAAGCTTTTTGGTTTGAAATAAGTTTATATGAAAAATGATGATTTGATAATGATCATAGGAAGATTAGAATGTTCTTGAATGTTTGAATATGAGTTAAATGCATGATGAATATAAATTAGATCATAAGTAATGATGTTAATGTTGTATGAGTGCATTAGATGCACATACATGAACATGCATGATGATATGAAAGCACGAAATGATGATTTGAACATGATTTGATAAAAATGATATTTGATCAGATTATAAACATTAAAATATGATTATTTTGAAGTATTTAATGATATAAAATTTTGTCATAATGTTTACTAGTTTTGCATGTTATACATGAGGCTTAGAAACTTATAAAATAGGTGAAATAATGTGTTTTGTGTATGATTTAGTAAAAATTAGTTTTGAGCAGATTATAAACACTAAAATAAAGTTATTTTAAAGTGTTTAGTGACATATAACTTTGTCCTAATGTTTGCTAGCTTTGCATGTTGTACTTGGTGCATTAAAAGTTGTAAAATACGTGAAATCGCATGAATTATGTGACTAGCACAAAAATTGAACTAATCTGATTATAACCACTGTTTTAATAAGTAAATAACATGTATTGTGTTAAAATATCAAGTCGTTATGAGTTGGGATGATTATAGTAACGTTTAACGCAAAACTATGCGTTAAAATGGTAAAAAAAAAATCGACTTTTCGAGTGATTTTTACAAAACTAATTTAGATTAGTAAATAAACTGATGTTTTTAGTTTAAAAATAAGTATTTTAACTAATTTTAAGTTTACTTGTTGTTTGGTTGGTCATACGTGAATTCCGACGCCCGAAACCGTTAACGAATTGCTAAAATACGCATTTTTCAATGTACACTAGTGTGGGTGAAATTTTGGGTAAACTTTATGTGATAAAATGTGTTACGTGATTTAAACATGAGAATGTGAAAATATGTTAAGTTTTAACATGCTTTTAATGATTTGGATTATTCATGTATACTTGTGCATTTTGTGTAGTAGAAACGGTAAAAGTCGCATTAAGTATCTAACTTGTTTGTCGAGCATGAAATTTGATACGTATGAGATATTTTATGTATATTTGCTTTAAAAATCACAAAATAGATAAGTTAACAAGATTTCGTGTGTTTCGATGATAATTTATGTGAACATTTATGTATATATATTACGACGTACAAATCGTAGATATATTGCGTATAAACGGGAGTGTTAACGGATTTACACAATAATGGTCACCAATAAAATCGTTCAAGTCACAAAATCATAATATATATATATATGGACTCATATATATATTAACGTGCCAACATAATCAAAAATGATAACTTTTCGAGAAAATCTCAAAGTTACGTGACAATTCTAAGAAACAGAGAAATATAGGATTTTTGTGCTAAGTATATTAATTTAGAATCGTTCCTACTTATATAATAGGACGTGTAGAAATCAATCTCTAGGATTGCGCTATTTAAAAATACGCACTCAAAGGTGAGTGTCACTAAACCCCTCTTTTTATTGCTTTATATATATTTTGGGGGTAGAACACGCCAACAAAAGGGTTTAACAATGTTTTTGAGATAAAACATACCTTTTGATATAAATTATATATTTTCATTGAAAATATATGGATATTTGGGAAACTATATATATTTCGGGATGAAATGGTTTTGAAGAATAAATATGTTTCGGGTGGAAACGGGATTATGCACGGTGTTTGGTGGAAAACGACCGTGTAGTTGGTACGAATATTGCTTGGTCTCAAGAGAGTAAGTATCAGCATAGGCTTACATTTCGTCGGGGATTTCAGGGGATTCGTACAACATTGTGTATTAAATTGTCATAGTAGTAGGATATATATATTGTACGTGAGGTAGACATCATATTGTTCTTCGAGAAAGAACCTGTTGGTGCATTTATGTCTATCGCCTCCGTCAATCCAGTGCGTAGCAGAATCTGAAGAATACAAGTACTTATAGTGTTATATTTAGAGAAATGGCAAGGTGGCATTTCTGTAATGATGAGAAATCTCATTAAGTCCCTTGGCCTATAAATATAGGAGTTAATGTTAGAGATTAGGACTTTTTGCCATTTGGAAGAAGTGGAGAGCTAGAGATCTAGAGAGAGAGAGTCTAGAGAGAGAAAGCTCGTTGTACGTGATTCAGGTGATGTACGATTTCATACGTTTAAATCACAGTTATATTACGTTTCGTGTGTTTGGTCACGTTCGTGTACGGATTCCGCACGTCACACGTTCGGTTCGCAATCGTTTTGGAGTCAAAACCGGTCCTAACAAGTGGTATCAGAGCAGGAGCTCGATTGCACGGATCAATCACACGATTTCGCACAGGATTTCATCGAATTCAGATCCAAATTGCATTAGATTCGATCTATTTCTTCATCTTTTTCATTTCGTCACGTTTTCATCTAAAAATTGCAAAATTAACATAGTTTTTACAGTTAAAATCGGCTAATTTTTGGATATTATATGCGAAAACACTTGATCTACAAGCCTACAAATTTTCAGATCTTAATTCTAAGCCATTTGTGAGAAATTTTGATTTTTGTGGTCGAAAAGTCGTGAACATGTTAACTATTGTTGCTGAAATTGTTCTTGATATTCACCGGTCGGATGGCAATCCGACCGGATGACCATCCGACTCATATATCATTCATTGCATTTCATTTAAAGTTGACTTTCTTTGACTGGCACTTTCAAAATGTTTGTTGTTCTAGGAGGTGTTCACCGGTCAGATGGCA
Source organism: Helianthus annuus (assembly GCF_002127325.2). NCBI lineage: Eukaryota > Viridiplantae > Streptophyta > Magnoliopsida > Asterales > Asteraceae > Helianthus > Helianthus annuus. The sequence goes on along the minus strand of NC_035446.2, from coordinate 48,249,053 downwards.
ATCCGACCGGATGACCATCCGATTCAATTGTCATCATTTCATTTCATTAAGTGTTGACTATATTGACTGTTACTCACTCGGATTACCACTCGGTCGAGCGGCAAACCGAGTCAAAGCATCCTTATATCGTGTCACTTAGTCAACATTGTCAACTATTAATCAGTCAACTTTATCAGAAGTTCACGTAGTTCACGTGTATCATTAAAGGGACATTTAATCAGTTTGTTGGCCAATTCAATAAAGATTCATTATTCATATCGGCCCACTATCAAATTTTTGGTCCAATTATAAAACATTATTGTCAGTCGATGCATTGAAATCAAATAAAGACTGCATGTGTTTATTCTAGACCCAACGTTATCCATGTGAGATTATATTGTCTCGATATTTGAAGGAGTTGTCAGTTTACAAAATTGGTGGTCAAATTAGAATTGATACTAATAAATGTTGTCGGCCATAGTTAAGTGCATGTGAGTTGTCAGATTGCATGTGCTTTGATTGAATTTCATATTTCAATAGGTGTTACTCGGTCGAACAACAATTCGACCGGATTGCCACCCGTTTCAAAGAAAGGTTTTTTTGAGGTATCACTCGGTCGAATAGCAACTCGACCGGATTACCACCCGAGTTAAGGGACAAAAGTTTATTTGTTTGTATATCAATTGGTGTCACTCGGATTACCACTCGGTCGAACAGCAATCCAAGTCATAGCATCTCACCCTTTGACTACTATTGACCTACTCGACCAGACTACCACTCGGTCGAACAGCAATTCGAGTCGTTGCAACTAATCTGCTTTTGTTGGATTCTTGAGATTTAGGTGCTTTGTGATTCGAGGTGATATTCGAAGTGATAAACAAGAAACGTCATGGCTGAAGAATTTTACAACACGTTTACATCCGAATCGTCTGAGACATCAACTGTCACACCCAAATCTATAACAAAAACGATCAATGATAACATAAAACATGATAATTTCTATGGAACCTATTCAAAACCACCCAAGCTTGAGAATATAGAAGATTATACATGGTGGAAAGAAAGATTCCTGAACTGGACCAAGGCATACGCTCACGAGAGCTGGTTCTGCTTAGAGTTTGGATACAGTCGACCGATCAATGACAAGAAAGAAGAGATCCATCTCAATGATCTTTCTGATGAAGACAAACGGAAATTCACATATGAGAAGAAGATGATTGCATTGATTCAACAATCTATCCGAGATGATATATTTTCTTTGTTAAATCATGATGGGTCATCAAAATCGGTTTGGGAAGCGTTAAGGGTTAAAGCCGAAGGGAGTAAACAAATTAAGAAAAACAAAATAGCTTTACTAAAAAAGGAATTTGATTTGTTTGATAGCTTAAAAGGAAAGTCAGTGAGGCAAATGATTGAACGTTTTTGTTATTTAAAAACTAAACTCGAAAGGTTTGACATTGTCAAAACACGTGAGGAAATAATTGATAAAGTCATAGAAGCGTTACCATGAGCTGATCAGTGGCAAACGTTTGTGTTTATCTTGAAAAATGATGCATTATATGATACAATTTCTCTTGATGTTTTGATAGAAAAAATTGAAAGTCATGAGCTTGAGCTACAAAATCAAAGCAAGATGAGCGGTTCTTCACATCATCAGAATGTCGGTCTTTATTACAAAGGTAACACACCTTCGGTGAAAGTTGGTGAATCACCAAAGATCGGATTCAGTGTTGAAAAGATGAAAGAACCACAGAAAAGCTCATCAAGCTACAATCCAGGATACCATTCGTCTTCTTCAAAAGCAAGCCCTAAAGAATCTGAAGAAGTTCTCTGCAACATCGCTCTGAAATTAGAGAATTCTCCGGCTATGAGCATCAATGCAGCAAAAAAAAAACAAATGAGTTTTCTTGCATCTGTGTTAGAGTCATACGAAGGTCTAGTGTCTGGGAAAATAGGAAACTCATAACTGACAAAGGAAGACTACGACCAGATCAACCCAACAGAAATGGAACTCATTGACATACGCTGGTGTTTAGCAAGTTGAATCTGAAGAGCACAGAGGTATATGGAGATTACTGGGAAGGAGTCAATAGGTGGTCCGTCAACAAAACTGGGATTCGACAATTTCAAAAGAGAAGTCAAGAGCTTGTGCAGTCATTCAAGATGACGAAGGGTATGATTGGAGTGAGATTCTTCCAGAAGAAGATCGTGTTGATGATCGATTCACAGCTCATGGCAGAACTATATCAAAGAGCAAACATCATGCTTTAGTTGCTGAAATCAAGGAGAAAACCAGAGAAGAAATTCTGAGTGAGAAAACCAATAGAGAAAGATTCTTTGCAGGCTGCAGAATTGAGAAAATGCAGGAAGAATACGAAGATGCAAAGTACTGTGGAAGATACGACAAGAAGAGAGATTGCTATGTCAACAGAAACGGTGATCCTGTCGTTCATTGAAAAGAAGTGGTCTTCAATGATGTTCTTGCAGTAATTCCTCTGTCCGGCGAATACTACTCGAATATTGCGAAAGATAAAACAGGTTATCTGAAAAGGCTGGACAAGATAATTCGTGACGTGATGACTGCAAGTTTGAAGAAGAGGGATGATGAGAGGATGAAAAAGAATGTTGAAGAATTGGTTGATGATCCGAAGAAAGTTGTTGAGGAAGTTAAAGTCGAAACTGTGAAAGTTAGGAAGAGAAAGTTGTGGTGAATGAAGAGACTGTGAAAGGAGCTGTTACTGAAGAACAGCAGGTTGAGAAAGAAAAGAAGAAAGAAGAAGAAGAAATGAAAATTGAGAGCTTAGTTGCTGGTGATGTTGGTGATGAAACTGATGATGGTGATAAAGTTGATGCTGGTGATGAGAAGAAGAGTGAAGCTGATCAGAAGCAGACGGAAGCAAACACCGAAGTGCCAATCATTGAGGTAAAATCTGATTCTGAAGTCTTAATAAAAATGTTGAAGAATGCAAGAAATGCATGGAAACATGCAGTGCTTGTACTGAAAAAGACGAAAAATTTAGAACAAGAGATCTTGAATTTAATAAAATCGAAGAAGTTTTCAAAAATAAATGCAAAGAAATGTTAGAAAACGAAAAGGTTCTAAAAGAAAATAACGAAAAACTTTTAGAAAAATGTAAAAAATTAGAAAAAGAAAATGAAGTTTTGAAAGAAAATATTTTAAAAAAGACAGAAGAATGTGATCAAAATGAAAATGCTTTTCAAGAAATGAAAAAGGAATACGATTCAATAAAATTGGTATATCACATTACAAAAGAGTCATATGAAAATGTGAAAACTCAAATGAAACGTGTTCAATCCAGATTGAAATTGTGACAACCCTCACAAATCCAGGTATCCGTACAAATTAATTAATATTTAATTAGTGCTTAATTACTGTGCTTGATTACAATTGTGATTAAACTGCTTTCTGTCTTCTGATACGTACAGACTCATGCATCACATTCTATACTGTCACTCTATTTATTTCACACAAACAATAGTGACAAACTTGATGCACAAAGCACAGTTAGCACAGTGAGCGGATAACCCAGAAACATGCTGATAATGCCAGCACCTAGACAGATATTGTTTGGAGGCCAGTGTGAGCCGGGAATAGAATACTACACTAGTAGGGAGTGTAGGGAGGTGAGGACCATAAAACTGCATCACTAGGTGATAGTTATAATGCCCAAGTGCCTAAAACATACTTAAAGTGCAGAATTCTGCACTAAATACCAAAAATTCAGCATTTAACAATGCTAGTAAAGTGCAAAAACTTGGCAAAATAGTCCTAGACACTTTCCAAAGTGTTGGGAATTTAATATGTCACTAAAAACAATATAAAAGACACTTTAAAGCTTTATTTACCACTTTAACGGATCAACGTCCAACCGAACAACCGGACATTACCCGGAACATAAAAATATTGCCAAATACATTGTTTTTACTTTTCTGAGCTAGTTAGGGTCCCCGAACACCCTAACACACTTTGTATTAGATAACACACAATAACATACTAACTATATCATTAGATCTTAACTAAAGTGTAACTAGATCATCACCACCCAACCCCATGCCCCCCCCCTCCTTCGACGGTTACATGTGGGGTGGACACCCCCACATTTCTTTTGAATATTTAATTGAGATTGTTGTTGGTTAATTGGACACATTGTATGTTGGACAAATTTAAGACTTGGATTATAAATTAACACCAAAGATCACCATCTTCTCTCACCACACCACTCAACAAACAACCACTCTCCTTCCCTCTTCCCTCACTTACGGCCGCCACCACCACACCACCCTACAACCACCTTCAAGTCTTGTTCAAGCCATTTCCATATATCTAAAGGTGCAAGGAGTAGATGTAGGGTTACATCATGTTGATCTTGAAACATAAAGGGATAAAGAGTGGATAAAGAATAGATGTAGGGTTAGATCATGTTGATCTTGTGTGGTTATGATTTTTGAATGATGTTTGTTAGTAGAAGTAAGGTGGTTCTTCATCTAGGCTTGCTAGATCATGTTTAAGAACATGAACTAGTAAGATGTAAATGTTAGAGTTATGAAGGATGATGAAACCATCCACCCATGAACTTGAAACTTGAGTAAATATAATTTTTCTTGAAAAGTAAGGTTATAAACTTATAGATCTAAAGATCTACAAGTGGTTTTTCGAAAGAACTAAGTGAAAGATACTAGTCTTGTTAAAACCCGGATCTTGTATGAACTAAATACATTTTTAGTAAGTAAACAAGTGTATAAACACTTGTGTAACAAGAAAATTTTACAAAGAAATATTTTTGGAAATCATGAATAGAAGTTGTGAAAATGCATATTCTTTAAAAATAAAGTTTTTAAGAAACTAATCTTATTTTTAAAGATAACAAGACCTACTAAATGTGTTAGTGATTTACTACATATTTTTACAAACTTTCAAGTTCATGAGTTTATGATTTAGGCTTATTTTTGTCAAGATTAGCGATTAAAAATTTTATGTTGTTGATTGTTAAATTGTTTGATTGATTTTACAAAAGAAAATGATATGCTAAAGGCATGGACACCTCCATTTACAGAGGAAACTCTGGCGAAATTTTTCTAGAATTACGACACTAAGAAATATTTTCCTAACAAATGTTTACAAATATATTTTTAACATTATTTTTCAAAATAAACTTCGCCATGATTTTTATTACAAAAATACCAAGTGCCAGAGGTTGATTTTTGTTAGTACATACATCTGTCGACTTCGTCTTGTATCGAGTCTTAGTCTTAGAATGTTAGATTAGGGCTCATTGTACGATATTTCCCGACATGTCCGTATGTGGGAAACTATTAGTTTCGCTTATGTGTACATGTCCGTATGTGGGAAACTATTAGTTCCGCTTATGTGTACATGTCCGTATGTGGGAAACTATTAGCACTCTAAATAGGGTCTTGAGTGAATCATGTGTAACGTTCTTGTTTTCCATACCGAGGTGCTGCCGATGTGAGATTTGAATGTAAACGCTGTTATATCAATCAATAAAGTGATTTAAGTGAAGATCTAGTTGTTTCTACGTCAGGTACTTGTTTTCCGCACCTGTATTTGATCAAAACTCCTCTGATAGACTCGTTCGGGTCAGAATACGATCCTACAAGTGGTATCAGAGCTTCAGGAGGAGGAGTTCTACAGAGATTTGCTGGATTTCATCATAAATTCTTTCTTCTACACCTTCTTTCATCATTTCAGAAAGATTTACCGATCGAAATTCGCTCAAAATTTCACAGATTGTGTGTTATTGATCATAGACAAATCCCTGAAAGTTTGACCTTAAAATTCACACTAAAAATGGTCCAAATTAACCTACGACTAGGTTTCGCTCTTATGTACATTGTGTAGTTTCGCTCTTGTGAACATAGGAGTTTCGCTCATATTCAAGACTCAGGTTTCGCTCATTTGACATTTGGTTTCGCTTATGTGTCACCTCTAAGTGAGTAGTTTCGCTCCAAAGGACCTCCAAGAGAAATAGTTTCGCTTTTGTGTCAACCCAACACTTAGGTTCCGCTCTTGTGTACAATCCTGGTTTCGCTATTGTATACACCCCTGGTTTCGCTTTTTTGGTCATCCATCAGAACCTGATTTGACTCATAAGGTCCAATGAGAATTTACATGTCATAAGTGTTGTCGGCCATTTGCTTAAAAAACATTAAAAGAGATCATGTGAAAATTCATTGTAATCGAGAATGTCAGTAGTTGGAAAAGGATATCACATGTGTTATGTCAGTTTGCAAGAGGTGATCAGAACTAATTGATGTGCATGTGATAAATTGATGGTTGTCGGTTTAGTGATTTTAGAGACCTGATCAATTACAGTTTAATTTGTAAGCTACTTTCATGTTAATAAACGGCCCAATCATATATCATCAAAAGCATTGAATTTTAGTGTTGTCGGCCCAATCAGAGTCATTTGATGAGTGACAGTTACTTGAGTTACTTGAATATCAAAGGAAAAAGCATGTTTTGATATTAATGCTCGTCGGCCACAATCAAATGAAAGTCCAATGGGAGTTGTTTAAAGAAATAGTTTGAACCGGTCACATTATATAATAGTTCGGCCCAATCAGCATCGGGTCAAAAGTCTCGGTCCAATCACAAAGTTCAAAACATTGAAATCACAGTAGAGTATCGGTCCAATCATTAAATTGTTTGTCATGTGATCATTTAGTGTTGTCGGTTATTGTTTTCAAATACCAATAAAGTGTAAGTGAACAGGTTACATGTGAAAACATTGTTTCTACATCATTAACCAGCCCATGTGAAATTATGTCATTAACCGGCCCATGTGAACACAAGTTTAATCGGCCCATGTGACATTACATCATTAACCGGCCCATGTGAACACAACTTTAATCGGCCCATGTGAAAATCGTTTTTGATAAGCTAAATTGTTTTTAAAAGTATTTCAGCCCAAGATTTGAAGGCCCAAACAGGTTATTCACTTCACGCGTATTATTCACGAGGTCGTTTAGTGTGGTCAAGTCGCGTGAAAAGGTCCAATTCGTTTGAAAGTCATCATTTCGCTTGGAAGTTTGCTCCAGTTCGTACGGTTTGGAGTTCAAAATTTTCAAAGTTTATCACGTTGTCTGAAAGTCCATCAGTTCACACAGAGTATCAGTTTGATTTAGTTGCTTTGATAAGTGTTTTAAACTGATTGTGTTTTTGTTTGTGTTACGTCAGGTGTTTTTACGAGGTGAACCAGTCAGTTTGAAAGCTTCTTTGAAAAATTCATCGATACCGAAACATGGATTCTGAATTCTACAATGCGTTTGCTACAACTCCGACTAGTCCATCCGACATTACTAAGACCATGACAATGGAGATTGAAACCGGAACAATGCAAAAACCTCCGAAACTTATGGGAATTGAGGATTATCACGGATGGAAGAAACGGTTTGAGAATTGGGTTCAGGCGAATCATCTAAAAGCTTGGGAGAGCATCGAAACTGAATATGAGAGGCCAAAGAATTCAGCGGGTGTTGATAAAATCATTTCAGAATTCACTGAGCAAGAGAGAGAAAGTTACAAAGCAGAAAAAATGATGATCAATATGTTACAACAAGCTGTTAAAGAGGATATATTTGTGTTGCTTCAACATGATGAAAATGCTTTTTCTATCTAGGAAGCACTTAAAAAGAAATTTGAGGGAAGTACTGAAATGTTACAAAGTAAAGCAGCTTTGTTGAAAAAGGAGTTTGAGCTATTTACGTGCTTGCCTGGTGAAACAACAAAGACTCTTATTGAAAGATATTGTCATCTTGTTCGCACCATGTCACAGTTAAAGATTACAAAAACTCCAGCTGAATGGGTTGAAAAGCTTGCTGATGCGTTTCCGCAAAAGGAATGGGGTACATATCTGATGATACTAAAGAATTCCGGACAGTTTAGCAGGTTATCGATTGCACAGTTTATTGAGAAGCTGGAGGCTCAGGATCTTGAACAACAGAAAATTGCAAGAATGAACAGTTCAAGTCATCAACAAGATATCAAACTGTACTTTAAAGGAAATGTTCAAACTACTGAAGCCAGTCCAAAGATACAAACTGCATTTAGTGCTGGAAATCAATCTACACCAAGCAGTCAAGGATCAGGCAACACTAGTGGGTTCTTAACGGTGAATCCTCCAAGTGTTCAAAGTTCATCTGCTGGAAATGGTCATCTAATTCAGTGCAATGTGGCTTTACATCTTCAAAATGGACAAAATTATTCTTAAGAGATTGTAAAGAATCATATGGGATTATTGGTTAATGCATTAGAGTCTTATGAAGGGTTGATTGCCGGAAGAATTGGTAATCTGATGCTCACAAAGGAAGATTATGACCAAATCGATGTAGAGGAGCTTGAACTGATGGATATTAAATGGGCTTTAGCGAGTGTTCTTAGGAGAGCAGAAAAGTTTAGATTGATTACAGGAAGAAATGAATTCTTGGATGCAAATCTTTCTAATCTAGGATTTGATAAATCTAAAGTTGTCTGTTTTCGTTGCAGGGAGAAAGGCCACTTTAAAAAAGAGTGCAAGAATCAGGAGCCGAGATGAGCAAAGGAGTCTGCTGGGAAAGATGATTATTATAGGAAGACCATTTATCAGCAAATTACTCACCAACCGCATCAACAAAAGGAACCTCAAACGGCACATGGAAGAATGATCGATGATGTAAACAGGAAAGCTTATTATGGCATCATTGATCAAGATGATGAGAAAATGGCTGGAGGATTTAGCTAGGACAAATACATCCTAGCTGATTCAAATGTTCAAGCGTTTATTGCACATATTGTTCGAAAGCTAGAAATGCTGAAGGAATGGATGGAAGTGTTATCTGATGAAGAGAAAAGTGAAGATGAAAGATCTGTTTCATCTGAAAACAGTTCATCAGAAACAAGTGATGATGAAGAGATGGAACAGATAAATCTTGGAAAAACACATTTATCTTCTGACACTTTTGAATTTTCTTTTGCAGAAAAATTGAAGAAGCTGAAATAGAGGAAAGCTGCAAAAGAAATGAAAGAAGTCAAACTGGTTGAGAAGATCGTGGAAGTTGAAAAGACAGTTGAAGTCGAGAAGATCGTTGAAATCACAAAACCCTGTCTTACATGTTTAGAGTCTTGTAAACAATGTATAGAAAAAGATGAGAGGTTTAGTGAGTTAGAAAAGTTGAAAGAACAATTGTTGTTTGACGTAAAGAATTTGAAAAAGTCGTATGATGTATTGAACAGACATGTGAATAGTTTGGAGAAGACTAACTCAGAAAGGGAGAAAGCTTTGAAGATGATGAATGCTACTATGATGACAAAGCAGAAAGAGATCAACCTGTACATAGAAGAATGTGCAAAGTGGAAGAAAGAGTTGGATAGTGAAGCAGCTGAGAATGAAAGAATCAGAAGATTGCTGCAAAGTTACAAAGGTTGTGACTACATAATCGATAGAATTTATCAAACAGTTGAAGGATTTGAAGCGTTTAAAGGTGAAGAAACAAATCCAAAGAAGAAGAAGGATACTGGTAAGAAACAAGGTGTTTGTTATAATAAGTGTCCGCCTCCAATTTGGGAAGGATACTCACCTAGAAAACCTAACGACGAAGAACTAAAACAGGCGGTAAATATTAAGCTAGAATCCGAGATAACCTATGTTTTACCTGACAATATTGATGTCACGATCACAGCGTCCGACATAGATCATGAGTCCGATTTGATAAAACGAGTGGTTGATCAGGTGTTGGAAAAGGACGAGGAGTCAAAGTCCGAGTCCGAAAGTTCGTGTCAGTCAGTCGGGAGTTCGAGTTCGTCCGAAAAGAGTTCAAAATCATCGGGAAAACGGGTTTATAGCAAAGAATTTTTGTTGTCAAAATCTAATTTGAATGATGAAACACTTGAAGTTGTGTATACTTTGAATGATTCTGACAAATTATATTTTGATAAAGAGTTTCCAATAAGAGGTGTTAAACCAGAAATGATCAAAAAGGTTTTCAAATTAACAGAAATTAATATTTCTGAAATAAAAGATTTAAATCTTAATAGTAAATCTAAACTTTACACCTCAAGAGTACAACAACGTTTAAACAAGAAAAAGGGTTACAATTCTGGTTCTGGTTTTCAAAAGAAACCAAACCAAAATCGTAGCTACAAAAAGAAAGGACTTGGTTTTATTCCATCTGAAAACTATAAAAATGAAAAATTTTCTAAAAATACAAAATTTGTTTCAGGACCATCTGCTGAAGAGGAAAAGAAGAGCTCATTTTGGAGACAAACAAATCAAGAATTCCTAGCTGAGAAAAAGCAGAATGAAGTTCAGAGAAAAGAAACCAGAACCTGTTTTAGATGCAATGAAGTTGGTCACATTGCATGGAATTGTCCTAATTCAACCAAGACAAAACAGGGAGTTTCTGGAAAACTGAAAGAAGTTATTGTTGATAAAACCGAACCACCAACTGAAAAATTTAAAGTTTTCAAAAATTCAACATTTGAAGTTGGTGAGTGTTCGAAGAGATTTTACAGGCGAAGTGTAAAACTTGACAACCAAAAATGGGTTGTTAAGAAATCTGAGGTTAAATCTGGTGATGAATCTGATTCCACAAAATCAGAGGAGCCACAGTTTGATGAGAGTGATGAAAACTCAGTTCCTTCAATGGATGACGAGAACTTTCCACCATTGAGGACTGAGAATTTTAAAAGGAAAGCTGGAAAGTCTGAAATCTCAAATCAGGGTTATTCTGAAAAGGATAATTTTGATGTTGAGAAAGCATTTATTAGGAAAGTAAAGAAGATTTTCGGGAAGATGGTCGATGGGAAGGTGAAAGGGGTAAAAGATTTTTATGCTAAAAAGAAAGCAACTTACTCCCCGACAAAATCTGAACTGAAATCACCCAAGGCTGGTCAGGCTTGGGTGGACATTTTCTTTGCTTGAAAAACCTGACTTGCCGGAGATCCCAAGTTTGTAATCGTGGATCAGGAATCGGCATCTTTCATGTTTAATAAGGTTGTTTTGAAAATACTTGAAATTATTAAAATTTTACAGGTTGAATGACTAGCCGGAGCTTCCAGGTTGGTAAGTGCGAAGCGGGAATCGGCACTTTGATGGGTAAAAAGTAGATGACTCATTCCTACAATTGGTATTGATTGGTTATATCTACAAGTGGTTATTCTTACAAGTGGATTAGAGGTTGCTTGATTGCAAACAGTGAATCAAGGACATTAAGTTGTGCTTGATTTACTACATTTGATAAAACTGACAAGATGATGAACCATATCCCCGTACTTAAACAAGTGGTAAACTTACAAGTGGTGAAAACAAATTCATTTTTCGGAAAAATCATTTTGATTAAAACAAACTTAAGTGTTTTGAAGTCTAAATGAGAAAATGGTTTGTGAAAGGGGGAGTTCAGATTGTTTATGCCTAGTGAATGGCGAATTGAGGCGATTTGATATCGGTTGTCATGTTTCTGTACAGTTTGTTTTGAATTTTCTTCAAGTAGGTCTAGAGCTTAGATAGTTTTCAAATTTCTTTAATGTGTTTGCATTTTAGGGGGAGTAGAAAATTTCAGAAAATCCAAAAACATTAGAAAATTTGAAAAAGCCAAAAACATGATAAAATTCAAAAATGAGTTTCGTTGTGAAAAGAGGAAATGATAGTACATCAGTGGACTGTCACAACATGCTAAAGAATTGGAGAGTTAAAATGTGATAAACAATCTCACTGCGGATATGCCAGTAGGTTTTTACATATTTAGTTCAAGTGCTTAAGACATTAATATCATATCTCAGATCAGTTGAAATTTGTGTGAAAATTTAAGTGAACAAACATACTGACAATCTAGGTGAATTGTTTAGAACTTAAAATGAAATGAAGCTTAACGTTGTTGGTGACTTGTCTCAAAAACTGATATGTTCCTCTTACACGAACTCACAAAAATAATGTTTGTAAATATTTCTTTACTGCATTACATATTTCTTTATTACAAAATCCAAAAAGATTTTCAGTGTGTTTTAGCATAAAGTTTCAGAAAATCCAAAAAGATTTTTGACAGCTGTTATTGAAAAGCTGATTTTCAAAATTCTGAGTGCTAAACATGATGAGTATAATTTGAGGGGAATTTTGTGTTTAAAACTGATTACTTTTGATCAAACCTTAAAGTGGTTCATCAGATTGGAGAATCATTTTGTTTTTGAGAGTGAGTCTGAGTTAGTGCATGTGTTTATTTTGAAATATGTATGGAAGAGAAATTTACTTTGAGGTAGAGTTTTTGCAGGACAAGATGAGCCAGGTTATTTGTTCTTGAGATTCGAGCTAGATGAGAGCCAGGTTCCAATACCTGAGGACTCTGATTGGAGATAGCCAGGCTGAATGATCCTGAAAAGCTGTGAGATGGGAAGCCAGACAACGATCCTAAAGCTGATGATGTTGATGAACTGAAGAAATGCCAGCATATCGCAAGGGGGAGTCTGAAGACTTGCAAGAAGAGATTGAGAAAGTAAAGCCCAGAGACAGATCAAGACTGAAGATGCGAACACTCGACACTTAAGACTCGTCAACATCTGAGGGGGAGTCTGTTAGTGCATACATCTGTCGACTTCGTCTTGTATCGAGTCTTAGTCTTAGAATGTTAGATTAGGGCTCATTGTACGATACTTCCCGACATGTCCATATGTGGGAAACTATTAGATTCGCTTATGTGTACATGTCCGTATGTGGGAAACTATTAGTTCCGCTTATGTGTACATGTCCGTATGTGGGAAACTATTAGTTCCGCTTATGTGTACATGTCCGTATGTGGGAAACTATTAGCACTATAAATAGGGTCTTGAGTGAATCATTTGTAACGTTCTTGTTTTCCATACCGAGGTGCTGCTGGTGTGAGATTTGAATGTAAACGATGTTATATCAATCAATAAAGTGATTTAAGTGAAGATCTAGCTGTTTCTACGTCAGGTACTTGTTTTCCGCACCTGTATTTGATCAAAACTCCTCTGATAGACTCGTTCAGGTCAGAATACGATCCTACAATTTTCGTAAATAAAATTTGTTAAATATATATTTAGAATATATATTTTATACTAAAACGCTTGTGTGATTGTTTGTTTATTGTGTGCACTAGATATATTATTTTAGGGTAAAAATAATATAACTTGAAAATATCATAAAATTACAACTCCAAAATAATACCAACGCTCTCACAAAATAAATATTTATGTTACGCAAGTATTGTTACAACTCGACACGCTAAAACGTAACTTATGTAGTATTTCTGAAAAATACTCTTATATGTATATTTTGATAAGTATTATTTTGGAAAATGCATAAAATAAAATATAATATTTTTGGGAAAAATATATATATTTTGGAATTTAAAACATTTTAGACAAGTGATTAAAATATATTTTTCAAGTGAGACTTAAAAATATATTTTCGGAATTATAAAGCATACATGTATTATTACCCCTATCCTTGGGAAGGAAATACGAATATAAAATAATTAAGAAGTGTGAATACGAAATAGTTGTCTAACTATTTCCCAAAAACGTAAAGCCTTAAGCCAAGGCACGACCCATCCGTCTAATAGGCATTAGTACGTGTAGGTCGTCACGCAGTAGATTGAGTTGGAGTTTTGCGTTTCTGGATACGCACTTTTGTGAGTTCATGTCCCCCTTTTCTCTTTACTGTTTTCAGTTTTATACTTCGGGGGTGAAATACATGCGACAATTATTACAAACAGTTATTACTTGGTATGGTTAGCGTAGGGAGGGTTTACACTACTAGATCATGTGAGGGGTGTGTACAACACTTGAGGCCATTAATCCTCGTTGTAGGACCGAGGGACACAAGAGTGATAGATCTATTTAGGTGTAGCGAGCCCACACCCGTGAGGCCGGGGAGGCCCATAGAGGTGACTGTGTCTTACAGCCGAAGCCCGGTAACAAATTTGCTAGGTTTGAGTTTCCCTGCACTTTCTCACACATACCAGTAGCTTTGCAACCCATTGGTGATCTCTTTTTCCTTATTGCTACATACCAGGGACTTTTATACAAACTTTAAAGGTTTATACATACTCACTTTTACATGAACTCGCTCAACTTTTTGTTGATTTTTCAAACTGCATGTATTTCAGGAAATTAGTGGATCTGGCACGGTATGCACACGTCAAGCTGTGTAGGAATAATGATGTCATCCGAGTTTAGGAAGTGTGACCTTTGCCTGGACGGGTCACAAGTCTTAAACTGTGTTTTTAATTCATGTCTTTCGTTATGTCGTTGAACATGTTTTCTTTATGTCATGGTTGTATTTGGTTTGTTGTGTCAACTTTTTAAAACAATGTTGTTGTGTTTACTTTTAAAAACCTTATGAATGGATGAACATCATGGTTTTATTTTCATATAGCATTGTTGTGATTATGCTATGGTATTAAGAAGTCACACCAAATAAACCCACGCTTCCGCAAAGCCAGGGTGTGACAGAAATACTGTTCTGAAACAACTGATACGCTTAAGCGACAGTATTCAATAAAGCAACAAGTTGTCAATTCTTACATTGAGGATGTTGCTAAGCTAAAGCGTCAAATAGCTGATTTAGAACAGGATAACAACAAGTTACATAGTTATCATGCATCATCATATGTGCTTGAAAGAATTTTCAATCTAAAACCGGATGGTAAAGATTCTGAGCAAACCAAGAAAGGTATTGGCTCAGAGTTTCATCAAGTTCCACCACCGGAAAAGTTTGCATTTTATGATGATGAGAAGGTCAAAAAAGCTTTCAACATGGTCGATCAATTGCCATATAACATTGACATAACCTATTCCAAATCTGATGATTCAAGTGATTCAGAGGTGGTAGGTAAGGTCGTTGAAAGTGTTTTGAAAGAAGAGTCCGTTGATACAGGTAAATCTGAATCACAGGATGAAAATGAAGGTAGTTTTCATGAAGAATATCTGAAAAACTCAAAATCTGAGAAAAATTCGAATGATGATTCAAAAGGATTGGTTTATACCATGAGATCGGATAAATTATTCTTAGATATTGTATTCCCGATTCAGAATGTGATTTCAGAAAAGATTGACAAAGTTTTTAAAATGGTTGAAATTGAAAAATCTAAAATTCCAAAGTTTGCTGGTAAAGGTCACAAAACTTTTTATAACAAACCTGGTTTCAAGAAGAAAAAACATGAAGGCCAGTTTGGGTTATAAAAAGAAACAAAATTGGAAGAAAAATGAAATGCCAAATTATCAGGCAAAGATGAATTTTGTTCATGGAACAAGTTCAGAAGAAGAGAAAGAACTCCAATTTAGAGGACAGTCTAATGAAGAGTTCTATGCTCAGAAAAAGCAACAACAACAGGTCGAAGATGTATAAAAAAGAACATGTTTCAAATGCGATCAAACAGGACATCTTGCTCGCAAATGTCCAAATCTGAAACCTGTTGATGTTGAGAAAAAGAAGTCCGATGATGTTCAAAAACAGAAATCTGAGGATGTGAGGCAAAGGTCAACCAAATTTGATTCAAAACAAACTTGGAGGAACAACACAAACAAGTTTGCTTCGAATCAAACTTAGAAATCAAACAGGTTCGATTCAAGACAGACCTGGAATTCTCACACACCCAGATTATGAACAACACAAAGTTGGAAAACAACTGTTGACGTAACGAAACCAAATCAGTTTTGGAAACCAACTATTGTTCAGTATCAAAAAGTTCAAAAAGATTTACATTTTTACAAAAGAGGGACTCCAAAAGGTCAAACATGGAGTGTTAAGAAACAAGTGACTTCAGTAGATGATGCTAAAATTGAAAAAGTCTTTGTACAAAAAGACAAAGATTTTCCAAAGTTGAATGAAGCATATTGCGTTGAAATGCCTAAGGTCAAACAGACCTGGGCTAAATTGTTCAAGTGATTGAATAGTTGAATGTGCAGGTGCTCAAGAAAACTGAAGATTGTGAAAATGGAATTAGGAGCAGCCTGGCACGGGAAGAGGAGGCTGCTGGTCCCTGCGATGGTGTTAATCAGGGAGTTTGTTTGTTTTTTGTACATAAATAAACAATATTTCAAAAACCCTAAAAATTGAAAATTTAAAAACCAAAAATATGTTTTTATTTTCAAAAAAAATTGAAAAATAAAAAATACGTTTGTTTTTAAATTTGTCAAATATTCAAAAATTCAAAAATATGTTGATTGAATATGCCGAAACCCTCACGGCGGAACAAAAATGATTAATTTCACAAGATTGAAAAACGGTTTTCAAACTGTAAAATATAATTGTGTTGTAAATCATGGGGGTATATTATATTTTCTGCAAATCAGTGCATGAGAAGCAGAAAATGGATGGTGAGACAAAGCTATCTACATCGGTTATCAAATTTTCTTTCAAATATTTTGAATTTTAGGGGGAGTAAAAATTTCAGAAAATACAAAAACATTAGAAAATTTGAAAAAGCACAAAACTCATTTTGGATTGAAAAATATTGAAAAATGACAAAAACATGAGAAAATGAAAAAGAGTTTTTGTGTAAAAAGAGGAAATGATAGTACATCAGAAGACAATCACAGTATGCTAAGGAAATGGAATGTTAAAATGTGATAAACGGTCTCACTGATGATATGCCAGTAGGTTTTTACACGCTTAGTAGATTGTTTTCAAGATATAAACCTAAATATCAAATACTTACTTATCTCGTGGGGAACATCTCTCGGATATATGGGTAACCCCCGAAATCTTGTTTGAAGGGCTTTCTATTTCTGACATACTAGGTCTTTGTACGTGATGATATCTGGGGTATTATACCTGGACTTCTGATTTTGCGGGAGCAATAGCCTAGTCCTCGTATAATACTCTGCACTGCTTTATTCTTAAAGCCCACCCTCATCATAAAAATGATGAAACATTGAAAAATGCTAATCATGTGTTGTTGAAGAAAAGATCCCCAAACGGGACACACCTAAAGTCGAGCCATCATCTCTTTGTCTGAACGGAAGTTCTAACCTGAGCTCTCATGGCCTCGCATTACCCGTTTACAGATATCATTAGTGTATATTCACCTGTAAGACTGAATATTGGAGTCTGGATACGGGAGTATATTCTGAGGTGGGACACGTGTATAAGTTAAGTCCTTAAAACACTAATCTGTATCTCGAAACAGTTGAACTTTGTGTGAAAATTTAAGTGGATCAGTATACTGACAATCTAAATGAATCGTTTAGAACATAAAGTGTTTAAAGCTCAACGGTACTAGTGATTTGTCAAAAACTGATATGATCCTCTGACACGAACTCAAACAAAAATATTGTCTGTAAATATGTTTGTAAATATTTTTTTACTGCTTTATGTTTCAGAAAAATACAAAAGGATTTTGATTTCTACTTTATTTTCGACAACCGATGTCCGAGAGCTGAGTTTCAAAATCTAAGTATGCTGATCAAGTTTCTGAAAATAAACAAGTTCATTAATTTGAAACTTGTAGTTTTAAAATCAAAAATCAAAAATAGTTTGTGATATCTCCAAGGTCATTAAATTGGACTTGGATGATTAACTATGAGGGATTTGGATGCTTATATTGTTAAAATCGGTTGAAATAGAGCCAGTTTCAGATTTTGTTCGCTAAAACTGCCAAATCCATGAAATCTATTGATAGGGAGAGAATCAAGTTAATTCTGGATATATTCATATTATTATATCTTAGAACCAGGATCTTGATTTAGAAAGTTTAAAAGAGCCAGGTTACAATTCCTGGACAATTGATGATTCAAAATGTTTGTACTTATATATGTTTGAGAAATTGCTGATTCCATACTACGATCCCGACAACCGAGTCTAAGGGGGAGTCTGAAGACGAGCTCAACGCAAATGGCAGTGTGGATTCAAGGAGCCATGTAACTATCCCAGAAGAGCTTGTATCCGGAAAGCAAGGTGTCGATCCCAAAAGCACGGAAGCTTGACGAAAGGGGGAGCCTGAAGAATCTACTCAAAGAGGAAGCTGAAGCTGAAGACAGATCCACGGGGATTCTGTTCAAACAAGAGGGAGTCTATGTTAGGATCGGTTTTGACACTTAAACGATTGCAAACCGAACATGTGACGTGCGGAATCTGTACACGAACGTGACCGAACACACGAAACGTAATGTAACTGTGATTCTATTGAAACGTATGAAATCGTACAGCACCTGAATCACGTACAACGAGCTTTCTCTCTCTCTAGATCTCTAGCTCTCCACTTCTTCCAAATGGCAAAAAGTCCTAATCTCTAACATCAACTACTCTATTTATAGGCCAAGGGACTTAATGAGATTTCTCATTTTTACAGAAATGCCACCTTGCCATTTCTCTAAATATAACACTATAAGTACTTGTATTCTTCAGATTGTACTACGCACTGGATTGACGGAGGCGATAGACATAAATGCACCAACAGAACCCAGCGCCCATGATGTCGTTTAATCATTTAAGTAATGTACGCGAGGAATCGTTGGTAGATCTATCAGGTTGACAACCCCGTCGTGACCGGTCGCCCCGAGTCAAGTCAAGCGAAAAATTTTGATTCTGTTTATTGTCTAGCATTGATTATCCCTACATGGTTAATATATAGTTCGTATTGTCTAGCTAACATTACGAGTCTGAAAATTAACGCAATAATTTAATATACAAAACATGGGTAGTAAAAATATTGTCGAGTTCATGAAATTGTGACGGAAGGCCCATGGATTTTATTAAGGAAGTAAAATGGACTTTCAAAATTATATGGATGTTTTTCAAATAAACACCTAAACAGAAAGTTTTCCTTGGAATAAAATTGTTTGTAAGTGAATATGTGAACTCACCTTCCTTTGTGTTGACACTTGATTTTAACGTGTTCTACAGGTACTTGAGTTCGGCTTCGGGAATTATGGCGTATCTTGTGGTTGTTGATGCATGTTTTTTCACTTAAATATGTTGGACTAATTTTAAAACTTTCTAGGACAAATGTAATAAGATCCATAAGGATCAAAGACAATTTAACTATGTCGTGGTTGTGTCATATTATGGGACGTCATGCTTAAAAACTTATGTTTTAAATTAAGTTAATATGTCCAACACTACAATGCTTCAAACATCAAGATAGAAATGGGCACCAGCTTCCATCATCGCTACGTTTTATATTCCGCTGCGACATTTTAGGGGTGTGACACATGGCACGTGTGTAGGTAGTTGTACGATTCATAGAAGGACCTTTGAATATACGAGACAACAGGACGTAAAATTGTGAGTTCATGTCCCCCTTTTCTTTTAACTGTTTTCAGTTTTATAACTTCGGGGGTGAAATACATGTTAGAAATGTTTCGATGATTACAAATGGTATGGTTAGCTAAGGAATGAACAGTTAGATCATGTGAATGGGTAGGCGTTAACTTAAGACCATTAACCTTGTATAAGGACCAAGGGGCATGAGTGATACATCTATTAGGTGTTGCGAGCCCCACCCATGAGCCCGCGGGCTGGACCATGTGTTGACTATGTCGTTCCCTGCGGATGGCCTGGTACGAAATACGCTTAAAGGGTTGAGCCTTCCTACACCGTTTCACACATATTAATGTATTAGCTACACATTAATTGATCTGTTCATAGACGCTTTCATACCGGTTTACAAAGGCATACATACAAATGTTTACAAGATTATTCGAACTCACACAAAATTACATGAACTCGCTCAACTTTTGTTGATGTTTTCAAAATTACATGTATTTCAGGAAACAAGATGGGTCTTGGGCGCAGGTGTTGTTACAAGACATAAATTTCAAGTTTTGATGTCATCCACTTTTGATTTGTAACATAACTTGAGGATTTGTTGGTTGAAACTTAATGACTCGTGTTTGTAAGAATTTAAAACTATAAATGGATGATCATCATGATTTTATCATATAATTGTTTATTATGATTGAATTCAATAATATTGAACAAGTCACACATCGTACGCTTCCGCAAAAGTTAGGGTGTGACGGCGTGTTATTTCGACAAGAAGTTGGGGTTTCAAACAACGGATGGAGAGAATGTTTCTTATGAAGACTATTATAGGAAACTTGTGTGTGCTCGAAATTGGAGTCGGTGAAATAAACAACATTGGTCAAGGTCCAGAACTTCTAGTAACTTAAATAATGCCATGCTTGCAATGTAATAAGGAACACTTATATATAGGAAGTACCAGCGGCTAGGGCTGTTCATGAGCCGAGCCGAGCCGAGCCGAGCTAGGGCAAGCTCGGGCTCGGCTCGATTATAAACCGAGCTAGCTCGGCTCGACTCAAATTTTAAACCGAGCTGAAAATCTAAGCTCGGGCTCGGCTTGGTTTTAAACCGAGCTGGCTCGGCTCGGCTCGGCTTGGTTTGGCTCGATTTAAAAAAATAAAAATTAATACATAGCTCTCAAACTTCAGTATTCTAAAATATTATTTAATACTTCAAAAGAACATATTCAAAATAAGTTCAACCTAATAAATTACTAGCCAAAATCACATTCAACAACGCAAAATAAGTTTTATATTTCAAGTAAATACAATATTTGTTCATTAGCACATTAATTAACCATTAAATATGTCATAGATATCAAACTACAAGCCTAAATACATGTAAATAATAATCACTTTTTTTGTAATATATTATATGTATATAAAAATAAAATATATTATAAGTAAAATAATTCGAGCTAAGCCGAGCCGAGCTACCAAGCGATCTAAACCGAGCCAATTTGACTAGTCACGAGCCGAGCCGAGCTAGGCTCACTTTCTAACCGAGCCGAGCCGGCTTGGCTCACTTTCAAACCGAGCCTTATTGAGTGAGCTTTTTCCGAGCTAAATCTGTGCGAGCTTCAAGCGAGCTCCGAGCCGCGAGCTTTTTGAACAGCCCTACCAGCGGCGTATCCACCATGCCCTTATTACATTGTTCCCGTTTCGTTATTGTTATCACTATAGGTTCTTATACATGACAAAACTTGTTGTGGTTTCTGTGCACTTAATTCCATAATTATGTATGCATCCATAATTATGTAATTCCTTGCACAGTCTGCACAGTTCATTTTATGATGCGTAGGGGAAGAAAATCAAATGAATAATCCTGTGATGACTTGACTAGACCACCATAGGGTCTCTTTAAGTAGATCAACAAAGGATCTCTTTAAATAGACCACCAAAGAGTCTCTTCAACTAGATCACCAAAGGATCTCTTTAAATAGATCGACCCATGATCTCTTTAACTAGATCACCAGAGGGTCTCTTTAACTAGATCAACACATGATCTCTTTAACTAGATTGATAAATCAATCTCTTTAACTAGACCACCAAAGGGTCTCTTTAACTAGATCAACACATGATCTCTTTAACTAGACCACCAAAGGGTCTCCTTAACTATATCAACACATGATATCCTTAACTAGATCAACACATGATCTCTTTAACTAGATTGATGGATCAATCTCTTTAACTAGACCACCAAAGGGTTTCTTTAACTATATCAACACATGATATCTTTAACTAGAACAACACATGATCTCTTTAACTAGACCACCAAAGGGTCTCTTTAACTATATCAACGCATGATATCTTTAACTAGATCAATACATGATCTCTTTAACTAGAATGACAAATCAATCTCTTTAACTAGACCTCCAAAGGGTCTCTTTAACTAGATTGATGAATCAATATCTTTAACATTGGAATAGTACTTTAAAATCCAAGGGTCTTAACTATTGCATAAAAGCCCATTAAGGATTTAAGATAGTAGTTTTGGATATCCTTCTTAAGAATCCAACATATGAAAATATGGAAGATTCTACAAGGAATTGGATAGCGAGCATTTGAATCACACATAAACACATAAACACATAATCACATAATTGTCAACTTGGTCATCAACTTGTTATCAACTTGTCGTCAATTGGCACATACGTATTTAAAGTACACCAGGAATCCAATCAAGGAGTTCAATCAGTTCTTTCAACATCCTCAACAATCTAATTATGAAGAAAGGAAGATCTTATAAGGATTTGGTTTTGTCTTGTTGAATCATAACATATGTATTAAAGCACACAAAGAATCCAATTAAGGACTTTGGTTTTGCACTTTAAACATCCACAAGAATCTAACTATGAAGATAGGAAGATCCTATAAGGATTTGGGATTCGTGTAGCGAAAAATGTTTTGAAAACCATGTACTAGGTATGTTAGGTCAACATACGAAGTAGAGCGTTCATGAGACCAAGGTGCTAGATATGCTAAGTCAACATATGAAACAAAAAGGATCCTTGAAATCAACGTGCTATGTGACAACCCTCACCAAAACAGGTATCCGTACAAGTTAATTAATATTTAACTAATGCTTAATTACTGTGCTTGCTTACAATTGTGGTTAAACTGCTTCTTGATTTCTGATAGATACATGTTCATGCATCATACTTTATTACTGTCACTCCATTTATCACACAAAACTATAGTGACAAACTTGATGCACAAAAGCACAGTTAGCACAGTGAACGGATAACCTAGTAAACATGCTGACATAACCAGCACTAGACAGACACTGTCTCTGAGGCCAGTATGAGCCGGGAATAGATTACTACACTAGTAGGGAGTGTAGGGAGGTGAGGATTGTAGATCTGCGTCACTAGGTGTTAGTTATAGTGACCGGATGTGCCTAAAACATGCTCTAACTACAAAATTCTGCACTTTATTACAATATTCAGCATTTAACTTAACTAGTAAAGTGCAAAAATGTGGGAAAATTATACTAGACACTTTCCAAAGTGTCGGGAATTCATTGTGTCACTAAAAACACTATAAAAGGCACTTTAAATACTTATTTAGCACTTTAACTGATCAATATCCAACCGAACAACCGGACTTTACCCGGAACATAAAAATATTGTCAATGACATTGTTTACACCTTTCTGAGCTAGTTAGGGTCCCCAAACACCCTAACACCCGTTATATTACACTACACACTAATAACCTATTTAAATCCCTAACTAAACTAACTAGTTCCTAACTATAAATTTGAAATCTAACCATATACCCCCCATAATCCGATCGGTCCCCCATGTGGTGACGCACCACCCATTTGTTGATTATTTTAATCAAATTTGCCTAATATCTTGGGAACACATTACCTAATGGTTAATAGTAATTAGTTGGTCTATAAGTAAGTTCAAGTGTTAACCATTATCTCACTTCAACCTTAACACCATACTTGTTCTTCTCCTTCCTTTCTTTGTGTCTTCGGCCGAACACCATCACCATTACCTACCCATCATTCAAATCTTGTTCAAGCCATTTTCTTACATACAAGTGTGCAAGGTGACACACAAGGAGGCTCGGTGCTTTCGGAAACTCAAGAACCTCTCTACATTGTTTTTATCCACCTTGTTTACGCTTTGATTCTTCCCTAGCCACGAGCTAGTAGTAAGTGCTTCTAAACACCCTGTTGTTCTTGTTTAAAGTGGTTAATAAGAGATTTAAAGGTTAAAACTCAAGAACATACAAGATCAAAACTAAAAGTCTTGAAAGAATGATGAACTAGTTGGTTAAAGAAAAACTAGTGGTGTAAATCTTATGAAACTTAGCTAGATATGATTAATTTATGTTGTTAGTTGCTAGTAGTGCAACGGATTGTCATCTAACCATGCTAGATCATGTTCATGGAACATGAACTAGTGATATGTTAAGTGTAAAAGTTGTAAAATGATGAACCCTTCCACACATGAACATGAACTTGTGTAAAATTGATTTTTTCTTGTAAAATAGAGTTCTAAACTAGTAGATCTACAAGTGGGTTTTCGGAAAAACCAAGTGAGATATACAAGTCTTGTTAAAAACCCGGATCTTACATACACTACAAACATTTTTGTGAACAAGCAAGTGTGTAAACACTTGTGTGACAAGAGGATTTAACAAAGAAACATTTTCGTAATTTTTGACTAGAAGTTGTAAAATCACATATTCTTTAAAAATAAAGTTTTCAAGAAACTGATTTTATTTTTAAAGATGACAAGATCCGCTAAATATGTTATAAAGTTACTACATACTTTTACAAGACTTACAAGTTCATGTGTTTGCGATTTATACTTATTTTTTACTAGTTTGATGTTTGAATATAGTATATTGATGATTGGAAAATTGTTGATTGAATTTTGAAAAGAAAATGATACGTTAGTAAGTGTGGCCACCTCCAGTTACAGAGGAAACTCTGGCGAAATTTTTCCAGAAAATAACACTTAGAAATATTTTTGTGACAAGTGGTTAAAAATATATTTTTAACTTGTTTTTCCAAATAAAATTCGCCATGATTTTTATTACAAAATTACCAAGTGTCGGAGGTGGATTTTTGTAAATAAAACTTGTTAAATATACGTCTAGAATATATATTTCATAGTAAAACGCTTGTGTGATTTTATGGATATTTTGTAAACTATATATATATTATTTTTAGAGTAAAAATAATATTACTTGAATACACTGAAAAGTAACAACTCCAAAATAATACCAACGGCTTCACAAATAAATATTTAAGTTACACCGGTATTATTAATATCACACGAACTCTAAAATGTAACTTATGAATTTTCGGAAAATACTCGTAAATGCGTATTTTGATAAGGTATTATTATTTTGGAAATTGTATGGAATAAAATATAATATTTTTGGGAAAAATATGTATATTTTGGAGATAGGATATTTTAGACAAATGAATTAAAATATATTCTTTAAGTGAGACTTAAAAATATATTCTTGGAATTATAAAACACACATGTATTAAAACCCCCACCCTTGGGAAGGAATATATTTACAAAATAATTAAGAAGTGTAAATACGAAATAGTTGTCTAATTATTTCCCAAAGACGTTAAACCTTAAGCCAAGGCACGGCCGTTCGTCTAATAGAAATTAGTACATGAAGGTCGTCAGCAGCAGGTTGATTGGGATTTACTATTTCAAGACGCACTTCTGTGAGTTCATGTCCCCCTTTTCTCTTAATTTTTTTCAGTTTTTATACTTCGGGGGTGAAATACATGTTGCTATGATTACGAATACTTTTTACATGGTATGGTTAGCGTAAGGAGGGTTACTACTTAGATCATGTGAGTGGGTAGGCGGAAACTGGAGGCCATTAATCCTCATTGTAGGACCGAGGGTCATTAGCGGTAGATCTATCTGGGTGTAGCGAGCCCAACTCCAGGCCCAACAGAACGGACCTCGGGGTGACTTTGAGCCCGACGCAAAAATCTGCTAGGTTTGAGTCTTCCTACTACACTTCACACATATCAATGGCCTTGCAAACCATTGGTGATCTCTTTATTTCCTTATTTGCTACATACCAGGGATTTTTATACTTACAAATGTATTACAAAAGTTTTACATACTCACTTTCACATGAACTCGCTCAACATTTTTTGTTGATTTTTCAACTTACATGTATTTCAGGGAATTAGGGATCTGGCAAGGTATGCTATGTTTTCAAGCTGCGTAAGAAGGGTGATGTCATCCAAGTTCAGGGGTTGTGACTTTTGCCTGGACGAGTCACAAGTCTTAAGCTGTGTTTATTTCATGTTTGTGGTAGTGTCTTTTGAACAAGATTTTATTTTGTTGTGTTGTATTTTCGTTGCATGTGTCAACGTTTGAAAACAATGTTGTGGTATTTTACTTTTAAAACTTGAATGGATGATTATCACGGTTTTACTTTCATATAGCTTTGTTTTGATTAAGCTATGGTATTAAGAAGTCACACCAAATAAACCCACGCTTCCGCAAAGCCAGGGTGTGACAGCTTGGTATCAGAGCTTTGATCATAGCGAACTAGGATTCCTTCTCGAGTCTAGAGTATGATCACTAGGGCTCTCATGAAAACATTTTTACATTGCATACGTTACGTCCAGATCCCGGATACAAAACATTTTTACAAACAAAAGTTGAGCACTTTTTCTTAAAATTTATGGTTCAGTCGGGGAGACTGAGGGAGTTCAGCCCTAAAGGCTGGGAGGTTGGTCAGGGAGATAAGGGATTCAGTCTTATCGACTGGAAGGTTGGTCGGGGAGACCAGGGATTCAGTAATGGAGACTGAGGGGCCGATCTTTAAGATTGGGGAGGTTTTGGTCGGGGAGGCCGGGGAATTAGTCTGAAAGACTAGGAGGTTCAGTCTGAGAGGCTGGGAGACTAGGAGGTTCATTCTGAGAGGCTGGGAGGTTAGGCTAGTGGGACTAGGAGAACTATTTGATTGCTTATTGGTGACTAACATGTTTATTTGATTATATGATTGATTGCTTGTGCATATGTGTGTTTGTGTTACAGACATCATGCCTTCATCAGATACTAGAGAGTCAGACACTACAGATCCCATGGTTATAGTATCAGACGACATAGTTTCATCGGAGCACGAGGTTTACACTTCCGATACTACCAGCACAGACGTTGACGACTTCCAGCCCTTTGCACTGCCTGATGTCATAGCCGAGCCTGCTGATGGCCATCTCACTGGGGATTTACCACTCACGGTGATCCCTGCTCCTATGCCCCTTGCTGCTTATCCTGTTATTGATATACCCATCGATATTGTTTCCGACGACGACGTCGATTTGTTTGAGGAGGACCCACTTGAGGATGACCTTGAGGGTGAGATCCCTATTGTTGCTGGTGATATCCTACCTCTTGCTGATGCTCTTGCAGAGGAGGCTCCCATTCATTCACCTGTTCCAGAATCCTTTGAGTCTGTGGCATCCGCATCTTTGCATACACAGGGAGTGTAGCACCACTCACACCACGCTGACCCGAACATGGCGTCATCAGCTGCACCGGATCCCGCCCATAGCTTTGAGTTTGATCATGATGTTGATGATGATTCAGATCTTGTTTTTCCACCTGGTTTTGATCCAGACCATGATATTGAGTTCATTCATTTAGACCAGCCCTTGGAGGATCCTATAGCCCCTGTCGATCCCTTGTTTGCTGATCCAGCTGATTTTGAGATGGAGTTTGTTGATCTGGAGCCTGTTGTGGCCCCTGAGCCAGTCGTTGCTCCTGACCCCGCATTAGAGCATGACCCTGTTCATGCCGATGCACCTGTTGTTGCTCCTTTTGTTGATGATATACTTGTTGACGATCATCCTGTTGTTGCTCCACCGTTGGTGGATGATCATGCTGTTGATGCTCCACTTTTGTTAGAGGATCCTGTTGTTGCACCTTTTCCTGATCCTATGCCGGTGATGTTTGACCGTGCACCTTTTGCGACCCATATTGTTCCACGATACGCTCACACCCGCAATGGGTGGATAGATGATGACGATGATTACCCACCTTTCGTGGTACCTGTTACACCACCTGTAGCCCCCGTTACAGCCCCTATTTCAGCTCCCATTGATGTACCCTTGCTTCCCACACACATCACAGATGCGCACCGCGCAGATCTTCCTGTTACGTTTCTTCAGGACATACCTCCACCACGTCCTGGGGAGGGTTCATCTCGACAGCCGTTTGGTCATACCCCTTTCATGTCAGGAGGAGATCGGTTTGTACCTCAGTTTTCTCATTCTACTGTTGTTCCCACTGTTGCACCATTTACTGTACCATCCTGCGCTCCATCTAGTGAGCCGTTCCTCTGGACTACGCCCCCTATTATGCCACCATCTGATCCGTATCACCCATACCACGTGTGGTATTCTATGGAGGATATTCTCACATCGTTCATGATACAGCAGGAGGCGCTGACCCGTCGCGTACAGGAGCTGGAGAGAGCTCAGTGACTCCCGTGCCAGTGCCAGACTCCACCTACAGTATCACACCTCCGCGTCCACTTTCACCCGATTCTGCCGCTCGTTTTTGGACTCCTGAGCAGCAGATAGCATACTTGATGCGCTCTCATCGTGCTATGAAGGAGGACTGGTTGCATATGCGACGTTTACTCTTTTCTCGTTTCCCCCTCCTCCACGGCCATCAGCTTAGGCTTTTTGTACGATGCAGGTAGGCTTTTGATGAGAGGACCGCAATTGTGCAGACTATACAGCCTTTTTGGAGACCGCATTTTGGATGATTATGATTTTTGATGTTTTGTATATTGGTTGTTGATGTCACTGATTTGATAGTTTGAACTAGGGCGATGTCGCCCATAGTCATTGATGATGTACGATACAGTTATGAACTTGTAAACCTTACATTGTGGTCTTGATTTATGACAGCGCAATCGCATTATTCTCATTACACGTGATGTTGGATTGTTTGTGTATATTTTATAACATGTGATGTTATGTGTTTGGTTTATTTATAACATGAGAAGTTATGTGTTGATGAATAGAATACGTATGATTCATTTACTTATTATGACCTGACCTACGTAAAACATCTTTTAGAAGATGCCGCCTAGACGTGGTCCACGCATGCCTACCAACGAGGCAGATTCCAACAAATCATTGCTGCCGCCATAGCGCAGTATGCAGCCTCACAAGGAGGAACCAGTGGAAGCAATTCGAATAACAACGGCAATAACAATCCACCTCATGGTAATGTTAAGTCGTTGAGACACACTACGATACATTTGGATATTTATAGCACATTCGCTAATGCCATTTATATATTCTAACGTATGTGCAGGGTGCACTTACAAGCAGTTCCTCGACTGCAAGCCCGTGAACTTCGACGGCACCGGAGGTGCTGTTGCTTTTGTAAGATGGGCTGAAAAGACTGAGTCTGTTCTTCGAATGAGCAAGTGCGCTCCAGACCAACAAGTGACCTACATTTCTGGGCTATTCTTGGATGGAGCCCTATCCTGGTGGAACTTACAAGTGCAGACTCTTGGTGAAGCCGCTGCTTATGCAATGACATGGAACGAGCTGAAAGAGCTCATGCAAAGAAAGTACTGCTCACGTGCTGAGATTCAGAAGCTGGAAACGGAATTCTGGCACTTGAAGATGGAAGGTCCCAAAATTGTGGAGTATGTTCAGAGATTCCACGACTTGTCTCACGTGGTGCCTTATATGGTTACACCGGAATTCAAACGAATCGAGCGCCTTATTTGGGGTTTAGCACCTCAGATCATGAGTATGGTCACTACTTCCAAGCCTGCGACAATCACAGAGGCCATCGATCAGAGCGTGGCTCTTACTAAGGAGGCCATTCGCTTGAACAAGTTTTCAAATGTTGAGCAGAAAAAGAAGGAGACTCACGTAGAGTCATCTGGGGATAATAAAAGGAAGTTCTCGAACTTCAAGCAGGGTACAAGCAGTGTTGGCAAGAAAGGAGAATCAAGCACATCGGTCCAAGCTGCAACCGGTGCTGGGAAGAAAGGGAAAGGTTATATGGGTACACAGCCCAAGTGTAACACCTGCCAGCGTCATCATTCTGGCTGGTGTGGGCCAAAAATATGTGAAGCTTGTGAAAAAATGGTCATTTAAAGGATACTTGCTGGGTTAATGCTGGCTGAGGTGGCCAAGGAGGTTTTGGTAATCGGAACAATAACCGTGGTGGTAATGGAAATCGTCCGCAAGGGAATAATGGCGGAAATGGAAACCGAGGAAACAAAGCAAATCAAGCTGGTAATGTTAATCGAAATCAAAACAACACTCAAGCTGGGAACGGAGGTGGTAATGGGCAAAGAATGGGCTGTTTTAACTGTGGTGACATTGGGCTCTTTAAGAAGGAATGCCAGGGATTGAACCAAGCACGCGGAAGAGTCTTTAACATCGAGGCGAGGGAAGCGCACCAGGATCCCAATGTTGTTACTGGTGCATTCCCTATAAATCAACGCTTTGCATCCGTTTTGTTTGATACTGGTGCCGATTATAGCTTCATGTCGTTAGAATTTAAGAATATGCTTGGGTTAGCTGCTAGTAAATTAGATATCCCATACTCAATTGAACTGGCTAATGGAAAGCTGGTTGAAGCTAATGAGGTTGTCAAAGGTTGTGTTATCAAGTTGGGAGAGCATGAGTTTACTTTGGATCTACTACCAGTCAAGTTGAGAAGCTTCGACGTGGTAGTAGGGATGGATTTGTTTCGAGCAACAAGTCTGAGATTGTTTTCCACGAAAAGGTCATTCACTTCCCAACAGAAGATGGGGAAACTATCGTAGTTCATGGAGAAAAGCGCGATACACCTCTAAGAATCATCAGCTGCCTGAAATCTCGAAGGTGTCTACAGAAGGGATGTGCTGCATTCTTGGCACACATCGTGGATAAGAAAGCTGCTGAGCCGAAGATCGAAGACATCCCTATCATGAAGGAATATCTTGAAGTCTTTCCAGAAGGACTTGCCAGGATTGCCACCCCAAAGGCAAGTGGAGTTCCACATTGACTTAGTTCCAGGCGCCGTGCCTATGGCTAAGGCACCATATCGACTTGCCCCGTCTGAAATGCAGGAATTGTCGACACAACTCCAGGAGCTACTAGACAAGGGATTCATCAGACCAAGCTTCTCACCTTGGGGAGCTCCAGTTCTGTTTGTCAAGAAGAAAGACGGTAGTTTTCGTATGTGTATTGACTACCGGGAGTTGAACAAGTTAACGATCAAGAATAGATATCCTCTGCCAAGGATCGATGACTTATTCGATCAGCTGCAAGGTTCAAGTTACTACTCGAAGATCGACTTACGATCTAGTTACCATCAGCTGAGAATACAAGAGGAAAGTATTCCCAAAATTGCTTTTAGAACCCGATATGGATACTACGAGTTCTTGGTTATGCTGTTTGGGTTGACAAACGCGCCAGCTGTTTTTATGTATTTAATGAATAGAGTCTGCAAGTCGTATCTAGACAAGTTCGTGATTGTGTTTATCGACGACATTTTAATCTATTCAAAGACGAAGAATGAACACGAACAACATTTAAGAGCTATTTTGGAGTTGCTGAAAAAAGATCGCTCAACCATTGACCTTCCTCACGCAGAAGGATAAGAAGTTTGATTGGGGAATCAAACAGGAAGAAGCATTCCAGTTATTGAAAGACAAGCTTTGCAATGTGCTGATCTTATCGCTACCGGAAGGAACTGATGATTTCGTGGTATATTGTGACACTTCGCGCCAAGGTTTGGGTTGCGTGTTGATGCAACGCCAGAAAGTCATAGCTTACGCGTCACGCCAATTGAAAGTTCATGAAAAGAATTATACCACGCACGATTTGGAGCTAGGCGCAGTGGTATTTGCGTTGAAGATTTGGAGAGATTATTTATATGGTACGAAGTGTACAATCTTCATGGATCATAAGAGCCTACAACACATATTCGACCAGAAGGAGTTGAACATGAGACAAAGACGCTGGGTCGAATTGTTAAACGATTACGACTGCGAGATCAAGTATCATCCAGGGAAGGCGAATGTGGTCGCCGATGCCCTAAGTCGTAAAGAAAGAATCAAGCCCATAAGGGTTAGGGCTTTGGAGATGATTATCCAGACAGATCTGTCACTGCGCATTCGTGCCGCGCAGAAAGAGGCTCTTAAAGAAAGAAACATTGAAGAGGAATATCTCCGTGGGATGGAGAAGCAATTAGAAGCAAACGAGGAAGGAACGTTATGTTTCATGAAAAGGATTTGGGTTCCTCTGTTTGGTGGTTTGAGAAAGGTTATTTTTTATGAAGCTCACAAATCAGGGTACTCTATCCACCCAGGAGCGGATAAGATGTACCAAGATCTTAAGGATTATTGTTGGTGGCCTAGGATGAAAGGCGACGTTGCTGTTTATGTTAGCAAGTGTTTAACGTGCGCTAAGGTAAAAGCTGAATACCAGAAGCCTTTAGGACTTGTGCAACAACCTGAGATTCCCAAGTGGAAATGGGAACAAATTTCAATGGATTTTATAACGAAGTTGCCAAGAACGCCAAAAGGTCATGACACTATTTGGGTAATAGTAGACCGGTTAACAAAATCTGCGCACTTCTTACCCATCACAGAGAAAGACAACACGAGCAAATTGGCTGAAATATACATGAGAGAGATCGTTGCACGTCATGGAGTGCCTCTCTCGATCATCTCTGATAGAGACGGACGGTTTGTGTCAAGGATTTGGTAGTCCTTTCAAGAAGCATTCGGATCTCAGTTGAATCTGAGCACTGCGTTTCACCCGCAAACTGATGGCCAGAGTGAGAGAACTATTCAGACTTTGGAAGATATGCTGAGAGCATGTGTTATGGATCTGGGTGGTAACTGGGATAAACATTTACCATTGGTCGAATTTTCATACAACAACAGCTACCACACCAGTATTGGAGCCGCACCATTTGAAGCTCTATATAGCCGTAAGTGCAGATCACCGCTTTGTTGGTCTGATGCAGGTGATAGACAATTGGTTGGTCCTGATGTGGTCCAGGAAACCACAGATAAGATTGCACAGATCCGAGATCGCATCAAGGCGGCTCGCGATCGACAAAAATGCTCTGCGGACCGAAGAAGGAAACCTCTGGAGTTTGAGGTAAGAGACATGGTTTTGTTAAAGGTATCATCCTGGAAGGGTGTGGCACGCTTCGGAAAGCGTGGAAAATTGAATCCGCGTTATATTGGTCTATTTAAGATTCTGGAAAGAATTGGTTTAGTAGCATACAAGCTGGACTTACCTGCCGAACTGAATGGTGTTCACGATACATTTCATGTATCAAATCTGAAGAAAAGTCCAACGCAAGAAACTGTTGTCATTCCCACATACGAGATTCATATTGACGACACGCTCCATTTTGTCGAAAAACCAGTTGAGGTTACAGATTGGAATATAAACAAAACCTGCAGGAGCAGTGTCAAACTCGTCAAAGTTCGTTGGAATGCAAGACACGGTCCAGAATACACCTGGGAACGGGAGGATCGAATGAAAGAGAAGTACCCCCACTTATATCCTAAGACCCCTGCAACCAGAAGCAGAACCTAAAATTTCGGGATGAAATTTTCTTAACGGGGTGAGAATGTGACAACCCTCACCAAAACAGGTATCCGTACAAGTTAATTAATATTTAATCAATGCTTAATTACTGTGCTTGCTTACAATTCTGGTTAAACTGCTTCTTGATTTCTGATACGTACATGTTCATGCATCATACTTTATTACTGACACTCCATTTATACACAAAACTATAGTGACAAACTTGATGCACAAAAGCACAGTTAGCACAGTGAATGGATAACCCAGTAAACATGCTGACATAGCCAGCACTAGACAGACACTGTCTCTGAGGCCAGTATGAGCCGGGAATAGATTACTACACTAGTAGGGAGTGTAGGGAGGTGAGGATTGTAGAACTGCGTCACTAGGTGTTAGTTATAGTGACCGGATGTGCCTAAAACATGCTCTAACTACAAAATTCTGCACTTTATTACAAAATTCAGCATTTAAGTTAACTAGTAAAGTGCAAAAACATGGGAAAATAATACTAGACACTTTCCAAAGTGTCGGGAATTCATTGTGTCAATAAAAACACTAAAAAGGCACTTTAAATACTTATTTAGCACTTTAACGGATCAATATCCAACCGAACAACCGGACTTTACCCGGAACATAAAAATATTGTCAATGACATTGTTTACACCTTTCTGAGCAAGTTAGGGTCCCCGAACACCCTAACACCCGTTATATTACACTACACACTAATAACCTATTTAAATCCCTAACTAAACTAACTAGTTCCTAACTATACATTTGAAATCTAACCATATACCCCCCCCCCCCTAATCCGATCGGTCCCCCATGTGGTGACACACCACCCATTTGTTGATTATGTTAATCAAATTTGCTTAATATCTTGGGAACACATTACCTAATGGTTAATAGTAATTAGTTGGTCTATAAGTAAGTTCAAGGGTTAACCATTATCTCACTTCAACCTTAACACCAAACTTGTTCTTCTCCTTCCTTTCTTTGTGTCTTCGGCTGAACACCATCACCATTACCCACCCATCATTCAAATCTTGTTCAAGCCATTTTCTTACATACAAGTGTGCAAGGTGACACACAAGGAGGCTCGGTGCTTTCAGAAACTCAAGAACATCTCTACATTGCTTTTATCCACCTTGTTTACGTTTTGATTGTTCCCTAGCCACGAGCTAGTAGTAAGTGCTTCTAAGCACCCTCTTGTTCTTGTTTAAAGTGGTTAATAAGAGATTTAAAGGTTAAAACTCAAGAACATACAAGATCAAAACTAAAAGTCTTGAAAGAATGATGAACTAGTTGGTTAAGGAAAAACTAGTGGTTTAAATCTTAAGAAACTTGGCTAGATATGATTAATTTATGTTGTTAGTTGCTAGTAGTGGAACGGATCGTCATCTAACCATGCTAGATCATGTTCATGGAACATGAACTAGTGATATGTTAAGTGTAAAAGTTGTAAGATGATGAACCCTTCCACACATGAACATGAACTTGTGTAAAATTGATTTTTTTTCTTGTAAAATAGAGTTCTAAACTAGTAGATCTACAAGTGGTTTTTCGGAAAAACCAAGTGAGATATACAAGTCTTGTTAAAAACCCGGATCTTACATACACTACAAACATTTTTGTGAACAAGCAAGTGTGTAAACACTTGTGTGACAAGAGGATTTAACAAAGAAACATTTTCGTAAATTTTGACTAGAAGTTGTAAAATCACATATTCTTTAAAAATAAAGATTTCAAGAAACTGATTTTATTTTTAAAGATGACAAGATCCACTAAATATGTTATAAAGTTACTACATACTTTTACAAGACTTACAAGTTCATGTGTTTGCGATTTATACTTATTTTTGACTAGTTTGATGTTTGAATATTATATATTGATGATTGGAAACATGTTGATTGAATTTTGAAAAGAAAATGATACGCTAGTTAGCGTGGCCACCTCCAGTTACAGAGGATACTTTGGCGAAATTTTTCCAGAAAATAACACTTAGAAATATTTTTGTGACAAGTGGTTAAAAATATATTTTTAACTTGTTTTTCCAAATAAAATTCGCCATGATTTTTATTACAAAATTACCAAGTGTCGGAGGTGGATTTTCGTAAATAAAACTTGTTAAATATACGTCTAGAATATATATTTCATAGTAAAAAGCTTGTGTGATTTTATGATTATTTTGTGAACTATATATATATTATTTTTAGAGTAAAAATAATATTACTTGAATACACTGAAAAGTAACGACTCCAAAATAATACCAACGCCTTCACAAATAAATATTTAAGTTACACCGGTATTATTATTACCACACGAACTCTAAAATGTAACTTATGTATTTTCGGAAAATACTCGTAAATGCGTATTTTGATAAGGTATTATTATTTTGGAAATTGTATGGAATAAAATATAATATTTTTGGGAAAATATGTATATTTTGGAGATAGGATATTTTAGACAAATGAATTAAAATATATTCTTTAAGTGAGACTTAAAAGTATATTCTTGGAATTATAAAACACACATGTATTAAAACCCCCATCCTTGGGAATGAATATATTTATAAAATAATTAAGAAGTGTAAATACGATATAGTTGTCTAACTATTTCCCTAAGACGTTAAACCTTAAGCCAAGGCACGACCGTCCGTCTAATAGAAATTAGTACGTGTAGGTCGTCACGCAGCAGGTTGATTGGGATTTACTACTTCAAGACGCACTTCTGTGAGTTCATGTCCCCGTTTTCTCTTAAATGTTTTCAGTTTTTATACTTTGGGGGTGAAATACATGTTACTATGATTACGAATACTTTTTA
This sequence comes from Helianthus annuus, assembly GCF_002127325.2. Classification (NCBI taxonomy): domain Eukaryota; kingdom Viridiplantae; phylum Streptophyta; class Magnoliopsida; order Asterales; family Asteraceae; genus Helianthus; species Helianthus annuus. Next base: position 48,213,395 of record NC_035446.2, on the reverse strand, counting down.
CATGGTATGGTTAGCGTAAGGAGGGTCATTAATTAGATCATGTGAGTGGGTAGGCGGAAACTGGAGGCCATTAATCCTCATTGTAGGACCGAGGGTCATTAGCGGTAGATCTATCTGGGTGTAGCGAGCCGAACTCCAGGCCCAACAGAACGGACCTCGGGGTGACTTTGAGCCCGACCCAAAAATCTGCTAGGTTTGAGTCATCCTACTGCACTTCACACATATCAATGGCCTTGCAAACAATTGGTGATCTCTTTATTTCCTTATTTGCTACATACCAGGGATTTTCATACTTACAAATGTATTACAAAGGTTTTACATACTCACTTTCACATATACTCGCTCAACATTTTTTGTTGATTTTTCAACTTATATGTATTTCAGGGAATTAGGGATCTGGCAAGGTATGCTATGTTTTCAAGCTGCGTAAGAAGGGTGATGTCATCCAAGTTTAGGGGTTGTGACTTTTGCCTGGACGAGTCATAAGTCTTAAGCTGTGTTTATTTCATGTTTGTGGTAGTGTATTTTGAACAAGATTTTATTTTGTTGTGTTGTATTTTCGTTGCATGTGTCAACGTTTGAAAACAATGTTGTGGTATTTTACTTTTAAAACTTGAATCAATGGATGATTATCACGGTTTTACTTTCATATAGCTTTGTTGTGATTAAGCTATGGTATTAAGAAGTCACACCAAATAAACCCACGCTTCCGCAAAGCCAGGGTGTGACATGCTAGGCATGCTAGATCAACATGCAAAGCAAATTTGTCCTTGATAATCGTGTACATAGTCATATAGCATAAGACCAATTAAGGACTTATGAAAAGTACTCTTAGATATCCAAGCAAGGATTTAAAGTGGTACTTTGAGTATTTGTCAAGAGTTGTAACTTTCACCTTGTACTCTATTTCTTAGAAGAAACGAGTACTTAGGATTTTTGTGGAGATCGCGAGCGATCTCAAAAATGGAAGAACTACGAGAGTAGTTTGTCTTGCAAGGAACATGGTTCCTTGGTGTTGGTATTGTAGAGGTATCTCATTCGTACACGTAACCACATTTGTTTTCGTACGTCATTTTGGAATAAAGATTTATTCATATACCAACCAAATTCTTTCAGAGTTCTTGGATAACAAAACAAATAAAACATAAAGTTCAATCGTTTCAAAGCAGCGTCGTCTTCCAGTTAGCCAAATGCTCATCCACGGGCTGGATTTGCATTAACAAGCTTTGGGCAATTGTTTCTGAAATGGCCCATCTCGCCACAGTTGTAGCAAGAACCTGGTGGAAAACGAGCTTGAGTAGGGTTGGCTTGAGGTTGGTTTGGACCACCTTGTTTCAGGGTAGTTCGACAAGCATTTGCCAAATGACCAAGTCACCCACATGATGTGCACCGACGACACTGTAGGTGAGCTTGGTGGTGTGCATTAACCTATTGCATAGCGGTGCAGTACCAACATAGGTTTTCCTAGCATGAGGTTGTGCTGGTTGGTTAGGGGTAGCTTGATTGTTTTGAGCAACTACAGCGAAGTTCTGTGAAGCCTTCCGCTTCTTTAACTTCTTGGAGGATTCAGTCTTGTCATCCTTTGATTTAGTCTTGTCCGATGGTTTCTTATCGCCTTTCCAGAAAAGTTTAGCCTTCCTGATCTGTGATTCAGTCAAGGTAGCGGATAGCTCAATGGCCTGTCTAACTGTGGTAGGGTTGTTACCAGTAACAATATCCTGAACTGGGTCGGGGAGGCCATCAATGTACTTTTCAATCACCTTATCCAAAGGCGTAACCATGGTAGGACATAACAGACTTAGTTCCTCATAACGATCAGTGTAGGCTCGATGCTCACCGCTATCTTGTTTAAGATCGTCGAATTCCCTTTTATAGTGCCTTGAGTTCATGACGAGGACAAAATTCCTTCATCACTAGAGCTCGAAGCTCTTCCCAGGTTTGAGCCATTGCCACATCGGCTGAAGTGAAGATGTCTGGTACTAGGGGTACACATGGACGGCCTAGATTGAAGCACGTTTCTCGACGAACGATCCTAACGGTTGTGTCATGCCTATATAAACGCAACCCATTTCATTCATCCCTCACATTTGATCTGATTCAAAGCTTTCTAAGTGGAAGTATATGCTTCCTACCTGAGAGCGAATCGGGTCAAATCTTGCGGGGACCTTCTGTAAGTATTCTTTCGCGTTTTTCGTTCTTTTTAGCGTTAAAGTCAAACTGTGTTTGACTTTCTGCATTGACCAGTTTATGGTCAATACGAAGTTCGTTTGAACTTCATAACGTGAGCGTAATCATGATGGTTATAGTCCCTAGTGACTATACCTACTGATTACCACGTTATCTAGATTCAGTGACGAGTCGTAGTTTCGGCCAAAATGCGTTTTCTCGCGTATTTTGTAACCAAACTACTCTAGGGTATTAAAACCATTTGTTTTAATACCAAACCTGTTTTCTAACTTTACTAAACATGTTCTAGCATGTTTCACTCGTCGCTTTTAGATTTGTGCTTGTTTAGGGTCGTAAAGGTAAGCGATCTAATCAATCGCTTATGCTTTCGAACCCGACCCATTTGGTCGATCATTAGGATCCGACCAAACACTTTAGGGGACCATAGTTGTATAGGTAATAACTTTTGAAGGTTATACCTTATGGTCACGTCGTTTAAGTAGTTGTATGATAGGTAACGTATGTGCCTTAGGTAAATTACCAAAATACCCTTTTTGCACTAAAATTCATTTTAAGCCTATGTAACGAAATTTTTGACATCTAAACTGATTTAGCAACAATATTAAACATGTTAAGGCATATCTTGCTTGTCATAAGGTTAGTTAGGCATTCCGAACGCGTTATACGCGAACGACGCGTTAAAGTGGCGTAAGCTACCTAAACGGGTCGTAACGGGTCAAAAGCACATAGGATAGGTTTCGTTTTAGTATGTAGGCTTTGTTAAACCATATTACATAAGTTCCCATACTTATTTGGTTTACAAACCCTCGTACTACCCGATCCTCCGATAGGTCCGTTTATTAATATAGATACCTATATTAGGTGCCGTTTGAATCCGTGATCTTCTAGCTTGCTTGGTGGATGTCTAAAGTCTATTGGGCAATCTCATGTGAGTACATAGTCCCCTCTTTTACTGTTTTCCAAACATTTTGGGGTGAAACACATGTGCCTACTTGTTACTTTCGTGCTTTCTTGTTTTCACATCATATGCTTGCTATGTTCTTTAGTACACTTATAGTACTTGATTTCATTACATTGCTTTGCTACATATGTTTACTTGGCATATTAGCACATCGTTTTACATTACATTTTTGCTATGTATGTTTATTGAGCATGCTAGCACATTGATTTACATGACTTTTCTGCTTTGTATGTTAACTTAGCATACATAGTACATTGTTTTCATATAACATGTTTACATTTGGTATAACATTTGGTCTGCATAAACGGAACTTATATACATTCATTAACATTAGCTATGCTGCTCGGTAGTAAGTAATGGTACCATAGGACTTGACAAATCCCGTTCCTGACATCCTAGGTTTGTTTGGATGAAAGGAATGACTGAATCCGAAAACATTTCTTTTGATAACCTTTACTTATGGTTATCCGTCTGTCTCAAGGCTTGAATGTATGCGTTAACTTACCACATAAATGTTTGTATCATTTAAAACATGCTTTTACTTTGCAAAACATAACTCTTTGATATACTCAAAATACTTTGTTTTGTACATTTATACATTTGGTTTAAGTGAACACATTTTACTTAACATACATAACATTTGTTACACATACATGACTACATGACTACATTTTGGACTTTTAAACATATGATAATGGTTTAGACAAGAACATTTGACATTTGGTTTAAACATAGACTTTATACATTGATGGTTTGTTTAAGTGACTTAAGTAACGATACGTGTGTAGTATGATACAAGCATGGTGGATACGCCGCTGGTACTTCCTATATATAAGTGTTTGTATTATATTACATGTCGTAGCATTACTTAACTCATTTGGTTTGGACTTATACATTTTACACAAATAACATATTTTTCACAAGACTTTGTTTTACAAAACATTTTATTTTATACAACTTATTTTTACTTGGTTATTCTTTTAACCATACATTATTCTTTCATATATATACATATTAACTGATTTGTTATCGCTTTTCAAACATTTTATAAAAGCAACACTTAAACTAGATTCATGACAAGTTTTCATTAAACATTTTCTTAAACCTAAGTCATGAATCCAATTTTTACAAAACCTATGTTAATCACAAGCATTTTTATGCTGACGTACCTATTTTCACATGTGTTTTCAGGAGCTGTTGCTTAGGATGTTGATCGTGACACGCTAGGGTGGACTTGGGCCTTAGTGACATAAAATGAAGATAGACTTAGTTTAATTATGAACTCTTGTTTCTTTTATTTTAAGACAATATAACTCTTTGGTTCTTGTTTTAAGACAATGTAATCCCACCTTTGGTTATGAATAAAATATTATTTTAATTACCATGGTTGTGGAACAATAATTCTGTTACAACACTCCCCGACATTTCCGCCACGATTTGATGTTTTACGTGGTCGGGGTGTGACACAAATGTGATACCAAAATGTAAGCATGTGATGTAAAACAAATGTCCTAAGTATGCAACAAATGGACATACATAGCGTGTGATGTAAAACAAATGTACTAAGTATGCAACAATGAACATACATAGCATGTGATGTAATGTAAAACAATGCACTAAGTATGCACTGAATGAACATACATAGCGTGAAATGTAATGTAAAACGATGTACTAAGTATGCACTAAATGGACATACATAGCATAAAATGTAATGTAAAACGATGTACTAAGTATGCACTAAATGGACATACATAGCAAAAACGTAATGAAATCATGTACTATAAGTGTACTAATGAACATAACAAGCATATGATATGAAAACATGGAAAGCACGAAAGTAACAAGTAGGCACATATGTTTCACCACAAAACAGTTTGAAAATAGTAAAAGAGGGGACTATGTACTCACTTGAGATTGCTTAATAGTCTTTAGATAACCACCAAGCAATTCTAGAAAGATCACGGAATCAAACGGCACCTAATATAGGTAACTACGTTAATAAACGGACCTAAATCGGAGGATCGGATAAGATGTGGTTTCGTAAACCAAATGAGTATAGGAACTCATGTAATATGGTTTAATAAAGCCTACATTCTAAAATGAAACCTATCCTAAGTGCTTACGACCCATTATGACTCGTTTAGGTAGCTTACGCTACTTTAACGCGTCGTTCGCGTAAAACGCGTTCGGACCGCCTAACTAGTCCTATGACAAGTAATATATGCCTTAACATGTCTAATAATTTTGCCTAATCAGTTTAGATGTCAAAATTTAGGTTACATATGCTTAAAATGAATTTATGCGCAAAAAGGGCATTTTGGTAATTTTCCTAAGGCATATAAACTACCTATCATACAACTAACTAAACGTAGTGACCATAAGGTATAACCTCGGAAGGTTATTCCCTATACAACTATGGTCACCTAATGTGTTTGGTCGAATCCAAATGATTGACCAAACGGGTCGGGTTCGAAAGTCTAAGCGGTTGTTTAGACTGCTTACCTTACGACCCTATATAAGCACTAAACCTAAAGTGACGAGCTAAACATGTTAAAACATGTTTAACGAAGTTTGAAAACAAGTTTGGTATCAAAACAAAGGGTCTTGATACCTAAAAGTATTTTGGTTACAAAATACGCAAGAATACTCATTTTGGCAGAAACTACGACTCGTCACTATGCCTAGATAACGTGGTAATCAGTAGGTATAGTCACAAGAGACTAAAACCATCGTGATTACGCTCACGTTATGAAGTTCAAATGAACTTCGTGTTGACCATAAACTGGTCAATGCAGAAAGTCAAACAAAGTTTGACTTTCACGCTTAAAATGCGTAAAAGAACGAAAGAATACTTACAACGGGTCCAAGAAATGGAGGTTTGATCCAATTATTCTCAGGTATGAAGTGTAATCACTCCAACTTAGAGAACAAATCAGATCAAGTGTGGGTTTGAAGTGAAAAGGGTGGGGGTATTTATAGATTTCGGAGAGCCGTTAAGATCGTTTATCGGGAAACCTGCTTCGATCTCCACCGTACACATCATACCCACTGATTTGAATACCATGGGCACCTCCAAAAGAGCCCATAGGATCAAAAATACCATTTGCAAGAGTGGAAAATAGCTGGAACAAGCATTAAACAGCTGGAAATGAAGATTCTGCAGATCTGGGGTCGCTCGCGGCCCGCGTATAGGTCGGGGGGGCTTACGTGGCCTGCCTAAGATCCGCAGTTCAGCAACAGTTTCATTATTTGCAGTTTTGGTCCCTGCAAGTGTTTAAGCCCCATTTTGACCAATTTAAGGCCCGTTAAGCCATTTTCAAGGCCCTAAAATGATGCCTAAACACAGGGGATATGAAACATGCTATAAAATATGCCGGATGTCAGTTCGTTTGGTCGTACGATCACGTTATTCGGTTATTTACGACGAAACACGAACGGACGCGAAAAACGATCCAAATTACGCGACGTATGGAATTTTATCATGTCAATCACTAAAATAGAATATTTTAGTGGTCACATAAATTTTTTGGATGTCCGGATGTATTCAGAACGTAAGTTATGCACGAAAGTGCAAACTTATGCACTTTTTGACGCTTTTAGTCCCTGAATGACCAAAAAGTTTATTTTAGCACACCAAACCCCTCAAAGCCTATTTCTAAGCTACGTAATGGATATTTAGGGTATGTTTAACTTATGATCATGTTCCAGAATGTCTGTTACAGTACGAAACGACATACTTTCGCAGTTTGTCATAATTAGTCCTTGTAAGCGAATAAACTTGATCTTGCCATACCAAAGCCTTCAAAACTTATTCCTAAGTTATGTAAAGGTTATTTAAGGTACGTTAAGCATATATTGATGTTCTGGAGTGTTTGTCGTGTTAAACTGATTACGTTTACGCGCCAGTTTGCGTATAACTCTCCAGAAAGCGATATAGAGTTTGGATTTGAACAAAAACCAAAACATCCAAAATGTCAAACATAAACAAACAAATATTGGGATCAAATAACATTGTTTTATTGATAACTGAACTATTTACAATGATTACAAGCACTGGTGTCACAGCTAGGGATTATAGCCATCGTGATTACGATCACATTGCAAAGTTCAATTGAACTTTGTCTTGACCAATTCATGGTGAAAGCCGAAAGTCAAACACTGTTTGAATTTTAGCTTGAAATAGCTAAAAATAAATAAACAAGACTAGGAAGAACAGTTACAAGTGTTCTAGGATGAAAAGAAGACTAGAAACTCAGTTAGGAAGCCTGCAATTAGAGTTTATGAAGAAGAAAGAAATGAATGAGCAATGAGTTTGGGTATATTTGAGGCCAATTTATAGTGAATTTGAAGCCCCAAGATCATGCCATGTGAATTGTGTGTCACCAAGGATCAACAAGATCATCACATGTGTGTGGTTGAGGTTTCAAGCCTTGGAGAATACTTAAAAAGCCCACAATATTAAAAAACTATGAAGGAAAAACATGTGCAGGTAGCTTGTCACACCCCCAAAATCCACCTGCGGAGTATCACCGCTTGGGAGCGTGACTGACCAGGATCAAGCCACCAATCATATCGAACATGTAAGTAATATCAAATATAATAAATGTAAACCAATCATTCAATATGATAGGTGTTCAAAACATAATCATAGTTTATAAGTATAGCGGAAGCATAAGTACGAAAGCCCAAATGTGTAACATAAGTTCAATAAGTTCAAAACATAATCCATGCTCCACAACGACCTGCTCCTCCCTGTGCAAGCTCCATAAATATCTAACGACCTGCAAGGCATGTAACAGAGGATCAACAAACTAGTTGAGCGAGTTCACAGTTAACAGTTCAGTAATAGTACAGTGTGAGTAGTAGTATGTTCGTTCGTTATGTCGTGTATCGTGTTAGTTTCCATCGCGGCCTCCCAGGCAGGTATGCGAAGATATTAGGGGATGTTCATCCCGAGTATTCTAGACTAGGTTTATCCGTATCGCGGCCTACCAGGCAGGTATGCGAAGATTAGTAAATTACAGTTCACGGCCTTCCAAAGGCAGGTGTGCGAAGTCAGTCATAATATCGCGGCCAACCCTTGGCAGGTGTGCGAAGATCAGTTCAATAAGTGTTACTAGTCTAGTAGTAGTTCCAACAGTGGAGTATGTACCTTAGTTCATCAATCACATCACTACGTTCCATTATAGACAAGTACCAGTAAATAATCAAATCCCATTCCCACCCTGGGAACCCCATGCCTTGGCTGTGTGAACTCACCTTGGTTTGCTCGGTATGTTATTGCTTCTAGAGTTAGCTAAATGTATAGGTCCGCTACACACGACCTAGGATGCATTGCACGTGATTCAATGTAAGTGTTACATTCAAGTAGGGTTTACATGTTACTTATGTCTAAGCAGTTGTGATCTGTGTGAGGGTTGTGTACAGGATGAGATGATGAGAATTGTTCGCACATATAAGATCTTGCAGTACCATTCAGTAGCATATAGTCACATATAGTACATGCAGTAAGCTTTAACTGTTTGTTCTAAACTCAGGTTACACGTCACTTATAAAGTTCAGACAACATTATTCAAATCGTGTGTTCATCATCATCAAATTCATTATTGATTATTAGCAGTTTATTACAATCGTTTATTGCATGCATATCATGAAATCGTATATCTATATGTATATATATCATTCAGTATTCGATCATCAGAACAATCACACAACATCAGACAATTACACATCAGACAAGTGTGGGGGGGGGGGGGGTTTCCCCTGTTTGAAAGTCAGAATTTGAGAAACCAATTACATAAACTCAGATCATGTGAGCCTCTCAACTCGGACATGGGGAGTTTCTTAAACTCGGACATCATTCATTCCACAAACTCGGACCAATTTAGGTGGGGGGGTAACGAAGGTCGGACCTATGTGATATTGAAATAAACTCAGGGTAGAAGTGATCAATAAACTCGGGGGAACATGTGCCATCAGAAACTCGGACCAAGTGAGTTTCTTAAACTCGGCCATACATGATTTTTAAAACAACCTCGGGTTACACTCCATACAATAAATTCGGACCTCCTTGTGTTGCTTGGCAAACTCGGACCAAAGAGAGTCCATTATACTCGGTTCATATGATCCATTAAACTCGGGCCCATAAGTGTTAAACAAACTCAGACAAGCACAACACTTTAATGAAACTCGGATAAGCTCATCAATTAAGGAACTCAGACTCCATGCGATGAGTATTAAACTCGGACCACTTTCAAGATATAAACTCGGTCCATTTGAACTCATTATACTCGGACCATTCACTATAAAACAAACTCGGTCAAACATTTAGAGTATTAAACTCGGACATCAAGTCCATATGAAACTCAGACAGAACCTTTATTTCATTAACCTCGGACATTAAGTCCATATAAACTCAGACAATTATGATAACTCAGACTATTAATAACATGAATTCCAATACAGAAGAGAATCATATCAGTTACGTTTCAGAACTCATACGATCGTGAATCATCCTTTTCTCATATATATACAGTACAATAATCCTAATCAAAATCAATGATTCTAGCACATCACATATCCAATCATCAGGCAATCGATTATACAACCAGTCAACAACATTATCGCAATAGACAGAATTAATTCAACAACTACAGAACTAGCATGAGAGGAACTAGGGTTTACAAGAAATACAAGAATCAATGATTAATAACAATCAAACAATCACAAACAATGCTTAAACAATTACCTTGATTCGATTCTAGATGGATTGGCAATCAAGTTTGATGCAAAGAACTTGTGAATCCAAGAATGATGAGAAGGTGTTAAAGAGAGGATTAGGGGATATGAGGATACGTGTTTGATTCTTGTGTGATGATTAGTGAATGATTAGAGAAGGAGATTAGGGTTTTAAGTTGTTGAAGTTTCACTATTCGCACAAAACACCCTAAGGAATTATCTATCACATATTTCATGCACAAGTTATACAATTTACAGTTTCACCACCTCATTTAAGTATTTGTCGAATCATTCACAAGTAATACATGATCATGCATAATCACACAATACACTTCATTATATTTAAAACACATACAATTCCGTAGCAATTAATTGTGAAATAGAAATCTTGGAAATTCGAGTTGTCACATTATCCCCAACTTAAAAGAAATTTCGTCCCGAAATTTGGTACGCACTCACTGAGGAAGCTAGGTAAGTTATATCGTTCACTGGTTTTTCCTGGGGTGTCACATCATCCCCCCGTTGATTTGGAATTTCGTCCCGAAATTCAGTAGTAGTAGCTTCAGCCTCAGTAGTGGTTGCATTGGTTTCGAATAACTGGGGTACTTTTCTGTCATCTGGTCTTCGCGTTCCCAGGTGTACTCTGGGCCACGTCGGGAGTTCCAACGAACTCGATCAAGAGGGATTCTCTTGTGTTTGCGGACCTTAACATCCCGGTCCGTGATTTCAACTGGCTCCTCGACGAACTGCAACCGCTCGTCGATAGGGAGTTCCTTAAAAGGAACTATGAGGGTCTCATCTGACAGACACTTCTTCAGATTCGACACGTGAAATACATTGTGAACTGCACCGAGTTCGGCTGGTAGGTTCAGTCTGTAGGCTACTTGGCCTATTCTTTCAGTGATTTCGAACGGTCCAACATACCGTGGATTGAATTTGACTCTTTTACCAAAACTAACCACACCCTTCCAGGGTGAAACTTTGAGTAAAACCCGGTCCCCGACCTGGAATTCCAATGGGTTCCTACGCTTATCTGCGTAGCTTTTCTGGCGATCGCGAGCTGCCGCCATGCGTTGTCGTATCTGTGCAATTCGTTCAGTAGCGTCAACTACCATTTTCTGGTCCTGTAATTTGACTATCTCCTACCTCTGCCCAACCGAGAGGTAACCGGCATTTACGCTTGTACAATGCCTCGAATGGAGCGGCTTGAATGCTGGTGTGGTAACTGATATTGTACGAAAACTCCACTAAAGGGAGGTGCTTTTTCCCAGCTGCTGCCGAAATCGATAACACACGCCCGAAGCATGTCTTCTAGAGTTTGTATCATGTGCTCAGACTACCCATCCGTCTGCGGATGATACGCTGTGCTCATGTCTAATCGTGAGCCGAAAGATTTGTGCATCGCTTGCCATAGTTCTGACGTGAATCGTGCATCCCGATCCTGAAATGATGGAGGTGGGCACCACGTGCCTCGAAACAACTTCTTTAAGATAGATGTATGCGAAAGTGGAGAACTTATCCGTTTCCTTAATAGCCAGGAAGTGTGCAGACTTGGTGAGTCGATCCACGATCACCCATATAGTATCATTCCCACGCTGAGATCTAGGTAAGCCCGTAACAAAATCCATGGAAATCTCTTCCCATTTCCCCTGTGGTATCCTGGGTTGCTGAAGTAAGTCTGAGGGTTTCTGGTACTCTGTCTTGACTCTCGCACAAGTCAAACATTTGCCAACGTAAGCTGCAATGTGGGCCTTCATGCTAGGCCACCAATATGTAGTTCTAATGTCGTGGTACATTTTATCCGACCCTGGATGTACCGAGTAGCGAGACTTGTGTGCTTCATCCATCACAAGTTCGCATAGATCGCCATAGGGTAGGACCCAATACCTTCTGTTACATAGTAGGCGCCGTCTTCCTTTTGTTCTAACCGTTGCCTCGGGTCGCGTAAGGCTTCAGCCTTGACGTTTTCTAATTTCAATGCTTCTACCTGAGCATTTCGTATCCGTGCAGGAAAACCAGACTGAATAGTGAGCTACAAAGCTCGTACACGCCTAGGTAAAGTGTCTTTTCGACTGAGGGCGTCGGCCACAACATTGGCTTTGCCTGGATGATACTTAATAGCGCATTCGTAACCGTTCAGAAGTTCAACCCATCTCCGTTGACGCATATTCAAATCCTTTTGCTTAAGAATATGCTCGAGACTCCTGTGATCGGTGTAAGTCGTGCACCTGGTACCGTACAGGTAGTGTCGCCATATTTTAAGCGCGAAAACAACAGCTCCCAGCTCTAAATCGTGCGTCGTGTAGTTCCGTTCATGAATCTTGAGTTGTCGCGAGCGTAAGCAATAACCTTATCCCGTTGTATCAATACACAACCGAGACCCTGTATCGATGTGTCACCATAAGCCACGAAGTCATCTGTGCCCTCCGGCAGTGAGAGAATAGGTGCGCTGCAAAGCCTATCCTTAAGGTACTGAAAAGCGGTCTCTTGGGAATCTCCCTAACGGTAGGTGACACCTTCCTGTGTCAGCATAGCAAGTGGCTGCGCGATCTTGGAGAAGTCTTTGATAAACCGCCTGTAGTATCCCGCCAAACCCAAGAATTGGCGTATTTCTGTTGGTGTACACGGTGCTGGCCAATCCCTGATCGAATCTACCTTGGATGGATCGACATGAATCCCATCCTAGTTCACCACATGGCCTAAGGAGTGGACTTCACGAAGCCAGAAGTCGCATTTAGAAAACTTTGCGTACAGTTGCTCCTTTCGAAGAAGTTCCAAGATAAGACGTAAGTGCTGCTCGTGTTCCTCCTGACTCTTGGAGTAGATCAGAATGTCGTCGATGAAGACAATGACGAACTTGTCAAAATAGGGTTTGCACACCCTGTTCATAAGGTCCATAAATACGGCAGGTGCGCTCAATAATATCAAACCATCCATCATACCAATCATAAAATATAATAGGTAAAATAATTCATAAAACCCAACACGATTAATGTTCAAACCAAACTTTGTTTGAGTAGCGTAAACATAATAATGAAAACCCAAGATAAGTTATAAGTTCAATTAGCGTTCATTGCGTCTCCTCCTCCTAACACGAAAACTCGACCTCTTGCCTCGTTGCCATTGTTGTTGTTGTTTCCCCCGTTGTTGTTGTTGTTCCCGTTGCCCTGGTTATTGTTGTGGTTCTGATTCTGGTTCAACTGAGGACAATCGCGTTTGTAATGACCTTCTGCCCCACACTGGAAACATCCCCGGTTTCCACGCTATGGTTGCTGCTGCTGGTTCTGTGGAGCTGGCGGTGGGAGTTGCTGGTTCTGATTTGCTGGTCGAGAGCTTCTACAATCCTTAGCCTCATGACCCATCTTGAGGCATCTTTGACATTGTTCCCTGCGACATCTTCCGCTGTGGTGTCTGTTGCACTTATTACACAGGGGGTGAATTCCCCGATATCCACCCTGCCCCTGACTGCCAGATGATTGCTGACTCGGATTCTGGTAGTCATTTGTCTTGCGCTGCTGAGACTGAACAGTAACCGATCCCTTGCTGGAATCCCCCTCCCATTTCCTCTTGTTGTCACTGGGAGTAGCAGAAGTGGTGACAGCAGTAGTGGTAGCCTTGACACGTTTTGGCAGTCTGTTCTGATCCACTGCCTGATCTGTAATACGGTGGGCGAGGCGCTGAATAGCCTGAATGTTGTCAAGATTGGCCGATGTCACATGGCTCTGGATCTCTGGCGCCAATCCCTTGAGATACATCTCAATGCGCTTGTACGGAGGGTCTACCATAGTTGGACACAGCACGGCCAGCTCGTTTGACCGTTTAGTATACGCTTCGATCTCAGATCCAACCATTTTCAAATTGTACAGCTCGTCTTCCAACTTGTGAATATCTTCACGCGTGCAATATTCCCTTTTGATAAGTTCCTTGAAATCGTTCCAGGGTGTGGCGTTAGCAGCTGCCAACCCTAAGATCTGTACTTGCGCGTTCCACCAAGTCAACGCGATTCCTTCCAAAGTGCCAGTGGCGTACTTGACCTTGCGAGCCTCAGGGCACTCGCACATTTCGAATACTGACTCTAGCTTTTCAAACCAATGGAGGAGTCCCACTGCCCCCTCGGTGCCACTAAAAGAATTTGGACGACAGTCCATGAAGTTCTTGAAAGTGCAGACAGGCTGCTGCGCGTGTTGTCCTGCTTGAGCTGCTGCAACTGCCGCAGCAAGTTGAGCTTGAACGAAAGCCTCTAGCTGGGCTTGTGTCATGCTAATTCTTCCAGACATGATCTTCATAGTAAAAATAATGTAAGTGAGAGTGGTTCGCGAGTAGGGCGATGACAGAAAAGTGTAAGCACGTAGGTGTTCTCAAGCAATAACAAGTAGTGAGCAAAGTAATGTAAGCATACTACGAGCAAAGTTCTACGCAGTTCTAGCAAGCAGGTAATGAACATAAACCTTATTACCTAGGATGTCGAGTCTTGCACGTGGAGCGAAGCGTCGTTGTGGATCGTTGAGAGCACTGTTCTGGTTATAGTCTGGTTTTAATAAAAACGTTTTCCCATATTAAAACCAAGTTCTCTATAACCAATGGCTCTGATACCAATCTGTCACACCCCCAAAATCCACCTGCGGAGTATCACCGCTTGGGAGCGTGACTGACCAGGATCAAGCCACCAATCATATCGAACATGTAAGTAATATCAAATATAATAAATGTAAACCAATCATTCAATATGATAGGTGTTCAAAACATAATCATAGTTTATAAGTATAGCGGAAGCATAAGTACGAAAGCCCAAATGTGTAACATAAGTTCAATAAGTTCAAAACATAATCCATGCTCCACAACGACCTGCTCCTCCCTGTGCAAGCTCCATAAATATCTAACGACCTGCAAGGCATGTAACAGAGGATCAACAAACTAGTTGAGCGAGTTCACAGTTAACAGTTCAGTAATAGTACAGTGTGAGTAGTAGTATGTTCGTTCGTTATGTCGTGTATCGTGTTAGTTTCCATCGCGGCCTCCCAGGCAGGTATGCGAAGATATTAGGGGATGTTCATCCCGAGTATTCTAGACTAGGTTTATCCGTATCGCGGCCTACCAGGCAGGTATGCGAAGATTAGTAAATTACAGTTCGCGGCCTTCCAAAGGCAGGTGTGCGAAGTCAGTCATAATATCGCGGCCAACCCTTGGCAGGTGTGCGAAGATCAGTTCAATAAGTGTTACTAGTCTAGTAGTAGTTCCAACAGTGGAGTATGTACCTTAGTTCATCAATCACATCACTACGTTCCATTATAGACAAGTACCAGTAAATAATCAAATCCCATTCCCACCCTGGGAACCCCATGCCTTGGCTGTGTGAACTCACCTTGGTTTGCTCGGTATGTTATTGCTTCTAGAGTTAGCTAAATGTATAGGTCCGCTACACACGACCTAGGATGCATTGCACGTGATTCAATGTAAGTGTTACATTCAAGTAGGGTTTACATGTTACTTATGTCTAAGCAGTTGTGATCTGTGTGAGGGTTGTGTACAGGATGAGATGATGAGAATTGTTCGCACATATAAGATCTTGTAGTACCATTTAATAGCATATAGTCACATATAGTACATGCAGTAAGCTTTAACTGTTTGTTCTAAACTCAGGTTACACGTCACTTATAAAGTTCAGACAACATTATTCAAATCGTGTGTTCATCATCATCAAATTCATTATTGATTATTAGCAGTTTATTACAATCGTTTATTGCATGCATATCATGAAATCGTATATCTATATGTATATATATCATTCAGTATTCGATCATCAGAACAATCACACAACATCAGACAATTACACATCAGACAAGTGTGGGGGGGGGGTTTCCCCTGTTTGAAAGTCAGAATTTGAGAAACCAATTACATAAACTCAGATCATGTGAGCCTCTCAACTCGGACATGGGGAGTTTCTTAAACTCGGACATCATTCATTCCACAAACTCGGACCAATTTAGGTGGGGGGTAACGAAGGTCGGACCTATGTGATATTGAAATAAACTCAGGGTAGAAGTGATCAATAAACTCGGGGGAACATGTGCCATCAGAAACTCGGACCAAGTGAGTTTCTTAAACTCGGCCATACATGATTTTTAAAACAACCTCGGGTTACACTCCATACAATAAATTCGGACCTCCTTGTGTTGCTTGGCAAACTCGGACCAAAGAGAGTCCATTATACTCGGTCCATATGATCCATTAAACTCGGGCCCATAAGTGTTAAACAAACTCAGACAAGCACAACACTTTAATGAAACTCGGACAAGCTCATCAATTAAGGAACTCAGACTCCATGCGATGAGTATTAAACTCGGACCACTTTCAAGATATAAACTCAGTCCATTTGAACTCATTATACTCGGACCATTCACTATAAAACAAACTCGGTCAAACATTTAGAGTATTAAACTCGGACATCAAGTCCATATGAAACTCAGACAGAACCTTTATTTCATTAACCTCGGACATTAAGTCCATATAAACTCAGACAATTATGATAACTCAGACTATTAATAACATGAATTCCAATACAGAAGAGAATCATATCAGTTACGTTTCAGAACTCATACGATCGTGAATCATCCTTTTCTCATATATATACAGTACAATAATCCTAATCAAAATCAATGATTCTAGCACATCACATATCCAATCATCAGGCAATCGATTATACAACCAGTCAACAACATTATCGCAATAGACAGAATTAATTCAACAACTACAGAACTAGCATGAGAGGAACTAGGGTTTACAAGAAATACAAGAATCAATGATTAATAACAATCAAACAATCACAAACAATGCTTAAACAATTACCTTGATTCGATTCTAGATGGATTGGCAATCAAGTTTGATGCAAAGAACTTGTGAATCCAAGAATGATGAGAAGGTGTTAAAGAGAGGATTAGGGGATATGAGGATACGTGTTTGATTCTTGTGTGATGATTAGTGAATGATTAGAGAAGGAGATTAGGGTTTTAAGTTGTTGAAGTTTCACTATTCGCACAAAACACCCTAAGGAATTATCTATCACATATTTCATGCACAAGTTATACAATTTACAGTTTCACCACCTCATTTAAGTATTTGTCGAATCATTCACAAGTAATACATGATCATGCAAAATCACACAATACACTTCATTATATTTAAAACACATACAATTCCGTAGCAATTAATTGTGAAATAGAAATCTTGGAAATTCGAGTTGTCACATAGCTGGTATAAGAATTCTGTCGAAACTGAGGTGTCGCGTCACGCGACAACAGCAGCCCATGGCTGTCGCGCCCCGTGAGCCCTCCATCAGAAGTTTCAAAGTTGTCAAAAATGACCCCTACACATTTAAATGCGTTTTTGGCGCATTTAACCCCCGTTAACCTCAAATTCAGGCTTCATAAGGACGTTAAAGCATAGGGGACTTGAAATATGTCCGGAAATATCATAGATGTAGGTTCGTTCGGTCGTATGGTTCCGTTTTGTGGTTAATTACGACGAACGTTCGAACGGATGCGAAAACGATCCAAATTACGCAACGAATAGTATTTTTGCATTCCCATCACTAAAATAAAATATTTTAATGATTACAAAAATTTTTGGATGTGCGTATATGGTCAGAACGCAGAATATGCGCGAATTTGCATACTTTCGCAGTTCTGACGCTTTTAGTCCCTATGATCAAGTAAGCATATTTTCACATACCGAACCCTCCAAAACTTATTTCTAAGTGATGCTAAGGTACTTAGGGTATGTTTAGCTTATGACCTTGTTCCGGAGTGTACGTTGCTACGAGAATCGGTAGACTTTCGTAGTTTGTAGTAAATAGTCCCTATGATCGAACAAACTTGTTTTTGCCATACCGAACCCTTCAAAACTTATTTCTAAGTTATGTAAAGGATATTTAGGGTATTTTTTGCTTATGTCACTATTCCAGAGTGTACATTGCATTTAACTGATTACGTTTGCGTAAAACTTCCAGAAAAGCTTCTCGAGAGTTCGAAATCATACGAAATTTGATATGTGTAATTGTCACATGTAATTATACAAATCCTGGGAATGAAACACAAGATTTCATTGGATTCGTAATTGTATGATGGTTGTAGAGGCACAAATGTCACACTAAGAAGCGGGAATGGGGTGTCAAACCTATGGTACCATAACATACTACCGGTCGGCGGGGTTAATGTTAATGAATGTATCATTGTTGAGTTCAACGCACCAAAATTTCTAGAATAATGTAAGCATGTTGTGAAAATGTTTTGAAACGATGGGGTAGGTATGCTAGGTCAACATACAAAGCAAAATGTCTTTGAAATCATGTACTAGGTATGCTAAGTCAACACACGAAGTAAAAATGTCTTTGAAATCATGTACTAGGTATGCTAAGTCAACATACGAAGCAAAAGTGTCCTTGAAATCATGTACTATATATACTAAGTAAACAAACCATTTATAATGTCATGAAAACAAGAAAGTAGTGATAGGCACATATGAATCACCCCAAAACATTTGAAAACGTAAAAGAGGGGACTATGCACTCACTTGGGATTACGTAAATGTCTTGTTCAAATGATCAAAAATGTGCCAACTCGAATTTCCAAGATTTCTATTTCGCATTTATTGCACGTCCATTTATTGATTAGTTGTTTATTTGCACAAATAATTGGCTATGGAACTGTAACGTTTTAATACAATGAAGTGTATTGTGTGATTATGCATGGTTATGTGTTAATTTAGAAAGACTTGTCGAATATGTGAACTTGGTGGTGGAACTGTGAAATTGATGTGAGATGGTGTGCTTGTGTAAGATATAGTAATTCAGGGTGTGTAGAGTAATTAGTAAAAATTAAACTATACTTAACCCTAATCCCTTGTTCACTAATCATTTTCACAAAACCAAAGCACGTACTGTATTCTCTAATCCCCTAGCAATCATTATCACCATCATCATTGGCAAGCTATTCATCACTTTTTATTCCGCATTTTCTCTAGAATCAACACAAGGTAAATGATTATTGATTATTTGATTGCATCAATTCTTGATTCTTGTAATATGTGAAAACCCTAGCTCTCATATGATACTTCTGTGATTTTGATTTGATTCTGAACTATTGATGATGATGATTAGTTGTATGTTTGATAGATTGTTCCTGTAATGATTGTTGTTGTTGATCATAGGTTGATTGATTATGATTCTGCCGTCAATATGTATGAAATTAGGGTTAGAAACCAAGAAACGTAACTGCTTTAATTTCAAAGATCGAGTGATTGATATGTTACTCAGAGTTTTGTGAATGATAGTGATTGTTGTCTGAGTTTTAAAACCCTAGACTTTGTCCGACTTTTATTATGTACATGTTTGTCCGACTTTGGTTTATGAAATGGAGGTTCGACCTTTAAGGATAGATCTTGTCCGAGCTTTGTATATGAGAGACCATATCCGAGTTTTTATGTACACCACATGTCCGACTTTTAAACATTTCATATGGTCCGAGTTTCTATTACAACCATAGTCTGACCTTTATGATATATTGTGTTTGATCCGAGTTTTGAACCCTATCAGCTTTGTCCGACTTTTGTAAGGATCAAGGGGGGGTCCGAGTTTTTGATAATGTTATTGTGGTCCGAGTTTTGCCCCCCCCCCCCCACAACCTCTTGTCCGACTTTCTTTAAGGGGAAACCACTTATCCGATTTTTGTAGGATATTAATGTTCTGACTTTTAGTTGTGAAGCAAAGGTCCGACTTTTGAAATGTATTTGTATAATGTCCGAACTTTGAACCTTGCATGATGTCCGAGTTTCTTTAAATGATTCTGTCCGAGTTTTACATAAGCTATATGGGGTCCGAATGTGTACAAAGGGTGCCTTTTGGTCCGAGTTTCAGGATACTTTGTTAAGTTATTTTGGATTTTTGGTCACTGCTAATATTACAAGAATGCATGGGCTTGCATATTCATCAAACTCATACGTTAATTAGTTGTTGATGGGCCGCACACAATGATTAAACATACACCTATGTTTTACTGTATATATGAATCTAGTTAGGCAGTGTTAAAATTAAAGCATGTATTAAGAAATTATGCTTACATGTATTTCGTCAACTTGCTGTGTGTCGGGTGTAACACGGATTTTTGATGCGAGTGGTTAGTGAACCAACTATGTGTATACAAATGGAAGTTGAGTTGTTAACATGTGACATTATGGTATATGGCTTGTGATATGAAAATGTATGTACATTACTCGAATATTCGCTGTAAATCATATGATAATATGTGCCAAGCTTGCTCATACTTGCGTGATAAAGATAGGTGATTTATGTGTGTAAGTAACTGACTGGTACTGAAACCATAATAGGATTGGATTGATCAAACTGCGAACACATACTTTAATCTTACCGAGCAAACCAAGGTGAGTTCACACAGCCAAGGCATGGGGTTCCCAGGGTGGGAATGGGGTTGATTTATTTATTTGTACTTCTCTAGATAATGGAACGTAATGATATGATCCTCGGGTGAGGAAGGTGATTGGTTAAGATACTGCTAGACTAGTGATGCTTATAGAACTGATCTTCGCACACACGCCGGGGTTGGCTGCGATAATATGACTGATCTTCGCACACATGCCAGGGTTGGCTGCGATAATATGACTAATCTTCGCACACATGCCTAGGAAGGCTGCGAACTGTACACTAAAACTTCGCACAGGTGCCGGGTGGCCGCGATACAAACATACCTAGTCTAGAATACTTGAGAACTTTCCCTAATCTTCGCATACATGCCTAGAGGGCCGCGATACGAACTAATACGATACATGACTTAATGAACGAACACAAGGCTTACTATACTATTACAATTACTGAACTATAAACTGTGAACTCGCTCAACTAGTTGTTGACTCTCTGCTGCATGCCTTGCAGGTCGTTAGATACATGGAGCTTGCACAGGGAGGAGCTGGTCGTTGTGGGCTTGGAACGTGATTGTTTGTTAAACACTTTATGATATTACATACTTATTTATGTTGGGTTTTATTTATACACTTCCGCTAAACAGTGATAACATACTTATATTTTGGAACACCTTTCATATTGGTGGTAGAATGGCATTTACTTTTATATATTAATTACATGTTCAATATGATTGGTGGCTTGATCCTGGCCAGTCACGTTCCCAAGCGGTGATACTCCACAGGTGGATTTTGGGGGTGTGACAAAAAAAAGCTCAAAGATTGAAGAGTTCAAGTGTGTCCTAATGTATCGGAATACTATGTTAGTGTCTCGAGACTTTAATCGGAAGATTGGATAGAATGACGTCTTATAAACCACATGAGTGTTGGGACTCGTATGAAATGGTTTAATAAGCTTAACATTCTGATTTGAAAGAGTTCCTAAGTTCTTTTGACCCGTTATGACTCGTTAAAGTGGTTTACGCCACTATAACGGGTCGTAAGCGTAATTATGGTTTCAGATGGTTAAATAAGTCCTATGATGAGTCTTATATGTCAAAACAAGTTTGATTATGTTATAATATCAGTTTAGATGTCAACACTATGGTTTTACATGTTTAAAACCATTTTATGCGCCAAAAGGGCGTTTTGATCATTTTAAAGTACATAAAAATCGACTCGTCATGAAAACAAAATAAACCTTATGACCATAATAACCTTAGAGGGTTATTCCCTATATTGCTATGGTCATAAAAATGCGCTTGGTCGAATCCTAAGATTGAGCAAACGGATCAAATTCGAAAGTCAAAGCGGTAGTCAAACCGCTCAACTTACGACTAATATGTGACAACCCTCATAATTACAGGTATCCGTACAATTAATTAATTATGATTTGTGCTTAATGACTGTGCTTATTTACAACTGATGATATAAACTGCTTTATAATTTCTATATCATACATATATGTGCATCACATTTCATACTGTCACAACATTTATTACATACAAACTTTAGTGACATACATGATGAACAAAACATGTGATTTCACACGAAATCATGATTTCGCACGAAGTGATTTCGCTTGTACTATTCCGTGCGAAATTGTCACACCCTGGCTTTGCGGAAGCGTCAGTTATTTGGTGTGACTTCTTAATACCATTGCAACAAATCATAACAATTCTATATGATTAAAAACATGAGATATTCATTCATTAATAAGGTTTAGAAAAATCCCATTATATACTTGTCTTAAAACCACAACCACAAAGTAAGTTACAACCCTTGACTTGATTTAAATGAGTTCATAAAACTCAGTAAAAGACTTTAAACAATACTAGATTTAGAGTTATGTAACCCGTCTAGGAAGAGGTTACACCTTCTAAACCCGGGATGACTTCTTTATTCAAACGCAGCTTGAAATATATATGCATACTGTGCCAGATCCATTAGTTTCCTGAAATACATGTAGTTTGAAAAGTCAACATAAAGTTGAGCGAGTTCATGTGTATGTGAGTTGATATAAACCTTTGTAAAATGTCTGTATGTATGAAAATTCCTGGTATGTAGCAATAAGGAAAAAGAGATCAATTAATGTGTAGCTAATACATTAATAAGTGAAATGGCCTAGGAAGCACTCAAACCTGTAACGCGTATTTCATACTGGTCCTTCCGGCGGAACGACATAGTCATCACATGCAGCCACACGCTGGCTCATGTGTGGGGCTCGCAACACCCGATAGATCTATCACTCATGCCTCTCGGTCCTTATACAAGGATTAATGGTCTTACGATAATAGCCTACCCATTTACATGATCTAGGTAATAACCCTCCTTACGCTATCCATACCATGTAAAAAGTACTTGTAATCATAGTAACATGTATTTCACCCCCGCAGTTCAGAAAACTGAAAACAGTAAAGAGAAAAGGGGGACATGAACTCACCGAAGTGCGTCTCTAAAAAGTATCTCCCAGTCAACCTGCTGTGCGACGACCTACACGTACTAACTTCTATTAGACGGACGACCGTGCCTTAGCTTAAGGGTTAATGTCTTTGGGAAATAGTTAGGCAACTATTTCGTAATTACACTTCAGAATTATTTGGTAAATATATTCCTTCCCAAGGATGGGGGTTTTACTACATGTGCGTTTATACAATTCCAAGACTTTATTATTAAGTCCCACTTAATAAATATACTCTAATTCTTTTGTCCAAAATATTTTATCTCCAAAATATAAATATCTTTCCCAAAAATATTATATTTTACTTCATTTGACTAAAATACTCTACTTCCAAAATATAAATATTTTTCCCAAAAATATTATATTTATTCCATATCATTTTTCCCCAGAATAACACTAGTCAAAATACACACTTATGAGTATTTCTAAAAATGTGTGAGTTATGTTTAAAGATCGGGTGGTTTTAATAATACCGTTGTAACTTAATATTTATTGTGAAGGCGTTCGTATTATTTTGGAGTTGTTAACATTCGGTAATATTATTTTTACTCTAAAAATAATATTTAGATAGTTTGCAAAATAATCACAAAAATTTACGCAAGTGTTGTTATGAAAATATATATTCTAAATATATATATTTTAGCAAGTTTATTTTGTGAAAATCCCACCTCCGACACTTAAAAGTTTTGTAATAAAAATCGTGGTGAAAGTTATTCGGGAAAACAAGTTAAAAATATAGTCATAACACTTGTGATAAAAATATTTACAAGTGTTAGGTTTTTGGAAAAATTTCGCCAGAGTTTCCCCTGTAACTGGAGGTGGCCACGCTTTCAAGCGTATCATTTTCTTTTAAAATTCAAATCAACGATTTTCTCAATCAACAATAAACAATATTCAAACCATCAAACTAGTCAAAATAGATATAAATCGCAATAATACATGAACTTGTGGTTTATCCAAAATATGTAGTAACTTTCTATTACTTTTAGTGGATCTTTGTATAAATCAACTCGGTTTCTCGAGAGTCTTGTTTTTAAAGAAAATAAATTTCCACAACTTCTTGTCAACATTCATAAAAATAGTTATTTTGTCAAAACTCTGTGTTATACAAGTGTCTACACACTTGTGTGTTTACAAAAAATCACTCTTGTTCATGTAAAACCCGATTTAGAAAATATGATTTCTTTTGACGCTTGGTCCTTTGAAAATACCACTTGTAGATCCGTAGATCTACTAGTTTACAAGTCTATTTCATAAGAAAGATTGTCTTTACACAAGTTCATGCTTGATATATAGTAATGTTCATCATTTAACCTCTTTCATATCTAACATATTCTAGGTCATGTTTCATGGACATGACTTAGCCGGGTTAGATGACGATCCGAGCTACTACTAGCATAGATCAACACTAAATAATCACAATAAAACAAGTCTTACAAGTTTTACACAACTCTATTGCTTTTATCCAACATGTTTATCATTTAGCAAACTTTTAGCATGTAATCTTGTATGTTCATGATTTTTAACCGACAAAGTTCATTTTAACCACTTTAGAATAGATCAAGAAGGCGTTTAGAGTCACTTACTACTAGCTCGAGGCTAGGGAAGAAACTAGTCGAAAAACGAGTGGATAAAAGCAATGTAGTGAGGTCCTTCGCAATCCGAGTGCACCGACGTTCCTTATACGCAATCCTTAACCCTTGTATGTGCTTGGAATGTCTTGAATGAAATCGAAAAATGATGGATGGTGGGGCTTGGATCTCGGCCGAATGGAAGAGAGAAGGGAGGAAAGTTGTGAAGATTTGTGATGTGGTTTATGAGAAATGATTAACCTCTAGGTGTTATTTATAAACCATGTATTGTTATTAACCAAAAGAAATTGTGTCAACTAGATATTAGACAACTAGGATTAAAATAATCTTGTAAGGACAAGGGTGTCACCATATGGTGACCGATTTCGTTGGGGGGGGGGGGGGTCTATGGTTCCATTTCAACTAGATAGTTAGACATTAGATAGTTAATTAGGAGGTTGACTTAGTTACTAGCATGTAGTAAGTTGTAACGAGTGTTAGGGTATTCGGGGACCCTAACAGGCTTAAACAAAGAAAAACAGTGTTAATGACAATATTTTTATGTTCCGGATAAAGTCCGGTTGTTCGGTTGGATAGTGATCCGTTAAAGTGCTTAACAAAGCTTTAAAGTGTCGTTAATCTTATTTTTAGTGACACAACTTATTCCCGACACTTTGAAAAGTGTCTAGTAATATTTTTCTCATGTTTTGGCACTTTACTAGTTAGCTAAATGCTGAATTTTTATTTAAAGTGCTGATTTTTTTACTTAAAGTACGTTTTAGGCACATCCGGTCATTGTAATTATCACCTAGTGACGCAGTCCTACAATCCTCACTTCCCTACACTCTCTACTAGTGTAGTAAACTATTTCTGGCTCATACAGGCCTTAGAGGCAGTGTCTGCCTGGTGCTTGGCTATCTCAGCATGTTTACTGGGTTATCCGTTCATTGTGCTACTGTGCTTTTGTGCATCAAGTTTGTCACTAAGGTTTTCGTGAAGTAAATGGAGTGACAGCAAATAAAGTATGAGGCATGGTTATATATATTTCAGAAATCATGTAGAAGTTTATTTACCACCGTAAGCAAGCACAGTAATTGAGCAGTAATTAAATGCTAATTAATTCGTACGGATACCTGGTTTGGTGAGGGTTGTCACATTCTCCCCCCGTTAAAGAAATTTCGTCCCCGAAATTTGTACTACCTTAACTCCTTATGGTCACGTCACACATGTATATATATAAATAACATCGAGGTAGATAATCATCAAACCGAATCAAACCTTACTCTCACTTGGTGGGTCCATGAATATTTAACAACCCGTACCCTAGGGTTAAGAAGGTGTGTGCTCATAGCGGTTGATGTCAGAAGTACAAAACATACTTGACGTATAGCCTATTGTAATCCAGCTAGCAGGGGGGTTCCACAAAGACGAGCCTTGGCTAAGAAGACTCTCAAACGATCGATCGCAATGTGCAAACGAGTTTTCACGAAACATAGCACCCGCTATATGAACTAATAAATTATCAACTTAAATGAAATGGTATGTTGATCTGTCAACTCCCGGGTAGGTGAATGGTAAAGTTTAGTGTGTTGCAAATTTTGAATTGCGAGATTACGCCGAGTGAATACAAACGAATCTGGTGTATACTTACCTTGATTTGTAGCTGCATCATAAATGTTTAAATGGCAGGTCAAACGAAAAGATATGCAGTTTGGTGTGAAACGGTTGACAATGATTAGCACAAGCTGCAAGTTTGTAATGACACCACAAGGTATCGCAATGACATGATTCCATAATAGCGGTGACTGAACAAATTCACCGAGTATGAGACCAGATGAAGGTGTACCGAAACAAGCCGGAAGATGAAACTAAGTACTGCAAGACATTTGATTGATAACGAGAGAATCGTTAGGAGGTACACCATGATATGAAATGAATTTATGTACCTTTGACTCAGCACGCAAGTGTGTTGAGAGTGCTTTAATTGTGGTAAACAAAACGGATTTAGGGCAAGTTGTCAAATAATCAATTAAATCCGTGTACGAAGTGAGTAGTCAGATAAGCGCAAGCTTCAATCCTGAGAAAGTATCACTGTAAGGTGCCGAAATCTATCAACGATTTAGTGGAGTCATAGACCAAACAAGTCTACTACGACTCGAAACAAAAGAATCTGTGCCAAAGTATTAGAATATGATGCTCTCAATACATCATATGGTGTCTCAAATCAAACATGTGAACTGGATAAATTCAAGCAGTTGAACCTAGTTTCAACGTAACCAAACAATAAACGTACATATCAACAAGGAAATCTTGGCATGATAGCAAACATGTAACTTGAAAGAAGGTGGTTTCAAAAAAAGTGTGCTGACTTGATAACAACAGAGTCATCAATGACAAAAATGTAGGTTATTCGAATCACAACTAGTAATTAGATTTGACAACGTAATATCTGAACATTCATGAAGCGTTTATTCGAAATGAAACCGCATGCGTAGCAAATGGTGCATGGGTTATATATAGGTTTTCAAGTGATGAAGCGATGTGTTTCCACCAAAAGGGAGAAGTGACCAAGTATACGAAGCAAGCGTGTGTTCGCTCTCAGCGAATGAAATCAACGTGATGCAACTACTTTGAGGGGAGTAGAGATGCAAATATCTACACGTTAGAAGTGAAAGTGAAGACTTCAACGGAAGAAAATTTAAGTACTTTCGGTTTCGTTAACTGCAATGACAAGTTGGTCAAGTTAATGATGTTTGATTGAGTTGACAGATATGGTTCCTAGATGTAAGGCTTCTAGTTTCTCCGGATTCTACATCCCTTGTGGATCTGGTTTATACACTGTGTAGGAAGCTCCATTTTGGTTATGTCTAAGCACAGTCATTGTCCCACAATTTCATCCTGGTATAATCCCTAAATTTCTCCGCTAACGATGTTCGATCGTCAATCAGTCGTGTAGTAGTAGTTGGGTCCTCATAGACAGTTATGTAAGAGGTTCATTAATCCTTAGCAAGAGTCACTGACTCTGGTGGGTTAGCTCGTTCGGCTCCTGGTAGTTGACGTTTACTTGAAAATCATCATCCTTCTTTTTGACGAGCAGAAATGGGGTTACCCAACAGGGAGTCTTGGTCTGTTATCTTCCTTCACTAGCAACCACTGAGGTTACACTGGCAATCCCTACATCTCCGAAGGTGTATGTCGCTAAAGTGAAACAACAGCAGACGCTGCGTCTGGAATTAAATCGATACGAAATTCAACTTGTCGTTGAGGAGATAATTCTGGCTAGTCTTCGAGGAAGACTTCAGGATATTCTCCGATCACGGGGGTATCTTCGAGTTTTGTTTCTTCGGCTCCCTTGTCCCTGACATGAGCCGGAGAACAACACATCCTTCCTACAACATCTTTCGTGCCTTCAAACAATTCGTGATCTGTGGAGGTATATCCTGCTTCATGATTCCTGATCGTTTCTTCGTTCGTCATTTGGTTGCGAACATAAATCTTTGTTCGAACGCTTGGCAACTAACCCATCCCAGTTACCACGTTGCAGCTTCCCAACTCAACTGGCAATAGATCTAGCGTAAACCTACGCTCTCCAAGTTCTCACTTGCCAATTCCACCTACTTCGTTGGCTTCCACTAGCTTCCTGTTAGCTAGTACTATCGTGTGCGGGTTATTTATCTTACTTGCTACTAAACCAAGTATACCCTTACTCTAGAGATACAAAGCTAAAATTTACAGCAGTATCAAGTAGCGCAAATGCATAGCATTGAGTAATATGGGACGTACCGATATCCATGCTTGGTTTCCTGGCGTGCTTCCCTACCCTGGTGTTAGACATCTTTCCCATAATTTTGTTTAATCTCCCTTGGGCAATCTTTCCTATAGTGCTTCATATCCCCGCAGTTGTAACATCCCTTATCTTTTCCTTTTCCTTTCTTTCCACGCTTCGTCTCATGCCAACACGTTTCCCTGTTGTGTCCCACTTTGCCACAGTTGTCACACTTCCCATTTTTACATCGCCCAGTATGATGGCGTCGGCACCTGTCGCATTTAGGTAGTTTACCCATGTACTCTTTTCTCTTTTTGGCCTTGTTGTCGCTACTCATTTGGGTACCCTGTTTGAAATTTGCTAACTTTCTCTTGTTATCCCCAGATGACTCTACATGAGTCTCCTTCTTCTCCTCAGAGGTTGAAAATTTGTTCATCCTGATTGCCTCTTCAGTCAAGGCCACACTTAGATTGATGGCCTCAGCGATCGTTGCAGGCTTTGATGTCGTCACCATGCTCATGATTTGAGGTGCAAATCCCCAAATGAAACGCTCAATCTTCTTAATTTCTGGATCTACCATGTATGGAACAATACGCGACAGAACTTGGAACTTCTCCACATACTCAGCTATTTTTGGACCTTCCATCTTCAAGTTCCAGAACTCAGTTTCCACCTTCTGGCTTTCTGTTCTTGAACAGTACTTTTTATGCATTAGCTCTTTCAGTTCGTCCCATGATAAGGCATATGCAGCAGCATCGCCCATCGTCTGAACCTGGAGTTTCCACCATGACAGAGCCCCATCTCGGAACAGCCCGGAAATGTACGTGACCTGATCCTCTGGGGCGCATTTGCTTGCACGCAAATCAGAATGCGTCTTCTCAACCCAGCGCACGAAGGCTATGGCACCCCCAGTGCCGTCGAAATGTAGGGGCTGGCAGCCCAAGAGCTGCTTGTAGGTGTAGCCGTTGGGTGGTTTATTTCCTGAGGTACCTCCGCTGCGCTCGGAGCGAAAGGCCTCGTACTGTGCGATGAACTGTAAGAGGCGTTCTTGAAATTCCGCCTCTGTCGTCGGTAGAGGGTTGTTGGTATCGGTGTTCCCTCGAGTCGACATCTTCCTAGAAGAGAGCCAGTTAGGTCGGGTCTTAGTAAGGACACGAGCAAACAAGTCCCTATTTAACGAATAAGACCTCAGAGGTATATTACGTTTACGTAAATACGCAGTTGTTTAACAATTAATCAAATATCATCACAGTTATAGCACAGCTTGCAAATAGGAACGTAGCAAGTAAACATGTGGTATTATAGTTATAACACAAATATGTAGATCATCAACGTGCTTAGTGAGAGCATAGCGACGATATTTTTCGTCAGTCATTAGTCATAAGTATTGTCACGTGTTTAAAGATGATCGGGCTTTCATTATCCTCCGGCCACAATCACTGTGTCTTACCAAAATGCATCACATCAGAAGGGACACATGGTCACCCTACCCTTGTCCAACAAGTATATCAGTGCATCACAATTACGTGGTCAGGAGTGATCCTCAAAAGTCTCCGCAATCCCTGCTTATCATTAGTGTCTTTTCCCAAGCGTAATGCAATCCGCTTAATCCAGAAATCAACTATACTTGTGACTGAGGTGGAGGAGGAAAGAAAAGTATACTGTTAACGTGCGTGAGTCCCTCCTCGAGCTTGTATATACATTGAAGTAATTATTTGCTCTGTCGCTCGATAGTTTAGAAATGAACATCAGAATCCCGGGAATGGTGAAAGAACAAAGGTCAAGAGCACAAAGGAGTCTTGATGTATGCGGCGGATCAAAGCATGCTGGTGATAGACAGGCTAGAGAACGTGGTATTTTGCATAAACTTTTTAGACAATATGTGGTCTTGTGATGTAGACACTCAAGTCATGTTTTCGGTTATGTAATGTTTCACAATTGAAGTTGCCAATTGTGGCGTCAGCTCAAGCTCCAACATTCTGTGACTCATATCCTTAACTGTAGTTGATGTTACAGGAGCAACTCATCTCGCGTGTGGCCTTTATAATTTAAGGGTCTAACTTCAGCACAGTGTACAATAGGAATCATCGAGATGGCTCGTCCGACGTTGTAAAGGTGAATGTAGCAAATGGTTCGACCTGTGCAGTTGGGAATATACCGTTGTAGCAGATGAATCATTATGCGGGTGCTGACCTGAAGTACCTCCCCGAGGTGCGGTTATATTCTGAAAGGAAGCTATAGGCATCTTGGCGCAATGGACGTTGGTCTTCATAGGGGAAAGGAGCAATGTCAACGGTTGCGGGTGTAAAAATGAACATCTCACAAATGAGGAGATTGGCCGATGCAGGTAGATATAAGGGGTGCAATGTATGGCAGACCAAAAAGAAACAGGACCGTGATCACGTAAAGGTGAGGTTCAGCAGGAGCAACATCAAGCTGACCCAAATGGTGTAGCAGCTGGCTCGAGTGCAGGCTCCGGGTCATGTAACGGTGTGGTGAGTGTGGGAACAAAGGTGCTTCCATAGGAACTGAAACAGGGGCTGAAACAGGAGTCACAAGGGGGTGTCATAGGAAACTCGAAAGGTGGGTGACCATTAGCATCGTCTATCCACTCACTTCGGGTGTGCGCGTGTCGATGACCAAAAAGGTGCATGATCGAACTGCACGGGCACAGGGTCAGGAAGAGGGGCGACAACAACAGGCTCAGCGGGAATATCAACAATGTGAGGGGCATCAACATGAGCATCAACAGCATGCTCCTCCTCCAACAGTGGAGCAACAATAGGATGATCATCGATAGGTACATCATCAATCAAAGGATCAACAGCGGGTACATCAGCATGAATAGGGTCATGCTCGAATACGGGGTCTGGAGCAACTACTGGCTCGGGGCCACTGCAGG
Source organism: Helianthus annuus (assembly GCF_002127325.2). NCBI lineage: Eukaryota > Viridiplantae > Streptophyta > Magnoliopsida > Asterales > Asteraceae > Helianthus > Helianthus annuus. Next base: position 48,182,342 of record NC_035446.2, on the reverse strand, counting down.
CTCCGGATCGTCAAACTTCATCTAAAAAATCTACGGGATCAGCAAACATGGGGTCAACAGGGTCCCTCATGGGCTGATCTAAGTGAATAAACTCAATGTCATGATCGGGATCAAAGCCCGGTGGGAAAACAGGATCCGAATCGTCATCAACGTCATGACCATACTCAAAGCTAGGGGTAGGGGCAGGTGCAGCGGATGATGCCATATCAGGGTCCGTGTCGTGCGAATGATGCTGCACTCCCTGCGCATGTGAAGGTGCAGATGTCATGGACTCAAAGGAGTCGGGGTCGGTGAGTGGATGGGTGCCTCCTCCGCAGGAGCATCAGCGAGAAGTTGGAGATCACCAGCAGCAATAAGGGCCTCACCCTCCAAGTCATCCTCGAGTGGGTCCTCATCAAACAAGTCGACGTTGTCGTCAGCGATTACGTCATGGGCATATCAACAATAGGGTAAGCGGCAAGGGGTACATGGGCAGGGATCACCGCGAGCGGCAACTCCCTAGAGATAGGGCCATCAGCGGGCTCAGCCACGTCATTAGGCAGCGTAAATGGCTGGAAATCATCATTGTCCGTGCTGGTAGTATCTGAGGTATACACCTCGTGCTCTGATGAGACTATGCCATCTGATACTATGGGCATGGGGTCTGTGGTGTCTGACTCTCCAACGCCGGATGAAGGCAGGTCGTCTGTAATACAAATATGTATATGCACAAATAATCAATCACATAGTCAAATAAACATATTAGTCACCAATACGCAATCAAATAGTTCTCCTAGTCCCACTAGCCTCCCAGCCTCCCAGACTGATCTTCCTAGTCCCACTAGCCTCCCAGCCTCCCAGACTGCTCTTCCTAGTCCCACTAGCCTCCCAGACTGCTCTTCCTAGTCCCACTAGCCTCCCAGACTGCTCTTCGTAGTCCCACTAGCCTCCCAGCCTCTCAGACTGCTCTTCCTAGTCCCACTAGACAACTACCTCGGTTTCCCAGACCGAGCCTCAGCCTCCCAGACTGAGCCTATAAATAATAAATAAAATGTGCTCAACATTTGTTTGTAAAAACATTTTGGATCTGGACTTAAGTCTTATGCAATGTAAAAATGTTTTCGTGAGAGCCCTAGTGATCATAGTCTAGACTCGAGAAAGAATCCTAGTTCGCTATGATCAGCGCTCTGATACCAAGCTGTCACACCCTGGCTTTGCGGAAGCATGGGTTATTTGGTGTGACTTCTTAATACCATTGCAACAAATCATAACAATTTTATATGATTAAAAACATGAGATATTCATTCATTAATAAGGTTTAGAAAAATCCCATTTTATACTTGTCTTAAAACCACAACCACAAAGTAAGTTACAACTAGGGGTGTTCAAAAAAATCCGGATCCGAAACCGAATCCGAAATATCCGAAAATCCGTATCCGAAATATCCGAAATTTCGGATATCCGAAAATTCGGATATCCGAAAATCGGATAATCCGAATTTTCGGATTCGTATTCGGATATGAATTTCAAAAATTTCGGATAATCCGATTATCCGATATCCGAAAACTAATTATTTTTTTATAAATATATATAGTATATGAGCATTAAATTTTGTTTCAAGTATTGTAAAAGTTAGTAAAAAAGTAGTAAATAATTGTATTCGTGTGAATTTATGATTGTTTTTAGTTTTAAATGTTAGAAATTTATAAAATCGAATATAAGTTTAGTTTTATTCTATACACAAAACGGATTTTTTGATTTTTTTTTATAAATTCGGATATCCGTTTGGATATCCGAATCCGTATCCGAAATTTCGGACATCCGAAAATCGGATATCCGAAATTTCGGATACGGATTCGGATATCAATATTCACTATCCGAAATTTTCGGATATCCGGTTTTCGGATATCCGAAAACCGGATAATCCGATCTTGAACACCCCTAGTTACAACCCTTGACTTGATTTAAATGAGTTCATAAAACTCAGCAAAAGACTTTAAACAATACTAGATTTAGAGTTATGTAACCCGTCCAGGAAGAGGTTACACCTTCTAAACCCGGGATGACTTCTTTATTCAAACGCAGCTTGAAATATATATGCATACCGTGCCAGATCCATTAGTTTCCTGAAATACATGTAGTTTGAAAAGTCAACATAAAGTTGAGCGAGTTCATGTGTATGTGAGTTGATATAAACCTTTGTAAAATGTCTGTATGTATGAAAATTCCTGGTATGTAGCAATAAGGAAAAAGAGATCAATTAATTTGTAGCTAATACATTAATAAGTGAAATGGCCTAGGAAGCACTCAAACCTGTAACGCGTATTTCATACCAGTCTTTCCGGCGGAACGACATAGTCACCACATGCAGCCACACGCTGGCTCATGTGTGGGGCTCGCAACACCCGATAGATCTATCACTCATGCCTCTCGGTCCTTATACAAGGATTAATGGTCTTACGATAATAGCCTACCCATTCACATGATCTAGGTAATAACCCTCCTTACGCTATCCATACCATGTAAAAAGTACTTGTAATCATAGTAACATGTATTTCACCCCCGCAGTTCAGAAAACTGAAAACAGTAAAGAGAAAAGGGGGACATGAACTCACCAAAGTGCGTCTCTAAAAAGTATCTCCCAGTCAACCTGCTGTGCGACGACCTACACGTACTAACTTCTATTAGACGGATGGCCGTGCCTTAGCTTAAGGGTTAATGTCTTTGTGAAATAGTTAGGCAACTATTTCGTAATTACACTTCGGAATTATTTGGTAAATATATTCCTTCCCAAGGATGGGGGTTTTACTACATGTGCGTTTATACAATTCCAAGACTTTATTATTAAGTCCCACTTAATAAATATACTCTAATTCTTTTGTCCAAAATATTTTATCTCCAAAATATAAATATCTTTCCCAAAAATATTATATTTTATTTCATTTGTCTAAAATACTCTACTTCCAAAATATAAATATTTTTCCCAAAAATATTATATTTATTCCATATAATTTTCCCCAAAATAACACTCGTCAAAATACACACTTATGAGTATTTCTAAAAATATGTGAGTTATGTTTAAAGATCGGGTGGTATTAATAATACCGTTGTAACTTAATATTTATTGTGAAGGCATTCGTATTATTTTGGAGTTGTTAACATTCGGTAATATTATTTTTACTCTAAAAATAATATTTAGATAGTTTGCAAAATAATCACAAAAATTTACGCAAGTGTTGTTATGAAAATATATATTCTAAATATATATATTTTAGCAAGTTTATTTTGTGAAAATCCCACCTCCGACACTTAAAAGTTTTGTAATAAAAATCGTGGCGAAAGTTATTCGGGAAAACAAGTTAAAAATATAGTCATAACACTTGTGATAAAAATATTTACAAGTGTTAGGTTTTTGGAAAAATTTCGCCAGAGTTTCCCCTGTAACTGGAGGTGGCCACGCTTTCAAGCGTATCATTTTCTTTTAAAATTCAAATCAACGATTTTCTCAATCAACAATAAACAATATTCAAACCATCAAACTAGTCAAAATAGATATAAATCGCAATAATACATGAACTTGTGGTTTATCCAAAATATGTAGTAACTTTCTATTACTTTTAGTGGATCTTTGTATAAATCAACTCGGTTTCTCGAGAGTCTCGTTTTTAAAGAAAATAAATTTCCACAACTTCTTGTCAACATTCACAAAAATAGTTCTTTTGTCAAAACTTTGTGTTACACAAGTGTCTACACACTTGTGTGTTTACAAAAAATCACTCTTGTTCATGTAAAACCCGATTTAGAAAATATGATTTCTTTTGACGTTTGGTCCTTTGAAAATACCACTTGTAGATCCGTAGATCTACTAGTTTACAAGTCTCTTTCATAAGAAAGATTGTCTTTACACAAGTTCATGCTTGATATATAGTAGTGTTCATCATTTAACCTCTTTCATATCTAACATATTCTAGGTCATGTTTCATGGACATGACTTAGCCGGGTTAGATGACGATCCGAGCTACTACTAGCATAGATCAACACTAAATAATCACAATAAAACAAGTCTTACAAGTTTTACACAACTCTATTGCTTTTATCCAACATGTTTATCATTTAGCAAACTTTTAGCATGTAATCTTGTATGTTCATGAATTTAACCGACAAAGTTCATTTTAACCACTTTAGAATAGATCAAGAAGGCGTTTAGAGTCACTTACTACTAGCTCGAGGCTAGGGAAGAAACTAGTCGAAAAACGAGTGGATAAAAGCAATTTAGTGAGGTCCTTCGCAATCCGAGTGCACCGAGGTTCCTTATACGCAATCCTTAACCCTTGTATGTGCTTGGAATGTCTTGAATGAAATCGAAAAATGATGGATGGTGGGGCTTGGATCTCGGCCGAATGGAAGAGAGAAGGGAGGAAAGTTGTGAAGACTTGTTATGTGGTTTATGAGAAATGATTAACCTCTAGGTGTTATTTATAAACCATGTATTGTTATTAACCAAAAGAAAGTGTGTCAACTAGATATTAGACAACTAGGATTAAAATAATCTTGTAAGGACAAGGGTGTCACCATATGGTGACCGATTTCGTTTGGGGGGGGGGGGGTCTATGGTTCCATTTCAACTAGATAGTTAGACATTAGATAGTTAATTAGGAGGTTAACTTAGTTACTAGCATGTAGTAAGTTGTAACGGGTGTTAGGGTATTCAGGGACCCTAACAGGCTTAAACAAAGAAAAACAGTGTTAATGACAATATTTTTATGTTCCGGATAAAGTCCGGTTGTTCGGTTGGATAGTGATCCGTTAAAGTGCTTAACAAAGCTTTAAAGTGTCGTTAATCTTATTTTTAGTGACACAACTTATTCCCGACACTTTGAAAAGTGTCTAGTAATATTTTTCTCATGTTTTGGCACTTTACTAGTTAGCTAAATCCTGAATTTCTATTTAAAGTGCTGAATTTTGTACTTAAAGTACGTTTTAGGCACATCCGGTCACTATAATTATCACTTAGTGACGCAGTTCTACAATCCTCACTTCCCTACACTCTCTACTAGTGTAGTAAACTATTTCTGGCTCATACAGGCCTTAGAGGCAGTGTCTGCCTGGTGCTTGGCTATCTCAGCACGTTTACTGGGTTATCCGTTCATTGTGCTACTGTGCTTTTGTGAATCAAGTTTGTCACTAAGGTTTTCGTGAAGTAAATGGAGTGACAGCAAATAAAGTATGAGGCATGGTTATATATATTTCATAAATCATGTAGAAGTTTATTTACCACTGTAAACAAGCACAGTAATTGAGCAGTAATTAAATGCTAATTAATTCGTACGGATACCTGGTTTGGTGAGGGTTGTCACAGAAATCAGCTCCCCTATATATACCCTTCGTGTCTTGACATTTGTAACTTTCCGGCTTGAGTACCGAAGTGTTGCCGAAGTGTCGTATTTCTGTAAAACTTTGTCAAATCAATCAAGAGACAGTTTATAGTGTATGTCCAGCTGAATTACCTCAATACGTTTGTTTTCGCCTCTCGTATTGAGCGAAAACTCTTTTAATCGACTCGTTCGGGTCTGAAAACGATCCTACAAGTGGTATCAGAGCTCAAGAGGAAGAGTTCTTACCAATTCAGCTGCAAATTCTGATTTCTAAACCTTCTTTTTCACAATTAACAAGTTTTCACGGTTAAAATGGCCTGATTTTCTCACATTATTTGCGCATTAGCGTTTTAACAAACCCTAGAAAGTTTCAGAACTAAAATCAACCTAGAACTTGGTCAATTTTATCAAAAACAGCTCGACATGATGACATCAGCAGTATTTCGTACGAAATAGCAGTGTTATTTCGCACGAAATAGCGTTTTCAGAGTGTTTTCGCACGAAATCACTTGGTATCTTTAATTTCGCACGAAATCATCAGGGTATTTCGTACGAAATTAGCTATTTCGCATCAAAGTTGCATTTCGTTTGTGTATTTCGCACGAAATCAGTGATTCCGCTTCAAATTGTCATTTCGTTTGACTGATTCCGCATGAAATCAGTATTTCGAGTGAATTGAGTATTTCGTTTGAGTTTATATTTCGTTTGAAAGTTGTAATTTGTGAAATTTTGAAAAACCGAGACATGGAAGAAGAATTTTATAACGCCTTTGCTACACCGATTACCATTACTCAGCAAGCAATGTTGGAAAATGAAACGGGAACTATGCAGAAACCGCCTAAGCTCATGAACATTGAGAAGTATAAAGGATGGGAAGAGCGATTCGAGAATTGGGTACAAGTAAACTACTTAGATGCTTGGGAATGTGTTGAGACGAAATATGTTAGACCTACGAATGATGATGAAGAGGTCGTTGCAATCAAAGATCTTAGTGCCGAGGAGAAAAAGAAGTACAGAGATGAAAAGATGATAACAAGTTTGTTGCATCAAGCAGTTAAGGAAGATATTTTAGTTTTATTGCAACACAATGGAACAACATATTCAATTTGGAAAGCTTTAAAATCAAAGTTTGTCGGGAGCAAAGAAATGATCAAAAACAAAAAGTCACTTTTGAAGAAAGAGTTTGATTTATTTCGAGGTTTGAGAACTGAGAGCACAAAGCAGATCATTGAAAGATACTGCAATTTGTTGGTTAATATGAAAAGGGTAAGCATCACAAAAGATAACGAAGAATTGATTGAGAAGTTGGTTGATGCGTTGCCACATGAAACTTGGAGCACATACCTCATGATATTGAGAAATAAGAAAGATTTTAGCAACTTGACACTGAGTAAGTTCATTGAAAAGCTTGAAGCTCAGGAGATGGAACAACGGAAGATTTCTAGAATGAAAGATTTTGATGGTGAACAAGATATTGGACTTTATTACAAAGAAGGGTTGAATGAAAAGACCAACATGTCACCAAAAGTTGAAACTGCATTCAATGCAAAGAGTTCATCGGGGGGTTCATCTAAAGGATCAAACAGCAAAACAAGTTTTTCGTCATATCCATCGTTTGATCCAAACATTTCTGCAACCAAAAACGGCAAGAAGTTATAGTGCAACATTGTACTAAATCTTGAGAATGATCACGATTACTCGGAAGAGGTTACAAAGAGTCACATGTCTTTGTTGGGAACTGTATTAGAGTCATATGGAAGTCTAGTTGCTGGCAGAATCGGGAATCCAGTGCTGACAAAAGAGGATTACGATCAGATAGATGCTGAGGAGATGGAATTGAAGGATATTAACTGGTGTTTGGCGAGCGTGTTAAGAAGAGCTGAGAAATTCAAACAGATCACAGGAAGAGATGACTTTCGTGATGCATATGTTTCTACTTTAGGCTTTGATAAATCTAAAGTTACTTGTTTTCGTTATAGGGAAAAAGGGCATTTCAAGAGGGAGTGCACAAATCGCGAAGCAAGTGGAGCTCAAAATCCGTTCAACAACAATGATTACTATCGGAAAGCGATCTACCATCAAGTTGCTCAACAATCACATCAACAAGAACCACAAGTGGCACATGGTAAGAAGGCAATCGAGGAGTCTTCAAAGAGAGCATGTTTGGTGAATCAAGATGATAAAAAATCTTCAAACGGATTCAGTTGGGACAAATATATTTCAGCTGAGAGTAAGGCATGTTTAATAGATCAACCTGACGAAAAGTTACCTGAAGGGTTTAGTTGGGAAAATTTCAGTTGGGACAACTACTGTTCGGATAAAGAGATGTTAAAAGCCAAAGCATTTGTTGCATGTGTTATTGAAGATAGTGATAATGATGATCATTACTATGCAAGAAAATTGGATGAGCATTTGAAATTGATGGAGGAGAGTGACAGTGATGATGAAAAAGCTAAAAAGAAAAAGAAGAAAGCTAAAAAGCCAATCAACAGTGATGATGAAGAAGTTCCTGTGAGAAGGAAAAAGACAAAAGAAGTTCCAGCTTTCACAGTTGATGCTGAAGCTGATGCAAAGAAAATTCTTGTGATATGTGAAAATTGTGAAGCTGTGAAGAAACAAAACAGTACTTTGATTCACAACTTGAACAGGTTGAAAGAGTCCTATGATGTTCTAAACAAAGCAATGAATCAGTACAATCAATCCAGCAGTGAACAAGCAACAGCAATGAAGACACTTCAAGGGGCTTTCATGACCAAGCAGAAAGCCGTCCACAATTACATTGAAAAGTGTGCTGTTCATGAACAAAAACTTGAAACTCTGAGAATTGAAACTGAAAGAGTTAATAGATTGTTAAAAAGTTACTCATGTACGTCTTATGTCGTTGACAGGATTTATCCAACTGTGGAAGGTATGAAGGCTTTTGAAGAAGATGAAACACCTGAAGAAAAGAATTCTGAAAAGAAAAAAGATACTGATGTGAAGACTTCCAAAACAAAGAAGGATACTGTAGTGAAGATGTCTGGTAAGAAACAAGATGTCAGTTACAACAAGTGTCCACCCCCGCTTGAAAATGGATATTCGCCACGAAATCCAAATTCAGAAAGAGTCAAAAAAGCAACCAACTTACAGTGGGAGTCTGAGTCTTCAGAAAATTTGCCAGACAACATCGATGTCACGTTCACATCGTCTGACACTGATCATGAGTCTGAGGAGTCAAAGTCAGAGTCAAAACCAGAGTCAAAGTATGAATTTGATATGTCAAGTTCAAAAGTCAAACAGGGCAAAAAAGTATACAATAAAGAATTCTTGTTATCAAAATCTAATTTGGATGATGAAACATTTGAAGTGGCATATACTTTGAATGATTCTGACAAATTATATTCTGATGAAGAATTTCCAATAAGAGGTGTCAAACCTGAAATGATAAAAAAGGTTTCCAAACTAACAGAAATTAATATTTCTGAAATAAAAGGTGTAAATCTTACTGATAAACCTAAAAAATACACTTCAAGAGTTTAACAAAGAGAAAACAAGAAAAAACGTTACAGTTCTGGTTCTGGGTTTCAAAAGAAACAAAACCATAACGGTAATTTCAAAAAGAAGGTTTTAGGATTCGTTCCACCAGAAAATTATAAAAACGATAAAACTTATAAACCAAAAACTGTATTTGTTTCAGGAACAAGCTCAGAAGAAGAGGAGAAAAGCTCATTCTGGAAGCAATCCAATTGAGAATTCCTTGCGGAGAAGCAAGAGGATATGAAGAATGGAGTTGGCCAGAACAAAGAGACGAGAACCTGTTTTCAATGCAAAACAATGGGTCATATTGCTAGAAATTGTCCAAAGGCAATACAATCAAAACAGGGAGTCTCTGAAAAACTGAAAGAAAAGATTGTTGAAAATGAATAACCAAACCGTTTGTTGTTTTTAAGAATTCAAAATTTGAGGTTGGTGAATGTTCAAAGAGATTTTACAAGAGAAAAGCAAATCTTGACAACCAACAGTGGGTTGTTAAGAAATCTGTTGATTGTTCTAGCGATGATTCTGATTCGTCAAAATCAGAGGAGCTATCTTCTGGCGATGAATCTGATTCCACAAAGTCAGAGGAGCCATAGGTTGTGTCAAAAGATGAAAAGTCAGTACCTCCAATGGATGATGCAAATTTTCCACCATTGAGGGCTGAAAATTTTAAACAAAAAGTTGGAAAAGTTGAGATTTCAAATCAATTCTTTTTTGAAAAAAAGGAATTTGATATTGAAAAAGCCTTTAACCCGAAAGTGAAGCATATTTTTGGAAAAATGATTGATGGGAAGGTTAAAGGGGTAAAGGAATATCATGAGAAGAAAATGAAAGGAAAGAAACCGAGTGTTGGAAACTCGGAAACTCCCAAGGGTTGTCAGGCTTGGGAGGATCTCTTTAACTAAAAAACCTGACTTGCTGGAACTCCTAGGTTGGTAATTGGGGAGTAGGAATCGGCATCTTTCTTGAGAAATTCACAGGTTGGTAATTGTGATATTTCGATTTCAAAGTGGTAAATCAGGGAAATTAAGTTGTACTTGATTTTCTACAAGTGGTTGCGTTGATGATAAACCTAAAATTGTTAAAATTGTTTAATGTGGTTGAAAGAAAACAAAGTGATGAATTAACCCCAATCTACAAGTGGTAAAATCAACAAAACTTATTTTTCGGAAAAAACATTTTGATTAGAACAAACTTAATTGTTTTGAAATCATAATGGGAAAATAGTTTGTTGTAAGGGTAAGTTCTGATTGTTTATGCCAAAAGGAATTGTTGTGAATTGCTTAAAACAACAGTTGTCAACTTACTTGTATAGTTTGTTTTCAAGTTTCTTTAAATGATTTTGAATTTTAGGGGGAGTAAGAAATTTCAGAAAATCATAAAACATTAGAAAATTTGAAAAATCCAAAAACATTAAAAAATGAAAAAGAGTTTTGTTAAAAAAAAGAGGAAATGATAGTACATCAGTGGACTATCACAACACGCTAAAGATTTGTAAAGTCAATAATGTGATAAACGATCTCACTGTGGATATGCCAGTAGGTTTTTATACATTTAGTAGATTGTTTTCGAGATATAAACATAAAATCAAACTTACTTATATAGTGGGGAACATCTCTCGGATATATGGGTAACCCCCGAAATCTTGTTTGAAAGATTCTATTTCTGACATACTAGGTCTTTGTGCGTGGTGATATCTGGGGTATTATACCAGGACTTCTGATTTTGCGGGAGCAATAGCCTAGTCCTCGTATAATGCTTTGCATAAGCTTTAATCTTAAAGCCAGCCCTTAGTACAAAAAATGATGAAACATTGAAAAATGCTAATCATGTGCTGTTGAAGAAAAGATCCCCAAACAGGACACACCTAAAGTCGAGCCATCATCTCTTTGCACGAACAGAAGTTCTGACCTGAGCTCTCACGGTTTCGCATTTACCCGTTTACAGATATCATTAGTGTACATTTACCTGTAAGACTGAATATAGAAATCTGGATATGGGAGTATATTCTGAGGTGGGACACGCGAATAAGTTTAAGTGCTTAAAACATTAATCTCGTATCTCGAAACAGTTGAACTTTGTGTGAAAATTTAAGTGGATCAGTATACTGACAATCTAGGTTAATTGTTTAGAGCTTAAAATGTTTAAAAGCTTAACGGTGTTAGTGATTTGTCTCAAAAACTGATATGATCCTCTTATACAAACTCACAAAAATATTGTTTGTAAATATTTTCTTATTACATTGCATTTTTCTCAATAAAAAATCTCAAAAAGATTTTAGTTGTGTTTTAGCATAAAATTTTGAAAAATTCAAAAAGATTTTCGATAACTGGTGTTGAAGAGCTGATTTTCAAAATTCCAAGTGCTAAACATGATGAACATTTCATGAGGGGGAGTTTGTGCAAAATAAGAAAAGATTTAAATGGTTGACTTACACGTGGTCATTAGAAGCATTTAAATGATAAATCTTTCTAGTTTTACAAGTGGTTCATCAGAGATTAACAGATTAATTTGGTTAACACCTGCATCATGTTTTCTATAAGTGGTAAGCAAAGAACATAAATTTGTCAAATTTTAAATTTGTGAAATTTATTGTGAGGTAGAGGATGTGCAGGAAAACCAGGTTTCGATTCCTAAAGAGTGCAAGGTCTCGATCCTGATCTCAGCTTATTGTTAGGGGGAGTTTGTAGATGGAAAGAGCCAGGTTCTGATTCTCAAAGAGCCAAGTAACGATCCTGGAGCTTAAGTTCATACAAGCTGATGATGCTGATGAACTTAAGGAATCAAGAGATCTAATCAATAGAATTGTTAGAGCCAGCTACAGATCTTGGGATGATAGAGTGAAGAAAAAGCTAGGTCGAGATCCTGTAGATGAAGAGAAAAGAAGAAGATTGAAGATTAGACCAACATCCGAGGGGAAGATTATCTGTTGGTGTTGATAAAAGAGAAGAGATAGAGATTGAAGATGTTTTACACTGTCAGATGCTTCAGTAGATTTCGAGAAGACTGATAAGGACTGAAGATTGAAGACTCGATACACACCGAAGACTTCGTCAACATCCGAGGGGGAGTCTGTTGGTGCATCCGTCTGTCGACTTCGTCTTGTATCGAGTCTTGTATTTAGACAGATAGTTCAGGGCACGTTGTTCGAGAAAAATGTCAAATATAGCTTTAGTGGTGATTTCGCACGAAATCAACATGTGGTGATTTCGCACGAAATCAACATGTGATTTCGCACGAAATCATGATTTCGCACGAAGTGATTTCGCTTGTACTATTCCGTGCGAAATCACCTCCCCTATATATACCCTTCGTGTCTTGACATTTGTAACTTTTCGGCTTGAGTACCGAAGTGCTGCCGAAGTGTCGTCTTGTTGTAAAACTTTGTCAAATCAATCAAGAGATAGTTTATAGTGTATTTCCAGCTGAATTACCTCAATACGTTTATTTCCGACTCTCGTATTGAGCGAAAACTCTTCTGATCGACTCGTTCCGGTCTGAAAACGATCCTACACTCTCCTCTCTCCTTCTCTAAAGCTCGGCTGAAACCCCCCCTCACCATCACCATTTTTTTGATCATCATCCATCAAATCCAAGGCTACCTCAAGGTGTTACAAGGTGATTAAAAAGTTGTGGAACACTCGGATCTTGAAGGACCTCTTTTGTGTGCTTTTATCCACTCCATTTTCACTTGTGATCTTCCCTAGCTTTAAGCTAGTTGTAAGATTCTTGTTAACTCTTGATACTTCATGTTTTTAGTGGTTAAAAGATATATCTTGTTGAAATCATATGAACACTAAAAGAACATAAACTTGAATCATGAAACATAAGCTTACATAAAGATGATATATGATGAAATATTGTTAGTATGATGTTATTTTGTATATGTTGATGATTGCTTGTTGATTTCTTGGTAATACGATGTTGATCATCATGTTAAACTTGTTAGATTATGATTAAAAACATGATCTAACAAGATAAGAGGTGATTATGTGATTACATAAAATGATCATCTTCTTATTAAGACATGAACTTGATGATGAAATGATTTTCTTGAAAAGTAATAAACAAAGCGGGTTAATAATCTTGTAAACCCAAGACTTGTGAATGATTTTTCTAAAAGAAAGACCCAAGTTTAAAATGATGATTTTTAGAAGATCATGATTCTATTAAACCTACACTATTATTAGTGAAAATACTAATGTAGAAACACTTTTAAAACAAGAAGATGTTATAAATAAACATTTTTGCAAAATGAGTTTACAAGTTGTAAATACTAAAATTCTTTATGAATGGGATTTTTAAGGAAATAAACACACTTTAGAGGGTAACTAAGGCTACTAAACACTTCACCAAGTTACTACGCGTCTTTATGAAAGATCAAGTTCATGTTACTATGTAAAGTGTATTGTTTTTACACTTGGTAAGTATAAGATGTTTAGGGTATGATTGTTGAGTGTTAGAATGGTTTTTTGGAAAAGAAAATGATATGCTAAATAGCATGGACACCTCCATTTACAAAGGAAACTATGGCGAAATTTTCTAAAAATTCCAACACTTAGAGAATATTTTCTAGACAAGTGTTTACTAGTGTATTTTTAACTTTGATTTTCCAAATATAAACTTTGCCATAATTTTTGTTACAAACATATAGAGTATAGGAGGTTGGTTTTTGTAAACAAAATGGGTAAATATATATTTAGAATATATATTTTACACTAAGACACTTGTGTGAATATTTGTTTGATTTGTGGAATAGTTATATTATTTTAGGGTAAAATAATATATCTTAACAAAATACCATGACATTTACAACTCCAAAATAATACCAAAAGTCTTACGGAATAAATATTGAAGTTACACACTTGATATTGAGAAATCGAACACAAACATGTAACTTATGAAATATTTCGGAAAATACTCTTACACATACATTTTTGGTGAACAATATTTTGGAAACAAAAGAGGTGAAAATATGATTTTTGGGAATATTACTAAGTTATATCATATTTTCAACAAAAACGAAAATATATTATTTTTGGGAGATAAAAATATATTTTCCTAGTATATTTAGAAGATATATAATTTTTGGGAAAATATATATTTTCTTTGGAATACATTATTTTTGACAAATAGGTTATATATATATATATATATATATATATATATATATATATATATATATATATATATATATATATATATATATATATATATATATATATTTTCCAAGTGGGACTTAAAAATATATTATTTTCGGAACTACAAATATACATGTATAAATACCCCCCATCCTTGGGAAGGAAATACGGAGTTAAAATACTTGAGAAGTATTAATACGAAATATTGATTAAACAATTATTCCAAAACTAAATATAATTCAAAGTTAAAATAATTATTATTTTAACAAATAATTATAACATGGAACAATATTGGAATAACACAAGAAACACAACTCAAGACGTCAAACTCTAAGCCAAGGCACGGCCCGTTCGTCTAATGGACGTTAGTACACTGTAGGTAGTCGTGATTAGCTGCGGAGATTTGAGTTGAGATACTGAAGACGCACTACTGTGAGTTCATGTCCCCCTTTTCTTTTAACTGTTTTCAGTTTTATACTTCGGGGGTGAAATACATGTTACGATTATTACAAACGTTTATTACATGGTATGATTAGCTTAAGGAGGGTTTTACTACTAGATCATGTGAAGGGTGGGTACGACACTTAAGGCCATTAATTCTCGTCATAGGACCGAGGGACATGAGTGATAGATCTATTTGGGTGTAGTGAGCCCACACCCATGGGGACCAGGGTGGCCCATAGTGGTGACTATGTCTTCCAGCCGGAGGCCCGATACAAATTTGCTAGGTTTGAGTCTTCCTGCACTGTTTCACACATACAATTGGCTTTGCAACCCATTGGTGATCTCTTTTTCCTTATTGCTACATACAAGGGACTTTCATACATACAGACATACTTTAAAGGTTTATACACACAGACATACACATGATCTCGCTCAACTTTTGTTGATTTTTCAAACTACATGTATTTCAGGGAACTAGTGGATCTGGCGGGGTATGCATCTGTCAAGCTGCGTTTGAATAAAAGATGTTATCCAGGGTTGTTGAGTTTAGAGGGTGTATTCCTTTCCTGGACGGGATACATAATTCTAAACTCAGATTTTATTTAAGTACTTTTGTTGAGTCTTTGTGAACTCGTTTAAACATGCGTGGTTTGTAACTTAACTTAGTATTGATGTTTTCAGACAATGTTGTTGTGGTATTTTCTAAACTCTTTTAATGGATAAACATCTCGTGTTTTTTATCATATAGCATTGTTATGATTGTTGCTAATTAAGAAGTCACACCAAATAACCACGCTTTCGCAAAAGTCAGGGTGTGACAGCTTGGTATCAGAGCCTCGTTCATAGCGAACTAGGATTCATTCTCGAGTCTAGACTATGATCATCAAGGCTCTCACGATAACATTTTTTACATTGCATACAAAAAACTGTCCAGATCCAGGGAACAAACATTTTTACAAACAAAAGGCACAAATACATATTTCAAAACTTATATTTATAATTCAGTCTTAGAGGCTGGGGATCGTTCAGTCTTAGAGACTGAGGGAGGTTCAGTCTTAGAGACTGAGGGAGGTTCAATCTTAGAGACTGAGGGAGGTTCAGTCTTAGAGACTGGGGAAATTTAGTCTTAGAGACTGGGAATGTTTGGTCTTAGAGACCAGGGAGTTAGTCTTAGAGACTGGGAGGTTTGGTCTTAGAGACCAGGAAGTTAGTCTTAGAGACTGGGAGGTTTAGTCTTAGAGACCAGGGAGTTAGTCTTAGAGATAGGGGAAGTTTGGTCTTAGAGACCAAGGAGTTAGTCTGAGAGACTAGGGAGTTCAGTCTAAGAGACTGGGTGGGATAGTCTGGGAAAGACTAGGATGATTACTTGTTTGCATTGTTATTACATACATGTTTACTTGCTGATTGTTGATATATATGCATATGTGTGATTGTTTTGTCACAGACACCATGTCATCATCCTCCGAGAGTGGAGTGTCAGACACCATAGACCCGATAGCTATAGTATCAGACGACGAGATTCTTCCAGAGGACGAGGTTTACACTTTAGATACTACGAGCAGTGACGACGATGACTTTCAGCCCTTCACCTTACCGGATTTTGGAGACGATTTACCTTTAGTTGATGGTTTTCTTGTCGGGGATCTACTTCTTGCTCAGATCCCTGCACCTATTCCTCTTGCTGCTTTTCCTGTTGAGGATCTACCTCTCGACGATATGTCGGACGATGACGTCGATCTCTTCATCGAGAGTCCCCCTGAGGATGACCAGGATGGCGGGGCTTCGATTGATGACGATGTTGCTATTCCTGTTGATGAGATTCCTGTTGTCGATGTCATTCTACCTGTCGAGGTTCCTGTTATGGAGGTTTTATCTGACCAGTCTGGTCACGATTCATTTGAGTCCGTGTCATCTTCTACTCTTCATGCACTGGGATTACAGCGGTATCCCTCAGACACTGATTCTGACACTGCTTTGTCTGCGGCGCCTGTTCCGCCGTAGGATTTTGTCTTCGACGATGAGATTGACCCTATTTTTCCACATGACTTTGATCCGGTCCATGAGATGGAGTTTATCCCTGAGGAGCAGCCTGTTGAGGCACCTGTTATTCCTGATGATCAGCCCCTTGATATACTCGCTGATCATGAGCTTGCTCCAGCTTATCCAGAGCCTGAGGTTGTGCCAGAGCCTGTTCTTGCTCACGACCTTCCACCTGTGCACGACCCTTTACCTGTGCATGACCCGATCCTTGTTGATGTTCCACTTGTTGCACCTCTGCCTGACCCTATACCTGTGTTTGTTGACCGTGCACCATTTGCTACACACGCTGACCCTAGATATGCTCACACCCGCAATGGGTGGATTGAGGATGACGACGACTATCCTTCTTTTGTCAGACCAGTTACTCCCTCTTTTGCACCTATTCAGGCACCCGTTGATGTCACACAGTTTCACCCGCACGTGTCAGACGTTCACCGCATGGATTTACCTGTCACATTTCTTCAGGACATTCCTCCTCCCCGTCCAGGGGAAGGACCTTCTAGTCAGCAGCACACTCACATACCTTTTGTGTCAGGAGCCGATCAGTTCATGCCACAGTTTCCACACACGGCTTCTTCTTCTGCACCCACAGGCGAGCCATTCATGTGGTTTTCGCCCAACCTCATGCCTTTATCTTATCCGTACCATCCCTTTCATGTTGGGTATTCGACGGATGATTTGCTTTTATCCCTGTAGCTCCAGCAGGATATGTTGAGTCGTAGAGTCGCTGAGCTCGAGAGGATCCTGCGTCCTCCACCTGGTGCTGGTCCGTCACAGTCTGCTTTTCCACCTGCTCCACTATTTCCTTAACCGGATTTTGACATCTGATTTTTGACCATGGAGCAGCAAATTGCTTGTTTGTTGCAGCTTGTTCATGCGCTCGAGGAGGAGCTAGCGCGTATGTGTCGTTTGCTTTTCATTCCTCCACCTCCTCCTCCTCCCCCATCAGCTTAGAAGTTTTTGGTTTGTTGTAGATATCATGCTTTTGATGAGAGCGCAGCTATTGAGCCTGATTGCACTGCATTTTGAAGACCACATTATGACTTTTGACATTTGACTTTTGGTTGTTATAGATTGCTAGACGATTCAGACGAGGGTGATGTGACCCTTAGTCTCTTTTGATGTACGATATATTTGTAAAACTTGTAAACTGTACTTGTGGTCTTGTTATATGATAGCTCAATCGCAACGTTCTCATTACATGCATTGTTGGATTATTTGTTTTGTGTTACGACATGGGATGTTATGTGTTATTGTGTTGATCAATGTTATTACATGCGCGTGTTACGTACTCACTATACTTATTATGGCTTGACCTATACAATCTTCTTATAGAAGATGCCTCCACGACGGGAAAACCGTTTGCCCACTACTGAGGCCGAATTACAAGCAAGGATCTCCCAAGCAACAGCAGATTACGAGGCCTCACGCGCCGAAACTAGCAGGGGTACCTCGAGGAGCAACCCACCACATGGTAATGTGTAAGTCGTTTGAGACACATTACATTACATTTGGACATTCCATGTGCAATTGCTAATACTTCCTGTGAATGACGTTGCTTGTACAGGTTGTACCTTCAAGCAATTTTTAGACTGTAAACCGCTAAACTTTGACGGCACCGGGGGTGCTGTGGCTTATGTTCGATGGACGAAGAAGACGGATTCCGTGTTAAGGATGAGCAAATGCGCACCAGAACAACAAGTCACCTACATTTCCGGATTGTTCACTGATGGAGCACTTTCGTGGTGGAATCTCCAAGTCCAAACTCTTGGAGAGGTAGCAGCATACGCTTTGACTTGGACCAAGCTGAAAGAGCTCATGCGTAAAAAGTATTGCTCCAGGGCCGAGATTCAGAAGCTGGAAACTGAATTTTGGAACCTTAAGATGGACGGCCCGAAGATCACCGAGTATGTTCAGTGATTTCATGATCTGTCTCACGTGGTACCATATATGGTCAGTCCGGAATTCAAACCTGTGGAGCGTTTCATTTGGGGGTTGACACCTCAGATTATGAGTATGGTTACATCGTCAAAGCCTGCAACAATTACTGAAGCTGTCGATCTGAGTGTGTCACTGACTAAGGAAGCTATCAGGCTAAACAAGTTTTCGAATTCCGACGAGAAAAAGAAAGAAACTCATGTTATATCCTCAGGAGAGAACAAAAGGAAGTTCTCCAATTTTAAAAAGGGTACCAGCAGCGCCAGCAGGAAGAAGGAGGTGAACCCACCAGTTGAAGCTAAAACTGGTGCTGAAGTCAAGGGAAAGGGATATATGGGCGCTCTGCCCAAGTGTGATGTATGCCAATATCATCATTCCGGCCAGTGCAAATTAAGGAAATGTGAGTCTTGTGGGAAGACTGGCCACTCAAAAGACACATGCTGGGCTGGTACTGGTGTTGGTCGTGGTAATCAAAGGGGTTATGGAAGTGGGAATGGAAACCGCCAACAGGGAGGAAATGGCGGGAATGGAAATCGTGGAAATGCTAGGAATCAAGCTGGTAACCGGGGAGCGAACATCAATCGAGGCGGTAATGGGAATGGGAATGGTCGAGGACCAGGGTGTTTCAATTGTGGAGACATGGGGCATTTCAAGCGGGAGTGCCCAAAGCTCAATCAGGCACAAGGAAGAGTTTTTAATATCGGTGCGAGGGAAGCACGCCAAGATCCAAATGTGGTTACTGGTAAGTTGCCTATTAATCAACGCTTTGCATCTGTACTTTTTGACGCTAGTGCCGACTATAGTTTTGTATCGCTAGAATTTAAGAAAATGCTTGGGTTAACTGCTAGTAAGTTAGACATTCCGTACTCAATTGAACTGGCTAATGGAAAGCTAGTTGAAACAAATGAAGTCATCAGAGGATGCGTAATAGAGCTGGGAGAAAACGAGTTTACACTAGATCTACTGCCAGTCGAGTTGGGAAGCTTCGACGTGGTAGTAGGGATGGATTGGTTGTCAAGCAACAAAGCCGAAATTGTATGTCACGAGAAGACCATTCGCATTCCAATGGCGGATGGAGAGACGATTGTGGTACACGGGGAGAAGCGTGATACGCCCTTAAGGATCATTAGCTGTTTGAAAGCTAGAAAATGTTTGAAGAAGGGATGTGTTGCCTTCTTGGCACACATCGTTGATAAAGAAGTCACTGAGCCGAAACTAGAAGACATTCCAGTCGTGACGGAATATCCTGAAGTCTTTCCAGAAGACTTGCCAGGATTGCCGCCGCAAAGGCAAGTCGAGTTTCATATTGACTTAGTTCCAGGCATCGCGCCTGTAGCTAAGGCCCCTTATCGACTTGTGCCTTCAGAAATGCAAGAGCTGTCAACACAACTCCAGGAGCTATTGGATAAGGGATTTATCAGACCAAGCTTATCGCCTTGGGGAGCTCCAGTTTTGTTCATCAAGAAAAAGGATGGTAGTTTTCGCATGTGTATCGACTACTGGGAGCTAAACAAGTTGACTATCAAGAATAGATATCCTTTGCCAAGGATTGATGACCTGTTCGATCAGTTACAAGGTTCAAGTTTTTACTCAAAGATCGATCTACGATCGGGATATCACCAGTTGAGGATTCAAGAGGAAAGTATTCCAAAGACGGCTTTTAGGACTCGCTATGGACATTACGAGTTCCTGGTTATGCCATTTGGTCTGACTAACGAACAGCTGTATTCATGGATTTGATGAACAGAGTTTGTAAGCCATATCTTGATAAGTTTGTGATTGTGTTTATTGATGACATTTTGATCTACTCGAAGACAAAG
The DNA here is from genome assembly GCF_002127325.2 of Helianthus annuus. Classification (NCBI taxonomy): domain Eukaryota; kingdom Viridiplantae; phylum Streptophyta; class Magnoliopsida; order Asterales; family Asteraceae; genus Helianthus; species Helianthus annuus. Next base: position 48,162,089 of record NC_035446.2, on the reverse strand, counting down.
GAAGAACATGAACAACACCTAAGAGCTATTTTAGAGCTGCTTAAAAAGGAGAAGTTGTACGCAAAGTTCTCAAAGTGCGAGTTCTGGTTAAGGGAAGTCCAGCTTCTTGGTCATGTAGTTAACAGAAAAGGAATTCATGTGGATCCCACAAAGATCGAGACGATCAAGAATTGGGAGACTCCTAAGACGCCAACCGAGATTCGACAGTTCCTAGGTTTGGCAGGATATTATCGCTGGTTCGTTGAGGATTTTTCCAAAATCTCTCAACCGTTGACCTCCCTCACATAAAAAGACAAGAAGTACGAATGGGGAGACAAGCAAGAAGAAGCATTTTAGTTGTTGAAAAACAAGCTTTGTGACGCACCAATTTTATCTCTACCTGAAAGGCACTGATGACTTCGTGGTATATTGCGACGCCTCGCGTCAAGGTTTAGGTTGCGTGCTAATGCAGCGTCAGAAGGTTATAGCATATGCTTCTCGCCAGTTGAAGGTCCACGCGAAAAATTATACCACGCATGATTTGGAATTGGGCGCGGTGGTATTTGCTCTAAAGATCTGGCGACATTAGTTATATGGCATGCGATGTACAATCTATGCTGATCACAAGAGCCTGCAACATATATTTGATCAGAAAGAGCTTAACATGAGACAGAGACGCTGGGTTGAACTCCTGAACGACTATGATTGTGTGATCAAGTATCACCAAGGGAAGGCGAATGTGGTCGCCGATGCCCTGAGTCGAAAAGAAAGGGTCAAGCACATAAGGGTTAGGGCTTTGGAAATGATCATTCAAACGGACCTCTCGTTGCGCATTCGAGCCGCACAGAGAGAAGCTCTTAAAGAAAGGAATCTTGAGAATGAGTATCTCCGTGGGATGGAGAAGCAGTTGGTACCAAACGGGGAAGGAACGTTGTGCTTCATGAAACGAATTTGGGTTCCCCTGTTTGGTGGTTTGACAAATGTTATTTTTGACGATGCTCACAAATTTCGGTACTCGATCCATCCAGGATCAGATAAAATATACCAAGATCTAAAGGATTTTTACTGGTGGCCGAGGATGAAAGGCGATGTTGCGATATTTGTTGGCAAATGTTTAACTTGCGCCAAGGTAAAAGTCGAATACCAGAAGCCTTCAGGTCTTCTGCAACAACCTGAAATACCCCAATGGAAATATGAACAGATTTCGATGGACTTTATAACGAAATTGCCAAGGACGCCTAAAGGTTATGATACGATTTGGGTAATTGTAAATCGTTTAACAAAGTCTGCACACTTTTTGGCAATCAAGGAAAAAGACAACACGAGCAAGCTAGCTGAGCTATGCCTAAAAGAGATTGTTGCACGACATGGAGTGCCTCTCTCGATTATCTCTGATAGAGATGGAAGATTCGTGTCAAGGATTTGGCAATCCTTTCAAAAAGCTTTTGGTTCTTAGTTGAATCTGAGTACTGCATTTCACCCACAAACAGACGGACAGATCGAACGAACAATTCAAACGTTGGAAGACATGTTGCGAGCTTGCGTAATGGATCTAGGTGGAAGTTGGGACACTCACCTACCATTGGTTGAATTTTCATACAACAACAGTTATCATGCAAGCATTCAGGCCGCACCGTGCGAAGCTCTCTATGGACGCAAGTGTCGATCACCATTATGCTGAGCTGACGCGGGTGATAGACAGCTTGTTGGCCCGGAATTGGTCCAAGAAACAACAAACAAGATATTACAGATCCGACAGCGCATTAAAGTGGCTCGTGATCGGCAAAAGAGTTATGCGGACCGAAGAAGGAAACCACTGGAATTTGAGGTAGGAGAAATGGTTTTGTTGAAGGTTTCACCCTGGAAGGGTGTGGCACACTTTGGGAAGCATGGGAAGTTGAACACCGGATACATTGGTCCATTTAAAATCCTGAAAAGGATTGGTCTTGTAGCATACAAGTTGGATTTACCTGCTGAACTGAATGGCGTTCATGATACATTCCATGTATCAAATCTGAAAAAGAGTCCAACTCAAGAAACAGTGGTCATTCCTGCCGACGAAGTTCATATTGACGACACACTCCACTTTACTGAAGAACCCGTTGAGGTTACTGAATGGATGGTTAACAAGACACGCATGAGTAGTGTCAAACTCGTCAAGGTTTGATGGAATGCACGACATGGCCCTGAATTCACATGGTAGCGTGAGGATCGCATGAAAGAAAAGTACAGACATTTATTCCCCAAGACCCCTGCATCTAGTAGCAGAACTAAAATTTCGGGATGAAATTTTCTTAACAGGGGGAGAATGTGACAACCCTCATAATTACAGGTATCCGTACAATTAATTAATTATGATTTGTGCTTAATCACTGTGCTTAATTACAACTGATGATATAAACTGCTTTATGATTTCTGTATCATACATACATGTGCATCACATTTCATACTGTCACACCATTTATTACATACAAACTTTAGTGACATACATGATGCACAAAGCACAGTTAGCACGGTTCGCGGATAACTTAGAAATATACTGACAGTGCCAGTACATAGACAGACAATGTTTTGAGAACCCGCAAGGGCCAGAGACAAGGTACTACACTAGTATGGAGTGTAGGGAAGTGAGAACCATAAAACTGCGTCACTAGGTGATAGTTTAAGTGCCGGAAAGTGCCTAAAACCCACTCTAAGTGCAGAATTCTGCATTTATCATCAAAATTCAGCATTTTAACATGCTAGTAATGTGCAAAAACATGGCAAAATGGTCCTGTATGCTTTCCTAAGTGTCGGGAATTGAAAGTGTCACAAAAAGTTACATAAAAGACATTATACGGTATAACTTAGCACTTTAACGGATCGGTATCTAACCGAACAACCGGACATTACCCGGAACACTGAAATATTGCAAAAAGCATTGTTTTTATTTTTCTGAGCTAGTTATGGTTCCCGAACACTTAAACATACTACATAAAGCATGATACACACTAAAACACTAGACATAATATTTAACCTCCACTAATTAACATCATGTGACAACAAGTTACAATTTACCCCCTCCCCCCTTGTAATTTACGGCTCACTAGGGGCCCCACTTCAAAGATTTCACAATCCTACTTCAATCTTCCACAGTCTTGCTTTGGGATTTGATATTGATATGGTATGTACTTATGGGAACACATGACCCATTGGATATTAAGGTTTAGAGATTATATGTATCCATCATCTTCTTAAACACATCAAACCAGCACAACACTATCCTCCCTCCTTCTCTAAAGCTCGGCCGAAAACCCCCCTCACCATCACCATTTTTTTGATCATCATCCATCCAATCCAAGGCTACCTCAAGGTGTTACAAGGTGATTAAGAAGGTGTGGAACACTCGGATCTTGAAGGACATCTCTTGTGTGCTTTTATCCACTCCATTTTCACTTGTGATCTTCCCGAGCTTTAAGCTAGTTGTAAGATTCTTGTTAACTCTTGATACTTCATGTTTTTAGTGGTTAAAAGATATATCTTGTGAAAATCATATGAACACTAAAAGAACATAAACTTGAATCATGAAACATAAGCTTACGTAAACATGATATATGATGAAATATCGTTAGTATAATGTTGTTTTGTATATGTTGATGATTGCTTGTTGATTTCTTGGTAATACGATGGTGATCATCATGTTAAACATGTTAGATTATGATTAAAAACATGATCTAACAAGATAAGAGGTGATTATGCGATTACATAAAATGATCATCTTCTTGTTAAGACATGAACTTGATGATGAAATGATTTTCTTGAAAAGTAATAAACAAAGTAGGTTAATAATCTTGTAAACCCAAGACTTGTGAATGATTTTTCTAAAAGAAAGAGCCAAGTTTAAAAAGATGATTTTTAGAAGATCATGATTCTATTAAACCTACACTATTATTAGTGACAATACTAGTGTAGAAACACTTTTAAAACAAGACGATGTTATAAATAAACATTTTTGCAAAATGAGTTTACAAGTCGTAAACACTAAAACTCTTTAAGAACGGGATTTTTAAGGAAATAAACACACTTTAGAGGGTAACTAAGGCTACTAAACACTTCACCAAGTTACTACGCGTCTTTATGAAAGATCAAGTTCATGTTACTATGTAAAGTGTATTGTTTTTACACTTGGTAAGTATAAGATGTTTAGGGTATGATTGTTGACTATTTGAATGTTTTTTTGGAAAAGAAAATGATATGCTAAATAGCATGGACACCTCCATTTACAAAGGAAACTATGGCGAAATTTTCTAAAAATTCCAACACTTAGAAAATATTTTCTAGACAAGTGTTTACTAGTGTATTTTTAACTTTGATTTTCCAAATATAAACTTTGCCATAATTTTTGTTACAAAAATATAAAGTATAGGAGGTTGGTTTTTGTAAATAAAATGGGTAAATATATATTTAGAATATATATTTTACACTAAGACACTTGTGTGAATATTTGTTTGATTTGTGGAATAGTAATATTATTTTAGGGTAAAATAATATACTTTAACAAAATACCATGACATTTACAACTCCAAAATAATACCAAAAATCTCACGGAATAAATATTTAAGTTACACACTTGATATTGAGAAATCGAACGCAAACACGTAACGAAATATTTCGGAAAATACTCTTACACATACATTTTTGGTGAACATTATTTTGGAAACAAAAGAGGTAAAAATATGATTTTTGTGAATATTACTAAGTTATATCATATTTTCAACAAGAAAGAAAATATATTATTTTTGGGAGATAAAAATATATTTTCCTAGTATATTTAGAAGATATATAATATTTGGGAAAATATATATTTTCTTGGGAATACATTATTTTTGACAAATACGTTATATATATATATATATATATATATATATATATATATATATATATATATATATATATATATATATATATATATATATATATATATATATATATATATATATATATATATATATATATATATATATATATATATATATATATATATATATATATATATATAATTTCTAAGTGGGACTTAAAAATATATTATTTTCGGAACTACAAATATACATGTATAAATACCCCCATCCTTGGGAAGGAAATACGGAGTTAAAATACTTGAGAAGTATTAATACGAAATATTGATTAAACAATTATTCCAAAACTAAATATAATTCAAAGTTAAAACAATTATTATTTTAACAAATAATTATAACTTGGAATAATATTGGAATAACACAAGAAACGCAACTCAAAACGTTAAACTCTAAGCCAAGGCACGGCCCGTTCGTCTAATAGACGTTAGTACAATGTAGGTACTCGTGATTAGCTGCGGAGATTTGAGTTGACTATACTAAAGACGCACTACTGTGAGTTCATGTCCCCATTTTCTTTTAACTGTTTTCAGTTTTGTACTTCGGGGGTGAAATACATGTTACGATTATTACAAACGTTTATTACATGGTATGATTAGCTTAAGGAGGGTTTTACTACTAGGTCGTGTGAAGGGTGGGTGTGACAACTTGTAATTCGAACCTCTTTTTGTATTTAGTGTAACGTGTTTGAACAATTCATGACATGTGAACTTAGTTGTATAATTGAATGTTATGTTTGACATTGTATTATGTGAATGTATGTAACCCAAATTGCACGACAATAACCCAATCGCACAAGCCCATTTTGGCCGTATTCCTTGTGTTCGAACCAAGGGCAGCCCAAAGCTGGGTTCGGCCCACTCCTTCACACACATACCCCTTAGGGAGTTTTATTTCTCATTAGTGACAAAACAAGAACACACACAAACCCTAGAAGTCTCTCTTCTCTCTCTCTACAACACGACGGCAACACCCCTCACATCTCCCTCGAAGCTTTTGATTCGGATCATCCTCATTCTATCTTAAATCGCTTAGTGTTTCATGATTTTTAAATGATGTTATGATTTCATGATTTGATATGATAGTTAGGGTTGCATGTATGATGAATAATGAGGTTTATGTGATAATGTTTATGTGAATCGGATGCCATAGTATTGATCTAAGAACCGAATTAATGCATGTAATCGGCTGTGTGTTTGTGGGCTCGGATTAAAGCCATGATCGAGAATGATGTGTTGTGTGATTTTAATCCCATGATTTAATAGCTAATGTGTAGGTCGTTGTTATGTCTTGAATATTATTCGGGTTCACATGAACTCGATGTTAATTGCCTTGTTCGATCGATTACTGCTTGGGTTGGAAGTTGTTAGCATTGATTGATAAATTGTAAATTTGAAAACTGATTGAATGGATGTAACTGATTGCATGAACTACGGGAATTAGTTAATCAATCGCACAAGCCTCTCGGTCGCACAAGATCAGGTCACACAAGACCAGACCTGATCGCACAAGACCAATCGCACAACACGATGGCACAACAGGGATACAAGTAGATAAGCACCATGTACAATCAGCATCTGCATGATCGCACAAGACCTTGTGGATCGCACAAGACAGTGCCGATCGCACAAGGCTTGGGCCACACACAAACTATTTGAACTGTATTACTGTTGGGCCTTAAAACCCAAATATCAGTCGCACAAGATACATTCTAATCGCACAAGGCTATAGCAAACGCACGAGATTATCAGAATCGTACAAAACTCATGTTTATTGTTTGGGCCGTTTACATGCTGGACTGCTTATACTTTGTTGGGCTGGGTATCATTGGACTTCAACGGGTGAATCGCACAAGACTGTTAGACTTGTGCGAGCCCATTCTTTTGAATCGCACAAGTCGGACATGTTATGTACTTGACTGTTATGTGTTTGCCATGATCCATACGTGCTCGAAACCGGTTAGTTATGTGTAAACATACGTGCATTACTTGAACCTAGTCCTGACTTGTATGGTAACCATATTAGGACGTGGTTGACCACTTATAGCTTAAGTAACCTTTTCGTTTATCTGCGGAGCAAACCAAGGTGAGTTCACATTCTTCCAAGGCATGGGATTCCCCGGTGGGTAGGGAATGGGATTGAACAATTACTTGTACTTTCACTATTACTAGACTACATACCATCGTCCTCGGATAGCAAAGGGCACTTACGTAAAACCTACGTAAACTTGTATTTACCACTGTCCTCATGCTGCGAAGGGAACTTACGTAAAACCTACGTAAACTCATACAAACTACTGTCCTCGGGTTAAGAAGGGCACTTACGTAAAACCTACGTAAATCTCACGCGTACCACTGTCCTCGGGTTAAGAAGGGCACTTACGTAAAACCTACGTAAACCTCGTACGTACTCCTGTTCTCGGGTTAAGAAGAACACTTATGGTTACAACTAGTCTAGTACATACAACATGGGAAGCCCCCACTAACTGAACATACTATTGGCCAAATAGAATCAGCTTGATTATGAAACAAACTTACGATACCTGAAACTAATACTATAACTAAACAACCAACTGTGAACTCGCTCAACTTTGTTGTTGACTCTCTGTTACATGCCTTGCAGGACGATAGGTACTCATGGAGCTTGCACGGGAGGCACGATCGTTGTGGGAACATGGACTGTTGAGTTCCATGTTAAACAATTTCACTTTATGAACTTATACTCATGTTTGGGTTTTCACAATTATGCTTCCGCTATACTTTAACTATGTTTGGTTTTGACCACCTTTTATATTGATGGGTTGAATTTTATTTAATACTTGAAATGTTCAATATGATTGGTGGCTTGATCCTGGCCATGTCACGCCTCCAAGCAGTGTCACTCCGCGTGTGGATTTTGGGGGTGTGACAGATTTAAGGCCCAAATATCAGTCGCACAAGATACATTGTAATCGCACAAGGCTATAGCAAACGCACGAGATTATCAAAATCGTACAAAACGTAAAACCTACGTAAACTTGTATTTACCACTGTCCTCAGGATGCGAAGGGCACTTACGTAAAACCTACGTAAACTCATACAAACTACTGTCCTCGGGTTAAGAAGGGCACTTACGTAAAATCTACGTAAACTCATACAAACTACTGTCCTCAGGTTAAGAAGGGCACTTACGTAAAACCTACGTAAATCTCACGCGTACCACTGTCCTCGGGTAAGAAGGGCACTTACGTAAACCTACGTAAACCTTGTACGTACTCCTGTTCTCGGGTTAAGTAGAACACTTATGGTTACAACTAGTCTAGTACATACAACATGGGAAGCCCCCACTAACTGAACATACTATTGGCCTAATAGAATCAGCTTTATTATGAAACGAACTTACGATACCTGAAACTAATACTATAACTAAACACCCAACTGTGAACTCGCTCAACTTTGTTGTTGACTCTTTGTTACATGCCTTGCAGGACGATAGGTACTCATGGAGCTTGCATGGGAGGCGCGATCGTTGTGGGAACATGGACTGTTGAGTTCCATGTTAAACATTTTCACTTTATGAACTTATACTCATGTTTGGGTTTTCACAATTATGCTTCCGCTATACTTTAACTATGTTTGGTTTTGACCACCTTTTATATTGATGGGTTGAATTTTATTTAATACTTGAAATGTTCAGTATGATTGGTGGCTTGATCCTGGTCATGTCACGCCTCCAAGCGGTGTCACTCCGCGTGTGGATTTTGGGGGTGTGACAGATTGGTATCAGAGCCATTGGTTATAGAGAACTTGGTTTTAATAAAAGGAAAAAGTTTTTGTTAAAACCAGACTATAACCGGAACAGTGCTCAACGATCCACAACGACGCTTCGCTTCACGTGCAAGGCTCAACATTTCTAGGTGATATGGTATATGTTTTATTGCCTACTTGTTAGATTACATAGAAACTTTGCTCATGGTATGCTTAGATACACACAACGACTATTGCTTGAGAATACTTATGTGCTTACTCTCATATGTCATCACATTTTTTGCGAACCTCTCTCACTTATGTTGCCTTGATATGAAGATTATGGCTGGACGCGTTAACATGACTCAAGCCCAGTTGACGGCTCTAATTAACGAACAAGTTGCTGCGGCACTTGCTGCCGCACAAGCAGGAGGTATACCCTGCAGTTGCAAACTCACTCTAGGATCTTTAGATCCTACACTCCTAAACCAATTCTTGTGTTAAACCTTGTCCTGTTCTTATACACAACAGGTCAACACGCTCAGCTACCTGTTTGTACTTTCAAGAATTTCATGGACTGTCGTCCTAGCACTTTCAATGGCACAGAAGGAGCAGTTGGACTCCTCCATTGGTTTGAAAAGCTCGAGTCCGTATTTGAGATGTGTGAATGCCCTGAGGCTCGCAGGGTGAAGTACGCCACTAGTACTCTCGAAGGCATTGCGCTGACATGGTGGAATGCGCAAGTTCAGATGTTAGGGTTGGCAGCTGCTAACGCCACCCCTTGGAATGATTTCAAGGAACGAATCAAGCGGGAATACTGCACTCGTGATGACATTCATAAGTTGGAAGTGGAGTTCTTTAATTTGAAAATGACGGGGTCAGAGATTGAGGCTTATACGAAAAGGTCAAACGAGCTGACCATCTTGTGTCCAACTAAGGTGGACCCTCCTATCAAGCGTATTGAGTTGTATCTCAAAGGGCTAGCACCAGAAATCCAAAGTCATGTGACATCGGCCAACAATGATAATATCCAGGATATTACACGCCTTGCTCATCGCCTCACAGATTAGGCAGTGGAACAGAACAAGCTGCCCAAACGTATCAGTGCTACTAATACTACTACTTCCGCTACTCCCAGTGACAACAAGCGGAAATGGGATGGGGATTCCAGCAAGGATTCAGCTACAGCTCAGTCTCAGGTACAGCAGCGAAAGACTGATAACTACCAAAGCCCTGGTCAGCAAACTTCTGGTAGCCAAAGGCAGGGTAGATATCGAGGAAATCACCCAAGATGCAACAATTGTAACAGACACCACAGTGGCCAGTGCAACAAGGGTCATTGTCAGAGGTGTCTCAAGATGGGTCATGAGGCCAAGGATTGCAGGAGCCCACGGCCTGCAACTCAGGATCGCCAGCAGCAGCAGCAAACACCGCAGAATCAGCAACAGGGCAACAAGGGATGTTTTCATTGTGGTGCTGAAGGTCACTTCAAGAGACACTGCCCCCAGTTAAACCGAAAGCAGAACAACAACAACAATGATCAGGGCAATGGGAACAACAATGGGGGAAATAACAATGATAACCACGGCGCTAGGGGTCGAGCATTTGTGCTGGGTCAGGGTGATGCAAGGAATGATCCTAACGTAGTGATGGGTAAGTTCCTTCTCGACGACTTTTATGTTTCTGTATTATTTGATTAGGGTGTGGATACCAGTTATGTGTCTTTAAAAGTTAGTCAGATGCTTAAACGTACACCAACACCTTTAAACACCAAGCATGTTGTAGAGTTAGCTAATGGTAAGAGTTTAGAAGCCACGCACATAGTCAAGGGTTGTAATCTTATCCTCGCTGGTCAGACATTCTCTATCGATCTCATTCCCATAGTTCTGGGTAGTTTCGACATTGTCATTGGGATGGATTGGTTATCCCAACAACAAGCAGAAATCCTATGCAAGGAGAAGATTGTTTGTCACACCCCGGCCGCGTAAAACAACAAAACCGCGGCGGAAACGCCGGGGAGGTGAGTAGCGACAAAATTATTGTTTCAACAACCATGGCAATTAAAGTTATGTATTATTGAATAAAGAGTTTGCATTGTCTTTAAGTTCCAACTAAAATAACATAATAAACAGTCTTTTAAGTCACTAAGGCCCGAGTCCGCCTAAGTGAAGCACAAACACCATCATGCATTAGCACCTGAAAACACATGTAAAAATAGGTACGTCAGCATAAAAATGCCTGTGAGATACATAGGTTTTGTTTATGCAGATTCATGACTTGTATTTGAAAGAAGTGTTTAATAAAATGTAGTCATGAACCTTCTAAAATGTTTTCCTTTGTAAAACCATGTGAAAATCGATATGAAAATCAAATGATAATGAAAGGATAATGCATGGTTAAATGAATAACCAAGTGAAAGTGAATTTGGATAAAATGTGTACTTTGTAAAACAATGGCATGTTCTTGTATAAAATGTTTCATGTCATGCCCAAAGTGATTTAGATAACGCAACAATGTATGATATGATAAAAGCACTTATATATAGGAAGTACTAGCGGCGTATCCACCATGCTTTTATCATATAACACATAGCCCCGTTACATAAGTCACTTATCAATAACCAACCAAAATGTCATGTTAAATGTCAAAATGTTTATGTATAAACCATGTATAATGTCATGTGTATAACTGTATCATGTATAACTAATGAAATGCATAGTAACTAGGAAATCATCTACTTAAACTATGTTATGCTGTCAATGTGAAATAAATGTCATGTATGGTGAATAACTAGAAGCTAATCAACCCCATAGAAAATGTACAAAACAATGTTTTTGAATAAACCTAAGTTAAATCAAATGTTATGTTTTGCAGAAAAACAATGCTTTATGATTACAAACATTTATGCTGTAATGTTAATCGCATACATTCAAGCCTTGCGACTGTGGCGACAAACCCTTAAACAAATTAAAGGTTCATCTAAAGTTATGTAGTCGGATTCTGTCATTCCCAACTTCCAAACAAACCTAGGAAGTCGGAAACGGGAGTTGTCAATTCCTATGGTACCATTACATAAGTCCGAGCGGCGTGATCAATGTTAATGAATGTATTATTGTCCCGATTTAACATACCAAATGTCATAACCAATGTAGCATGTGAAAACCATGTACTAGGAATGCTAAGTAAACATGCCTAGTAGAAATGTTCATGTAAAACAATGTGCTAGCATGTTAAGTAAACATACATAGCAGAAATGTCATGTAAAACAATGTGTTCCATATGCTAAGTAAACATATGCAACAAATGTGTAACAAATCAATGTGCTAGCATGCTTGACATACATAGCAAAACACAACTGAAAGCATGTACTATAAGTGTACTAGGTGAAACTAGCATGTTTATGTCATAAAAGCATGAAATGCACGAAAGTAACACGTATGTACATGTGTATCACCCCAAAATATTTGAAAATGGTAAAAGAGGGGAACTATGTACTCACTTGGGATTGCTGATTAGTCTTGAGAATAAGACCAATTTAAGCTCCAAGTATCACGGAATCAACCGGCACCTAGTATAGGTAACTATGTTAACAAATCGGCTCCTAAATCGGGAGATAGGATAGAATGAGGTTCTATAAATCAAATGAGTAAATGAACTCATATGGTATGATTTAATAGTCCCAACATTCTGATGTGAAAGTCTACTTAAGTGCTTTTGACCCGTTTCAACACATTATGGTAACATAAGCTACTATAAGGTGTTGTTTGCGTAAAACTATGTTCGGATGGTAATCTATGTGCTATGTCAAGTCTTACATGCCCAATTATCCCTAAACATGTTACTAAATCAGATTACTTGTCAAAAATATGTTCACATAGGCAAAATACGGATTTTAGCTTCAAAAGGGCATTTTGGTCATTTCCTATGGGCATACAAGCTAACTAGCATATGACTAACCAATCCTATGTGATCATAAGGTATAACCTCTGATGTTATTCCCTATGCAACTATGATCACTAACTAAGCTTGCTCGGATCCTAAAGATCGACCAAACGGGTCGGGTTTGGAAGTCTAAGCGGTTGTTTAGACCGCTTACCTTACGACCCTAAACAAGCACTAAACTAATAGTGTCGAGTTAAACATGTCAAAACATGTTTAACCCACTGATTTGGTATCAAAACAAAGTGTTTTGATACCCTAAAGTAGTTCCGAGACAAAATGCGTGCTAAAACGCATTTTGACCAAAACTTTGACTCGACACTACACCTAGCTAACGTGGTAATCAGCGGCTATAATCATGAAGTACTATAACTATCGTGATTACAATCATGTTTCAAAGTTCAATTGAACTTTGACTTGACCAATTGATGGTCAAAACCGAAAGTCAAACTGTTGGCCAAACTGTTTGACTTTCTGCACTAATATAAAGAAAAGCAATAAAAGAAATGAAAGAAGCTCACTTAGGGTTCTTGCTATCTTTTCTACAAAGAAGACAAAGTCCCAATCAGCTTTGGAGAGCTCCAAAGCAGATAAGAGAGGAGAAGAATGAGGAATGAGCAATGAAACAATGAAATTGGATGGCTATTTATAGTTGTAGTGATGCACTAGGATCATTACAAGTGGTTTGTTTGGTCATTAAGCAATAAATCCCAGCCATACACTTGTTACAAGCAGGTTAGAAGCCTTGGGGAAGAGATAACTTGGTTACCTCACAAAGAATTTGCATAAACAGCCCCTGAATTATGAAACAGCAGCCAAAAACAAACTTTCTGGTCGCTGGGCTGTTCAGGCGCCCCGTGTAAGAGATGGGGGTGGGCTTACGCACCCCGCCTGACCTCCCCAGTTTAGCACAAGTTTGATAATTGACAACTTTGGTCCCTGCATGCATTCGAGTCCATTTCAGGCCTTTTTGACCCCCGTTAAGCCATTCTCAAGGCTCTACAAGGTCAATAAAGTTTAGAGGACTCAAAATATGCTTGAAACATTCTCGGATGTCGGCTCGTTTGGTCGTACGGTCGCGTTGTTCGTTAAATTACGACTAAACTCAAACGGACGTGAAAACGAACCAAATTAAGAGACGAATGGAATTTTTGCATGCCGATCACTAAAATAAAAATATTTTAGTGTGTACAAAAATTTTGGATGTCCAGATGTGGCCAGAACGTAAGATATGCGCGAAAATGCAAACTTACGCCGTTTTTGACACTTTTAGTCCCTGTAAGATCATATAAGCATGTTTTCGCACACCGAACCTATCAAAGCTTATTTCTAAGCCATGTTTAGGTTATTTATGGTATGTTTAACTTATGATCAAGTACCGGACTGTACGTTGTCTTACGAAACGACAGACTTTTGCAAGTTGATGCAAATAGTCCCTGAGAGTGAATAAACTTGTTTTTGCCATACCAAAGCCTTCAAAACTTATTTCTAAGTTATGTAAAGGTTATTTAAGGTATGTTAACTTTATGATGATGTTCTGGAGTGTTAGTCGCATTAAACTGATTACGTTTACGCATCAGTTCGCGTATAACTTCCCAGAAAGCGATATAGAGTTCAAAATCGATCAAAAATCAACACGGGCACAAAACAAAACATAAATTGACAAACATTGGGATCAAAACACACTGTTTTAGTAATATTGTATTGTTCAGAGTTTGTATAATGACATCACAAGCACAGATGTCACATTGTTCGTATTCCCCGTTCTGGTAAAGAACCTCTAGAAGTCCAAGGCGACAAGAGTGGTGTCGTGGTTGGCATCATCTCCTTCCTGAAGGCCCAAAAGTGTTTACGAAAGGGCCATACTACCATCTTGGCACTTGTTACTGACGCATCAACGAAAGAGAAGAGATTGGAGGATATCCAGTTGTACGCGATTTTCCTCAAGTGTTTCCTGATGATTTGCCTGGGCTACCGCCTCATCACCAGGTCGAATTCCAGATCGAGTTAGCTCCAGGAGCAGCACCAATAGAACGTGTACCGTATCGCTTAGCTTCATCAGAACTGGAAGAACTGTCCAACAATTGCAAGAACTCTTGGATAAGGGTTTCATTCGTCCTAGCTCTTCGCCCTGGGGAGCTTCAGTACTATTTGTGAAAAAGAAAGACGGTACCTTCAGAATGTGCATAGATTATCGTGAACTCAACAAGGTGACCGTGAAGAATCGCTACCTTCTTCCACGCATCGACGACCTATTCGACCAGTTGCAAGGGTCGAGCTATTATTCGAAGATAGATCTGAGGTCAGGCTACCATCAACTGAGAGTCCGGGATGCGGACGTCTCCAAAACAGCATTCAGAACTCGTTACGGCCACTACGAGTTTCTAGTTATGCCATTCGGGTTAACAAACGCGCCTGCGGTCTTCATGGATCTTATGAACAGAGTGTGCAAGCCATACCTGGACAAGTTTGTGATTGTATTCATTGACGACATCCTGATCTATTCTAAGAGTCATGAGGAACATGAGCAGCATTTACGACTCATTTTGAAACTACTTCGAGCAGAACAGCTGTATGCAAAGTTCTCGAAATGCGACTTCTGGCTTCGTGAAGTCCATTTTCTAGGCCACGTGGTAAACAAGGACGGAATTCATGTTGATCCATCCAAGGTAGATTCGATTAAAAACTGGCCTGCACCACATATACCAATGGAAATTCGCCAATTCTTGGGTTTGGCAGGGTACTACAAAAGGTTTATCAAAGACTTCTCAAAGATTGCGCAGCCGCTTACGCTACTGACACAGAAGGGTGTCACCTACCGTTGGGGTAGTACTCAGGAAACCGCTTTTCAGCACTTAAAAGATAGGCTCTACAGTGCGCCTATCCTTTCATTGCCAGAGGGCACGGGCGATTTTGTGGTCTATTGCGACGCATCCATTCAAGGTCTTGGATGTGTGTTAATGCAACGTGACAAGGTCATTGCTTATGCGTCACGACAACTTAAGGTTCACGAACGAAACTATACTACGCACGATTTAGAGCTGGGAGCTGTTGTTTTCGTGCTTAAGATATAGCGACATTACCTGTACGGTACCAAGTGCACCATCTACACCGATCACAGGAGTCTCGAGCATATCTTCAAGCAGAAGGAATTGAACATGCGTCAACGACGATGGGTCGAACTTTTAAACGATTACGAATGTGCCATCAAGTACCATCCAGGCAAAGCCAATGTGGTGGCTGACACCCTCAGTCGAAAAGATACTACACCTAGGCGTGTACGAGCGTTGCAACTCACTATTCAGTCTAGTCTTCCTTCCCAGATACGAGATGCTCAAGCAGAAGCATTGAAACCAGAAAACGTCAGGGCTCAAGCCCTACGCGGCTCAAGGCAACGATTAGAACAAAAGGAAGACGAAGCTTACTACGTAACCGGACGAATCTGGGTCCCACTTTATGGTAACTTACGCGAGCTTATAATGGATGAAGCACATAAGTCTCGCTACTCAGTACATCCTGGTTCGGCTAAGATGTACCACGACCTTAGAACTACGTATTGGTGGCCTAGCATGAAGGCCTACATAGCAACTTACGTTAGCAAGTGTTTGACTTGTGCGAGGGTCAAGACGGAATATCAGAAACCATCAGGCCTACTCCAGCAACCAAGGACACCACAATGGAAATGGGAGGAAATTTCCATGGATTTTGTTACTGGCCTGCCTAGATCTCAACGAGGTAACGATACCATTTGGGTGATCGTGGATCGACTCACAAAGTCTGCACAAACCCTAGAAGACATGCTTCGGGCATGTGTTATCGATTTCGGCAACGGCTGGGAAAAACATCTCCCTTTGGTGGAGTTTTCATATAACAACAGTTACCACACCAGCATTCAAGCCGCTCCATTTGAGGCATTGTACGGGCGTAAATGCCGATCACCTCTTTGTTGGGCAGAGGTGGGTGATAGTCAGATCACGGGTCCAGAAATGGTAGTAGATGCAACGGAAAGAATTGCGCAGATACGACAACGAATGGCGGCAACTCGTGACCGTCAGAAAAGCTACGCTGATAAGCGCAGGAAACCACTCGAGTTCCAGGTTGGGGATTGAGTGCTACTCAAAGTCTCACCTTGGAAAGGTGTAGTTCGTTTTAGCAAACGAGGCAAGCTCAATCCACGGTATGTCGGACCGTTCGAAACCATAGAAAGAATAGGCAAAGTGGCCTACAAACTGAACCTACCAGCAGAACTCGGTGGGGTTCACAACGTCTTTCACGTGTCGAATCTGAAGAAGTGTCTGTCAGATGAGACGCTTATAGTTCCTCTCAAGGAGCTCACTATCGACGAACAGTTGCGATTCGTCGAGGAAACAGTTGAAATCACGGACCGGGATGTTAAGGTCCTCAAGCACACCAGAATACCTCTTGTTCGAGTTCGTTGGAACACCCGTCGTGGCCCAGAGTTCACCTGGGAATGCGAAGACCAAATGAAGCAAAAGTATCCCCAATTGTTCGCGAACAGTACAACCACTACTAAGGCTGAAGCTACTGTGGAATTTCCAGACGAAATTCCAAACCAACGGGGGGAGGATGTGACACCCCAGGAAAACCGTGCAACTTAACTAGCTTCCTCAGTGAGTACGTACCAAATTTCAGGACGAAATTTCTTTCAACTTGGGGATAATGTGATAACTTGTAATTCGAACCTCTCTTTGTATTTGACATTTTATGACATGTGAACTTAGTTGTATAATTGAATGTTATATTTGACATTGTATTATGTGAATGTATGTAACCCAAATTGCACGACAATAACCAAATCGCACAAGCCCATTTGGGCCGTATTCCTTGTGTTCGAACCAAGGGCAACCCAAAGCTAGGTTCGGCCCACTCCTTCACACACATACCCCTTAGGGAGTTTTATTTCTCATTAGTGACAAAACAAGAACACACACAAACCCTAGAATTCTCTCTTCTCTCTCTCTACAACACGACGACAACATCCCTCCCATCTCCCTCGAAGCTTTTGATTCGGATCATCCTCATTCTATCTTAAATTGGTTAGTGTTTCATGATTTTTAAATGATGTTATGATTTCATGATTTGATATGATAGTTAGGGTTGCATGTATGATGAATAATGAGGTTTATGTGATAATGTTTATGTGAATCGGATGCCATAATATTGATCTAAGAACCGAATGAATGCATGTAATCGGCTGTGTGTTTGTGGGCTCGGATTAAAGCCATGATCGAGAATGATGTGTTGTATGATTTTAATCCCATGATTTAATAGCTAATGTGTAGGTCGTTGTTATGTTTTGAATAGTTCATATGAATTCGATGTTAATTGCCTTGTTCGATCGATTACTGCTTGGGTTGGAAGTTGTTAGCATTGATTGATAAATTGTAAATTTGGAAACTGATTGAATGGATGTAACTGATTGCATGAATTACGGGAATTAGTTAATCAATCGCACAAGTCTCTCGGTCGCACAAGATCAGGTCACACAAGACCAGACCTGATCGCACAAGACCAATCGCACAACACGATCGAACAACAGGGATACAAGTAGATAAGCACCATGTACAATCAACATCTGCATGATCGCACAAGACCTTGTGGATCGCACAAGACGGTGCCGATCGCACGAGGCTTGGGCCACACACAAACTATTTGAACTGTATTACTGTTGGGCCTTAAAGCCCAAATATCAGTCGCACAAGATGCATTGTAATCGCACAAGGCTATAGCAAACTCACGAGATTATCAGAATCATACAAAACTCATGTTTATTGTTTGGGCTGTTTACATGCTGGACTGCTTATATTTTATTCGGCCGGGTATCATTGGGCTTCAACGGGTGAACCGCACAAGACTGTTAGACTTGTGCGAGCCCATTCTTTTGAATCGCACAAGTCGGACATGTTATGTACTTGACTGTTATGTGTTTGCCATGATCCATACGTGCTCGAAACCTGTTAGTTATGTGTAAACATACGTGCATTACTTGAACCTAGTCCTGACTTGTATGGTAACCATATTAGGATGTGGTTGACCACTTATAGCTCACGTAACCTTTTCGTTTATCTGCCGAGCAAACCAAGGTGAGTTCACACTCTTCCAAGGCATGGGATTCCCCGGTGGGTAGGGAATGGGATTGAACAATTACTCGTACTTTCACTATTACTAGACTACATACCATCATCCTCGGATAGCGAAGGGCACTTACGTAAAACCTACGTAAACATGTATTTACCACTGTCCTCAGGCTGTGAAGGGCACTTACGTAAAACCTATGTAAACTCATACAAACTACTGTCCTCGGGTTAAGAAGGGCACTTACGTAAAACCTACATAAATCTCACGCGTACCACTGTCCTCGGGTTAAGAAGGGCACTTACGTAAAACCTACGTACTTCTGTTCTCGGGTTAAGAAGAACACTTGTGGTTACAACTAGTCTAGTACATACAACATAGGAAGCCCCCACTAACTGAACATACTATTGGCCTAATAGAATCAGCTTGATTATGAAACGAACTTACGATACCTGAAACTAATACTATAACTAAACAACCAACTGTGAACTCGCTCAACTTTGTTGGTGACTCTCTGTTACATGCCTTGCAGGACGATAGGTACTTATGGAGCTTGCACGGGAGGCGCGATCGTTGTGGGAACATGGACTGTTGAGTTCCATGTTAAACATTTTCACTTTATGAACTTATACTCATGTTTGGGTTTTCACAATTATGCTTCCGCTATACTTTAACTATGTTTGGTTTTGACCACCTTTTATATTGATGGGTTGAATTTTATTTAATACCTGAAATGTTCAATATGATTGGTGGCTTGATCCTGGTCATGTCACGCCTCCAAGCAGTGTCACTCCGCGTGTGGATTTTGGGGGTGTGATAGATTTAAGGCCCAAATATCAGTCGCACAAGATACATTGTAATCGCACAAGGCTATATAGCAAACGCATGAGATTATCAGAATCGTACAAAACTCATGTTTATTGTTTGGGCCGTTTACATGCTGGACTGCTTATATTTTATTGGGCCGGGTATCATTGGGCTTCAACAGGTGAATCGCACAAGACTGTTAGACTTGTGCGAGCCCATTATTTTGAATCGCACAACTCGGACATGTTATGTACTTGACTGTTATGTGTTTTCCAAATTCCATACGTGCTCGAAACCTGTTAGTTATGTGTAAACATACGTGCATTACTTGAACCTAGTCCTGACTTGTATGGTAACCATATTAGGACGTGGTTGACCACTTATAGCTCAAGTACCCTTTTCGTTTATCTGCCGAGCAAACCAAGGTGAGTTCACACTCTTCCAAGGCATGGGATTCCCCGGTGGGTAGGGAATGGGATTGAACAATTACTCGTACTTTCACTATTACTAGACTGCATACCATCGTCCTCGGATAGCGAAGGGCACTTACGTAAAACCTACGTAAACTTGTATTTACCACTGTCCTCAGGCTGCGAAGGGCACTTACGTAAAACCTACGTAAACTCATACAAACTATTGTCCTCGGGTTAAGAAGGGCACTTACGTAAAACCTACGTAAATCTTACGCGTACCACTGTCCTCGGGTTAAGAAGGGCACTTACATAAAACCTACGTACTCCTGTTCTCGGGTTAAGAAGAACACTTATGGTTACAACTAGTCTAGTACATACAACATGGGAAGCCCCACTAACTGAACATACTATTGGCCTAATAGAATCAGCTTGATTATGAAACGAACTTACGATACCTTAAACTAATACTATAACTAAACAACCAACTGTGAACTCGCTCAACTTTGTTGTTGACTCTCTGTTACATGCCTTGCAGGACGATGGGTACTCATGGAGCTTGCACGGGAGGCGCGATCGTTGTGGGAACATGGACTGTTGAGTTCCATGTTAAACATTTTCACTTTATGAACTTATACTCATGTTTGGGTTTTCACAATTATGCTTCCGCTATACTTTAACTATGTTTGGTTTTGACCACCTTTTTATATTGATGGGTTGAATTTTATTTAATACTTGAAATGTTCAATATGATTGGTGGCTTGATCCTGGTCATGTCACGCCTCCAAGCGGTGTCACTCCGCGTGTGGATTTTGGGGGTGTGACAGTGGGTACGACACTTAAGGCCATTAATCCTCATCATAGGACCGAGGGATATGAGTGATAGATCTATTTGGGTGTAGCGAGCCCACACCCATGGGGACCAGGGTGGCCCATAGTGGTGACTATGTCTTCCAGCCGGAGGCCCGGTACAAATTCGCTAGGTTTGAGTCTTCATGCACCGTTTTACACATACCATTGGCTTTGCAACCCATTGGTGATCTCTTTTTCCTTATTGCTACATATCAGGGACTTTCATACATACAAACATACTTTAAAGGTTTATACACACAGACAAACACATAAACTCGCTTAACTTTTGTTGATTTTTCAAACTACATGTATTTAAGGGAACTAGTGGATCTGGCGGGGTATGCATGTGTCAAGCTGTGTTTGAATAAAAGATGTTATCCAGGGTTGTTGAGTTTAGAGGGTGTATTCCTTTGTTGGACGGGATACATAATTCTAAACTCAGGTTTTATTTAAGTACTTTTGTTGAGACTTTGTGAACTCGTTTAAACATGTCGTGGTTTGTAACTTAACTTAGTATTGATGTTTTCAGACAATGTTGTTGTGGTATTTTCTAAACTCTTTTAATGGATAAACATCTCATGTTTTTTATCATATAGCATTATTATGATTGTTGCTATGGTATTAAGAAGTCACACCAAATAACCACGCTTTCGCAAAAGTCAGGGTGTGACATAATAAATAAGCACTAAACTAGAAATGACGAGTTAGACATGTTTAAACATGTCTAATAATGTTATAAAAAATATTTGATGTCAAAAGTTTAAGTTTTAATACCCAAAAACGTTTTCGTCGTAAAATGCACTTTTATGCATTTTTTTACTTTTAATTCGTAAAACTTTGACTCGTCATCTCACCTACTAAACATGGTAATCAGAAGGTTCAATCGCAAGGGATTAATACTTTCGTGATTATGGTCATGTTGCAAAGTTTAATTTGAACTTTGACTTGACCAAAATGGTCAGAACCGAAAGTCAAACAGAAAGCCAAATTGTTAGACTTTTTCGCTCAAAATAGCTAAAATAATGAAAGAACTAGGAAGAGTACTTACTCGTGTTGAAGAAAACTTTCAGAACTCAAGATAGGAGGCTTCGAAAATATGGAAACAAACTCCAATAAAGATAGAAAAAAGCACTTCACACTTTGCTTTAAAGTGTTTTGAAGTAGTGCGAAGAAATGGATGAATTAAAGGGGTATCTATAGTGTTTTAGGATTAAGGAGGTGATGACAAGTGTTACCAAGTGTAGATTAGTGTCCTAACATGTGTCATCACCATATTAAGTGTGGCAAAAATCCTGCTAGGTGTCAAAAGATGGAGATAGATGGCCACACTTGGTGATCAAGCAAAAACATATTTATTTATTATTATTATTATTATTTTATTTTTTTTGACAATTTTGGACCTTGGACTTGTATTTTCACTTGTTTACCATTTTTAACCCCTTTTAACCTAATATTTAGGTTATATAAAGGTGTTAAGGCATGGGTAACTTGGATTTTGTCTGGAAATGTTGTGGATGTCAGTTCGTTCGGTTGTACGGTCAAGCAATTTATAAAAAAAGTACAAAACTTTATCGAACACGAAAATGACCGAATTTGTGCAACGATTGAAAATATGCATTCTCGTAGATAAAATACAAGATTTTATTAAATACGAAAATGTTTTGGAATTGTTCAATGACTGAAAACATACAAATGTCACACCTGATCTAAACAATCTTACTACAGCCTAGCAAAACCTCTGTCCGGTTTTTTACAGACTCAAAACACTAGAAATTACATGTACATTTAGATTTCTAGTATGGCCACATAAATAGTGCACTAACAAATGGAAGTGGGAGCAAATCACGATGGACTGCGTGACCCACCTTCTAAAGACACCCTGAGGTCACGATGCGATTTGGGTAAATCGTGGATAGACTAACCAAATCTGCGCATTTTATCCCGATTCATACTACCTACAAAACCTAGAAACTGGCCTAGATCTGCACTAATGAAATTGTGGTTAGACTTGGGGTACCGGTTGCGATCATTTTAGACTGTGATAGTCATTTTACTTCACACTATTGGGTCTAGAATAGACCTGAGTACGACTTATCATCCCCAAACCAACGGCCAATCAGAACGAACTATCTAGACACTGGAAGATCTGCTCCATGCTTGTAACCTAGACTTTGGTACATTAAAAATGTCGCATTTAAGGAGTTTGAATCAACTTATAAAAATGGATCATGAAGTAGGAACGACAAATAAATCGCCTAAATTGCTCCATGTCTCGCAATATGTGGAATGGAAGGATTGCTTTGATTCCTTTTGCTGAATATCAAGATACTAGGATGTGGATGTGTATTGGTGATTGGTATGCTAATCCCACTCATAAATTTGAAGGAAGATAACGTGTGACTGCTTATGCTTCTATGCCCAATAAAGAAAAGAAGATGTATGACGCTGAGAAGAGAGCATTAGCTGCGATCAAAATGGCTCTAACTCATGAAATCAAACATACCTTTAAAAGGTATACTACTTTAAAGGAGCTACGGGATGCAATGGAAAAGAGATATGAGGGTAATGCAAAAGTTAATAAGAGTTAAGTGGATTTATAGAAGTAGCAATTTGTCGTGTTCAAATGTATGAAGAATGAGTGTCTAGAGAAGGTTATTACCAGATTTTATCATCTACTTATAGAAGTTCAAAATTATAGAATAGATAGATACACAGATGGTGAGACAAATGATAAGCTGTTGGATGCACTTCCAGCTAAATGGAATATTTATACACTTATGAGCAAAGGGTACGATACAATGGATCTAGAAGAAGTAGTAGGAAAGTTAAGATCCTATGAACTTAATATGAGGAGAAAGGAGACAGGGTATGATCAGGTCCAAGATCTAGGGATGTATTATGGAGTGCCCTCTTCATATTCTATGAATGCTTTGAGTGATAGTGCAACAACTTTCTTGTCTAATGAGAGTTAAGCTACTAAAATTTTGACAGATGCTAACGGTGAAGTATGCTTTGTTGCTCCTCCAGCAACTGTTTACAATCAATCAATACCACAAGATAACTCACAACCACTCTCTAGTTTTACTCCCACTAACTCTCTATAACTTTCTCACCAGACGTCTAGCCTAAAACCCTAATGCAAAACTGTTTATGTAATACAGTTACATGCACACTAGGTGCCCACATAACAATTAGACAAAACTCAGAACAACAATGAAGACCAAAACTCGGAATTCCAAAAGCAAAACTCGAAATACTATGTTATATAATATGATAAACTCGGAATTTTCGTTAATCCATAAACTCTGAACAACTTCAACTCTTGAACTCGGACCAGTTCACAAACTCGGGACATCTTCAACTCCGAATTCCTTTATTTGCAAACTCGGAAACTCTATGTTCTTCAGAAACTTCAATAACTCTCTTTCTCGGAACCCAAGTCTTCAACATATCCAAAGACCAACACAAATTTGTTGTCATATTAAAATGCACCAACACGTTCCTCCTCAATCTAACGGCAACCCGAACCAAACGAACGCTCCTAACCAACCCGTTGCTCCGTTCCCACCCGACCAACCGCCTATGGAACCGGCTTTGTCAATTATAATCAAAACCAAACCGGCTTCATGAACCTCTTGAACCAACCCCTCTCATAGGACCCAACTCAATACGGTTGGAATCCGAACTACAACCTGGGAGGTTTCGGCTCGTCACAAAGCGAGCCCGACTTCGTCCCTAAGACACAAACGAAAGAAGAGGAGTCGGAGATGCAAATGAACACAACCAAATGCAACACACGGGAAGGCGTTGGAAATGGCTCTAAACGGAAAGCCGATTATCGAAAAAAATAAATCTTGAGTGGCGGACGCATAAATTTTTTTCAAGGGGTGCTAATATTTTTAGGGGTAATTTGTTTATCACTATATAATAATTTTGTTCGCCGGTTTAGGTTTAATCGGGTCGGGTCATATAACAAAAGATAATTAACATATCAAAATTTATCATATACACATTATTATTTATCTTACATTTATCACACACTTTATCCTATGCATACTGATTTTTTCTTTTGCATATCAAAATTTATCACTCACGTAAATGGACAACACAAATTGGTTAATTACAATAATAAGTTTTTTACTTAATAAAAAGAATGGAAAAAATCTTCACAATTTTTGTTACAAAAGGTAAAAAAAATAAAAGGTAATGGAAGATTTATTATTGTGTTATAAATATTATCAAATTATTTCCCAATTTATATAAAATAAAATAAGGTTAATAATTAGAAAAGTAGTTCACCGGGTACAATTGCATTTGTTTTTTGTATTGTATATGCCCAATTCCAGAAATGCCCCTACTAATATATAAAAACCTATCATCTTCTTCAAAAGACAGTGCACCTGTCGGAACTCCGAATAGTTTCCGATGAATAATTCTTTTTCGGTTTTTCTTTTAACTACAAATTGCTTCTCCAGGTCGTCGTGGATTAACAAGGGGGCGATTGCAAAAATTTACGCACTCTAGAATTTCACACGCGTATAACACTAAATACTTTTTTCAAGAATTGGGGGGGGGGGGGGGGGGACCCCAGAGCATAACCTAGGTCCGCACCTTATAATCTTTGAGTTTAAAAGTATCTTTTTTAATTTTATTGTAATGTTTATTCTATTATTGTGATGTTTTCTTAATTTAATGAAATGTTTTTTTGTTTTAAATCTTATATATTTTGAGATTAAATGAAAAATTAAAAAAATAATTATAATTAAGTAATAATGGGTATGAGGTGTTACCACAACACACCTTTCCAATATAACCTTCTTCTTATATTTTTTTTGAGTAAACTGCAATTTTACCCCTTTGTGGTTTGGGGTGATTGGCACCCTTACCCTCCTAATAGAAATAATTGCAATTTTACCCCCCAACGTTTGCTGGTATGTCGCAACCTTACCCCCCGGCCTCAAATTTGTTGACTAATCTGTTGACTATAACTTGAAATGACTATAATGTCCTTTCATATTACCCCCTGTGTTTTGTGCACTCTGTGATATTACCCCCTGCCACCACTGCCACCGCCATTCACCACCACAACTACCACTGCCACCTCCAGCCACCACCCATCTTCACCCACCACCACCACCTCCACCACTGTCCACCACTCTTCAAGTCGCTAACGGACAATCTCCTACACAATGAAGCTGCAAAATTCATTCTTCACTGTTATGTAAATCAAAACCTGTAGAAAAAAATTAAATTTAGAAAGGATGAAATTACTACCTGTTACAGTTTACACTTCACAATCATCTTTAAGTTTTATAATTAAGAACTAAACTATTAGCAACCTGAGACATCTCGACCAAAGACTAGACCACAAATCGATTACTAAACTTCAAATCTTTAACAACTGAACAAGTTGGGCATTTTAACAAACACAAACCATTAATGCTTTTCATCTACCACAGAATTTGCAAGTTTAAGTGTCAGAAACTGCTGACCAAACCATAATGTTAATCATTAACAGCAAATGGGAAAACCAGCAACAACTGCAATAGTTGATGTAGCTATTAAATAAGAATGAAAATAATATAAAAACAAAAACATAAGCAAAGTTCACAGCGTTTTCATCAATTGTTTTTAAGGTTCTCTTTTGGGTCTGCAGTTCTAAGCAGTATTGAGTACAAATGCATACTGTCACAGTGTCCGTATTCTGGCAAAAACAACAGTCCTACACAGAGGTTATCGTTCCTGTTCTAGGCAGTGGAGTGGCTAAAACCCCTTAATGTAGCATATATGCAGTTGGGTGTGGGTGTCATAGTATTGCAATTTTAGATGGCAGTGGTGGTTGTGGTGGTGAATGGCGGTGGCAGTGGTGGTTGAGGGTGGTGGCTGGAGGTGGCAGTGGTGATTGTTGAAGATGAAGGCGGGTGGTAGGTTTTTTTAGAGAGAGAGGGGGGAGGAAGAAGATGGGAGTGGTGGTTGTGGTGGTGAATGGCGGTGGCAGTGGTGGCAGGGGGTAATATCACAAGAGCGCACAAAACACAGTGGGTAATATGAAAGGGCATTATAGTCATTTCAAGCTATAGTCAACAGATTAGTCAACAAATTTGAGGCCGGGGGGTAAGGTTGCAACATAACAGCAAACAGTGGGGGGTAAAATTGCAATTATTTCCTTAGTAGGGTAGACATGCCAATGACCCCTAACCTCAGGGGGTAAAATTACAGTTTACTCTATTTTTTTTTTACCATTTGTCACGTAACCCCTACCCCACTAAAGTGGGTTATGTGTTGTTGATATATGCTTATTTTGTTATGCTATTTATTAGGTACTTTCACAAGTGATTTTAGATGCACTTATGGACTACGTTAACTCTTGTAACTTGTTGTCCCTTTTACTTAAAACTGTTTTGGGATTGTACATGCTCCAAGTCCAAATGCTTTTTGTGTTCATACTGGTGACTTTTACTTATGCATAGTTACTAGATATTCTGAAATTCATTAACTCACACGGGACATGATTCGAGCACATGTGTGGATAGTACTACTTGAAGGATTTACAATGAGAAAGAAACTACAATGTGATGGGTTTTCCAGGCTATGCATGGCTATTTGGCGTTGTAGACTTTAACAATTCAACTCAGGTAACCATTTCTGTGACTCGGGTAAGATGACTGTACCTCATCGATCCACCTACTTGGTTAACCATTCTAGTACGTGGGTAAGCTTTCTCAACATGCCTAATTGGGGACCTTACCTGTACATGCTTGATTGTAAAACAAAATAATAGTGGTGTATATGCACAACCTTGACAACATAATTAATTTACGTGTCATACAATAGGACTTGACAGGTGTAAAGTTGACGTTTTTTTATTTTAGCATTTTTAGGTTATTTACTGAAACGCCTCAAACCCGGGGGTCTCATATGCTAGATTTACACGTTCCAATGTAGTTATTAAACAGGAAATTTCATTCATACGCGGCGAAAAACGTTCAAACATACCGTTCAAATACATAGGTACATATAAAACTTGTGTTATGTATTTAAAGTACAGCATGTAGAACTGATCCATACATAAAATGTAGTTATTCATCCTTACATCTTGTGATTCAGGTCAATACCCAAAGGGTCTTCAACCACAACACCAACGTAGCCACATAGAACTCGCTCTACACAACCATCACCAACAATCAAATGTTAGCCACGTGGCAGTCATTCCAGCCGGCTTTTGAGATTAGTTTCGGTCCCTCCACCTATGAAAACCATATCAGACCGATCGAGTTTGAAAGAGATAAAAAAGGGTCTACATATTTACACACCCTAGTCCCTATTTACACACCCTCATATACGCCTCGTATAGGTCTATACGTCGCGTATAACCTTTTTCAATTTCCAAGAGAATCTCTGATTATGTCATATTTTGTCTTATATGCCTCGTATACGCCTATATGGGGCGTATAGACGAAAAAGACCATTTTACCCCTGAGTTAGGCCTAGACTTGGGGTAAATTGGTCTTTTTTGCCTCTCTTATATGCCTAGTATAGGTCTGTATGGGGCGTATGTATATATAATCAAATTACCATTTTAGGCCTGAGTTAGGCCTAGACTGAGAGCAAAACAGTGCTATAATGGTCTTTTGAATCACACTATACGCCCAGTCTAGCCCTATATGGGGCAAATATTTTTAATTTTTTTGTTTTCTCTTTTTAATATCTATAACACTAATATTAATTACAAAAAACTCATATTAATATCAATAACACTAATATTAATTATAAAAAATTCATATTAATTATAATAACTCTAATATTAATTATAAAAAAAACTCATATTAATAGTATAGGTCTCGTATAGGACTATAGGTGTGATTTAGGTCTCGTATAGGCCTATACAGGTGTTGTATGATATCATGTACTTGTTATGTGTATTAATTTAAAATAGAAATTTTATTTTTGAATAAAAGTTTCCTAAAACGATTAATATTATATAAAATGTTTGTTAAAAAAAACTTATATACGCCCCATATAGGCCTATACATGGCATATATGGGGCATGAGTCATTTACGAGACCTATACGAGGGGTCTTATACGCCCCGTATAGGCCTATACGAGGCATATAGGAGCAGCCAAATCAGAACTGACATGAGTCAGACACTAGGTTTGATGTAACCCTATACGCCCCATATAGGCCTATACAAGGCATATATAAGGCAAAGGATGTGCAAATAGCCAAATAGGATGTGTGGATGGTTTGAGCCATAAAAAAAATGAACTCACGTCCAGACACAACCCCCTAAACTTACCGAAGAGAGAGTGAAACACCCTAGCTGGTTGTAACAAGATAAATGTTACATTTCACTCCGAATCATCTTAGATCTCCGCGGTTGTGGGACCGACAAACACACTCGGACTTCAACTGCCTACCAAATTTAACATTTGGTGGACCCAATATGTTCCCTCAGTGTGTAACAAAAACTAATTACAAATAAGTGTGTGTATGTTAACAACGGGTCCAAATGCAAATCACAATTAACCACTATGGTATCTCTAGTGGTCTTTTGCCTTACACCCAAAAACCTCACAAGAGGCAGTTCATCACCAACTGGTTTGCAAATATTCCCAGATCATGAACCCTAGCTAAAACTTCAATCAAACCACCCATATTTAAGTGCATGGCTTCCATGACGATATATCATCACCATCACCTCCAAACATATTATTCAAGTTTTAAGCAATCATATTTACCATGTCCAAAAACCCTACTCTACCCGTTACATGTTCTTCCAAGAAACATCCGGTATACCGCGGAGTGAGGCGTCGTGGAACCAGTGGAAAATGGGTTTCCGAAATCCGTGAGCCCAAATCACCCAACCGGATATGGCTCGGCACATTCCCAACCCCAGAAATGGCGGCTGTAGCTTACGATGTGGCAGCGCTTACACTCAAAGGTGGAGATGCGCAGCTTAATTTCCCAGACTCAGCGTCTTCTTTGCCGGTGCCTCTCTCAACCTCCTCTCATGATATCCAGGCGGCTGCCGCCAGTGCTGCCGCTGCAGCTGGGGCAGCCATGGATGCACTGGGAAGCTGTCATGTGACAGCTTCTCCTCCGGCAATTTGGTTTGCCGATGAGTTTATGGATGAGGATTTGATATTTAATATGCCTAGTCTCATAAACAGCATGGCTGAAGGGATGCTCCTTAGCCCTCCTCGGTTTGATCTCATAAACGATGAGTTTGCTTCCGGAAATGAGTTGGATCATAACCTGTGGAATTATTCTTGAGTCCATGTCGTGTTATTTCAGCTTTGTTTAGTGAATATATATATATGCAAAAAAAAGTAAAGAAACAAAACCGTAATCATAAGAATAATATAGCGGCGGTTGCCACCAAACCAAACAATCTAATGTAAGATTATATGTCGTTCGTGTTGTTTATATGTCATCAGAAATAAATGCATCGATCAACACTCTAAATAGTGACATGGATACTTAATCCATCTCAAAGTCTGTGTTTCACCAATAAGTTTGGTATATCTGATCTGATTAATTAATAAAAGAACATCACTTTTTTGATTGGTATATCTGATCTGATTTAATTAATAAAAGAACATCACTTTTAGGGTTTTCTTAGTAAACGGAAAGAGAAGCATATGGATGGGTTCCTGTAGTTTTTTTTTTTTTTTTTTTTTTCATGTAAGCCTAGTTACGCGTTACTCGAGCTCGGCTTGAAAAAAATCAAAATAAGCTGAGTTTTAACAAGCTGACATGTAAACCTAAATAAGCATATTATTTATGTAATTCTTATTTAATATATTCAATATATATTTATGCAATAATAGTTATTTTTTTTAAAATACAATAACTCGTACACACATATATATATATATATATATATATATATATATGATTAGGTTCAAACGTGAACAAAATCCCAAGAGTGAACTGCGTGAACTGATCTGGGCCCTTGATTTTTATGATCTTGAGATTAAAGTGAGTGGCATAATGGTAATTATTTGGTTTTTTTTTCCATTTAATTAAATACAAAAAGGGTATATGTGTAATTTCAATCTTAAATTGATTGCATAAATCTCTCACAAATCAAGTAATCAATTATCCTCTTAAATTGATTGCATAAATCTCTCACAAATCAAATCAAGGATTAGGAAAGATGTAACTAAATTCAATTATTAAAATAATTATTTGTTTAAATGCGATGTACACATGTGTATTCTGATTTTGCCCTCTTTTTAATGCGATGTACACATGTGTGTATCGTCTGTTTTTGTGATATCTCATAATTTTTTTTGTATTGAATGTTGATGTACACCTGTGAATTACTGTACACATATGTACGATGCTGAGTACACATGTGTACTGTTCTATTTATATCCAAGTACACATGTGTATACCGTTGAAATATGTAGGTTACGTGGATCTTAAAAAATCAAAATTTGAATTCTGGTGATGAAATCTGAAATAAAAATTAAAATTGAAATCTGGTGATTTGTTGTTTATTTTGATAATTATCTTATTAATAAATAAACATAATGTGGATAATGAATTTAAATTAGGAAAGATGTAACTTAATTCAGTTATTAAAATAATGATTTAAATCTAATTTTTTATATAATTACAATCCTACCCTTAACAACTAAAAAGGAAATCAAGGGTCCATATCTGTTCACGCAGTTCACTCTTGGGAGGTTGTTCACGCTGGAACCCTACCCTATATATATATAGGGGAGGGTTTAAATGAGAACGCTAAATATTGTGAGAACCGTGAGAACAAATGAAAAAACCATGAGAACTTGGTCAAAAACAATTCAAATTCAAAAATTTTTTCTACACTTATCATTATTATTCGAATACAATGTTAGAAATTCAATTTACACGTTTAAATTTACATGAATTTATAAATAAAGAAAATTTACACATGTGTAAGTTTGCCATTTACACATGTGTAAATCTGCTATATTTACACATGTGTAAAAAATCTAAAAAGAATGATTTTGAAATGAGAAATGAATTATTTGATGTTATAAATTCTTGTCTCGATGTTGTATCTTAATTACAATGAGGTTTGTATAAAAAAAAATTGGTTTTGATTGTTTTTTCATTCGTTCTCGCAGTTCTCGCAATATTTAGCGTTCTCAAGATAACACTCCCATATATATATATGTATATATATATATATACATACATATATATATACATATATATATATATATATATACATATATATATATATATATGGGAGGGTTATCTTGAGAACGCTAAATATTACGAGAACCATGAGAACCAATGAAAAACCAATCAAAACCATTTTTTTTTAATACAAACCTCATTGTAATTAAAGTAGATTATCAAAAAATAATTTACAACATCAAATAATTCATTTCTTCTCTCAAAATTACTCTTATTAGATTTTTTACACATGTGTAAATATAACAAATTTACAAAAGTGTAGATGACAAACTTAGACATGTACAAACTTTCTTTATTTACGAATTCATGTAAGTTTAAATGTTTAATAAAATTTCTAACATTGTAATTGAATTAATAATAATTATAAGCGTAAAAAAATTAATTTGAATTGTATTTAACCAAGTTCTTGTGGTTTCTTCATTCGTTCTCACGATTCTCATAATATTTGGCATTCTCATTTAAACTTTCCCTTATGTATAGGGTGGGGTTTTAGAGTGAACACTAGTGTATTTGTGAACTGAGTGAACAAATTCTGACCATTGATTTACATCATCAAATCGTAAAATACACTAGTGTATTTTTATTATCAAATCCTGGCGATTGATTTACACTTATGTATTGATAATCAAGGGTTAGGATTAGTTCACTAGCGTTCACAATCAAAGGGGTTGTTCATAAATGAACCTAACCCTATATATATATATATATATATATATATATATATATATATATATATATATATGTATATATATAGTTCGATTCAAATGAGAACCACCACGAGTTGCGAGAACCGCGAGAACTATGACATCCAAAAGGTTTCTGAAATTTTTTTTCTCAAAAATCATAAAAACTTGCATCCGTCACATAGCCACATTTAAATGAGGCGAAAAAAATATATATTTTCTTCCAAAATTTACGTCTGCCGTAAAAAAAACTTGCATTAGTCAAAACTATCGACTCGACAATTTTTTTTTACTTTTTTACAGATGTGTTTATAATATTTTCATCTACGTTTGTGCAAAAAAATTTGGTCCAACTCACGCCGGATCAAAAAGTTCTCGTGGTTCTCGAAACTTAAGGTGGTTCTCGTTTTACGCTTTCCCTATATATATATGTATATATATATATATATACACATATATATATATATAGGGTAAAAATCATTTCAGAACCATAATTATCTACAGAACTCGAAGAACTCCTAATAAACCATCTTTTTATTTATATATTTTTTTGTTTGGATAATTTTATCATTTATTATGGGTATTTTTATGATTATATTCATGTTAAGAGTAATTTTATTATTTTTTATATGTAATTTTATAATTACACATATGTAAACTACATTTTTTTACATATATGTAATTAGTTACGACACATATATATAATTTGGCTATTACACATATGTAAACTACTTTTAACATGTATTATAATAAAAATACATATAATAGATAATAAAAAGATCCTAAATACAAAAATATATATATATATATGAAATGATTGTTTATTATGTGTTCTGAAAGTTCTGCAATTATTTAGAGTTCTGAAATGAACTCAACCAAATATATATGTGTATATATATATATATATATATATATATATATATATATATATGGTAGGGTTCATGCGAGAACCAAGAGAACCAATGTAAACACAAAAAAAACCTTAAAAAATCTAAAAAACACACAAAAAGATTTTTTTTTATTTTCTTAAATCGCTATATTTCGTTACCAAAAAAATCGAGTAACAGTTATCTATGCACATATGCATATGTATCATTACTTCGATAAATTTCGTAATACATTACCAGTTGCAGACAATTGCACCTCTATTTACAATACCATCCGTAATACACTACTTTTTATATTACCAATATTCAAAATGCACATGTGCATCATTATGTATAACCATGATATAACGTGTCTTGGTACAAAAGGTTTTTTATTTTAAATGATGAAGTAGGCCCATATACATGTTTTTTTTTGTTAGTTATATCTAGTGGTTGACGGTTTAGATATATTTGTCACTTTATGCTGTAATATGTTGATTGGATTTTATAAAGGGTGTTGATATACAAGTAATAAAGTGAAAATATTGGTAATGGTATTGTATTATGAATGGTATGATAGATGAAAGGGTAAGTGTATTCAAAGTAGTGTACCAAAACACCTTATTTCATATTGATACATATAGATGCACAAGTGTATTTTCTAATATTGGTAATGTAAAAAGTAGTGTATTACGTATGGTAGTGTAAATGAAAGTGTAATTGTCTAATATTTGTAATATATTACGGAATTTGTTAAAGAAATGATACATATGCACATGTGCATGGATAACTGTTACTCGAAAATTTATTTATTTTTTATTGACGAAATATAGCATTTTTTCCAAAAAAAAATATGAAATTTTTTTTTTGGGGTTTTTTAGATTTTTTAGGTATTTTTGGTTGTGTTCACATTGGTTCTCGCGGTTCTCGCAATAAAGGGTGTTTCCTAATGGATCCTTCTCCAATATATATATATATATATATATATATATATATATATATATATATATATATATATATATATATAGGGTTAGGATTTAGAGAAAACGGTGAAAAGTGTGAGAATGGAGAGAACGGTTATGGATCTTCAGATCAAAACAATCTATAGACTAGATGACACGGTGGCGTATTCGTAAATAACATCATTTTTATTAGTGTGGCGCGCTTCATTGAGGGTAAAAAAGTCTTTTGAATTCCCTACACAAAACGCCATCTCATGAATAAAACGCCATTAAATTCCCGCCTTAACCTACATCGCACACACCATCCTAATCTAAAACGCCATTAAATATATAACGCCAAACTTGTTTTAAACGATAAAGCTGAACAAACAATGACTGAAACGACGGGACTTAATTACTAGCATTTATTATAATAAAATCTCGCCTAAAACAACCGCCAAAAAACATCCTATATATACAACATCTCAGACCTTCCATTAAACACACAAAACCCAAAACACTATATTTAATATATACCATTTGTTTTAGAAACGCCAAAAAACCCAAACATCAAATATCCCTAAAACAAAATGTTTCTTTGAAATTCAGTTTGGTTGTTGGTAAGGTTTCGCTCAATGTAATGGACAAAATCCTTAAGTGATGATTTTGTCCATTTCATTGAGTAAAATATTATTGACTTTATTCTCAACTTTCATCCAATTTATAACACCAAAACATTCAAAATCATTATTAAATTTTGTTCTCAATAAAGTTTAGTTGTATGGGGTGGACAACATTGTTAGACATCTTTCTTAACTGAGGATTGACAACATTGTCCATCTCATACAGCAAAACATTATTGAGTTTAGCATAACCAAATTTAGAGATTTAAGGCACTTTTATTTAGTGGCGTTCTTTTTCTCGGTAAAACGCCAAAAAGTTAAAAAATCAAATATCGTTCCTTGGATATTCAATATGGTTCTACGCGAAGTTTCGCCGAATGGATTGTTAGCTGAGGGGTTTAACTCAATAACATTTTACGGCATGTGAAGGACAAATCTTCAAGAAAAAGAGGCTGATGTCACACTTTGTGCTTCCAAGACAAAAAAGCAACTTCAAAAACAAAAAAACAAAATGAATCATACGAAAGTCGAACCAGCCAGTTAAGATGATTCAAAAAAGAAGAAAGAGACTGGTGATAGTGAAGATTTGGAAGATCAATTGTTTATATATTTAGTATAAAAAACAATGAACAAGAAATATAGAACAAAGTGCCATCTTTATATAAACCTCATTAAAAATAAAAAACGCCAAAATCTCATAAAGGTAACAAGAAACAGTAACTACAAAACAGTAAAACTGAAGCGACGAAAACTTTATTATTAACAACATTTATTATATTAAAATCTAAATGCCAAACTTGAAAGATGGGACGTGTTACAGACTTCAGAGATAAAGCTTATCAAAAACAATAATTACAAACAGTAACTAAAACGACGAATACTTTATTATAATAATACACCGCCTAAACTACGCGCCAAAGACATCCTATGAAATGATACCTCTCAGCAACTTCCATTTGATCACACCAAAAAAAACAAACGCCAATATTCCTAAACACAACTCACTGTAAAACGCCAAAAATTTTAAAAAATCAAAGATGGCTAACATGCTTTCTTGGATATTCAGTATTGTTCTTCATGAAGTTTCACTGAATGGATTGTTAGGTGAGGGGAGTAACTCAGTAAGATTTTGCTGCATGAGATGGACAAATCTTCAAGCAAAAGATACTGATGACGATCATATGTCATTTGTGTTCTTTGTACTTGAAGAAGGCTTGGATGAGGAGAAGAGATCAATAACACTAAAGAGTGGGATGATTATAAAGATGAAGATAAAGTTGAAGAGCAAAGCGAAAAACCCACCCACATGTCATTGATCTATGTCTGTCACACCCCCAAAATCCCACACGTGGAGTACACCGCTGGGAGGCGTGACATGACCAGGATCAAGCCACCAATCATATTGAACATAGTATATAATAATCGAAGTAGTTGTAAAAACCCAATTCAATACAATTGATGTTCAAACCAAACATAGTTTAAGTAGCGGAAGCATAATATGAAAACCCAATGTATGTAATAAGTTCAAGTGTTATAAAGTTTAACATAACATCCATGATCCATGCTACACAACGACCTGCTCCTCCCTGTGCAAACTCCATATGTACCTAAGGTCCTGCAAGGCATGCAGCAAAGAGTCAACAACTAGTTGAGCGAGTTCACAGTTAATAGTTCAGTAATCGTAATAGCATAGTAAGCCTTGTATTCGTTCATTAAGTCATGTGTCGTATTAGTTCGTATCGCGGCCCTCTAGGCATGTATGCGAAGATTAGGGAAAGTTCCCAAGTATTCTAGACTAGGTATATTTGTATCGCGGCCACCCGACATGTGTGCGAAGTTTAGTGTATAGTTCGCGGCCTTCCTAGGCATGTGTGCGAAGATTAGTCATATTATCGCGGCCAACCCCGGCGTGTGTGCGAAGATCAGTTCTATAAGTATCACTAGTCTAGTCGTATCTTATCAATAACCCTTCCTCACCCGAGGACTATATAACTAAGTTCCATAAGCTAGGTAAGTACAAGTAAATAATCCAAACCCATTCCCACCCTGGGAACCCCATGCCTTGGCTGTGTGAACTCACCTTGGTTTGCTCGGTATGCTAAGTATGTGTTCACAAGTAATCAGTCAAGTCCTATAGTGTGCATGCATACACAATCAGTTCAAGATCATAAAGGTTCGCATGCAAGTCTATATCACATAATGCTTGGCAGTTAACATCATGCACCACATAAACAGGTAGTCACATTCATAACATTCATGCTACACACACGTGTCTTTCACAGTTTGCTATAACATTGTTATTCATAAGCATGCTTGATAGAACCAAGTAAACTAACCAGAGTTAACAACCATTAGGGTTACCCACTTAACTAAGTTACATAGTTTAACAGGGTTAGCATGATTAACTGAATTAGCAACTAACAGAATTTTTACACTTATAAAGTTCGGACCATAATCAAGCAAACAAGATCGGACCATATACAAGCCAACAAGATCGGACCATATACAAGCCAACAAGTTCGGACCACTTACTAACATCAAAAGTCGGACCCCCCTTTTGTTCCATACATAATTCGGACACCTTGTCCCTTGTAAAACTCGGACACCCATCCCCATTCTTTTAAAATTCGGACTATATCAACATATCAAAAAAATCGGACATATCCCCTTAACAAAAAGTCGGACATATCCCTTGACATTCAAAAAGTCGGACTAGATTATTCAAGCATAAAAGTTCGGACACCTTGATACTTATAGGGAACTCGGATCCCCTATATCTCTTAAAAGTCGGACCTCAAGTATTGTTTCAAAAACTCGGACCACTTGTGATACACATACAAAACTCGGACACACTTACATCATTAAAGGTCGGACCCCATATTTAACACAAAAGTTGGACTATAGCATACATGAACAAAATTCGGACAACAAGCAATCAAAATCAAACCAACAGTTAGTCATGCGAAACAATGGAACAGTTACGTTTTCATACGATTCAGAAACCCTAATTCATACATTTGCATAGCAGAAATCAAATCAACAATTAACATCTTCATCATATCAGACATATTAGCATCAGACAATTGATTAAACAACCAATCATAACCATTTCACAATAAATCAGAATTGATCAAAAACACAGAACCATCATATGAAAAACTAGGGTTTTTGCATGAATCAACAATCAATGATTAACACAAACAATCATTAAACAATTACCTTGGATTGATTCTAAATGGATTGAAAGATCAAGATTGATGCAGAAGACTTGTGCCAATGATGAAGAGGATGGTTGTAGAGAGAATTGGAGAGGAAATCTTAGGTACGTATGATGATTGTGTGAATGATTAGTGAAGGGGATTAGGGTTATGAGTTGTTAAAGTTTCACTATTTGCACTAAACACCCTTAAGTATTATCTATTACAGTTTCATCACCACATTCAAGTATTTGTCAAATCTTTCACAAGTAACACATAACCATGCACAATTACAATACACTTTATCAAATCCAAAACATATACAGTTACAAAGCAAGCCAATTGTGCAAGTAAACAACTAAACAAACAGTGAACGTGCAATAAATGCGAAAGTGGAATCTCGGAAACTCGAGTTGTCACATTATCCCCAACTTGAAAGAAATTTCATCCCGAAATTTAGCATGCGGTTACTGAGGAAGCTAGGTAAGTTGTGTCGTTTACTGGTTTTCCTTGGGTGTCACATCATCCCCCCGTTGATTTGGAATTTCGTCCCGAAATTCTGCAGTAGTAGCTTCAGCCTCAGTAGTGGTTGCACGGTTTTCGAATAACTGGGGATACTTGAGTTTCATTTGATCTTCACGCTCCCAGGTGAACTCTAGGCCGCGACGGGAGTTCCAACGAACTCGAACAAGAGGGATTCTCATGTTCTTGAGGACCTTAACATCCTGGTCCGTGATTTCAACAGGTTCCTCGACGAACTGCAACCGCTCGTCGATACGAGCTCCTTCAAAGGAACTATGAGGGTCTCATCGGACAGGCACTTCTTCAGATTCGACACGTGAATCATGCATCGCGATCCGAAATGATAGAGGTGGGCACCCCGTGCCTTGAGTCTACTTCTTTCAAGTATATGTCTGCTAGTGTGGACAACTTGTCTGTTTCTTTGATTGCCAGGAAATGAGTAGACTTGGTGAGTCGATCCACGATCACCCAAATAGTATCGTTCTAACGCTGGGATCTAGGTAGGCTTGTAACAAAATCCATGGAAATTTCCTCCCATTTCCACTGTGGTATCTTTGGTTGCTGAAGTAAGCCTGCTGGTTTCTGATACTCTGCCTTGACTCTTGCACAGGTCAAGCACTTGCTGACATAGGTAGCGATGTGGGCCTTCATGCTAGGCCACCAATACGTTGTTCTGATGTCGTGGTACATTTTATCTGACCCTGGATGTACTGAGTAGCGAGACTTGTGAGCTTCGTCCATTACAAGCTCGCGTAAGTCTCCATAAAGTGGAACCCAAATACGCCCCGTTACATAGTAGGTGCCGTCTTCCTTCTGTTCTAATCGTTGCCTTGAGCCGCGTAGGGCTTCAGCCCTAACATTTTCCGGTTTCAATGCTTCAACCTGAGCGTCTCGTATCTGTGCTGGATGTCACACCCTGGCTTTGCGGAAGCGTGGTTAATTTGGTGTGACTTCTTAATACCATAGCTTAATCATAACAAAGCTATATGAATTAAAATATGCAAGATCATCCATTAAAATAAAAATATCAAAACATTGTTTTAACGGGTTAACACCCTATCAACCATAAACTTGTCCACAAACATTACAACCCTAAACATAACATAACATAACATGATTCGAGGACTGTGACTTGTCCAGGAAAGAGTCACATTCCCCAAACCCTGGATGACCTCGGTGACTAATGCAGCGGAAAACATGCCATACCGCGCCAGATCTTTAATTCCCTGAAATACATGTAAGTTGAAAAATCAACAATAATGTTGAGCGAGTTCATGCGAAAGTGAGTAAATAAACCTTTGTATTTATCAAAAACCCTGGTATGTAGCAAATAAGGAAAAAGAGATCACCAATGGTTTGCAAGGCCATTGATATGTGTGAAATGCAAGTAGGAAGGCTCAAACCTAGCAAATTTATGCGTCGGGAACAAAGTCATCCCAAGGTCCGTTATGCTGGACCTGGGACTGGGCTCGCTACACCCAAATAGATCTACCGCTCCTGCCCCTCGGTCCTACCCTGAGGATTAATGACCTCAAGTTTCCGCCTACCCATTCACATGATCTAAAAGTAACCCTCCTTACACTAACCATACCATGTATAAAGTATTCATAATCAATGTAACATGTATTTCACCCCCGTAGTTTAGAAAACTGAAAACAGTTAAGAGAAAAGGGGGACATGAACTCACAGTCAGTGCGTCGCTATACCAAGTACTCCGAATGTCAGGCAGCTGTGCAACGACCTACATGTGCTAATTCTATTAGACGGATGGCCGTGCCTTAGCTTTATAGTTTTAGTTTCGGGAACAGTTAGACAACCGTTCCTTGTATATACTTGGTAATTAATTTCCTTCCCAAGGATGGGGGATTTAATACATGTGTATTTGTATCATCTCATTAAGTCCCACTTAATATATTTTTACTTCTCATTCCAAAATATAAACATTTTTCTCAAAAATATTATATTTTCTCTTCACTTAATACTTTCCAAAATAATGCGTTGACAAAATACGCGTTTATGAATATTTCCGTAAAAAGCGTAAGTTACGTTTTAACGATTAAGTGGTAATAGTAATTACCGTTGTAACTTATACGTTTGTCGTGTAAGCGTTTGTATTATTTTGGGTTCGTCAACGTTTGTAAATATTATTTTTACTCTAAAAATAATATTTATATATTTTCACAAAATAATCATAAACAGTGTGGTGAAAAAAAAATATATTTATCGAATAAATTTTTATCACGTTTAGTTTTTGTGAAAATCCCACCTCCGGTTATTTAATAAATAAAGTCATGGCGAAATATATTTTGAAAACATCTCAAAAATAGTTTAACACTTGTAAATAATTCTAAATGTTAGATTTTAGAAAAATTTCGCCAGAGTTTCCCCTGTAACTGGAGGTGGCCACGCTTTCAAGCGTATCATTTTCTTTTACAAAATCACTTCAAAAATTTCTTGATTCAATCAAACAATTTCCAACACATCAAACTAGTCTCGACACATCAAACTAATCGACTAGTATGTAAATCGCATTATTACATGAACTTGTAGTTTTTCCGAAAACTATAGTGTAGATCTCCTTATATTTGGTGGATCTTTGCATAAAATAGTTTAATCTTGTAAAAACCCCGTTTTTTTAGAATAAATCATTCTTTACAACTTCCCGACAACTTTTATAAAATTGTTACTTTGTCGGATCTTTCGTTTCACAAGTGTTTATACACTTGTAGTTTGTAAAAATCATATTTGTTAGTGTGTCATCCGACTTTTATAAAACATGATTTTCTCGACACTTGGTTCTACGAAAATACCACTTGCACATACGTAGATCCGCTAGTTTTAAACACCATTTTACTAGTAAAAATACTTTTACACAAGTTCATGTTTCTCGTGTGGTAGAGTTTCACCTTTTAACCCTCGTACTGATAGAAACAAGCTTATGTCAAGATCTATGATCTTAACAAAGTCGGGTTAAACGATGATCCGAGCCACCACATCGTAGATCGGGCCTCAATAATCATCATATTTAAACACTACAAATTTTACACAAGTTATGATCTTTTATCCAACAAAATTCAAGTTTTAGTAAACTTTAAAGATCCAAAAGATGGGTTTCCGCATTTTAACCGTTATAAATCATATTAACCACCTTAGATATGTTCGAGAGTGAGTTTTAAACATTATACCTCTAGCTCGGGGCTAGGGAAGAATCTAGGCGAAAATGAGGTGGATAAAAGCAAAGTAGAAAGGTCCTTCCGCTTCCGTTTGCTCCGAGACTCCTAACACGTGACCCTTGAAGCTTGTATGTGCTTGAAATGGATGAACAAGAGTCGAAAAATGGTTGTGTAGGTGGGTGTGGGTTCGGCCGAGAGCCAAGGGAGGGCAAGAGAGAGAGTTGTGAAGTGTTTAAGTATGTGTTATGATCTTTAGTGTTTAGGTGATGTATTTATAGGCATAAACAAGATTATCGTCCAAAGGATTTCGTGTCTCCTTGATATTAGACATAAATCAATTTAATAATCAAAAGTTGTACCCTCTTGGTTCCCCTAGTTGGCCGATCTCATTAGGGGGGGGGTATCCAGTTCGATTTCAATCGTTTAGTTAGAGTTTAGTTACATTAAACCAAGTTAGATAGGGGTTAACTTGGTTAGTGGTGTGATGCGTTATATCGCGTGTGTTAGGGTAATCAGGGACCCTAACTGGCTCAGAAAAAGACTAACAATATTTTTGGCAATATTTTCATGTTCCGGGTACAGTCCGGTTGTTCGGTTGGATAGTAATCCGTTAAAGTGCTTAAGTAAGCTTTTAAGCGTCGTAAATAATATTTTTAGCGACACATCTTATTCTGCAAAGTGTCAGGAATACTTCCTCATGTTTTGGCACTTTATTAGTTAGCTAGAAGCTGGTATGTTAATAAAAGTGCTGTGTTTTGTGCTTAGAGTACGTTTTAGGCACATCCAATCATTATATCTTATTCCTAGAGAAGCAATTCTACAACCCTTGTATCCCTACACACACTATGGGTGTAGTCAAATATTTCTGGCTCATACAGGCCCTTAGAGGCAGTGTCTGCCTGATGCTGGCTTTATCAGCATGTTCAATAGGTTATCCGTTCAAATGCTACTGTGCTTTAAGTGCATCATGTTTGTCACTAAGGTTCAGTAAGTAAATAATGTAGTGACGGAAATCAAGGTATGATGCAGATATGTACAAGTAAATCAAGTAGCAGTTCATCAGTATTTTCAGTTAAGCACAGTAATTAAGCAACAATTAATAGTTAATTAAGTCGTACGGATACCTGGTTTAGTGAGGGTTGTCACATTCTCCCCCCGTTAGAAAAATTTCGTCCTGAAATTTTAAGCTCTGCTTGTAGAAGCAGGGTTCTCAGGAAATAAGTGAGGGTATTTTTCTTTCATTCGGTCCTCACGCTCCCAGGTGAATTCAGGACCATGTCTAGCATTCCAACGAACCTTGACGAGCTTGACACTGCTCCGGCGGGTCTTGTTCACTTTCCAATCCGTGACCTCGACAGGTTCTTCAACGAAGTGGAGCGTGTCATCAACATGAATTTCGTCGGTAGGAATGGCAACGTTATCTTGTGTTGGACTTTTCTTCAGATTAGATACATGAAATGTATCGTGAACACCATTTAGTTCGGCAGGTAGGTCCAACTTGTATGCTACTAACCCGATTCTCTCCAAGATCTTGAATGGTCCAATATACCTCGGGTTCAACTTTCCACGTTTCCCAAAGCGTGCCACACCCTTCCAGGGTGATACCTTCAACAAAACCATCTCACCAACCTCAAACTCTTGAGGTTTCCTGCTTCGATCCGCGTAGGCTTTCTGCCTGTCACGAGCCGCACTGATGCGGTCCCGTATCTGTGCGATCTTATCTGTGGTTTCCTGTACCATTTCAGGACCAACCAATTGTCTATCACCTGCGTCAGCCCAACAAAGCGGCGATCTACACTTGCGCCCATATAAAGCTTCGAATGGCGCGGCACCAATACTGGTGTGGTAGCTGTTGTTGTATGAAAACTCAACCAGGGGTAAATGCTTATCCCAGCTACCGCCCAAATCCATCACACATGCTCTCAGCATGTCTTCTAACGTCTGAATCGTCCGCTCGCTTTGACCGTCGGTCTGCGGGTGAAAAGCTGTGCTCAGATTCAACTTGGAGCCAAAGGCTTCCTGGAAGGATTTCCATATGTAAATTTCGGCCATGGCGTGTAACAATCTCTCTCATGTAAATTTCGGCCAGTTTGCTCGTATTATCCTTCTCTCGGATAGGTAGGAAGTGTGCTGACTTCGTTAAACGGTCCACTATTACCCAAATAGTGTCATGGCCTC
Source organism: Helianthus annuus (assembly GCF_002127325.2). Taxonomy (NCBI): domain Eukaryota; kingdom Viridiplantae; phylum Streptophyta; class Magnoliopsida; order Asterales; family Asteraceae; genus Helianthus; species Helianthus annuus. Next base: position 48,118,008 of record NC_035446.2, on the reverse strand, counting down.
TTGGCGTTCTTGGCAACTTCGTAATAAAATCCATAGAGATTTGTTCCCACTTCCACTTGGGGATCTCTGGTTGCTGCAGAAGTCCCGAAGGCTTCTGGTATTCCGCCTTAACCTTGGCGCATGTTAAACATTTGCTCACATAAACAGCAACATCGCCTTTCATCCTAGGCCACCAATAGTAATCTTTAAGATCCTGGTACATCTTATCCGCTCCCGGGTGGATAGAGTACCGCGATTTGTGAGCTTCTTCGAAAATAACCTTTCTTCAACCACCAAACAAAGGAACCCAAATCCTATTCTCAAAACATAACGTTCCTTCCTTGTTTGGTACCAGTATCTTCTCCATCCCACGGAGATACTCTTCTGCAAGGTTTCTTTCCTTGAGAGCTTCTTGTTGCGCTGCACGAACGCGCGAGGAAAGATCGGTCTGAATGATCATCTCCAAAGCTCTAACCCTTATGGGTTTGATCCTCTCCTTACGACTTAGGGCATCGGCGACCACATTCGCCTTCCCTGGGTGATACTTTATCTCACAGTCGTAGTCATTCAACAGTTCTACCCATCGTCTTTGCCTTATATTCAACTCCTTCTGGTTGAATATATGCTGGAGGCTCTTGTGATCGGTGAAGATCGTACACCTCGTACCATAAAGGTAGTGTCTCCAGATCTTCAAAGAGAAAACCACTGCGCCAAGCTCCAAATCGTGTGTGGTATAGTTCTTTTCATGCACCTTCAGTTGGCGTGACGCGTAGGCAATAACCTTTTGGCGTTGCATCAACACACAACCTAATCCTTGACGCGAGGCGTCGTAGTATACCACAAAATCATCAGTACCTTCTGGTAGAGCTAAGATTGGCGCGTTACAAAGCTTATCTTTCAATATCTGAAATGCTTCCTCCTGTTTAATTCCCCAATCAAACTTCTTGTCCTTCTGAGTGAGGAACGTCAATGGTTGGGCGATCTTTGAAAAGTTCTCAATGAACCTTCGATAATAGCCAGCCAAACCCAAGAATTGCCGAATCTCGGTTGGGGTCTTTGGCGTTTCCCAATCTTTGATCGCCTCGATCTTGGTGGGATCCATGTGGATTCCATCTCCGTTTACCACGTGCCCAAGGAATTGCACTTCCCTTAGCCAAAACTCGCACTTAGAGAATTTGGCGTACAACTGTTCTTTCTTTAGCAGCTCCAAAATGGCTCTTAAATGCTGTTCGTGCTCAGCCTTCGTCTTTGAATAAATCAAAATATCATCGATGAATACAATCACGAACTTATCCAAGTACGGCTTGCAAACCCGATTCATCAAATCCATGAACACTGCAGGTGCGTTTGTCAAACCAAACGGCATAACGAGAAACTCGTAGTGTCCATATCGAGTTCTGAAGGCTGTCTTTGGGATACTCTCCTCCTGTATCCGTAGCTGATGGTATCCAGATCGAAGATCGATCTTTGAATAAAAGCTTGAACCTTGAAGCTGGTCGAATAGATCATCGATCCTTGGCAGGGGATACCTATTCTTGATCATCAGCTTGTTCAACTCTCTGTAGTCAATGCACATACGGAAACTACCGTCCTTCTTCTTCAGAAACAAAACTGGAGCTCCCCAAGGCGAGAAGCTTGGTCGGATAAACCCCTTATCGAGCAACTCCTGAAGTTGTGTCGACAGTTCTTGCATCTCAGACGGAGCAAGTCGGTAGGGTGCCTTAGCCACAGGCGCGGCGCCTGGAACTAAGTCAATGCGAAACTCCACTTGCCTTTGAGGCGGCAATCCAGGCAAGTCTTCAGGAAAGACTTCTGGATATTCCCTTACGACAGGGATGTCTTCGATCTTCGGCTCAGCAGCCTTTTTATCTACAATGTGTGCCAGAAAAGCAACACATCCTTTCTGCAAACACTTTCTCGCTTTCAGGCAGCTAATCATCCTTAACGGCGTCTCACGCTTCTCCCCATGAACAACAATGGTCTCACCATCATCGGTCGGGATACGAATAATCTTCTCGTGATAAACTATCTCGGCCTTGTTACTCGATAACCAATCCATCGCTACTACCACGTCGAAGCTTCCCAACTGAACTGGTAGTAGATCCAGAGCGAACTCACGCTCTCCCAACTCGATTATGCAACCTCGAATCACCTCATTAGCTTCTACTAACTTCCCATTTGCTAATTCGATCGAGTACGGAGTATCTAACTTACTAGCGGCTAAACCAAGCATATTCTTAAATTCTAACAACACGAAGCTATAATCGGCGCCAGTATCAAATAAAACGGATGCATAGCTTTGGTTTATAAGGAACGTACCAGTGACAACATTGGGATCCTGGCGCGCTTCCCTTGCTTCTATGTTGAAAACCCTTCCGCGGGCTTCTTCAATTCCGGGCAATTCCTCTTGTAATGCCCAACATCACCGCAGTTGAAACATCCGGGCCTCTGCCCGTTCCCACCATTGTTTCCAGCTTGATTGTTTCCCTGATTTCGATTCATGGCGCCCGCTTGGTTAGCATGATTGGCATGGTTTCCATCACCTCCCTGGTTTCCTTGTGGGCGGTTCCCAGCACCACCACGGTTGTTCCTATTCCCATATCCTCCTTGGCCTCCCCGGCCAGCAGTGGCCCAACAAGTCTCCTTCAGGTGGCCAGCCTTCCCACATGCTTCACAAACCTTTAACCCACAACGACCAGAGTGATGTCGTTGGCATGAGTTGCACTTGGGTTGTGCACCCATATATCCCTTACTTTTCTTTCTCCCACCAGCTGTATCTTGAGCTGGCGTATTCGATTCCCCTTTCTTAACCACCATCTCGGTGCCCTGCTTGAAATTTGAAAACTTCTGTTTATTCCCACCTGACGACTCCACATGAGTCTCCTTCTTCTTGGGCTCAATTTCATCAAACTTGTTCAACCGAATTGCCTCTTCGGTGAGAGCCACACTCAAATCAATGGCTTCTGTGATAGTTGCAGGTTTGGAGGAGGTCACCATACTGATGATTTGAGGAGCTAATCCCCAAATGAAGCGTTCAATTCTCTTGAACTCCGGTGTGACCATGTAGGGTACCACATGCGACAAGTCGTGGAACCTCTGAACATACTCTGCTATCTTAGGACCTTCCATTTTTAGATGCCAGAACTCGGTCTCCAATCTCTGAATTTCAGCGCGAGAACAGTACTTCTTGCGCATGAGTTCTTTCAGCTCGGTCCATGCCAGTGCGTAAGCAGCAGCTTCGCCAAGTGTCTGGACTTGTAGATTCCACAAGGATAGGGCTCCATCCAAAAATAGCCCTGAGATGTAAGTGACTTGTTGGTCCAGCGCGCATTTGCTCATGCGAAGTACGGATTCGGTTTTCTCAGCCCAGCGGACGAAAGCAACAGCACCACCTGTGCCATCGAAGTTTACGGGCTTGCAGTCCAAGAACTGTTTGTAGGTGCACCCATGAGGTGGATTGTTGTTGTTGCCCGTGTTGCCGGAGTTGCTTCCACTCATTCCTCCTTGAGAGGCAGCATATTGAGCAATAGCAGCAGCAATGACTTGCTGTAGTTCGTCCTGAGTAGTAGGCATTGGCTGAGGTTGACGTCTTGGCGGCATCTTCTAAAGATGTATACGTCGGTCAGGCCATAGTAAGCATACGTATATAGTAATAGTAATAGCACATAACATCTCATGTTATCAATATATCACACACAACATCCCATGTTACGATTATTATACACACAACATCCCATGTCCCAACATCCCATGTCACAAGTATTATATACACAACATCCCATGTCCCAACATCCCATGTCACAAGTATTATATACACAACATCTCATGTCCCAACATCCCATGTCACAAAAATATAAATAAGCAATCAAGTGAATCAGATATGGTGAGAATACTGCGATTGCCATATATATCGAGACCACAATGTAGTAAGTGTATCGGTACATCACTGTGTCATACAATCATCAATCAATTAGGGGTTACATCACCCCTGTCCAAAATCTATATCATGTCAGTGTCAAATACATCTAGTACATCAAATAAGTGTCAACAAAAGTCAGTATCATCAGATGGTCTCCAAAATGCTGTGTAGTCACAATGGCTGTCGTCTCACCAACGTCTACCTATACAGCACTGATGAGCTCTATGCGGATGGCGAGGGAGGAGGGGGAAAGTGAGGTTAAAGCAAGCGGCGTAAAAGAAGCCAATCCTCCTCCATAGCCTGCTGAGTGCGAATAACGAAGCAACCTGCTACTCTAGTGTAAAGAGACGAGCAGCAAAATCTGGGGGTAATGATCGACATGGCTGAAGAGGGGAGTGTATCTGACCATGGGATGAACATGGTGGCAGCTGAGCTCTCTCGAGCTCCTGGAGACGCTGCGTGTGTGACTCATGCTGATGAACGAAGGACATCAAAACGTTCTCTATAGTGTGTCCAACATGAAACGGATGGTATGGATCAGTAGGTGGCATGGCTGGTGGCGTCGACCAAAGCAAAGGCTCACTGGTGGGGTCAAATGGTGCCACATGAAATGGTGAAGTAGAGGGTGGAACAGATGACATCTGGGGCATGAAGGGAATAGACATCGGCACGTGCCCAAAAGGATGGGCTGAAGAGCCCTCTCCAGGCCTCGCTGGAGGTACAAACTGAGGAACCTGAAAAGTAAAATCAACAGGTCGTGTAACAGGGATTTGAGGGGGCAAAGGTGGGACGTCCTCATCAGCAGGTATCCAACCATGCTGAGCATCCTCATCGGGTGGATCCATGTGGTCAGCAAATAGTGCGTGCTCAGGCTCGAGCGGAATGGGATCAAATGGAGGAACAATGACAGGGTCAACTGGTGCAACAGGATGGTTAACCGGTATATCAGCAACAAAAGGTGGATCAACAACAGGATCGATAGCAACAACATGATCACCCTCCAGATGATCATCAACTGGCGGGTCAGCCAGAACAGGCTCAACTGGGATGCCAGCATGTACGGGGTCATGCTCCGGCATAGGATCTAGAGCAGCTGCCTGCTCAGGAGCCAAGGCAGGCTCATGGTCATCAAAAGCCATATCAAAGTCGAACTCAGGATCAATAGGGTCAACTGGATCAGCGGGGTCCTCCATGAGCTGGTCCATCGGGATAAACTCGATATCATGATCCGGGTCGAATCCCGGAGGAAAAATGGGATCAGAATCCTCTATGTCGTCATGCTCAAATGCAAAGCTCGGAATAGGTGCTGCTGAGGATGCCTGGTCAGGATCCGAGTCGTGTGCAAAGTGTTGTGCGCTCACCTTGTGAGAAGGTGCGGATGCCACAGACTCAAAGGAGTCTGGGACCGGTGAATGTGCGGGTGAGTCCTCAGCAGGGGCGTCAGCGATCATCAGAAGATCGCCAGCGGGAAGAAGGGCTGCATCCGGAATCTCATCCTCAAAAGGCTCGTCCTCAAACAAATCGATATCGCCGTCAGCCTCGGCGTCGAGTAGCAAGTCATATGCGGGATAGACGGCTAAAGGAATAGGAGCCGGAATCACAACTAGGGGTAAGTACTCAGCAGGAGGGTCATCAATAGGCTCATCAGCGCCATCGGGCAGAGCGAAGGGCTGGAAGTCATCGTCATCAGTGCTCGTGTAATCGGAGGTATGCACCTCGTGCTCTGAGGATATAATGTCATCAGATACTATGGGTAAAGGTCCGGTGGTATCCGAATCACCCGTGCCTGGTGAGTCCATGTGTCTGTAACACAAACACAAATATGCACAAATAATCAGTAAATCAGGTAATCACATAAGTTACCAAACAATAATCACATAATCCTCCTAGTCCCACTAGCCTCCCAGCCTCCCAGACTGCCCTTCCTAGTCCCACTAGCCAATTTTTCCCAGCCTCCCAGACTGACTCCCTAGTCCCACTAGCAAATTCTCCCAGCCTCCCAGACTGACTCCCTAGTCCCACTAGACAACTACCTCGATCCATTAGATCGAGCCTCGGCCTCCCAGACCGAGCCTCAGTCTCTCAGACCGAGCCTCAGCCTCCCAGACTGAGCCTAAAAATAATAAATAAAATGCGCTCAACATTTGTTTATAAAAAGGTTTTGGATCTGGACTTAAGTGGTATGTAGTAAAAATGTTTTCGTGAGAGCCCTAGTGATCATAGTCTAGACTCGAGAGGGAATCCTAGTTCGCTATGAACCTGGCTCTGATACCAAGCTGTCACACCCTGGCTTTGCGGAAGCGTGGTTAATTTGGTGTGACTTCTTAATACCATAGCTTAATCATAACAAAGCTATATGAATTAAAATATGCAAGATCATCCATTAAAATAAAAATATCAAAATATTGTTTTAACGGGTTAACACCCTATCAACCATAAACTTGTCCACAAACATTACAACCCTAAACATAACATAACATAACATGATTCGAGGACTGTGACTTGTCCAGGAAAGAGTCACATTCCCCAAACCCTGGATGACCTCGGTGACTAATGCAGCGGAAAACATGCCATACCGTGCCAGATCTTTAATTCCCTGAAATACATGTAAGTTGAAAAATCAACAATAATGTTGAGCGAGTTCATGCGAAAGTGAGTAAATAAACCTTTGTATTTATCAAAAACCCTGGTATGTAGCAAATAAGGAAAAAGAGATCACCAATGGTTTGCAAGGCCATTGATATGTGTGAAATGCAAGTAGGAAGGCTCAAACCTAGCAAATTTATGCGTCGGGAACAAAGTCATCCCAAGGTCCGTTATGCTGGACCTGGGACTGGGCTCGCTACACCCAAATAGATCTACCGCTCCTGCCCCTCGGTCCTACCCTGAGGATTAATGACCTCAAGTTTCTGCCTACCCATTCACATGATCTAAAAGTAACCCTCCTTACACTAACCATACCATGTATAAAGTATTCATAATCAATGTAACATGTATTTCACCCCCGTAGTTTAGAAAACTGAAAACAGTTAAGAGAAAAAGGGGGGCATGAACTCACAGTCAGTGCGTCGCTATATCAAGTACTCCGAATGTCAGGCAGCTGTGCAACGACCTACATGTGCTAATTCTATTAGACGGATGGCCGTGCCTTAGCTTTATAGTTTTAGTTTCGGGAACAGTTAGACAACCGTTCCTTGTATATACTTGGTAATTAATTTCCTTCCCAAGGATGGGGGATTTAATACATGTGTATTTGTATCATCTCATTAAGTCCCACTTATTATATTTTTACTTCTCATTCCAAAATATAAACATTTTTCTCAAAAATATTATATTTTCTCTTCACTTAATACTTTCCAAAATAATGCGTTGACAAAATACGCGTTTATGAATATTTCCGTAAAAAGCGTAAGTTACGTTTTAACGATTAAGTGGTAATAGTAATTACCGTTGTAACTTATACGTTTGTCGTGTAAGCGTTTGTATTATTTTGGGTTCGTCAACGTTTGTAAATATTATTTTTACTCTAAAAATAATATTTATATATTTTCACAAAATAATCATAAACAGTGTGGTGAAAAAAAATATATTTATCGAATAAATATTTATCACGTTTAGTTTTTGTGAAAATCCCACCTCCGATTATTTAATAAATAAAGTCATGGCGAAATATATTTTGAAAACATCTCAAAAATAGTTTAACACTTGTAAATAATTCTAAATGTTAGATTTTAGAAAAATTTCGCCAGAGTTTCCCCTGTAACTGGAGGTGGCCACGCTTTCAAGCGTATCATTTTCTTTTACAAAATCACTTCAAAAATTTCTTGATTCAATCAAACAATTTCCAACACATCAAACTAGTCTCGACACATCAAACTAATCGACTAGTATGTAAATCGCATTATTACATGAACTTGTAGTTTTTCCGAAAACTATAGTGTAGATCTCCTTATATTTTTGGTGGATCTTTGCATAAAATAGTTTAATCTTGTAAAAACCCTGTTTTTTTAGAATAAATCATTCTTTACAACTTCCCGACAACTTTTATAAAATTGTTACTTTGTCGGATCTTTCGTTTCACAAGTGTTTATACACTTGTAGTTTGTAAAAATCATATTTGTTAGTGTGTCATCCGACTTTTATAAAACATGATTTTCTCGACACTTGGTTCTACGAAAATACCACTTGCACATACGTAGATCCGCTAGTTTTAAACACCATTTTACTAGTAAAAATACTTTTACACAAGTTCATGTTTCTCGTGTGGTAGAGTTTCACCTTTTAACCCTCGTACTGATAGAAACAAGCTTATGTCAAGATCTATGATCTTAACAAAGTCGGGTTAAACGATGATCCGAGCCACCACATCGTAGATCGGGCCTCAATAATCATCATATTTAAACACTACAACTTTTACACAAGTTATGATCTTTTATCCAACAAAATTCAAGTTTTAGTAAACTTTAAAGATCCAAAAGATGGGTTTCCGCATTTTAACCGTCATAAATCATATTAACCACCTTAGATATGTTCGAGAGTGAGTTTTAAACATTATACCTCTAGCTCGGGGCTAGGGAAGAATCTAGGCGAAAATGAGGTGGATAAAAGCGAAGTAGAAAGGTCCTTCCGCTTCCGTTTGCTCCGAGACTCCTAACACGTGACCCTTGAAGCTTGTATGTGCTTGAAATGGATGAACAAGAGTCGAAAAATGGTTGTGTAGCTGGGTGTGGGTTCGGCCGAGAGCCAAGGGAGGGCAAGAGAGAGAGTTGTGAAGTGTTTAAGTATGTGTTATGATCTTTAGTGTTTAGGTGATGTATTTATAGGCATAAACAAGATTATCGTCCAAAGGATTTCCTGTCTCCTTGATATTAGACATAAATCAATTTAATAATCAAAAGTTGTACCCTCTTGGTTCCCCTAGTTGGCCGATCTTATTAGGGGGGGGGTATCCAGTTCGATTCCAATCGTTTAGTTAGAGTTTAGTTACATTAAACCAAGTTAGATAGGGGTTAACTTGGTTAGTGGTGTGATGCGTTATATCGCGTGTGTTAGGGTAATCAGGGACCCTAATTGGCTCAGAAAAAGACTAACAATATTTTTGGCAATATTTTCATGTTCCGGGTACAGTCCGGTTGTTCGGTTGGATAGTAATCTGTTAAAGTGCTTAAGTAAGCTTTTAAGCGTCGTAAATAATATTTTTAGCGACACATCTTATTCTGCAAAGTGTCAGGAATACTTCCTCATGTTTTGGCACTTTATTAGTTAGCTAGAAGCTGGTATGTTAATAAAAGTGCTGTGTTTTGTGCTTAGAGTACGTTTTAGGCACATCCAATCATTATATCTTATTACGTAGAGAAGCAATTCTACAACCCTTGTATCCCTACACACACTATGGGTGTAGTCAAATATTTCTGGCTCATACAGGCCCTTAGAGGCAGTGTCTACCTGATGCTGGCTTTATCAGCATGTTCAATAGGTTATCCGTTCAAATGCTACTGTGCTTTAAGTGCATCATGTTTGTCACTAAGGTTCAGTAAGTAAATAATGTAGTGACGGAAATCAAGGTATGATGCAGATATGTACAAGTATCAACAGTCAAGTAGCAGTTCATCAGTATTTTCAGTTAAGCATAGTAATTAAGCAACAATTAATAGTTAATTAAGTCGTACGGATACCTGGTTTAGTGAGGGTTGTCACACTGGAAGACTAGACTGAATGGTGAGCTGCAATGCACGTACGCGCTTAGGTGTAGTGTCTTTCCGACTGAGGGCGTCAGCCACAACATTGGCTTTGCCTGGATGGTACTTAATTCCGCATTCGTAATCGTTCAAAAGTTCGACCCATCTTCGTTGTCGCATGTTCAAATCCTTTTGCTTAAGGATATGCTCGAGACTCCTGTGATTGGTGTAAATAGTGCACTTGGTACCGTACAGGTAGTGTCGCAATATCTTAAGCGGAAAAACAACAGCTCCCAGCTCTAAATCGTGCGTCGTGTAGTTCCGTTCATGAACCTTGAGTTGACGAGAAGTGTAGGCAATAACTTTATCCCGTTGCATCAATACACAACCAAGACCCTGTATTGACGCGCCACAATAAACCACAAAATCGTCTGTGCCCTCTAGCAATGAGAGAATAGGTGCGCTGCAAAGCCTATCCTTTAAGTACTGGAAAGCGGTTTCCTGGCAATCTCCCCAACGGTAAGTGACACCCTTCTGTGTCAGCAATGTAAGCGGCTGTGCGATCTTTGAGAAGTTTTTAATGAATCGCCTGTAGTAACCCGCCAAACCCAAGAATTGGCGTATTTCCGTTGGTGTACGCGGTGCAGGCCAGTTCCTGATCGAATCTACCTTGGATGGATCAACATGAATCCCATCCTTGTTTACGCCTAGAAAGTGGACTTCACGAAGCCAGAAGTCGCATTTTGAAAACTTGGCGTACAGTTGCTCCTTTCGAAGAAGTTCCAAGATAAGACGCAGGTGCTGCTCGTGTTCCTCCTGACTCTTGGAGTAGATCAGAATGTCGTCGATAAAAACAATCACGAACTTGTCTAAGTACGGTTTGCACACCCTGTTCATAAGGTCCATAGAAACTGCCGGTGCGTTTGTCAACCCGAATGGCATGACAAGAAACTCGTAGTGGCCGTAACGAGTTCTGAATGCTGTCTTGGAGACGTCCTTATCCCGGACTCTCAGCTGATGATACCCTGACCTCAGATCAATCTTGGAGTAGTAGCTCGACCCTTGCAACTGGTCGAATAAATCGTCAATACGTGGAAAGGGGTAGCGGTTCTTCACTGTGACCTTGTTCAGTTCGCGGTAATCAATGCACATCCTGAAGGTATCGTCCTTCTTTTTCACAAATAATACCGGAGCTCCCCAAGGCGAAGAGCTAGGACGAATAAAACCCTTATCCAAGAGCTCTTGCAGTTGTTTTGACAGTTCTTCCAGTTCAGTTGGAGCTAAACGATACGGTGCACGAGCTATGGGTGCTGCTCCTGGAGCTAGCTCGATTTGAAACTCGACCTGGCGATGAGACGGTAGACCAGGTAAATCTTCAGGAAACACTTGGGGAAATTCGCGTACCACAGGAATATCCTATATTCTTTTCTCTTTTGTTGATGCATCAGTAACTAGTGCCAAAATGGCAGTGTGCCCCTTTCGTAAACACTTTTGGGCCTTCAGGAAGGAGATGATGCCAACCACAGTACCACTCTTGTCGCCTTGAATTTCGAGAGGTTCTTGACCAGAACGGGGAATACGAATGATCTTTTCTTTACATAGGATCTCTGCTTGCTGCTTGGATAACCAATCCATACCAACGACGATGTTGAAACTACCCAGAACTATAGGAATAAGGTTGATGGAGAAAGCTTGACCAGCGAGGATAAGATTACAACCCTGAACTATGTGTGTGGCCTCTATATTTTTACCATTAGCTAACTCTACGACATGTTTGGTGTTTAATGGAGTTGGTGCATGTTTTAACATTTGGCTAACTTTAAGAGACACATAACTTGTATCCGCACCCAAATCAAACAATACAGTAACGTAAAAGTCGTCGAGAAGAAACTTACCCATAATTACGTTGGGATCATTCCTTGCTTCTCCCCATCCCAGCACGAAAGCACGTGCCCTTGCTTCGTTGCCATTGTTGTTCCCACCATTGTTGTTACCATTGCCTTGATTGTTGTTGTTGCGATTCTGGTTCTGGTTCAATTGAGGGCAATCACGTTTGAAATGACCTTCAGCCCCACACTGGAAACACCCCTGATTTCCTCGCTGTGGCTGCTGTTGCTGGTTCTGTGGAGCTGGTGGTGGGAGTTGCTGATTCTGATTCGCAGGTCGCGAACTCCTGCAGTCTTTAGCTTCATGCCCTAACTTGAGGCATCTCTGACAACGTTCCTTGCGACACCGTCCACTGTGGTGTCTGTTGCACCTATTACATAGTGGGTGAATTCCCCGATATCCACCCTGCCCTAGACTGCCTGATGATTGCTGACTCGGATTCTGGTAGTCATTTGTCTTGCGCTGCTATGCTTGAGACTGAATAGAAACTGATCCCTTGCTGGAATCCCCATCCCATTTTCTCTTGTTTTCACTGGGAGTAGCAGAGGTAGTGACAGCAGTAGTGGTAGCACTGATGCGTTTTGGCAGTTTGTTCTGTTCCATTGCTTGATCGGTGAGGCGATGAGCAAGACGCTAAATGTCTTGGATGTTGTTGAGGTTAGCCGATGTCACGTGGCTCTGAATCTCTGACGCCAGCCCTTTGAGATACAACTCAATGCACTTAACTGGAGGGTCCACCATAGTTGGACACAAGATGGCCAGCTCGTTTGACCGTTTCGTGTAAGCTTCAATTTCCGACCCCGTCATTTTCAGGTGATACAGCTCCACCTCCAACTTGTGAATGTCATCACGCGTGCAGTATTCTCGTTTGATCAGTTCCTTGAAATCTTCCCAAGGTGTGGCGTTAGCAGTTGCCAACCCTAGGATCTGTACTTGCGCGTTCCACCAAGTTAGCGCTATTCCTTCGAGAGTGCCAGTGGCGTACTTCACCCTGCGAGCCTCAGGGCATTCACACATTTCGAACACTGACTCGAGCTTCTCAAACCAATGGAGTAGTCCCACTGCTCCTTCCGTGCCACTGAACGTGCTTGGACGACAGTCCATGAAGTTCTTGAATGTGCAGACAGGTTGTGGAGCGTTTTGACCTATTGTGCATAGAATAGGACAATATTAAATACAAAGGTTGATTTAGGAATGTAGGATTCAAAGATCCTAATGTGTATCCCATCCGCAGGGTATACTACCTGCTTGTGCAGCTGCAAGTGTCGCAGCTACTTGTTCAGCAATGAGAGCCGTCAACTGGGCTTGAGTCATGTTCACACGTCCATACATGATCTTCATAGTAAAAGTAGAATAAGTGAGAATGATTCGCGAGTAGTGCGATGACAGAAGAGAGTAAGCACGTAGGTGTTCTCAAGCAATAGCAAATAGTGAGCAATGTAATCTAAGCATACCACGAGCAAAGTTCTATGTAATTCTAGCATGTAGGCAATAAACATAAACCTTATTACCTAGGATGTCGAGTCTTGCACGTGGAGCGAAGCGTCGTTGTGGATCGTTGAGAGCACAGTTCTAGTTATAGTCTGGTTTTAATAAAAACGTTTTCCCCATATTAAAACCAAGTTCTCTATAACCAATGGCTCTGATACCAATCTGTCACACCCCCAAAATCCCACACGCGGAGTACCACCGCTGGGAGGCGTGACATGACCAGGATCAAGCCACCAATCATATTGAACATAGTATATAATAATCGAAGTAGTTATAAAAACCCAATTCAATATAATTGATGTTCAAACCAAACATAGTTTAAGTAGCGGAAGCGTAATATGAAAACCCAATGTATGTAATAAGTTCAAGTGTTATAAAGTTTAACATAACATCCACGATCCATGCTCCACAACAACTAGTTGAGCGAGTTCACAGTTAATAGTTCAGTAATCGTAATAGTATAGTAAGCCTTGTATTCGTTCATTAAGTCATGTGTCGTATTAGTTCGTATCGCGGCCCTCTAGGCATGTATGCGAAGATTAGGAAAAGTTCCCAAGTATTCTAGACTAGGTATATTTGTATCGCGGCCACCCGGCATGTGTGAGAAGTTTAGTGTATAGTTTGCGGCCTTCCTAGGCATGTGTGCGAAGATTAGTCATATTATCGCGGCCAACCCCGGCGTGTGTGCGAAGATCAGTTCTATAAGTATCACTAGTCTAGTCGTATCTTATCAATAACCCTTCCTCACCCGAGGACCATATAACTAAGTTCCATAAGCTAGGTAAGTACAAGTAAATAATCCAAACCCATTCCCACCCCGGGAACCCCATGCCTTGGCTGTGTGAACTCACCTTGGTTTGCTCGGTATGCTAAGTATGTGTTCACAAGTAATCAGTCAAGTCCTATAGCGTGCATGCATACACAATCAGTTCAAGATCATAAAGGTTCGCATGCAAGTCTATATCACATAATGCTTGGCAGTTAACATCATGCACCACATAAACAGGTAGTCACATTCATAACATTCATGCTTCACACACGTGTCTTTCACAGTTTGCTATAACATTGTTATTCATAAGCATGCTTGATAGAACCAAGTAAACTAACCGGAGTTAACAACCATTAGGGTTACCCACTGAACTGAGTTACATAGTTTAACAGGGTTAGCATGATTAACTGAATTAGCAACTAACAGAATTTTTACACTAACCATAAAGTTCGGACCATAATCAAGCAAACAAGATCGGACCATATACAAGCCAACAAGATCGGACCATATACAAGCCAACAAGTTTGGACCACTTACTAACATCAAAAGTCGGACCCCCCTTTTGTTCCATACATAATTCGGACACCTTGTCCCTTGTAAAACTCGAACACCCATCCCCATTCTTTTAAAATTCGGACTATATCAACATATCAAAAAAAAATCAGACATATCCCCTTAACAAAAAGTCGGACATATCCCTTGACATTCAAAAAGTCGGACTAGATTATTCAAGCATAAAAGTTCGGACACCTTGATACTTATAAAGAACTCGGATCCCCTATATCTCTTAAAAGTCGGACCTCAAGTATTGTTTCAAAAACTCGGACCACTTGTGATACACATACAAAACTCGGACACACTTACATCATTAAAGGTCGGACCCCATATTTAACACAAAAGTCGGACTATAGCATACATGATACAAAATTCGGACCACAAGCAATCAAAATCAAACCAACAGTTAGTCATGCGAAGCAATGGAACAGTTACGTTTTCATACGATTCAGAAACCCTAATTCATACATTTGCATAGCAGAAATCAAATAAACAATTAACATCTTCATCATATCAGACATATTAGCATCAGACAATTGATTAAACAACCAATCATAACCATTTCACAATAAATCAGGATTGCTCAAAAACACAGAACCATCATATGAAAAACTAGGGTTTTTGCATGAATCAACAATCAATGATTAACACAAACAATCATTAAACAATTACCTTGGATTGATTCTAAATGGATTGAAAGATCAAGATTGATGCAGAAGACTTGTGTCAATGATGAAGAGGATGGTTGTAGAGAGAATTGGAGAGGAAATCTTAGGTACGTATGATGATTGTGTGAATGATTAGTGAAGGGGATTAGGGTTATGAGTTGTTAAAGTTTCACTATTAGCACTAAACACCCTTAAGTATTATCTATTACAGTTTCATCACCACATTCAAGTATTTGTCAAATCTTTCACAAGTAACACATAACCATGCACAATTACAATACACTTTATCAAATCCAAAACATATACAGTTACAAAGCAAACCAATTGTGCAAGTAAACAACTAAACAAACAGTGAACGTGCAATAAATGCGAAAGTGGAATCTCGGAAACTCGAGTTGTCACAATGTCCCCAGCATCTACAAAAGCCACTTCAACAAACAAACAAACAAATAATCAGATCGATAGGTTTATTAAGTTTTACATAAAACGCCATATATTTGGTGACAGTTCTTGTAGTATTAAAGAAGAGAGAGACTGATGATAGTGAAAATTGTGAAGAGAGATCCGATTAGGATTTTTCATTTATTTTGTTTCGCTTCCATTATTTCCCATGTGGTTGTAATATAATTTTTCGCTTGTAAAACGCCAAGATACCACAAACGCCAAAATGTATATAAAAATAATAGAACAATGGGCCATCTTGTCTAAAACGCCATTGATTCTAAACGCCATTGAATCTAAGAACAAACAATGGGGCATCATCCTAAAAAGTTCTGGCCATACTTAGTATGGATGAAGCCATTCAGAGAGATATTCTGGCCCTTGGGGTTCCAATGGCCTACGATTTGGAAACGACATAAACGCCAAAATATTAATACAATGAAACCATTAAAACGCCAGGTAATTATTGAATTTGGTTAACATAAAAAAAAATCTTAAACACAAAAAATGAAGCAATATTGTGACACCGAATTGGAAAAGCGGAAGATAAATGACCAAAAAGCCCATACGCCCTAATTATATCGCGCGCCACGTGTTGGGCCAGAATGTGTTTTCACAGTTCTCACACTTTTGGGCGTTTTCTCCTGATCCCGTACCTATATATATATACATATATATATTATCACCAAAAAAAATTGAACACCAGTACCAGTACCGATGCACATGTGCAGCGGTACTTTTGTTGTTTTTTAGTGACAGAATTTAACATTTTTTATAAAAAAAAAATTGAACAAAAAGTACCGTTGCATGCACATGTGCATCGGTACTTTCTGTTCAATTTTCTTTTAGTGATGAAATTTAGCGATTTTTAATAAAAATACATATGAAAAAACTTTTTTAGCATTTAGTAGTGGGGTTTAGCTTTATGGTTTAGTTTTTAGCATTTAGCTTGGGTGGGGGGATTAGGTTTTTTCGGGGATTTTTTGGTGAGTTATAGTTATTTTTTTATGCCGCAAGGGGGGGGGGGGGTTGGAGGATGTTTAGGTTTATGGGTTGTGGTATGTTGGGGGTGGGTGTTTAGGTTTTGGGTGGTGGTGGGTGGGTTTATTTTGTTATGTTCACATTGGTTCTCGCAATAAGAGTGATTGTTAAATGAACCCTACCCTATATATATACCATATATATAGATATATATATATATAGGGTAATGCTAGATAAAAAACCCTAAAATTCTTAGAAAACTCTGGAAACCCAAATGGGAAGCCATTTTTACCCAACCTCCCGACATTTTTTTTTTTGAAAAAAATTACACATGTAATATACATGTTTTAGAGTGTTTTGGGCCAAAAAAAACGAAAAAGCGCCGAAGGGATTTTTTTAAAAAAAAAATAAACAAATTTCAGCTCCTAACACGTGTTAAGCAAAAAAGACATAATTTTCCTGAAATTCGCTGAATTTTTTTTTTTTTTTTTTAAATATCCCTTCGGCGCTTTTTTGGTTTTTTTGGCCCAAAAGTCTTAAAAACATGTATATTACATGTGTTATTTTTTTCAAAAAAAAAAAATGTCGGGAGCTTGGGTTTTCTAGGGTTTTTTACATATATAGGGTTTTCTATATAGCCCAACCCTATATATATATATGTAGATATATATGTATATATATATGTAGAGATATATATATATATATCTACATATATATATATATATCTATATATATACATTTCTTTAACCATTGATTTACACTTGTGTTTACACTTTTGTATTGATAATCAAGGGCTATGATTAGTTCACTAGTGTTCACACTTTTGATTGTTTAATTGTGAACACTAGTGAACTAATCCTAGCTCTTGATTATCAATACACAAGTGTATACACAAAGGTAAATTAATGGCAAGGATTTGATGATGAAAATACATTAGTGTATTTTACAATTCGATGATTTAAATCAATGGCCAAAAAAAATTGTCGATTCGGTAGTTTTGTCTAATGTTAGTTTTTTTTTAACGCCCTGGTGTAAATTTGTTACGAAGATAAATATTTTTTTACACCTCGTGTAAATGTGTGTATGCGGCATTTTAAAAAAAAATATTGCTGAAACAAGTAGTTTTTTTTTTTTTTGATTTTTGAAAAAAAAAATTGGAAAAACCTTTTGGATGACCTAGTTCTCACGGTTCTCACAACTCGAGATAGTTCTCATTTTAACGCATCCCAATATGTGTGTGTGTATATATATATACTAGTGTATTTACATCATCAAATTGTAAAATACACTAGTGTATTTTCATATTAGGATGGGTTAAAATGAAAACTATCTCGAGTTGTGAGTACTGTGAGAACTACGCCATCCAAAAGGTTTTTCCAATTTTTTTTCTCAAAAATCATAAAAAAAACTACTTGTTTCAGCAAGATTTTTTTTTAGATGCCGCATACACACATTTACACGAGGTGTAAAAAATATATTTATATTCGTAACAAATTTACAACAGGGCGTAAAAAAACTAACATTAGACAAAACTACCGAATCAACAATTTTTTTTTGCTTTTTTTACAGATGTGTTTATAATATTTTCATCGACGTTTGTGCAAAAAATATTTGGACCAACTCGCGGGGGAAGTAGGAGTTCTCATGGTTCTCACAACTCGTGGCGGGGTTTAGAGTGAACACTAATGTATTTTTGAACTGAGTGAATAAATCTTGGCCATTGATTTACATCATTAAATTGTAAAATACACTAGTGTATTTTCATCATCAAATCCTTGCCATTGATTTACCTTTGTGTATACACTTGTGTATTGATAATCAAGGGCTAGGATTAGGTCACTAGTGTTCACAATCAAAAGTGTGAACACTAGTGAACTAATCCTAGCTCTTGATTAGCAATACACAAGTGTAAATCAAGTGTGAACACTAGTGAACTAATCATAGCCCTTGATTTACCTTTGTGTATACACTTCTTTGACAGTTTAGCGCCCAAAGAAATGTTTCCTCGGTCTTCGACGCTCCTCAGTATAACTTGGCGTTTGGTCTATAAGAGGAGGTCTTTTGTAAGTATTTCCAAACTGGAATCTTCTCAGTGATGTTTGCTTTATCTTCTTAGCAATTCTGGCTTCGTTGCACTCTTTCTTCCTCTATTCTTTTCCTTCAAGCTTTTTCCATTCTGTCTTCCAGACTTTACCGTTACTGAATTAATATCATTAGCATAACAAACGTCAATAACTTTTTGGAATTGTAGTGCCTGCTCCTTGTCATTCTCTTCGAAACTGATTTTACTATAGAATAGACATTCATTATCGTTTTTTGAGCAGTTTACTAGCCACATCGGGTCTAGCACACGAATACCCTTCCACAGACCATAAGTTCTCTTGTGAGCAACCACCGCTTCTGTCAACTCCTCTGTTATCTTCCATGAATCATCGTTCTGCACAACTATCACTGCTTCACCAGTTTCAGAATCATTGTGCCACATTTGATGATCTGATAAAAGTCTTGTTCAATCTTTAGTAATGGCATGTTCTTCATAACACTTGGTTTTTTGACAATGAGCGTAACATCTTTCTGCTTGGTGAATTAATCAAACTTTATCACTCTGCGAGGAATATGAGGCTTCTAGTAATTAAAGCCAAGTGTCGCTTCGTACTTGATCAATTTCCAGAGACGTTGATCATGAAACTTTATCTTGAGATTAATACAATGTGTCTGAACCAACTCTTCAATATCCCAAAATGGCAATGTCTTGATATCATTTAAGTATCGCAAGTACTGCACCCTAAACTCTCTCTCTAAAGCATATACGTTCAGCTCTTCAATCCATCCCCAGCTAATAATATCTCCCAATGAGACATCAGGATCACATGTAAAGAATGCTAAGGGACGTCTGAATTTACGTTCAACTGGCAACTCCTTAAACCATGACTTCTTCATTTCTTCTATCTCTTCTCGTGATAAACGTTTAGGCACACTACCATCTTTCACTGTTTGTTTAACTTTGCGTCTCAATAAATCATCATTTGCTTTAGAAAACAACTCTTCGAAGGTTGGGAAGTCATATGTTCCTTCACCAGAATATTTGGCAGTATCATCTTCGTTAGAATCATCCTCCATGACAACCCGATCATAAATATCTACTTCTGGCACATACTTGTATAGATAATCATTAGGCTGTGTAACGCTAATGTTATTCAACTCTTCTTCGAAATCAAACTCAAAGGATCCTTCCTCTACACCCAACATTTCAGCAATTTCTTTTTTAGTGTAATTAGGCACGAATTCACATTCCTCGACGTCATGCTCAAGATAAAAAATCCTTGGTTTTTGCACATCAGGAACAGCCAACATAGGAGTCGCTCTGAGGATTCCTGATTGCTCATATTCAATAGCATGTTCCTTCGTCTCCCCTGAACTTATTCAACACCCTGATTAACATGTACAATCAAGCCCGTACCACCTGACTATTATCATCATCTTTCTTGTCACCTCTAGCAATTTCTTCATCATCATATTCATTATATGCATCTATTTCTTCATCAATTTCTACCTCCATCTTCTTTCTTACCAAGTATTTTTGTTTAGTAGAAATTCCAGTAACATCTTAAGCTTCACCAATTAGCACATAGTTCACTAGCCGTTCTTCATCAGCAGCAACCTCTGTAGAAAGTGATTCTCAATTGTTTTAACTTTGTACGTGTGTATATAGCTCTTTCTTCATTTCAAGATGACCATAATTGATAGATGTTGACATCTTCAAGTTCATGCATGCCAGTTATGAAGTAATGATGATGAAAATGATAAAAATGATAAAAATGAAATGTTTTTAAAACTAAAAGAAAAATTTCAAGAAACTGTTCTACAATCTACTGAAAAGGGTGAATGCTCAACGTAAAAACCTTCTAAGCAGAATGGAGAAAAAAACAAAAGCAAAAACAAAATTCTAAAAATTCTAAAAATTTCTAAAAGTTCTAAAAGTTTTCAAAATAACAATAAAAGATCATCAGGTTGATCATCCAATCATTATCAAAACTCACAAAAATATCAAACTCGAAACTCACCAAACTTTGAAAATAAGTGGTGTAGGTGGGACCACAGTGCTCAAACGTCAAATCAAATTTACAGAAGAAACAGGAAAGATGACTACTACACATCAAATCAATAGCAGGGTGTGTTTCAATTGTGGAATAAGTGGACACATTGCTGTAAATTGTTAAAAGCAGAGATTTGATACCAAAAGATGCTATAATTGTCAAATCAAAGGTCATATTGCCAAAGATTCTCTGATATTTTCGAGGAGAGGATCGTTAGATGAATTTCCGGGGAAGAAAAGAAAAGCTGCAAAGAAAACTGAGAAAGTAGGAGAAAAACCCAAAGAACAGAAAGTGAAATTATCGCAAGGGCAGAAAGACAGATTGAGAGTATTTGGAAAAGATTTTGTCCTCGGATACGACTGCTTCAGATAAAAGCTTTAAGAATCGTTTTACTCTACAAAGAGTGACCAGTCAAGTAAAACGAATTCATCAGATAAAAATCTGAGGACAAAAGAAAGAACAGTGGAGAAAAAATTGGTTAATCAAACGGTTAAAAAATCAAAGAAAGTTAATTTTTCAGATAAAGTTTTTATCAAACTGTTTGAATATAAAAAAAGAGTGTGAATGTTTGTTTACTTCAGGTGTTAATGAATTTGGTAAACCGAAATCTAGAATGGATTGGGTTCCAATTCATAACTAATTGAAGTTTGTTTGAATGTGCATGATAACCAGGCTTCAAGTAAGCGTCATTTCAGAAGTGGTTATTCATGCAAAGACATAGGATTGATATTCCACACAAACAAAATGGTAGTCTCATGTTCAAATTCGTAAAAAATTCTTTAAACGGTTAAAATGGAAGATTTTTATTTTTGTTTTCTGAAAAGTTGTTTTCAATTTTAGGGTGAGAAAAAAATTTTAAAATTGTCAAAAATCAAAATTTCTGTAAAATTGAAAATTATCATTACAAAATCATTTTAGATAGATAAAAATTTTCAAAAAGCCAAAAATAATAGAAAATCTCAAAGTGTCAAGAACATTGAAAAATAAAAATGAGATTACTTGTGCAAAAAGAGGAAATGATAGTACATCAGTAGACTATCAGTGCATGCTAAAGAGATGTATTGCTTCAAATGGTTAAACAATCTCACTAAAGATGTGTCGGTAGGCTCAGCTAGACTAGTAGTTTTGCAAAAACGATACAAACTCAAATGAAAATGCCTTGTTCTAGTGGAAAATGTGATTCAAAGCATAGTAGTTAGTTTTGTCTTTCGTGACTATGTACCTACTCGATAATCGCTGAATGCTGAAAAGCATAAAAATCGGTCAGTTTGTGAACTTTCACAACTTACTAAAAAAGTCACTATGATTGTGTATTTCATTTTGCAAAGATTTAAACTTGTTTTATTTCTTTATTTTGTTTAAGCATTGGACATCCTCTGCATATACGAAAGTATCGAACTGAATGTTAGTGCCTGAACGTTTCTGCTTTATTTTACTTGGTGTTTCGTTTAAATCTTGGATCACCCCTGCGCATATGAGAATATCGAACAAGTGGTTAAGATTTAAAAAATTTCAACTTATTTTTATTTCATATTGTTCAAATAGCGAGTCTCATAAACAAATACTATTCCGACAACTCAGATTTATTTAGCGTGTTTCTAGACTTCCTAACTTGATTCAGCAAGCATAGCGTCCTATCAACCTGTCACATACGTTAAAATAAAGTCAATACATAAAATGTAAAGGTGAGTACACAAGTTTGCATAGCATATAGTATGAGAAAGCGTTTTACGCATAACTAGCATGTATCACGTAACGGGCGAATTATGACAACCCGTAATTGTCATGTGTTGTGCTATGTAACTGGCACGTACACTATCTGAGAAATGATCATGTTGACTATAAATGAATGGTTGCGAGTTTATAAAAGTGTTGTGTGAATGTTTTACGTATGTATGTGTAATATGAACCTAGTCGCTCAATGTTTCCGAGTCACACACCCCCACACGTGACCGTACACCCTTACCCTCTTAGCCCAAACCTTTATTACTTGTGCTATGATCTCGGCCTAAACCCTTAAAGCCCACACTGAGCCCGAAACCCCTCTAACTAAGAAACACGTATGAGGGTGTCTATGATAAATCTTCCCACACACAAGGAGTATTGAAAACCCTAGTTCCCTCATCTAACTGACGGCAATCTTCTTTTCTGGAGCTCCCTCTCTCACGAATCTAAGCATCTCCGCTCCCGCATCGTACTTCGGTTAGTATATTAATTGTTACGTTACATTCATATATGGATATGATTATGATGATTGATGTGTTACATGAATAGTGCGGTTTCGCTAATCTAAGGATCGATAGACGACATGTTTGAATTAGTTTAATGTATGTTAAATAACCAGATAAACTAAAGTGAGAATGATCATAAGATAACATATGATAATTGATTTCTGAAATCTCTAGATTACTTGAGTTAATTATGAACGATGGTGATGAGATTGTTGAATGATGATTTTGAGTCATAGGCATAACTAATGAATCGTAATATGAGATCGGTAACTGCTGATACAAGGTAAACTGGTAACACAAAAGAAACCCTGAAACACCGTGAAGGCTGCGACGAAAGTTGATGGTTCTTCGTGGACGACGAATAATGAACTTTCGTCTGAGTCTTTCGTCATGTTAGTAGACGGCGAAACATTGATTTTCGTCGGCTGTCCCTCGACGAAATACTTGGGTTTTCCATCACAGTTCCCTTTGACGAAAAACAATTCTTCATCATAGTGATTCGTCACATGGTTTTCGCCGAAATTAAAACCAACAGAATAGTGTTGACTGTGGGTGTGTTTGTAGGATGAGAGCTTTGAATTGTTCATGATGCTTATGATGTGAATGTTTGGTTACATGGTTTCTGTTGTTGCATGGCAACAACATTAATTAAAACAAGGAAACTGGCATTGATTAATGAGAATAAGTAACCCACTGATGAACACTAATATGTGATATGCATGCTACGTGTTATACAGTAACCTTGTGATGAATGTAATCTGTGTACAATACGTGACTTGGCTGAATTGTGTGAATGGAAAACCTATCTATTATGCGTTGTTATGTGACATACACATGAGGTGCGTGCTACATGTTATACTGTGATCCTGTGATGGATGCAAACTGTATGAGATAAGTAACTGATGAATGATTATAAAACTGATGTTGTTGGTAACCATTGTTGGGAATGTGAACTTGTGGTTATAAGCGTGCATGAAACCACGGTAGAGTTTGGTTGACCAACTGGGAACAGGTAATGTAACGTAACATACCGAGCAAATCTATGGTGAGTTCACTGCTCTTTTTCCAAGCATGCGTCCCGGGGAGGGACATCTGGTAAACGTTCCGGGGAGGAATGTCGGGTAAATGGGTTTGACTGGAATGTTAAACCTGGGTTGTTGGCTAATACACGTATATCTATCACTCAAGTCCCTTCTACCGATTGTTGCCGGGGAGGCAACGGGGTATTAGTTAATAGCGCTATTTAGGTTTGGCACCCTCACACCGCACCGAGGAGGTCGGGAGTGAACTAATGACCCCCATCTTGACCATTGCTTTGATAGAGGCATTGGGGAATAGGGCAAATAATCTGGAGCCATCGGCGGTGAGCGTGTGATTAACAACATCGAATCTGTGAAACGTTTTAATCTGGTAACTTGTAACTAAACACATAAACAAACTTTGAACTCACCAGCGTCGTCTGTCACACCCCCAAAATCCACAAGCGGAGTATCGCCGCAGGAGGCGTGACTGACCAGGATCCAAGCCACCAATCATGTTGAACTCATAACAATTATTCCAAATAAAACTTTCATTTATTATTGATAAAAGTGTTACAAAACATTATTTTACGTTCAGCGGAAGCATAATACATTAATTAAGAAATTCATAAACCAAGTGTGTGAAGGCCATTAGATTCGTCTCGCGTTTCCACGTATCTCGACCCATGCCCACTCCAGCATCCCAGACAGCAAGTTCCAACAATATGTACCTAAAGGCCTGCAAGGCATGTAACAACGAATCAACAACAAAGTTGAGCGAGTTCACAGTTGGGTGTTCGTTTTAAGTTGTTTCAAAAACATAGTTATTCTTTAGCTGGCTTACTTGCCGTGGGGGTTACCCTATAGTTGAAAATATGATTAACCAATTCCTTCTTTCCCAACCCATAACCAGTGGGGGCTTCCCCATGTGAACCACTAGACCGTTACCATATCGACAACTGGCGAAAGTAAGTTGTGCCCTAAGTCAATGTCTATCATCATTGACTGAATGCCCAAATCCATTAGTACACGCCCGTTCTACCGGCACGGTGTGAGGCTTGTCAACCCTAATATCGCTATTAACTAATGACTCGCTCGCCATTGGCCCGACGATTAAGTTGATATAAAAATGAGGGACTTCATGATAGAGTTTTGTCTAGTAAGTTTATGGTTGTTGTCCTACCCAAGGAGGACGAACGTACGTATTCTACCCAAGGAGAATACACAGGATTAATATTGGCATCCTACCCATGGAGGATGGCGGTACATATCCTACCCAAGGAGGATATGTAGGTTCCGTTTTAATTCTTTAGCCTATTCCCAACCACCGGGAATCCCATGCCTTAGAAAGTGTGTGAACTCACCTTGGTTTGCTCTGTAGATAAAGGGTTTGTCCTAAATTGGTCAACCACATCCTATTATGGTTACCACTTGTTAGGACGGTAAACAAGTAATCACGTATCTAACACAGAATCATCAAGTAGTGTACAAGTATCAATTATCGCATATTACCTTAATCACGTATGTGTACATAGACATTTAGCATCATAACAGTTAATTTACAAAGATAAAGTAGATGGTGCATCGGCTTAAAAGTTATTTGGTATTTATACGATCATATCAATTTTCGTCACTACATATGTGCAATAACCTAACTAAATATAAGCATTAGTCATTAATTAAAATATCAAACATTATCCTTAGTATATAACAAAAGTCAACATTCAATCACCCATTTCGAGTGTACAGCAATTCATGCATGAACACATGAATTCATTCATCAACTTTCAATTAATCAACAAGTTATATTCTTCACTTATTAAAATAGATAACCCAGCAAACATATATGGGAAACTCCACTAACAACTAAAAGCCACGAATATCCCAAAAATTATCAACGCAAACATTCTTTCATACTACAATATTTCCTTTATTCAAAATAGTTTATCAAACATATGTGTATTTTCATTTTACTACCAAAACAAACATTCTGCCATAATCGTTAGTTACATATCACCGTAACAATTAACCTCATTCAAGCCATCAACAATTCCAAACAGTTTTAAAACAACTTCCGAATCTCATGTACATTTGGAAACAAATAGTTAACAATTCTATAACTTCTTGAAACTATCCTTTTAAACAGTTGATGCTCAATCACACTTTCAACACCAAATCAGTCAAGGTGCATAGATGTTTAACCAAGATTCACAACAGGCACAAATATTCAAACATAACATGATACTGACCGAGATATGTAGAGAATCGAAAGGGTGTGAATGTGTTACTTCCAAAGGGCTCGGCCACCATCAGTTTTCTTTGAACCGCCCGAGTCCTCCACACCACCGTTTCAGGTCCGAACTAAATGGTACTGTCACCACTGCCGTAACCCAGCTTCAATTGCCGCCACAATTCGAACCAAACCAGCAGCTTATCGGATGTCATACCCTGTTCTCGTTTACCCGCCGCTGCTGCCGCTGGTTCCCTTCTCCACAGCTGTACCAGACTCGAACCGCCGTCACCATGATGATGCCGTCGCTGGCGTGCGTTACCACCTCTGTGGTCGCTGGTCGTTCATGCATAACCGAGAGGGAGAGAACAATAGGGTGTCGGGGTGTGCTTATCGGAGAAGCAGGATGCCGAAGTGCCGGTTGCCGGGGGAAAACGACTCTGGTCGTTGGTAGACGAGGGAAGGGGGTCACGAGGTCTACCTTCACGATCCACAGGGAAATAAAGAGAAGTAGGGTTTGGTGTATTGTATTATTGTGAGAGATATAAAGAAGTTTACGTAGCATCCAAGTATATTGCAAAATAAACATAAGTGGGCCGGTAGTTAAGTTACGTACAAGAGTTGGGCTATGGTTATACAAGTTGGGCCGAGATCAACATGTAAGAAAAATGATAACAATTTCAAATATATCGAGACACCAATATCACTTCTATTGGACCGAGTACTGTTGGGCTGACAACATTATTTTTTTTTTTAACTTTTCAAATTTTATTGGGCCTACACAATTTAGTGGACTGACACTAATTAATAGAAAGCATTAAGTGGCCGACACCTTGATCTTATACATATTCTACGTAAACAAGGGAAAGGAAGATGGGCTCTGATCTGATTTGGGCTTTCTAGACTGGACCGAGAGGTAACAAAGGTTTAAGTGAATAACATGGCCCCAGCTAAACATATGCGGAATCCATGAGGAGTGGAGTAGGCTCATGCGACTCAGGCCGGACTCATGTGTGGGCCGAGGTAATCTAGAGAACTAAGGTGTGTGTGTGACTGCACAATTATTATACACACATGGGTCGAGGGTCCAAGTGGAGTGTGGTTCGAAGGTCCTGTGCAATCGTGAGAAGAAATATGCAACTCAGGGTTCTTAATAGCACCATATAATCACAAGCATGCTCATGCAATCAGACACGTTCCTCTAACACGTATATTCACGTTTAATATTACACATATACTATAAAGAACAACGCATAAACGTTCAACAGAAATCACATAGTGTTTATATGGATTACATCCAAACACGACGAAAGGCTCCAAAATACGAGTTGTCACATCATCCCCAACTTGAAAGAAATTTCGTCCCAAAATTTAGCACGTAGTTACTGAGGAAGCTAGTTAGGTTGTATGGTCTCCTAGTTTTCCTGGGGTGTCACATCATCCCCCCATTGGTTTGGAATTTCGTCCCGAAATTCTGTAGTAGCTTCAGCCTCAGTAGTGGTTTCACTGTTCTCGAACAACTGGGGATATTTGTGTTTCATTTGGTCTTCTCGTTCCCAGATAAACTTTGGGCCATGACGGGAGTTCCAACGAACTCGACAATAAGTATCCTGGTGCGTGTGAGCTCCTTTGTGACAACTCGAACTTTAGACCTATCATTGTGTAACATACGTGAACGTGTTATGATTTTACAAACTTTGATGCTATTGAATGTTATGATGTTATGTGCCTTATGTGTGTATGTATGTTGTGTGTACACGAACCCAAACCACACACTAAAACCCGATTGCACATTATAACCGGTCACACAAGCCCTTTGGGCCACACTTTGAAATCGGACTCCATTAGATAACCGGATGGGCTCGGCCCACTCCCCCACTCGCAACACAAAACCGAGTTTAAGGGTTTTGTTTATTGTTTTGCAACACAAACACATAACACCCTACTTGCTCTCTATCTCCCTCTCGTTTGCTTGGAACCCGACGGCAAGAGCCTCCACAATTCGGATCACCCTCTTTTCTTCTCTAATTCGGTTAGTACTTGTCATGTTTGAAATTGTTTGTGTGTATGTTGATTGTGCTCTTGTGAATCGACTTCTGTAAATGGTGATCATGATTACATACGTAATAGGTTGCATGAGTGATTTGTTATTCGATCCGTATTGATGTTTGTAACCGGCTGTGATGATTCTATTTGCACATGTGTTTTAAGTGGCATGTTAGTATGATGATACGGTTCATAAGTTAATGATGTTCATGGGCTGATTACTGATTGAATTGCCGAGAATATGTTGTTAATCGGCTAGGATGCATGATAGTTAAGGATTCGGTATAAGGCTTGTGTGGTATTCCGATTGCATGTGGTTTGAATGGATTGTTACTGTTCTTAATAATATGAAATTGCTATGAACATGATCTATTGTTGATATGAAACTGTTGATAAATTTCTGTGATTGATCTGATTTCGAAACTGCCTTAGATGTTTGCTAGAATCACGGATAAGTCAATGCAGGAATTATGGAAACCAGTTACACACACGGTTGCGACTCAGATTTGCGACTCGAAACCTCACAGTCTCGACTCGAGACCACAACAGCACAAGCCGAGACCACGGTTGCGAGTCCCGTTGCGACTCGTAACCGGACCAAGATGAACCGAGACCAACCATTGCGACTCGCAACCTACTGTTGCGACTCGTAATCTTCTGATATGACTCGTAATCCTCGGTTGCGACTCGAGATCGCCGGTTGCGACTCGAGACCACCATTTACACGCACACTGTTTGGGCCTTCACTGTCACGGGCCCAATGATTTGATTTGTGGACTGTTTGCTATTGGACTTTTACTATTACAGGCCCAACTGATTGGGCCGGACACTTGGCTATTTGTTTAACTGTTTGCTTTGGGCTGCTATTGGAATACGTGTTCGTTGCCATGATCAATACGTGTTAGTAACCTACGTGTTTTATACGAACCTGACTTGTGTGGTAACCCTGTTAGGACGTGGTTGACCACCCTTAGTTCAAGAGTCTTTTATTTGTGTATCTGCCGAGCAAACCAAGGTGAGTTCACACAGCCAAGGCATGGGATTCCCGGGTTGGGAATTGGGTTGGATATGTTGAATATGGAATGATTACTCGTACTTACGCATTCTCTAGACTATAGACCATCGTCCTCAGGTTAGTCAGGACACGTTACGTAAAGCCTACGTAACCCAATATTTGCCATTTGTCTCCCGGGTCGGGAGGACACGTTACGTAAAGCCTACGTAACCCAATACCATCTACTGGCTTCCAGGTCGGAAGGCCACGCTGCGTAAAGCCTACGTAGCCCCCACGCGTACCACTGTCCTCGGGGAAGGGCACGTCACGTAAAGCCTACGTGACCCTGTACGTTTTCCTGTTCTCGGTAAAGAAGAACACATGGTCGGAAGTTAGTCTAGTAAGTACCGTTAATGAGAAGCCCTCATTAGCCAGGATAAACATGGGAAGCCCCCACCAGTTTTATGAACACAAGGTTTGGGAAGCCCCCACCTTTAGTACACACTAATATGGGAAGCCCCCACTAGCTATACTTATGCATTATGTTATGAATTTATTTTCTGTGAACTCGCTCAACTAGTTTGTTGATTATTTGCTGCATGCCTTGCAGGACCTTAGGTACATTATGGAGCTTGCACAAGGAGGAGCAGGTCGTTGTGGGATACGGATCATGATCTTTGTCTGAACATTATAACTATTTTGAGATTACATACTATGCTTCCGCTACTTAAACGATGTTTGGTTTTGAAACATCAATCATGTCTTGATGAGTTACATTAATTACTTTTATTATTAAATGCTATGTTTGATATGATTGATGGCTTGATCCTGGTCATGTCACGCTCCCAAGCGGTGGTACTCCGCGGGTGGATTTTGGGGGTGTGACAGATTGGTATCAGAGCCATTGGTTATAGAGAACTTGGTTTTAATATGGGAAAACGTTTTTATTAAAACCGGACTATAACCAGAACAGTGCTCTCAACGATCCACAACGACGCTTCGCTCCACGTGCAAGACTCGACATTCTAGGTAATAAGGTTTATGTTTATTGCCTGATTGCTAGAACTGTTTAGAACTTTGCTCGCATTACGTTTAGATACACATGATACTATAGCATGAGAACACCTATATGCCTACACTTTTCTGTCATCGCCCTACTCGCGAACCACTCTCATTTACGTTACTTTTACTATGAAGATCATGTCTGGAAGAATTAACATGACGCAAGCCCAGCTAGAGGCTCTCGTTCAAGCTCAAGTTGCTGCGGCAGTTGCAGCAGCTCAAGCAGGTAGTATATCCTGCAGTATAGGCACACACTAGGATCTTTAGATCCTACATTAACTCTCGTATTTAACTTCGTCCTATTCGTACACAATAGGTCAACACGCGCAGCAGCCTGTCTGCACTTTCAAGAACTTCATGGACTGTCGTCCAAATTCTTTCAGTGGCACAGAGGGGGCAGTGGGACTCCTCCATTGGTTTGAAAAGCTAGAATCAGTATTCGAAATGTGCGAGTGCGCTGAGGCTCGCAAGGTCAAGTTTGCCACCGGTACCTTGGAAGGAATAGCACTGACTTGGTGGAACGCCCAAGTCCAGATCTTAGGGTTGGCAGCTGCTAACGCCACCCCATGGAACGATTTCAAGGAACTCATCAAGCGTGAGTATTGCACGCGTGAAGATATTCACAAGCTGGAAGACGAGCTGTACAATCTGAAAATGGTTGGGTCAGAGATCGAAGCGTATACTAAACGGTCGAACGAGCTGGCTGTGTTATGTCCAACTATGGTGGACCCTCCATACAAGCGCATTGAGATGTATCTCAAAGGGTTAGCACCAGAAATCCAGAGCCATGTTACCTCGGCTAATCTTGACAACATCCAGGAAATCCAGCGTCTCGCTCATCGCATCACCGATCAGGCAGTGGATCAGAATAAACTGCCTAAGCGTGTCAACGCTACTGCTACAGTCACCCCATCAGTTACTCCTGCTACATCTGGTGACAGTAAAAGAAAGTGGGATGGAGACTCCAGCAGAGGCTCAGCATCTGTTCAGCCACAAGCTCAGCAGCAGAAGGTTGACCACTATCAGAGTCCCAGCCAGCAATCCTCTGGTGGTCACAGACAGAGGAGATATCAGGGAAGTCAACCTAAGTGCTACAACTGCAACAGGCATCACCACGGCCCGTGTAACAAGGGTCGCTGTCAAAGGTGTCTTAAGATGGGTCACGAGGCCAAAGACTGTAGGAGTCCACGGCCTGCGAATCAGAATCAGCAGCCTCAGCAACCAGCTCCATAGAACCAGAATCAGCAGCAGCAGCCACAGCGTGGAAACCGGGGATGTTTCCAGTGTGGGGCTGAAGGTCACTTCAAACGCGATTGCCCTCAATTGAACCAGAACCAGAACCGCAACAACAACAACAACCAGGGCAACGGCAACAACAACGGCGGGAACAACAACAATAATGGCAACGAGGCAAGAGGTCGAGCTTTCGTTTTGGGAAGAGGAGACGCAGTGAACGACCCCAACGTTGTTATGGGTAAGTTTCTCCTCGACAATATTTACGTTACTGTTTTGTTTGATTCGGGTGCGGATACAAGCTATATGTCTGTGAAAATGTGTCAACTGCTAAAACGTGCACCAACACTTTTACCCACCAAACATGTAGTAGAGTTAGCTAACGGTAAAAGTCTAGAAGCTACGCACGTAGTTCAGGGTTGTAATCTTATCCTAGCTGGTCAAGCCTTCTCTATCGATCTCATTCCCATAGTTTTGGGTAGTTTCGACGTTGTGATTGGGATGGACTGGTTATCCCAACACCAGGCAGAAATTTTATGCAGCGAGAAGATTATTCGCATTCCTCGTTCTGGTCAGGAACCTCTAGAAGTTCAAGGCGACAAGAGTGGTGCAGTGGTTGGCATCATCTCTTTCTTAAAGGCGCAGAAATGTTTACGTAAGGGTCACACTGCCATTCTGGCACTCGTTACAGACGCATCAGCAAAAGAAAAGAAATTGGAGGATATTCCAATTGTACGCGATTACCCTCAGGTGTTTCCTGAAGACTTACTTGGCTTACCGCCTCATCGTCAGGTCGAATTCCAAATCGAGCTCGCTCCAGGAGCAACACCCATAGCTCGTGCACCATATCGCCTAGCTCCATCAGAATTGGAGGAACTGTCAAAGCAGCTACAAGAGCTCTTGGAAAAGGGCTTTATTCGTCCAAGCTCTTCGCCTTGGGGAGCTCCAGTGCTTTTCGTGAAAAAGAAAGACGGTACGTTCAGGATGTATATAGACTACAGGGAGTTGAACAAGGTGACGGTGAAGAACCGTTATCCTCTTCCACGCATAGACGACTTATTCGACCAGTTGCAAGGGTCGTGTTACTATTCCAAGATCGACCTACGGTCAGGATATCATCAACTGAGAGTCCGCGAGGAGGACGTCTCTAAGACAGCATTCAGAACTCGCTATGGTCACTACGAGTTTCTCGTCATGCCGTTTGGGTTAACGAACGCGCCTGCTGTATTTATGGATCTTATGAACAGGGTGTGCAAACCCTATCTCGACAAGTTCGTCATAGTATTCATCGACGACATCCTGATCTACTCCAAGAGTCAGGAGGAACACGAGCAGCATCTTCGTCTTATTTTGGAACTCCTTCGAAAGGAACAGCTGTACACTAAGTTTTCTAAATGCGACTTCTGGCTTCGTGAAGTCCACTTCTTAGGCCACGTGGTGAACAAGGATGGGATCCATGTCGATCCATCCAAGGTAGATTCGATCAGAAACTGGCCTGCACCGCGTACGCCAATGGAAATACGCCAATTCTTGGGTTTGGTAGGTTACTACAGACGGTTTATTAGAGACTTTTCGAAGATTGCTCAGCCGCTTACGCTACTGACACAAAAGGGCATTACCTATCGCTGGGGAGAGCCCCAGGAGACTGCTTTTCAGCACTTGAAGGATAGACTTTGCAGCGCACCTATCCTCTCTCTGCCAGAGGGCACAGATGACTTCGTGGTTTATTGTGATGCATCCATTCGGGGACTGGGATGTGTGTTAATGCAGCGCGACAAGGTTATCGCTTACGCCTCTCGTCAATTAAAGATTCATGAACGGAACTACACGACGCACGATTTAGAGCTGGGAGCTGTTGTTTTCGCGCTTAAGATATGGCGACACTACCTGTACGGTACCAGGTGCACGATTTACACCGATCACAGGAGTCTCGAGCATATCCTTAAGTAGAAGGATTTAAACATGCGTCAACGACGATGGGTCGAGTTACTTAACGACTACGAATGCGCTATCAAGTATCATCCAGGCAAAGCCAATGTTGTGGCTGATGCCCTTAGTCGAAAGGACACTTTACCGAAGCGCGTGCGAGCGCTACAGCTTACGATTCAGTCTAGCCTTCCTGCTCAGATACGAGCTGCTCAGACAGAAGCACTGAAACCCGAAAACGTCAAGGCCGAAGCCTTACGCGGCTCACGGCAGCAAATGGAACAGAAGGAAGACGGCGCCTACTATGTAACGGGCCGGATTTGGGTCCCTCTCTATGGCGGTCTACGCGAACTTGTAATGGATGAAGCTCACAAGTCTCGCTACTCGGTACATCCAGGGTCGTATAAAATGTACCACGACATCAACACTACTTATTGGTGGCCTAGCATGAAGGCCCACATCGCTACGTACGTTGGAAAATGTTTGACCTGTGCGAGAGTCAAGGTCGAATACCAGAAACCAGCTGGCCTACTTCAGCAGCCTAAGATACCGCAATGGAAATGGGAAGAAATTTCCATGGATTTTGTTACAGGCCTACCTAGATCCCAGCGTGGGAATGATACCATATGGGTGATCGTGGATCGACTCACCAAGTCTGCACACTTCCTACCTATAAAGGAAACGGATAAGTTCTCCACTCTCGCAGACATCTATCTTAAAGAAGTTGTTTCGAGGCACGGGGTGCCCACGTCTATCATTTCGGATCGCGATGCACGATTCACGTCAGAACTGTGGCAAGCGATGCACAAATCTTTCGGCTCACGATTAGACATGAGCACAGCATACCACCCTCAGACGGATGGGCAGTCTGAGCGTACGATCCAAACACTAGAAGACATGCTTCGGGCATGCGTTATTGATTTCGGCAACGGCTGGGAAAAGCATCTCCCTTTGGTGGAGTTCTCGTATAATAATAGTTATCACACCAGCATTCAAGCCGCTCCATTTGAGGCATTGTACGGGCGTAAATGCCGGTCACCTCTCTGTTGGGCAGAGGTGGGGGATAGTCAGATTACGGGTCCAGAGATTGTAGTGGACGCCACAGAAAAGATAGCACAGATACGACAACGCATGGCGGCAGCACGCGACCGTCAGAAAGCCTACGCGGACAAGCGTAGAAAGCCATTGGAATTTGAGGTCGGGGACCGGGTTTTATTGAAAGTTTCACCCTGGAAGGGTGTGGTTCGTTTTGGCAAACGGGGCAAATTGAATCCGCGATACGTCGGACCATTCGAAATTATCGAAAAGATTGGCAAGGTAGCCTACAAGTTGAACCTACCAACTGAACTCGGGGCAGTTCACAATGTCTTTCATGTATCGAACTTAAAGAAGTGCCTATCAGATGAAAACCTCATCATTCCTTTTAAGGAACTCACTATCGACGAGCGGTTGCAGTTCGTCGAGGAACCAGTGGAAATCACGGACCGGGATGTGAAGGTCCTCAAACACAAGAGAATCCCTCTTGTTCGAGTTCGTTGGAACTCCAAACGTGGCCCAGAGTACACCTGGGAACGCGAAGACAGGATGACAGAAAAGTACCCCCAGTTATTCGAAACCAATGCTACCACTACTGAGGCTGAAGCTACTACTTCGGAATTTCGGGACGAAATTCCAGATCAACGGGGGGAGGATGTGACACCCCAGGAAAATCAGTGAACAATACAGTTTACCTAGCTTCCTCAGTGAGTGCATACCAAATTTCGGGACGAAATTTCCAATTAGTTGGGGATAATGTGACAACTCGAACTTTAGACCTATCATTGTGTAACATACATGAACGTGTTATGATTTTACAAACTTTGATGCTATTGAATGTTATGATGTTATGTGCCTTATGTGTGTATGTATGTTGTGTGTACACGAACCCAAACCACACACTAAAACCCGATTGCACATTATAACCGGTCACACAAGCCCTTTGGGCCACACTTTGAAATCGGACTCCATTAGATAACCGGATGGGCTCGACCCACTCCCCCACTCGCAACACAAAACCGAGTTTAAGGGTTTTGTTTATTGTTTTGCAACACAAACACACACAACCCTACTTGCTCTCTATCTCCCTCTCGTTTGCTTGGAACCCGACGGCAAGAGCCTCCACAATTCGGATCACCCTCTTTTCTTCTCTAATTCGGTTAGTACTTGTCATGTTTGAAATTGTTTGTGTGTATGTTGATTGTGCTCTTGTGAATCGACTTCTGTAAATGGTGATCATGATTACATACGTAATAGGTTGCATGAGTGATTTGTTATTCGATCCGTATTGATGTTTGTAACCGGCTGTGATGATTCTATTTGCACATGTGTTTTAAGTGGCATGTTAGTATGATGATACGGTTCATAAGTTAATGATGTTCATGGGCTGATTACTGATTGAATTGCCGAGAATATGTTGTTAATCGGCTAGGATGCATGATAGTTAAGGATTCGGTATAAGGCTTGTGTGGTATTCTGATTGCATGTGGTTTGAATGGATTGTTACTGTTCTTAATAATATGAAATTGCTATGAACATGATCTATTGTTGATATGAAACTGTTGATAAATTTCTGTGATTGATCTGATTTCGAAACTGCCTTAGATGTTTGCTAGAATCACGGATAAGTCAATGCAGGAATTATGGAAACCAGTTACACACACGGTTGCGACTCAGATTTGCGACTCGAAACCTCACAGTCTCGACTCGAGACCACAACAGCACAAGCCGAGACCACGGTTGCGAGTCCCGTTGCGACTCGTAACCGGACCAAGATGAACCGAGACCAACCATTGCGACTCGCAACCTACTGTTGCGACTCGTAATCTTCTGATATGACTCGTAATCCTCGGTTGCGACTCGAGATCGCCGGTTGCGACTCGAGACCACCATTTACACGCACACTGTTTGGGCCTTCACTGTCACGGGCCCAATGATTTGATTTGTGGACTGTTTGCTATTGGACTTTTACTATTACAGGCCCAACTGATTGGGCCGGACACTTGGCTATTTGTTTAACTGTTTGCTTTGGGCTGCTATTGGAATACGTGTTCGTTGCCATGATCAATACGTGTTAGTAACCTACGTGTTTTATACGAACCTGACTTGTGTGGTAACCCTGTTAGGACGTGGTTGACCACCCTTAGTTCAAGAGTCTTTTATTTGTGTATCTGCCGAGCAAACCAAGGTGAGTTCACACAGCCAAGGCATGGGATTCCCGGGTTGGGAATTGGGTTGGATATGTTGAATATGGAATGATTACTCGTACTTACGCATTCTCTAGACTATAGACCATCGTCCTCAGGTTAGTCAGGACACGTTACGTAAAGCCTACGTAACCCAATATTTGCCATTTGTCTCCCGGGTCGGGAGGACACGTTACGTAAAGCCTACGTAACCCAATACCATCTACTGGCTTCCAGGTCGGAAGGCCACGCTGCGTAAAGCCTACGTAGCCCCCACGCGTACCACTGTCCTCGGGGAAGGGCACGTCACGTAAAGCCTACGTGACCCTGTACGTTTTCCTGTTCTCGGTAAAGAAGAACACATGGTCGGAAGTTAGTCTAGTAAGTACCGTTAATGAGAAGCCCTCATTAGCCAGGATAAACATGGGAAGCCCCCACCAGTTTTATGAACACAAGGTTTGGGAAGCCCCCACCTTTAGTACACACTAATATGGGAAGCCCCCACTAGCTATACTTATGCATTATGTTATGAATTTATTTTCTGTGAACTCGCTCAACTAGTTTGTTGATTATTTGCTGCATGCCTTGCAGGACCTTAGGTACATTATGGAGCTTGCACAAGGAGGAGCAGGTCGTTGTGGGATACGGATCATGATCTTTGTCTGAACATTATAACTATTTTGAGATTACATACTATGCTTCCGCTACTTAAACGATGTTTGGTTTTGAAACATCAATCATGTCTTGATGAGTTACATTAATTACTTTTATTATTAAATGCTATGTTTGATATGATTGATGGCTTGATCCTGGTCATGTCACGCTCCCAAGCGGTGGTACTCCGCGGGTGGATTTTGGGGGTGTGACATCCTTGAAAGGAACTATCAGGTTTCATCCAACAGACACTTCTTCTGATTTGACACATAGAGTACGTTGTGAACTCTACTGAGTTCTTCAGGTAGATTCAATTTGTAGGCAACCTTGCCAAAACGAACTACACCTTTCCAAGGTGAGACTTTAAGTAGTACTCGATCCCCAACCTGGGACTCAAGTGGTTTCCCGCGCTTATCAGCATAGCTTTCCTAACGGTCACGAACTGCCGCCATTCGTTGTCGTATTAGAGCAATCTTCTCTGTTGAGTCTACGACGAGTTCTGGGCCAGTGATTTGGCGGTCACCAATCCTCTGCCCAACAAAGAGGTGTTCAGCATTCCCGTCCGTACAATTCCTGGAACGGAGCAGCCTGGATGCTGGTTTGGTAACTGTTGTTATACGAAAACTCCCCTAAAGGGAGGTGTCTTTCTCAGCCGTTGCCAAAGTCGATTACACATCCTCGAAGCATGATGAGTATACTCCTGTCTATACGTAAGCCAAGAGGGTTGTGAGATGTCTGTCATAAATCAGGTATAGATCAAAATCAGAGATAACAGGAGTTGGCACCTCGTGCCTAAAAGTCGCCTCTCCCAGAGGGATATTCACAACTTGTGAAGGCTCGACAGTTTCCTTGATTGCACGAGAGTATGCTAGTTGCGTGAGACGATCAACGATCATCCAGGTGATATTATTTCTATTTCAAGTTATAAGTAGACTAGCGACCAAATCCATGGCAGCCTGTTTTCGCTTTCCATATAGGTGTTTCTGGTTGCTAACACTTCACTTTGACTTTCCCACAAGTCAAAAATCATTCCCATACCTAGCTAGGTGGGCCTTCATGCCCGATTACCAGCACAAGGTTTATAAATCCTAATCCCTCTCATCAAAAACCCAGACGACTAGAATATCGAAGCCAGTGTGCCTTGCTCAACACGAGTTTCCTACAGTTACCGTATAATGAGACCCACATTAGTTCTATGAGGTAACGAGTATCGTCCGACATGTCAAAGGTTGCTTCTCCATGTCCCGCATGGGTTCAACTTTAAAATCCTCTTCCTTCAGTTCTCAAGTTTGTACAGAGCGAGTCTGATCAGGTAAGTTAGAGCCGATAGTGAGCTGCAAAGCTTGTGCACGTTCAAACTTCATAGCTGTATTCATCCTAAAGTTTCCTCCAGTGATGCCATTAGCTGCACTAGCTCTGTCGAAGTCAAGGTACACGGGAGGCTCTTGTGATCGGTCTGAATAACGCATCTGGTACCGTCCAAGTAATGCCTCCATCTAAAATCCCAAGGCTACGGTTTTCACCGCCAGTTGTGTGTCGTGCAGTTCCTCTTTGTAGCTCCATCACGTAAGTCATCATTCTCTCGTGTTGCGTTGGTGTGTAACTGGGACTCTGATTCGGACCATCATGGTATACCGTTATATCACCCGTACCCTTAGGTAAAGACAATGCGTAGCGCGTTGCAGAGTTGGGATCCGAAAGCTGAAAAG
The DNA here is from genome assembly GCF_002127325.2 of Helianthus annuus. Taxonomy (NCBI): domain Eukaryota; kingdom Viridiplantae; phylum Streptophyta; class Magnoliopsida; order Asterales; family Asteraceae; genus Helianthus; species Helianthus annuus. The sequence continues at coordinate 48,079,218 of NC_035446.2, read as the reverse complement.
ACGTCCTCCTGTTTTGTCTCCCATGAACACAGCACCCTGCTGTGCTAAAGAGATTTAAGCTGCGTGATTTTCGAAAATCCTGTGATGCATCTGCGATAGCATCTAGTGAGACCAAGAAATTGCTGTATCCTCGAAGGGATCTTTGGTATCGATCAGTTTCTAACCAAAACGGGTCTTAGCGAGATCCACGTGTATTCCCACTTCGTTGATTATATGACAAAAAGGTATCTCTCTCATGCAGAAGTTACATTTATCTAGACTTCGCGCGGTGTGGCTCCTCCTTCAGGAGCTCTCAAATAAGATACAAAGCTGCTGATGATGTTCCTTTCTCCTGGAAATGATTCAACATGTCGTCAATAAGCATGGTCGATTCATGTGATCCATACAGCTACTGGTGGGATGGTTAGCTCGAAGGTCTTGGAATACACGTCGAAATGGCTGCACTACGCTTGGTATGCCGTTATAGGAAGATCCTCCCCCATCTGACGATAGCTCGTTCGTTTGCCAATCCTCGAATGGAAGCTTGTTCCTCAGAACTGGTCGATGGGTTGTCAATACATGGTCGAGGCAAACGGTTCTTGACTGTCATCTTGTTGAGTTCTTGATAGTCAGTACACATACGAAAAGGCTTCTCTTCATGGGTATAGCGAGGGCTCCTTAAAGCGAAAACTCCTGTCCGACAGCTCCTGTAGTTGGTTAAACAGCTCCTGCAACCCTCATGGTGCAAGAGGGTAAAGAGTACGAGTAGTTAGAACTGCCTCTGGCATGGGGTCAAACGGGGTTCCTACCTAACAGTTGTAGAGATGATCCTGGAAGTTCCTCGAGTAGAACATAAAGGGTAATTACGAACAACTGGTGGATCCTCGATCCTCTTTTTCCTAACCTTACGTCAATAACAGTTGCTAACATAGCGGGGTAATCCCTCCGTAGACACTCCTGGCTTTCATTGCTGAAATGATGCTAACCTTTGCGCCACTCTGACGTGTTAGAGCAGATAACAATCCTCCACTAAGGAGAGGGGTACGTAGAATCTTCTCCTTACAGAGTACATCTAGCAAGAGCAACAGAAGGAAGGTCGATGTCGGACACTTGTCCCACAAGGTCGAGTTTGCATCCCAACGATCATATAAGGTTTCCATTGTTTTGCCATCAGCCGATTCCACAACAGGTTGGATTTCAAGAAGCATCAAGGTTATATAGAACAGAGATAAAGTGATTCGTTACCTAGAACGTGTATGCCGCCATGTTATTACAATCCTGGCGTCGCCCACGCCAATCCTAAATGCCCCTCCATGAGCATCATTTCCCATGTGGTTGTACTTGTTGCGAGGATTTCCAGTACGGCCGTCGTTTCCTTGGTTGTTGTCGTTTTGATTTAGCAACAACTATTCCATGTTGTCGGAACCTTCGTTTCTATACTGTTGATTGCCATATCAAGTAGCTTGATGTTGCTGTGACTGTTGCCCCCACTACTGCTGTTTGAAACAGAGCTCTACGATCTTTCATCGACAGGGTCCATCTTTCCATATTTCGTGCCACGTTCTAAGGCGTTACTCACTGTGCTGGCAGTTACACATTCCACGTTGTAGTCGTTTGTCATTGCTTATGTCCTGATTGATTCGTAAGAGTTAACTTCCAAGAGTCGCTGACTAGGGTTAAGGATTAGATTAAAGCCAATTTGCTGGTGCTCGTTGCCGGTAATCAGGGTCGTCAAGGTATTAAGGTCGGCAAAGTACTACGCTCAACCTCCAGTCCATTGATGTTGCAAGTTTTTTGAGTAAAACACAGTGTGTTGCGGGAGTGTTGCAGAAGTGATCGCACTTCGGGGTCTAAGACGTCAATACATGAGTTCCAACAAACGAAGAGGAGTAAGAAAGGTATCGATCAATCGTTCGACGCTGCGACATCCAACTCAGGGACGCTCGTATAAGCACCTAACATTCTACACAGTTCGCTAGGTGTTCAGGTGGGTGTTCAGGTAATACTCGATAGTATCGTGTTTCGAAAGGATCCAGAGATGAATGAAAAGTTCACGTTCGAGTAGAGGACAATCACTGTTATGACCCTTATAGGTTTGTTATGTTTCACATCAATCAAATAACGGAACGGAACCCCTTTTCCACTTGTTAAGTCTCACTGGGACTCACATGCACCCCACATTATTATTATGTGTGCACCCACAATAATATTGCAATTTGCATGCTCATCTCAGTTCCTCTTAACTCATGTCAAATGGTTCCTCAAACTCAGATGTCAAATGGAGGTCGTCAAAGTAATAAGATCACACAAATTCAAGGACTATGGCATACTATCAACGCATCATAAGGTAAGCAAGCAATCCATGCCATCGTGCTATAGTGACGAGTGTGTGTCCGTATGTTTCGTCATAAACAAATGTGTACTAGTCACGTAATGTATGCAACAAGTAAGAAAGACGAACCTTGCAATCTGGAGCTGAGTGTCATGGTCGTATTCACGTTTTCAGAACTGTTCGGTTATAGTCTGGTTTTATGAAAATGTTTTTCCCCTTTTTAAAACCAAGTTCACTATAACCAATGGCTCTGATACCAATCTGTCACACCCCCAAAATCCACAAGCGACGTATCGCCGCAGGAGGCATGACTGACCAGGATCCAAGCCACCAATCATGTTGAACTCATAACAATTCCAAATAAAACTTTCATTTATTATTGATAGAAGTGTTACAAAACATTATTTTACGTTCAGCGGAAGCTTAATACATTAATTAAGAAATTCATAAACCAAGTGTGTGAAGGCCATTAGATTCGTTTCGCGTTTCTACGTATCTCGACCCATGACCACTCCAGCATCCCAGACAGCAAGTTCCAACAATATGCACCTAAAGGCTTGCAAGGCATGTAACAACGAATCAACAACAAAGTTGAGCGAGTTCACAGTTGGGTGTTCATTTTAAGTTGTTTCAAAAACATAGTTATTCTTTAGCTGGCTTACTTGCCGTGGGGGTTACCCCATAGTTGAAAATATGATTAACCAATTCCTTCTTTCCCAAACCATAACCAGTGGGGGCTTCCCCATGTGAACCACTAGACCGTTACCATATCGACAACTGACGAAAGTAAGTTGTGCCCTAAGTCAATGTCTATCATCATTGACTGAATGCCCAGATCCATTAGTACACGCTCGTCCTACCAGCACGGTGTGAGTCTTGTCAACCCTAATAGCGCAATTAACTAATGACCCGCTTGCCATTGGCCCGACGATTAAGTCGATATAAAAATGAGGGACTTCATGATAGATTTTTGTCTAGTAAGTTTAAGGTTGTTGTCCTACCCAAGGAGGACGAACGTACGTATTCTACCCAAGGAGAATATGCAGGATTAATATTGGCATCCTACCCATGGAGGATGGCGGTACATATCCTACCTAAGGAGGATACATAGGTTCCGTTTTAATTCTTTAACCCATTCCCAACCACCGGGAATCCCATGCCTTAGAAAGTGTGTGAACTCACCTTGGTTTGCTCGGTAGATAAAGCCAATTAAACATAAGTAGGCCAATTAAAGAAGTTTACGTAGCATCCAAGTATAATGCCAATTAAACATAAGTAGGCCGGTAGTTAAGTTACGTACAAGAGTTGGGCTATGGTTTTACAAGTTGGGCCGAGATCAACATGTAAGAAAAATGATAACAATTTCAAATATATCGAGACACCAATATCACTTCTATTGGACCGAGTAGTGTTGGGCTGACAATATTATTTTTTTTTAACTTTTCAATTTTTATTGGGCCTACACAATTTAGTGGACTGACACTAATTAATAGAAAGCATTAAGTGGCCGACACCTTGATCTTATACATACTCTACGTAAACAAGGGAAAGGAAGATGGGCTCTGATCCGATTTGGGCTTTCCAGACTGGACCGAGAGGTAACAAAGGTTTAAGTGAATAAATAACATGGCCCCAGCCAAACATATGCGGAATCCATGAGGAGTGGAGTGGGCTCATGCGACTCGGGCCGGACTCATGTGTGGGCCGAGGTAATCTAGAGAACTAAGGTGTGTGTGTGATCAATATAATAATAATTCAAGAGTTATCGGTCACCCAACTCAACTTTCAAACAAATCAGACGATGAATGAATTTTATTGGGCCGAGTTCTTGACTGCACAAGTATTATACACACATGGGCCGAGGGTCCAAGTGGAGTGTGGTTCGAAGGTCTTGTGCAATCGTTGAGAAGAAATATGCAACTAAGGGTTCTTAACAGCACCATATAATCACAAGCATGCTCATGCAATCAGACACGTTCCTCTAACACGTATATTCACGTTTAATATTACACATATACTATAAAGAACAACGCATAATCGTTCAACATTAATCACATAGTGTTTATATGGATTACATCCAAATACGACGAAAGGCTCCAAAATACGAGTTGTCACATCGTCTGACACACTTGTCTGCATGCTTGCAGGTTTATAAGGTTATGGCATTGGAACATGCTGTCTGGGAGGCTGGAGTGGTCATGGGTCGAGATACATGGAATCACAAGACAAGTCTAATGGTTTTCGTACATATGGTTTATGGAACACTTAACAAATGATTTATGCTTCCGCTGTATATGTTGAAATACATTTCACGCTTTGTAACACTTTATGATAACGAATGAATGTTTTTATTTAAATATAGTTATGAGTTCAATGTGATTGGTGGCTAGATCCAGGTACGTCACACGTCCCGCGGTGTTTTCTACGAGCGGTATTTTGGGGGTGTGACAGTTTGGTATCAGAGCCACTGGTTATAGTGAACTAGGTTTTAAAAACGTTTTTATAAAACCAGACTATAACCGAACAGTTTCGTTTACTCATTACACAGCATAATTAGTGAACACTTACATATGATAATGCATGTGATTGCACGTTTAGCACAACAATATGAATTCATGTATTACTTGCATGTGTTAAGTGATTGATAGTGTGGTGTTACCCTAGAGAATCGTGACCCATGTTTTGTGATATTCCTTGTTTGACATCTGAGTTTGAGGAACCATTTGACATGAGTTAGGAGGAACTGAGGTGAGCATGCAAATCACAATATTATTGTGGGTGCACACATAATAATAATGTGGGGTGCATGTGAGTCCCAGTGAGGTCTAACAAGTGAAAAAGGGGTTCTGTTTTGCCATTTAATCGGTGAGAAACGTAACAAACCCATAGGAGTCCTAGCAACGCTTGCCTCCTACTCGAACGTGATCTTTTTACTTCTCTCTGAATCCTTTCGAATCTCGATGCTATCGAGTATTACCTGAATACCCATCTGAACGTTTAGCGAACTGTGTAGAATGCTGGGTGCTAGTACGAATGTCCCTGAGTTGGATGTTGCAGCGTCGATGATTGGTCTATACCTTTCTCACTCCTCTTCGTTTGCTGGAACTCATGTATTCCCGTCTTAGACCCCGAGTGCGATCACTTCTGCAACAATCTGAAAACATACTGTGTATTACTCAGTCAACTCGCAAGGATGATGGACAAGAGGATGAGCGTAGTGCCTTACCAACCTCAGTATTAGAACGACCCTGATTACCGTCAACGAACTCTAGCAAATCGACTTCAACTGAATCCCTAACCCTAGTCAGCGACTTATGGGAGTCAACTCTTACGAATCAATCGGGACATAAGCGATGACAACAGATTATAGTGTGGAATGTGTGACTACCAGCCCAGTAAGTAGCGCCCTAGGATGCGGCACGGAATGTGATATGATGGACCCTGTTGGTGAGAGACCGTAGGGCTCCATTTTGAGCAACAACATTAGAGGCAACAGTCATGGCGACATCAAGGTACTCGTAATCGTAGCCTATAGTATGGAAATGAAGGTGCCTACGACGTGGATCGGCCGTTGTTGAATCAAGACGACAACAACCTAGGGAACGATGACAGTACTGGGAATCCTCGTAACGATAACAACAACACTGGAAATGATGCTCGTGGAAGGGCATTTAAGATTGGCGTGGGTGACGCCAAGAATATAACAACATGGTGGCTTGCACATTCTTGGTAACTAATCGCTTCGTCACTGTTCTACTTAACCCTTATGCTTCTTGAAACCGAACCTGTTGTGGAATCTGCTGATGGCAAGTCAAATGAAACCTCACATGTTTGTTGGGATGCAAACTCGACTATGTGGGACAACCTTGATGGTTTCGATACAGTAGTTAGTGTGGATTGGATTTTTCAGAGATCACGCAGATATACTCTGTGAGAAGAAAATTTTACGTATCTTTCTCCTCAGTGGAGAATCGTTATTTGTTCTAAAGCGTCAGAGTGGTGCAAAGGTTAGCGTCATTTCAGCTATGAAAGCCCAGAAAGCGTCTACGGAGGGATTATCCCACTATGTTAGCAACCGTTACTGATGTTAAGGCTAAGGAAAAGAGCATCGAGGATCCACCAAATGCCCGTGATTTCTCTCGATGTGCTACCCGTAGAATTTACCGGTCTACTTCCACAATTGTAAAGAAGAATCTCACTTGATCTCACGCCAGAGGCAGCCCTGATTACTCGTACTCTTACCGTCTTGCACCAGGTGGGTTGTAAGAACTGTCTAATCAACTACAGGAACTATTGGACAGGAGTTTGACGAACTTAGTTTTTCGCTTTGGGGAGCCCCAATTATATCCGTGAAGACAAGCCTTATCGTTGGACATGTGTTCTGACTATCGAGAACTCAGAAAGGTGACACTCAAGAACCGTTTGTCTCGACCATGTATTGACAACCTGTCGACCAGTTGCGAGGGTCAAGCTCCCATCTGAGGATTGACTAACGGACGAACTATCATCTGATGGAAGTTCAAGGGGAGAATGTTCCTAAAACGGCATATCGAATGCAATGCGGCCAATGCGTCTTTGTATTCCATGACCTATGGATTAATCAACACACCAGCAGTTTTATGGATCACATGAATCGACCGTGTTTGTTGATGATGTTTTGATTCATTACCAGGAGGAAGGAACAACATGGGCGGCATATGTAGCCTATTTTAGAGCTCCTGAGGGAGGAGCCACTCCGCATGAAGTCTTGTTAAAGGTAACTTCTAGTTTCGAGAGGTACATTTTTGGGTCATATAAACAACGAAGTGGGAATACACGTGGATCTCGCTAGGATCCATTTTGTTAGAAACTGATCGACACCAAAGATCCCTTTGAGGATACAGCAATTTCTTGGTCTCGCAAGATGCTATCGCAGATTCATCCCAGGATTTTCGAAGATCGCGCAACTTTAATCCCTTTAACACAGTAGGGTGCTGTGTTCGTGGAAGACAAAACAGGAGGTCGTCTTTCAGCTTTTGAGACCCAACTCTGTAATGCACTGAGCATCGTTTGTATCTGAAGGTATTGATGAATCAGTGGTATACCATGATTGTTCGAATCAGAGTCCCAGTTACGCGCCGGTGCAACACGAAAAGGTGATGACTTACGTAGTGGATTTACAAGAGGAATGGCACGAGTCACAACCTGCGGTGGAAACCATAGCCTTTGGATTTAAGTTGGAGGTATTACTTGGACGGTACCAAATACACTACTTAGACCGATCACAAGGGCCTCCCGTGTACCCTTGTTTTGAAAGAGCTGAACGTGTGATGGCATCATTAAATGGAACTCTCTAGCATTTACGACTATGGAACCTAAACACGTATGAGCATGCATCTCGCCATCGACTCTAGCCTACTCGATCAGATTCACCCTGGTCAAACTAAAGCGCTGAAGGAAGAGAATTCTCAAGTTGGGTCCATGCGGGGCATGGAGGAGCAACTCTTGGCAAGGTGGACAGTACTCGCTACCTCGTAGAACGAATATGGATTCCACTATACCGCAACTTTAGGGAAACTTGTGTTGAACAAAGCACACCGGATTCGATATTCTAGTCGTCTGGATTTTGATGAGAGATATTAGGATATATAAATCTTGTACTGGTGATCGGGCATGAAGACCCACCTAGCAAGGTATGTGTATGACGTTTGACTTATGGGAAAGTCAGGGTGGAGTATCAGCAACCGGCAACACCCATATGGAAAATGAGAACAGGCTGCCATGGATTTTGTCGCTAGTCTACTTACAACTCGAAGCGGAAACAATATCGCCTAGGTGATCGTTGATTGTCTCACATAACCAGCACACCCTCTTGCAATTAAGGAAACTGTCGAGCCGTCACAAGCTGTGAATGCTCCTCTGAGAGAGGCGGTTTTAGGCACGGGGTGCCAACTCCCGTTACTTCTGATTTTGAGCTATACATGATTTATGACAGGCAATACACGATACCTTTGGCTCACGTCTAGTCATGGGCCTTGCTTACCACCATAGGACAAACGGTCTGAGTAAACGAACCATCCTGACACTCGAAGACATGCTGCGAGCATGTTTATGATTTTCTTTAGTAAAACTGGAAGAACGCTTATCTTTGGCTGAGTTCTACCGTAGCAGTCACCATTCTAGTATTCAGACAGCTTTGTTTGAGGCATTGCATGGACAGTAACGCTAATCTCCTTGTTGGATTAAGATGGGTGACAACCTAATCACAAGTCCAGGACTTGTACTCGAAACTCTTGGGAAGATTGCTTGGATCGGAAATCATTTGGCGGCAACGAGTGACCATCAGGAAAGATGACAAGCTTAGGAAACACTGGGAGTTCGTTGTATGCGGTCGTATCACGTTGAAAATCTCACCCGAGGAGGGTGTGGTACGCTTGGGAAGCGTGGCAAGCTTAATTTACGTTACGTTGAGTTATTCAGAATTCTGGAAAGAATCGGTCACGCCGCCTACAAACTCGAGTTACCTGACGATTTGGGTAACGTGCATGATATCATTTATGTCTCGAATCTAAGGCAGTGTTTGTCCGATGAAACACTTGCGGTACCTTTGCTGGAGCCTAAGTCTAACGACAAGTTGTAGTTGTCAAGGAATCTATCGACAGCATGGACTAGGAAGTCAAGGTCCGTTAACCTAGTCGAATTCCAAACATGAGAGTTCGTTGGAACTCAAGGCTTGGACCGGAGTTCACGTGGGAACGTAATAACCAGAGGAAGCTCTAGTATCTTCAGTTGTTCAAACGGTTGAATCGAATCAACTTCTGATATCATTGGCGAATTTCGGGACGAAATTCCCTTTCAAGTTGGGGATGATGTGGTACTTGAGGAAAATCCACGGTCATCCTGATCGGACACTTCACCACTTTTGGATTACTTATCAAATTTCGGGATGAAATTTCTTTCAAGTTGGGGATGATGTGACAACCCGTAATTGTCATGTGTTGTGCTATGTAACTGGCAGGTACACTATCTGAGAAATGATCATGTTGACTATAAATGAATGGTTGGGAGTTTATAAAAGTGTTGTGTGAATGTTTTACGTATGTATGTGTAATATGAACCTAATCGCTCAAAGTTTCCAAGTCGCACAACCCCACACGTGACCGTACACCCTTACCCTCTTAGCCCAAACCTTTATTACTTGTGCTATGATCTCGGCCCAAACCCTTGAAGCCCACGCTTAGCCCGAAACCCCTCTAATTAAGAAACACGTATGAGGGTGTCTGTGATAAATCTTCCCACACACAAGGAATATTGAAAACCCTAATTCCCTCATCTAACTGACGGCAATCTTCTTTTCTGGAGCTCCCTCTCTCATGAATCTAAGCATCTCCGCTCTCGCATCGTACTTCGGTTAGTATATTAATTCTTACGTTAAATTCATATATGGCTATGTATATGATGATTGATGTGTTACATGAATAGTGTGGTTTCGCTAATCTAAGGATCGATAGACGACATGTTTGAATTAGTTGAATGTATGTTAAATAACCAGATAAACCAATGTGAGAATGATCATAAGATAACATATGATAATTGATTTCTGAAATCTCTAGATTACTTGAGTTAATTATGAACGATGGTGATGAGATTGTTGAATGATGATTTTGAGTCATAGGCATAACTAATGAATCGTAATATGAGATCGGTAATTACTGATACAAGGTAAACTGGTAACACAGAAGAAACCCTGAAACACCGTGAAGGCTACGACGAAAGTTGATGGTTCTTCGTGGACGACGAATAATGAACTTTCATCAGAGTCTTTCGTGATGTTAGTAGACGACGAAACATTGATTTTCGTCGGCTGGCCCTCGACGAAATACTTGGGTTTTTCGTCACAGTTCCCTTTGACGAAAAACAATTCTTCATCATAGTGACTCGTGGCATGGTTTTTCGCCGAAATTAAAACCAACAGACTGTGGGTGTGGTTGTAGGATGTAGAGCTTTGAATTGTTCATGATGCTTATGATGTGAATGTTTGGTTACATGGTTTCGGTTGTTGCATGGCAACAACATTAATTAAAACAAGGAAACTGGCATTGATTAATGAGAATAACTAACCCACTGATGAACACTAATTTGTCATATGCATGCTACGTGTTATACAGTAACCTTGTGATGAATGTAATCTGTGTACAATACATGACTTGGCTGAAGTTTGTGAATGGAAAACCTATCTATTATGCATTGTTATGTGACATACACATGAGGTGCGTGCTACATGTTATATTGTGATCCTGTGATGGATGCAAACTGTATGAGATAAGTAACTGATGAATGAATATAAAACTGACGTTGTTGGTAACCGTTGTTGGGAATGTGAACTTGTGTTATAAGCGTGCATGAAATCTAAATGTTTGCTATGTGATACGTGATTTGTATACGTGATTGTGAAACTGACTACTCTTGGTAACCACGGTAGGGTTTGGTTGACCAACTGGGAACGAGTAATGTAACGTAACATCCCGAGCAAATCTAAGGTGAGTTCACTGCTCTTTTTCCAAGCATGCGTCCCGGGGAGGGACATCTGGTAAACATTCCGGGGAGCAGTGTCGGGTAAATGGGTTTGACTAGAATGTTAAACCTGGGTTGTTAGTTAATACATGTATATCTATCACTCAAGTCCCTTCTACCGATTGTTGCCGGGGAGGCAACGGGGTATTAGTTAATAGCGATATTTAGGTTTGGCACCCTCACACCGCACCGAGGAGGTCGGGAGTGAACTAATGACCCCGATCTTGACCATTTCTTTGATAGAGGCATTGGGGAATAGTGCAAATAATCTGGAGCCATCGGCGGTAAGCGTGTGATTAACAACATCGAATCTGTGAAACGTTTTAATCTGGTAACTGGTAACTAAACACGTTAACAAACTTTGAACTCACTAGCGTCGTCTAACACACTTGTCTGCATGCTTGCAGGTTTATAAGATTATGGCATTGGAACTTGCTGTCTGGGAGGCTAGAGTGGTCATGGGTCGAGATACATGGAATCACAAGACAAGTCTAATGGTTTTCGTACATATGGTTTATGAAACACTTAACAAATGATTTATGCTTTCGCTGTATATGTTGAAATACATTTCACGCTTTGTAACACTTTATGATAATGAATGAATGTTTTTATTTAAATATAGTTATGAGTTCAATGTGATTGGTGGCTAGATCCTGGTACATCACACGTCCCGCGGTGTTTTCCGCGAGCGGTATTTTGTGGGTGTGACACGAATCATGTATCTACCAAATAATGATTAAAACTTAACCACGAGACTGCGTTGTAGAGTATGCGCGACACATGTTCAGCGAACACGTGAAGTAAAGTGATGTGATCCCTAGCAACCCCTGTCCACGATAAGTGCTGAGTCCAAACTATAGTACTATCATTGCTAGAGGCGGTATAGTGTAACATTGTATAAGCATAGTACAAGCATTCATAGAACACGTATAGCATGCGGGATCAGTTAGCGTTAAAAGTGTTTGCGTTGTGTGTTGTTGTTGTAACATTTGTGCTTGTAATCATGGTGAATAGTTCAATTATCAATAAAATAATGTTATTTGATCCCAATGTTCGTTTGGTTGTGTTTTACATTTTTCATGTTTTGACTTTTGTTCGAATTCAAACTCTACATCGCTTTCTAGAGAATTATACGCAAACTGGTGCGTAAACGTACTTAGTTTAATGCAACAAATACTCCGGAACATCAACATATACTCAACATACCTTAAATAACCTTTACATAACTTAGAAATAAGTTTTGAAGGCTTTGGTATAGCAAAAACAAGTTAATTCGCTTACAGGGACTAAACTTGACAAACTACGAAAGTATGCCAATTTGAACTGTAACGAACATTCCGGAACATGTCCATAAGTTAAACATACCATAAATATCCTTTACATAGCTTAGAAATAGGCTTTGAGGGGTTTGGTATGCTAAAATAAACTTTTGGATCATTCAGGGACTAAAAGTGTCAAAAAGTGCATAAGTTTGCACTTTCGCGCATAACTTACGTTCTGAATACATCCGGACATCCAAAAATTTATGTAAGCATCCTTATATTATGCCTTAGTGTTGGGCATGAGAAAAATCCATTCGTCGCGTCATTTGGATCGTCTTTCGCGCTTATGCGCATTCCGTCGTAATTAAGCGAACATCGCAATCGTACGGCCAAACGAATCGACATCCGGAATATTTTTGAGCATATTTCATGTCCCCTACACTTTAACTTCATCTTAGAGCCTTGAAATGAGGTCAACGGGGCTTAAACGTGCCAAAAATGGGCCAAAATACGTGTTTCTGAAGTGCAGGGACCAAAATTGTAAATTCTGATCTGGGAACCTTAGGCGGGGCGCGTAAGGATTTACCAAATCCTTACGCGGGGCGCGTGAGACTGTCAGACAGATTCAATGTATCTATTTAATGCAGTTGGCCTTTCGTTCGATCAAGAGGCAATGCCCTTTCACCCAATCAAGAGCCAAGGGGCAATTTCTGACTTACCACAAGAATTTGACAAGTGTACGCTCGAGATCGTGGCACGATATTCGATAAACGATCCTAACGGTTCCATTTTTCCTATAAATACCCCCCTTTGTGTAAAAACCCACAAGAATCAGATCTAAAGCTCTAAGTTGGAACCATTGTTTCATACCTGAGCTATTTGATCTAGATTAGCACTCGGGGACCCTCCGTAAGTCTTCTTTCGCTCTTTTATTCGCTTTTCGAGTCCGAAAGTCAACGTTTTGTTGACTTTCTGCATTGACCAGCTTATGGTCGATCCGAAGTTCATGGAACTTCATAACGTGAGCGTGATCACGATGGTTATAGTCCGTAGTGACTATACCTACTGATCACCACGTTATCTAGGCTTAGTGACGAGTCGTAGTTTCGGCCAAAATGTGCATTCTTGCATATTTTGTAACCAAACTACTTGTGGGCATCAAAGCCGCTTGTTTTGATGTCAAACCTGTTTTCAAACTTAGGTAAGCATGTTCTAACATGCTTAGCTCGTCACGTTTAGTATAGTGCTTATATAGGGTCGTAAGGTAAGCGATCTAAACCATCGCTTATACTTTCGAACCCGACCTATTTGGTCGATCATTAGGATCCGACCAAACACTTTAGGTGGCCATAGTTGTAACCTTCCGGGGTTATACCTAGTGGTCACGATGTTAGGCGTTCCAGACGCGTTCTACGCGAACGACGCGTAAGGTAGCATACGCTACCTAAACGGGTCGTGATGGACCGTAAGCACTTAGGTTAAGTTTCATTTTAGTATGTAGGCTTTGTTAAACCATATTACACGAGTCTCCATACTCGTTTGGTTTACGAACCCGCGTACTATCCGATCCTTCCGATTTGGTCCAGTATATTAACATAGCTACATATTAGGTGCCGTTTGATATCCCGTGATCTTTAGCATTATCTGGTTATTGTACAAGAACTCCAAAGCAATCTCAGGTGAGTACATTGAACCCCTCTTTTACTGTTTTCCAAACTGTTTTGGGGTGAAACACATGTGCCTATTGTCACACCCTGGCTTTGCGGAAGCGTGGTTAATTTGGTGTGACTTCTTAATACCATAGCTTAATCATAACAAGCTATATGAATTAAAAATATGCAAGATCATCCATTGATAATAAAAATATTAAACATTGTCTTAACGGGTTAACACCCAACAACCATAACCTTGTCTAAACATTACAAGTGCAAACTTAAAGTAAACATGGTTCAGGGACTGTGACTTGTCCAGGAAAGAGTCACAAGCCTCGAACCCTGGATGACCTCGGGCCTAATGCAGCGGAAAACAAGCCATACCGCGCCAGATCGTTAGTTTCCTGAAATACATGTAGGTTGAAAAATCAACAATAATGTTGAGCGAGTTCATGCGATAGTGAGTAAATAAACCTTTATCTTTATCAAAAACCTGGTATGTAGCAAATAAGGAAAAAGAGATCACCAATGGTTTGCAAGGCCATTGATATGTGTGAAGTGCAAGTAGGGATGACTCAAACCTAGCGGATTTATGCGTCGGGCACTAAGTCACCCCGAGGTCCGTTCAGCTGGACCTGGGGCTGGGCTCGCTACACCCAGATAGATCTACCGCTCCTGTCCCTCGGTCCTACTATGAGGATTAATGGCCTCAAGTTTCCGCCTACCCACTCACATGATCTAAGTAACAAACCTCCTTACGCTAACCATACCATGTATAAACATATTCATAATCATAGTAACATGTATTTCACCCCCGCAGTTTATAAAACTGAAAACAGTTAAGAGAAAAGGGGGGCATGAACTCACAGTGAGTGCGTCACAATACCAAGTAATCCAAATGTCCAACTGCTGTGCAACGACCTACATGTGCTAATTCTATTAGACGGATGGCCGTGCCTTAGCTTTATAGTTTACATTTTGGGAAACAGTTAGACAACCGTTTCTTGTATATACTTGGTAGAAAATCTCCTTCCCAAGGATGGGGGAATTAATACATGCGTGCTTATAATATTAAGTCTCACTTAATATATTTCATTTCTCATTCCAAAATATAATTATTTTTCTCAAAAATAATATATTTTCTCTTCGTATAATACTTTCCAAAATAATACGTCGACAAGATACGCATTCGTGAATGTTTCCGTATAAAGTGTAAGTTACGTTTTGGCGATTTAGTGGTAATAGTAATTACCGCTGTAACTTATATGTTTGTCGTGAAGGCGTTGGTATTATTTTGGGTTCGACAAAGTTAGTAAATATTATTTTTACTCTAAAAATAATATTTATACATTTTCACAAAATAATCATAAACAGTGTTGTGAAAAATATATTTATCGAATAAATATTTATCACGTTTATTTTTGTGAAAATCCCACCTCCGAATATTTGTGATAAAGTCATGGCGAAATATATTTTGTAAACATTTCAAAAATAACTCTAACACTTGTAAATAATTTCTAAGTGTTAGATTTTAGAAAAATTTCGCTAGAGTTTCCCCTGTAACTGGAGGTGGCCACGCTTTCAAGCGTATCATTTTCTTTTACAAATCATTTTAACACTTCTTTTAAATCAACCAATCAATTTCCAACACATTAAACAAGTTTCAACAAATCATACTTGCCAACTTGTATGTAAGATCGCATTATTACATGAACTTGTAGTTTTTCCGAAGGTCGTAATGTAGATCACCTTATATTTAGTGGATCTATGTATAAAATAATTTAGTCTTGTAAAAACCCCGTTTTTGGAACAAATCACTCTTTAGAACTTCCCGACAACTTTTATAAAAATTGTTATTTTGTCGGATCTTTTGTTTCACAAGTTTCTATACACTTGTAGTTTAAAAATGATCTTTGTTAGCATGTTATCCAACTTATATAAAACATGATTTTCTCGACACCTGGTTCTACGAATGTACCACTTATACATACGTAGATCGGCTCGTTTTAAATACTATTTTACATGTCAAAACACTTTTACACAAGTTCATGTTTCCCGTGTGGTGGAGTTTCACCTTTTAACCCTCGTACCGCTAGAAACAAGCTTATGTCAAGATTCGTGATCTTAACAAAGTCGGGTTAAACGATGATAAGAGCCACCACATCATAGATCGGGTCTCTACAACCAACATATTCGAATACTATGACTTTTACACGCGTTATAAGCTTTTAACCAACAATATTCGAGTTTTAGTAGCCTTTAAAGATTTAAAAGATGGGTTTCCGACTTTTAACCGTTAAAAATCCTTTTAACCACTTTAGATACGCTCGAGAGTGAGTTTTAAATGTTATACCTCTAGCTCGGGGCTAGGGAAGAATCTAGTCGGAAATGGCGTGGATAAAAGCAAATGAACGAGGTCTTTCAACTTCCGCTTGCTTCAAGCTTCCTCGTACGTGACCCGAATGCCTTGTATGTGCTTGGAACTTGCAAGATGAAAACCGAAACGGATGGATGGATGTGAGGAGCTCTCGGCCGAGAATAGGGGGCAAGAGAGAGTGAGAGTGTGTTGGTTTGTGTGAGGTGTGAAGTCTTGTGTGTGTGTGGTATTTATAGAAAAAATCAAGCTCCTTCGTCCAGCGGTTTACAAGCTCTCTAGATATCCACGAAACCAATATAAAAATCAAAAGGTTGTACTCTCTTGTCCTTTCTTGTTAGCCGATTCCATTAGGGGGGGGGGGTATCCGGTTGGGTTTCGATCGTTCAGTTAGTGTTCAGTTACATTAAGTTGGTTACTTTTAGAGATTAACCCCGTTAGTTGTTTGATGCGTTATAATGCGGGTGTTAGGGTAATCAGGGACCCTAACTGGCTCAGAAAAATACCAATAATATTTCTGGCAATATCTTTATGTTCCGGGTATAGTCCGGTTGTTTGGTTGGATAGTAATCCGTTAAAGCGCTTAAGTAATCTTTTAAGCGTCGTAATTAATATTTTTAGCGACACAATTTATTCTGCAAAGTGTCAGGAATATTTTCTCATGTTTTGGCACTTTATTAATTAGCTAGAAGCTAGTATGTAAATAAAAGTGCTGTGTTTCGTGCTTTAAGTACGTTTTAGGCACATCCAATCTCTGTATCTTATTCCTAGTGACGCAATTATACAACCCTTGTATCTCTACACACACTATGGGTGTGGTAAAATATTTCTGGCTCATTCAGGCCTTTAGAGGCAGTGTTTGCCTGATGCTGGCTATATCAGCATGTTCAATAGGTTATCCGTTCAAATGCTACTGTGCTTTTGTGCATCATGTTTGTCACTAAAGTTCAGTAAATAAGTAATGTAGTGACGGAAAAATCCAAGTATGATGCAGATATGTACATGTATCAACAATCAAGTAGCAGTTTATCAGAAATCTCAGTTAAGCACAGTAATTAGGCAACAATTAATAGTTAATTAAGTCGTACGGATACCTGGTTTTGTGAGGGTTGTCACACCTATCTGTTACATTCATGCTTTCCATGTTTTCACATCATATGCCTGCTATGTTGTTAGTACATTATAGTACACGATTTCATTACATTTTATGCTATGTATGCCCATTGTGTGCGTACTTAGTACATTGATTTACATTACATTTCTGTTGCATATGTTTACTCAGTATATGGACACATTGATTTACATGAACATTTCTGCTGCATGTGTTTACTCAGCATATGGGCACATTGATTTACATGAACATTTCTGCTGCATATGTTTACTCAGCATATGGGCACATTGATTTACATGAACATTTCTGCTGCATATGTTTACTCAGCATATGGGCACATTGATTTACATGAACATTTCTGCTGCATATGTTTACTCAGCATATGGGCACATTGATTTACATGAACATTTCTGCTTCGTATGTTTACTTAGCATACTTAGTACAATTGTTTACATCACATGCCTTCATTTTGTTATGACATTTGGTTTGTTTAACATGGGACAATACATTCATTAACATTGATCACGCCGTTCGTTAGTAGGTAGTGGTACCATAGGAATTGACAACTCCCATTTCTGAAGTCCTAGGTTTGATAGGACTGGAAGGAATGACCGAATTCGATATACATAACGTAGATAAACCTTTAATTTGTTTAAGGGTTTATCACCACAGTCTCAAGGCTTGGATGTATGCATAGTTTACAATACCGTATAAATGTTAATATCAATAGAGCATGCATTTTCCGCAGAACATAACGTTGATTTAAACCACGTTTTACTTCAACGACTTCTTTTGTGCATATGGTTTAAGTTGATACATTTCGCTTACCATACATGATACATTTTGGGATTACACATTACATGGTTTACATTGAACATAAATATTTGACATGATTTACACAATAACACTTGACATTTGGGTTATACATGAACAATTTACATGGTGGATTGGTTTGGGTAAATGGTTTGAGTAACGTGGAGTATGCAATATGATGCAAACATGGTGGATACGCCGCTGGTACTTCCTATATATAAATGTTTGTATAATATTACATATCTTAGCGTTATCTAAATCATTTCAGTTTAAACATATAACATTTTATACAAATAACATACTTTTCAAAACATCATCTTACAAAACAACTTATCATATTCAACTCATTTTACTTGGTTACTCGTTTAACCTTGCACTTATCTATATATATCATCTGATGTTATCGTTTTTCAAATGATTTACAAAGCAAGACAAAGTACAAGGTTCATGACTGACTGTTATTAAACATTCTTTAAACTCAAGTCATGAATCACATTTTCACAAAACCTATGTATCTCACAGGCATTTTTATGCTGACGTACCTACTTTCACATGTGTTTTCAGGAGCTATTCCATAGGACGATGATCATGATTCTAGGGCGGACCTGTGCCTTAGAGCCTAAAAATGAAGTTTGAACTAGCTTAATTATGTTTTGATTTCCGTACTCTCTTTCTAAGACAATGTAACACCTTTGTTTATAAATAAAATACAACTTGTATGCCATGGTTATGAAACAATTTAATTCTGTCCACAACACTCCCCGACGTTTTCCGCCGCGGTTGCATGTTATACGCGGTCGGGGTGTGAAAGAAGAGTTGGTATCAGAGCCATTGGTTATAGGGAATTAGGTTATTAGTAATGCTTTGACCTAGACTATAACTTTCTAGGACCCTAACACAAGTTATCTTGTGTTTAGAGTTTAAAACATGCACATCACCTATCCTTAGGTGATAACCACAACGGGAACTTCGGTTCCGAATCCGCTTTGAAAATTAATCATCTGTTCTAGAATGATTGATTACTAGGTTTTGAACCCTCTGTTATAAGGTTTTGAACCCTCTGTTATAAGGTTTTGAACCCTCTGTTATAAGGTTTTGAACCCTCTGTTATAAGGTTTTGAACCCTCTGTTATATGGTTTTGAACCTCTTTGGATTTCAAAAATCCCGTCAAAGTTTTGGGTTAATAGTGTGAACACGTGCGAACTGGAAGAGTGAATGCCTGTACCCTGGGTTTTCTGTCTAAGGCTAGAGTGTTCGTACAAATCCACATAATCGGACCAGTCACTTTTACCTGGGAACTCTTGGGGTGAGTGTTCACTTATAGGCAAGCATGTCTTCGCGATACACTAATTCTGACCCATTTACTTTGACTAGACATTTCGTATCGCTTGTTTGCATTGCGATGCATAACCACCATTTTTGCTTTTATTGATTCTGTTTCATCTCATTCTCTACACCCAATCATCTCACTCGTTTCCTTTCATGTTTTCCTCTTCCAGAATGCCTCCTCGACGTGAACACCAAATAGCGACTGCTGAACTAGCAGAAATTATTGCGCAGCAGATGGCTGCTCAATTCCCAAATCTCTTTACTCAATGGAACCAGGCCAACAACAACAACAATGGTACATGCAAATACAAAGATTTTAACTCGGCTAAGCCACTCAAGTTTAGTGGTTCTGAGGGAGCAACTGGGCTTCTTCAGTGGTTCGAGAGCATCGAGAACACTTTCCGTCATGTTCAGTGTCCCGACAATCGCAAGGTCGAGTTTTCTTCGAGTGTGTTTCAGAAGAGGGCTCTTACATGGTGGAATGGGGTAATGAGAGACCGTGGTGCAGAAGTTGCTCTAGCACAGACGTGGGCTGAACTGAGAGCCCTTATGATGAGGGAGTTTTGTCCTCGTCATGAGCAACGAGCGTTGGAGAAAGAGTTTGATGATTTGAAACAGGATAGTGGTGAGCACAGGGCTTATACTGACAGGTTTGAGGAGTTGAGTCTGCTTTGCCCGACTATGGTTGCCCCACTCGACAAGGCTATCGAAAGGTACATCGACGGCCTGCCTGACTCAGTACAAGACATCCTTACTGGTAGCAACCCTACCACACTCCGTCAGGCGATCGAGTTATCAGCGACGTTGACTGAGTCGCAGATTCGAAAGAATAAGCTACACAGGAAGGGTGACAAGGGCAAGAAGCAGTCGGCTGACAAGGAGGATAGTAAGAAAGGCCAGAACAAGAATGGAAAGGATTCTGGTTCATCAAAGAGGTCAAGGAAGCGTAAGGCTTCCCAAAACTATGCTGTCACTGCCCAAGCTAACCAGGCAGCTCCCAACCAGCCTCCAGCCAAGAAACCCTATTCAGGAAGTGCACCTTTGTGCAATCGATGCAACAGTCACCACCAGCCACAATATCAGTGTCGTTTCTATACTAACTGTGGGAAGTCGGGTCATCTTGCCGATGTTTGTCGGTTTGCTCAGAATCACGCAGTCCAGAACCCTGCTCAACAGGTTGCTCAGCAACAGGGTCAGGCTGCACGACCAAACTACCCACCAGGTGCATGTTATAATT
The DNA here is from genome assembly GCF_002127325.2 of Helianthus annuus. Classification (NCBI taxonomy): domain Eukaryota; kingdom Viridiplantae; phylum Streptophyta; class Magnoliopsida; order Asterales; family Asteraceae; genus Helianthus; species Helianthus annuus. The sequence goes on along the minus strand of NC_035446.2, from coordinate 48,058,575 downwards.
GTGGGGATCTGACCGACTACAGAAATCGGTGTCCAAGACTAGTCAACCAGAACCAGAATGCAAACCAGAATCCGGCACCGGCTCGAGGTCGAGTCTTTAACATGAATGCACAAGAAGCACAAGCAGACAACGAGGTGGTGAACGGTACGTTCTTTATTAATAATCAGCCAGCATCTATTCTTTTTGATTCGGGTGCCGACAAGAGCTTTGTGTCATTGTCTTTTGAGACAATGCTTCGCGTGTCTAGAACGAAACTAGGTAAACCTTTGACAGTAGAGGTTGCCAGTGGTGAACCCATTGTTCTTAATTCCGTTCTACGCAACTGCCAGTTAAACCTTAACGACCATATTTTTCCTATTGACCTCACACCAATGCAACTTGGAAGCTTCGACGTTATAGTGGGAATGGATTGGTTATCCAAGCATCATGCAGAGATAATTTGTTCTGAGAAGATTATTCGTGTACCGCTGTCAACAGGCGAGATCCTGCAGGTTCGTGGTGAGAAGCCTGCCGGTGGTCTCAAACTCATGTCCTGTTTTAAAGCACGGAAGTATCTGCGAAAGCACTATGTAGCCTTTTTAGCACATGTTACAGCAGATAAGGGCAAGGGTAAGTCTATTTCAGATATTCCTGTCGTTCGGGATTATTCCGAAGTATTCCCTGAAGACTTACCTGGTCTACCTCCAGCACGCCAAGTCGAGTTCCGTATTGATCTCGTACCTGGTGCAAATCCCGTTGCCAGAGCTCCATACCGTCTTGCACCGTCAGAGATGCAAGAATTATCTAAACAGCTGCAGGAACTCTCCGACAAAGGTTTTATCCGTCCTAGCTTTTCACCCTGGGGTGCTCCCGTTCTCTTTGTAAAGAAGAAGGATGGATCTTTTAGGATGTGTATCGATTATCGTGAGCTTAACAAGCTTACCATCAAAAATCGATATCCCCTACCTCGCATTGATGATCTCTTCGATCAATTACAAGGCGCATCTTACTTTTCAAAGATTGATCTACGATCTGGATATCATCAGCTTCGTGTACATGAAGAAGACATTCCCAAGACAGCGTTCCGTACTCGTTATGGACATTACGAGTTCACAGTCATGCCATTCGGTTTGACTAATGCTCCTGCTGTTTTCATGGACTTAATGAATAGGGTCTGCAAGCCTTATTTAGATAAGTTCATCATCGTTTTCATTGACGACATTTTGATATATTCTAAGACGCGAGCTGATCATGAGCAACATCTTCGTCTTACATTGGAACTCCTAAAGAAAGAACAACTTTTCGCCAAATTCTCCAAGTGTGAATTCTGGCTTAAAGAGGTTCAATTTTTAGGACATATTGTCAACGAACAAGGTATTCATGTAGATCCCTCCAAGATCAGCGCGATTAAGGATTGGAATACACCTACTACCCCTACTGAAGTTCGTTCTTTTCTTGGTCTAGCGGGTTATTACCGCCGCTTCATTGAAAACTTCTCAAAGATTGCAGTTCCTCTAACTGCTCTAACTCAGAAGAACAAGCCATTTGATTGGGGAGTCAAACAAGAGGAAGCGTTTCAGACTTTGAAACAAAAGCTTTGCAACGCACCTGTCCTAACATTGCCTGAGGGCAATGATGATTTCGTCGTTTATTGTGACGCATCTAAATTAGGTCTCGGCTGCGTCCTAATGCAAAGAAACAAAGTCATAGCATACGCATCAAGGCAGTTAAAGATACATGAGAGGAACTACACCACTCATGATCTTGAGTTGGGTGCAGTTGTCTTCGCTCTCAAAATTTGGAGACACTATTTGTACGGTACAAAATGTGTGGTTTTCACTGACCACAAAAGTCTTCAACATATCTTCAATCAAAAGGAACTCAACATGAGGCAAAGACGTTGGGTTGAACTTCTAAATGACTACGACTGCGAGATCCGCTACCATCCTGGTAAGGCGAACGTCGTAGCCGATGCATTGAGTCGCAAGGAACGTACTAAGCTTCATTGTGTACGTGTCCAATCTGTTATTCAAACTGATATCCAAGCCCGTATTTCTCAGGCTCAACAAGCTTGTGTTTCACAAGGTTTGATGGATAAGGAATTTCCTTATCACATAACTCCTGCTCTAGAATTAAAAGACAATGGATCGTACTATTTCATGGACCGTTTGTGGGTCCCAAGCCAAGATGATCTTCGTACCTTGCTTATGGATGAAGCCCATAAGTCTCGTTATTCCATTCATCCTGGCTCAGATAAGATGTATAAGGATCTTCGTATTCAGTATTGGTGGCCTGGTATGAAGAAAGACAATGCCTTATACGTATCAAAATGCCTTACTTGTCTTAAGGTTAAGGCTGAACATCAGCGTCCTTCTGGTTTATTAGAGCAACCAGAGATCCCAGTTTGGAAATGGGAAAACATTACTATGGATCTCATTACTAAACTCCCGCGCACAAAGAAAGGTCACGATGCCATCTGGGTAATCGTTGATCGTCTTACTAAATCAGCGCATTTCTTGCCAATCCGTGAGGATTATTCGGCTGACAAACTTGCTCAAATCTACGTGGATGAAATTGTAGCTAAACATGGTGTTCCTTTGAGCATCATTTCTGACAGAGATGCTCGTTTCACTTCTCATTTTTGGAAAACCATGCAATCTGCTATGGGGTCTCAACTTAATCTGAGCACAGCTTATCATCCGCAAACGGATGGTCAATCTGAAAGAACAATCCAGACACTGGAGGATATGCTTAGAGCTTGTGTGATCGACTTTGGTGGTAGTTGGGATTCACATCTTCCGTTGATTGAATTCTCCTACAACAACAGTTATCACTCCAGCATCAACATGGCTCCTTTCGAGGCTCTCTATGGTCGAAAATGTCGTTCACCAGTCTGCTGGAATGAGATCGGTGAGGCTCAGCTTACTGGACCTGCCATCATTCTAGAGACAACAGAAAAGGTAAAGAAAGTACGTGATAACCTTCAGACAGCTAGAAGCCGTCAGAAGAATTACGCGGACCTAAAAAGCAAACCCTTGGATTTTCAAGTCGGTGGTCGTGTATTACTTAAGGTCTCACCTTGGAAAGGTGTGATCAGATTTGGAAAGAAAGGAAAACTTGCACCTAGATATGTTGGACCATTCAAGATCGTCGAAAGAATCGGTAAGGTAGCCTACAGACTTGAGTTACCTCCTGAACTTGGAAATGTCCATCCAACCTTTCACGTGTCCAATCTCAAGAGGTGTTTAGCTGATGAAAACCTCCACATACCGCTTGACGAAATTCGTGTTGATAAAACACTGAAGTTTGTTGAGAAACCGGTAGAAATCATGGAACGTGAAGTCAAGTGGCTTAAACGCAAGCGCATTCCTTTGGTCAAGGTTCGTTGGGAATCTAAGCGTGGACCCGAGTTTACTTGGGAACGTGAAGATCAAATGAAGGCAAAATATCCGCATCTTTTTCAATCAGTTTCCTCTAAATAAATTTCGGGACGAAATTTCCACAAGTAGGGGAGACTGTAACATTTGTGCTTGTAATCATGGTGAATAGTTCAATTATCAATAAAATAATGTTATTTGATCCCAATGTTCGTTTGGTTGTGTTTTACATTTTTCATGTTTTGACTTTTGTTCGAATTCAAACTCTACATCGCTTTCTAGAGAATTATACGCAAACTGGTGCATAAACGTACTTTGTTTAATGCAACAAATACTCTGGAACATCAACATATACTCAACATACCTTAAATAACCTTTACATAACTTAGAAATAAGTTTTGAAGGCTTTGGTATAGCAAAAACAAGTTAATTCGCTTACAGGGACTAAACTTGACAAACTACGAAAGTATGCCAATTTGAACTGTAACGAACATTCCGGAACATGTCCATAAGTTAAACATACCATAAATATCCTTTACATAGCTTAGAAATAGGCTTTGAGGGGTTTGGTATGCTAAAATAAACTTTTGGATCATTCAGGGACTAAAAGTGTCAAAAAGTGCATAAGTTTGCACTTTCGCGCATAACTTACGTTCTGAATACATCCGGACATCCAAAAATTTATGTAAGCATCCTTATATTATGCCTTAGTGTTGGGCATGAGAAAAATCCATTCGTCGCGTCATTTGGATCGTCTTTCGCGCTTATGCGCATTCCGTCGTAATTAAGCGAACATCGCAATCGTACGGCCAAACAAACCGACATCCGGAATATTTTTTAGCATATTTCATGTCCCCTACACTTTAACTTCATCTTAGAGCCTTGAAATGAGGTCAACGGGGCTTAAACGTGCCAAAAATGGGCCAAAATACGTGTTTCTGAAGTGCAGGGACCAAAATTGTAAATTCTGATCTGGGAACCTTAGGCGGGGCGCGTAAGGATTTACCAAATCCTTACGCGGGGCGCGTGAGACTGTCAGACAGATTCAATGTATCTATTTAATGCAGTTGGCCTTTCGTTCGATCAAGAGGCAATGCCCTTTCACCCAATCAAGAGCCAAGGGGCAATTTCTGACTTACCACAAGAATTTGACAAGTGTACGCTCGAGATCGCGGCACGATATTCGATAAACGATCCTAACGGTTCCACTTTTCCTATAAATACCCCCCCTTTGTGTAAAAACCCACAAGAATCAGATCTAAAGCTCTAAGATGGAACCATTGTTTCATACCTGAGCTATTTGATCTAGATTAGCACTCGGGGACCCTCCGTAAGTCTTCTTTCGCTCTTTTATTCGCTTTTCAAGTCCGAAAGTCAACGTTTTGTTGACTTTCTGCATTGACCAGCTTATGGTCGATCCGAAGTTCATGGAACTTCATAACGTGAGCGTGATCACGATGGTTATAGTCCGTAGTGACTATACCTACTGATCACCACGTTATCTAGGCTTAGTGACGAGTCGTAGTTTCGGCCAAAATGTGCATTCTTGCATATTTTGTAGCCAAACTACTTTTGGGCATCAAAGCCGCTTGTTTTGATGTCAAACCTGTTTTCAAACTTAGGTAAGCATGTTCTAACATGCTTAGCTCGTCACGTTTAGTATAGTGCTTATATAGGGTCGTAAGGTAAGCGATCTAAACCATCGCTTATACTTTCGAACCCGACCTATTTGGTCGATCATTAGGATCCGACCAAACACTTTAGGTGGCCATAGTTGTAACCTTCCGGGGTTATACCTAGTGGTCACGATGTTAGGCGTTCCAGACGCGTTCTACGCGAACGACGCGTAAGGTAGCATAAGCTACCTAAACGGGTCGTGATGGACCGTAAGCACTTAGGTTAAGTTTCATTTTAGTATGTAGGCTTTGTTAAACCATATTACACGAGTCTCCATACTCGTTTGGTTTACGAACCCGCGTACTATCCAATCCTTCCGATTTGGTCCGGTATATTAACATAGCTACCTATTAGGTGCCGTTTGATATCCCGTGATCTTTAGCATTATCTGGTTATTGTACAAGAACTCCAAAGCAATCTCAGGTGAGTACATTGAACCCCTCTTTTACTGTTTTCCAAACTGTTTTGGGGTGAAACACATGTGCCTATCTGTTACAATTATGCTTTCCATGTTTTCACATCATATACCTGCTATGTTGTTAGTACATTATAGGACACGATTTCATTACATTTTATGCTATGTATGCCCATTGTGTGCGTACTTAGTACATTGATTTACATTACATTTCTGTTGCATATGTTTACTCAGTATATGGACACATTGATTTACATGAACATTTCTGCTGCATGTGTTTACTCAGCATATGGGCACATTGATTTACATGAACATTTCTGCTGCATATGTTTACTCAGCATATGGGCACATTGATTTACATGAACATTTCTGCTTCGTATGTTTACTTTGCATACTTAGTACAATTGTTTACATCACATGCCTTCATTTTGTTATGACATTTGGTTTGTTTAACATGGGACAATACATTCATTAACATTGATCACGCCGTTCGTTAGTAGGTAGTGGTACCATAGGAATTGACAACTCCCATTTCTGAAGTCCTGGGTTTGATAGGACTGGAAGGAATGACCGAATTCGATATACATAACGTAGATAAACCTTTAATTTGTTTAAGGGTTTATCGCCACAGTCTCAAGGCTTGGATGTATGCATAGTTTACAATACCGTATAAATGTTAATATCAATAGAGCATGCATTTTCCGCAGAACATAACGTTGATTTAAACCACGTTTTACTTCAACGACTTGTTTTGTGCATATGGTTTAAGTTGATACATTTCGCTTACCATACATGATACATTTTGGGATTACACATTACATGGTTTACATTGAACATAAATATTTGACATGATTTACACAATAACACTTGACATTTGGGTTATACATGAACAATTTACATGGTGGATTGGTTTGGGTAAATGGTTTGAGTAACGTGGAGTATGCAATATGATGCAAACATGGTGGATACGCCGCTGGTACTTCCTATATATAAATGTTTGTATAATATTACATATCTTAGCGTTATCTAAATCATTTCAGTTTAAACATATAACATTTTATACAAATAACATACTTTTCAAAACATCATCTTACAAAACAACTTATCATATTCAACTCATTTTACTTGGTTACTCGTTTAACCTTGCACTTATCTATATATATCATCTGATGTTATCGTTTTTCAAATGATTTACAAAGCAAGACAAAGTACAAGGTTCATGACTGACTGTTATTAAACATTCTTTAAACTCAAGTCATGAATCACATTTTCACAAAACCTATGTATCTCACAGGCATTTTTATGCTGACGTACCTACTTTCACATGTGTTTTCAGGAGCTATTCCATAGGACGATGATCATGATTCTGGGCGGACCTGTGCCTTAGAGCCTAAAAATGAAGTTTGAACTAGCTTAATTATGTTTTGATTTCCGTACTCTCTTTCTAAGACAATGTAACACCTTTGTTTATAAATAAAATACAACTTGTATGCCATGGTTATGAAACAATTTAATTCTGTCCACAACACTCCCCGACGTTTTCCGCCGCGGTTGCATGTTATACGCGGTCGGGGTGTGACAGTTGTGTTTTGATAGAGAAGGTATGTAACACACAAAAGTGCGGTAAATAAAAATGGGTTCGAGTATACTCACAGTTCGTGTTTAGCTAGTAAACACAGACTTGATTGGATTGAAGGGAGCGCATGGAGTTAGCCTGATCATAGAACAGTAGCGTAAGCGTTGAACGGTGCGTAAAGAGAATGTCGGATGGTAGAGTGTTCGAATGATGATCTGGTCGAATGAGTATAACCCATTCGAGTAGATGGTCATCCGAGCGGATGGTCATTCGAACGGATGGCCATTCAAATGAATGCGTTTGTTTTGGAAAATTGTGAAAGATTTAAGTTTAGTCAATTCGTTTAAACTTTGGAAATTATAAAGGGATAGTTCACCTGGTCAGATGGTTATTCGATCGGACGGTCATCCGATCGGATGACCATTCGAGTGAGTGACCTGTTATTTGAGAAACTTCGTAAAATTTCCTAAGTAAAAGTTGAAGTTTAACGGACTTAACGGAGACGACGTGACGACGTGTCAAACAACGGAAACACACCAAGTCCAGCTCTTTCGACCGAGTGGTCTCAGCCCATTCGATCAGACTCACTGTTCTTGATGGAATTTCATGTTTAACCCGTTAATCGGTCATCTCTCTGGTGGAAATCCGTTTTCAAGCCGGCTCTCAACTAGGAAATGAGTAGAGAGTCTGAATGAGTCCAGATTCCATCAGTTTTGAATAGAAAAGTGAAGAAAAGTTGAAGAAAAGTTGAAAACAGTTGAAAAGTGTTGAGATCTTGTTGAGATTCGAGTTAAAACGTGTGAAATCGGTCAGATCTAGAACCAACCTAGATGAAAGGATGATCCTTAACCGTTTCCTAGAGCAAAATGGGTGGAAACCACCTTCAAGAGGTCCAAATCAGTGATTTCAGAGAAAAGGTTGGTGTTTGTGTGTGATCTTGACGGAGAAGATGATGCAGAAGTGATTAATGGTGAAGGTTGTACAAGATTTGAAGAGAAATACTTACGAAATAGCCTTAAATCGCGGGTAAAAGCGACTGAGAGCGACTTGTGTGCGCGTGGTCGGATGGAGGTGTCAAATTAGTGAAAGGAGGTGTACGGGTAGTATTTATAGGGTGAGAGAAGGGTTTAAGTCGGTGAGAGTGGCGTTCGGTCGAATGGCCTTTCGGTCAGATGGCCATCCGAGCGGATGTCCATTCAATCGGTTGTCCATTCGATCAGCCGTGTTGTGCAAGTTAGTTTTCCTACTTTCGTTTCGAGTGTTTAGCGTTGCGTTGCATTACGTTTAAGCGAGTTGTGAGTGTGCATTTGAGCGTGTAAGCGTTGTGTTTAGATAACCAAATGACATTAAACAAATAATCACACAATTATCACACTTAATAACTAAATGCATAAAAGTAAATCCGCGTTTCGAGTTTGTGTTGCGATAACGTTGTGATAGCGTTTAGTCTAAACAAGTGATGTAATACGATAAAATGTGTTAAATAATAAGCGTTATAAAAATGCGTCTGAAATGCGGTAACTGCGTTTTAAATAAGCGTTGTAACATGTGTTGTAATATGCGTTTGAAAACATAGTTAAAATAGTTAACCCATTGCGATAATCGAAATCCAAGGAGTACAAGCGATTACGAATGAAAAGACAATGACAAGTCATGACCCGAAAAGTCGGGTTGTTACAGCCTCCCCTACTTTAGGGAATTTCGACCTGAAATTAAGGTGCAGGCGTAACAAAGTGTTGTGGATATTTAGCTTTCATATCACTTTCGAGTTCCCAAGTGAATTCGGCACCGCGTTTGCATTCCCAGCAAACCTTCACTATAGGAATGCGAGAGCGTCGAAGTTTCTTGGTCTCTCGGTCCATGATTTCTACTGGCTTTTCCACAAAGTGTAGAGTTTCGTTAACTTGCAAATCCTCGAGAGGGACATGCAGATTTTCTTCAGCTAGGCACTTCTTGAGGTTCGAGACGTGGAAAGTCGGATGTACATTACTGAGTTCCTCCGGTAATTCGAGTCGGTAGGTCACTTTGCCAATTCTTTCCAGAATCGTAAAGGGACCAACGTATCATGGCCCTAGCTTTCCTTTCTTGCCGAATCAGATCACCCCCTTCCAAGGTGGAACCTTTAGGAGTATGTGATCACCAACTTCAAACTCAAGGGGCTTGCGGAATTTATCGGCGTAACTCTTTTGACGACTCTGAGCCTTCAAGAGAGTGTCTCTTATTTGGAGGATCTTGTCAGTCGTTTCTTGTAGTAACTCGGGACCCGTAATTTGAGCATCTCCGATCTCGTGCTATACAATACGCGATCGACACTTTCTTCCGTATAATGCCTTAAAGGGTGCCATTTAAATACTAGCGTGATAACTGTTGTTGTACGAGAATTCTACTAAGGGTAAATGCAAATCCCAATTACCACCAAAATCTATAACGCACGAACGAAGCATGTCTTCAAGGGTGCGAATCGTACGCTCAGTCTGACCGTCAGTCTGGGGATGGAATGCGGTACTGAGATTAGGATTAGTACCGAGAGCGGATTGGAAAGTCTCCTAGAGATGTGAAGTAAATCGACCATCGCGGTCAGAGATGATGTCACGAGGTGTATCATTTCGACAAATGACTTCGTCGGTATAGATTCGTGCTAATCGTTCAACCTTATAGTCTTCTCGTATCGGTAGAAAGTTCGTAGATTTCGTAAGACGATCAACGATAACTCAAATGCTATCGTGACCTGATTGCGTGCGAGGGAGTTTCGTAATGAAGTCCATAGCTACACTCTCCCATTTCCACATCGGGATCTCGGGTTGTACGAGTAAGCCAGAGGGTCTGTGATGTTCGGCCTTATCTTTCGAGCAAGTTAGGCATTTCGAAACGTATAGAGCGATATCCTTCTTCATTCATGGCCACCAATACCTGGCACGGAGGTCCTGGTACATTTTGTCGGCACCTGGATGAATGGAATATCGGGATTTGTAGGCTTCAGTCAGCAAAATCTCTCGGAGATTATTGCGACTAGGAATCCAAATGCGATCGAGATAGTGAAAGATACCATTCGGTTTTTTCACTAATTGGTTTTCAGTTCCAAGGATTCTTTCTTCCTTCAGGGTGTTCTCGAGAAAACAAGCATGTTGAGCGTCGCGAATGAGGGCTTCGAGGTCGTGTTAGGCTTGAACATTACGAACAGTATGTAAATAGCTTCGTCGGCTGAGAGCAACAGCAACGACATTTGCTTTGCCTGGGTGGTAGTGTATCTCATAGTCGTAGTCATTAAGAAGTTCAACTCATCTGTGTTGGCGCATATTCAGCTCTTTCTTGTTCAAGATGTGTTGTAGGCTCTTATGGTCGGTGAAGACCGTACACTTGGTACCATACATGTAGTGTCACCAAGTCTTTAAGGCAAAAGCAACTGCACCGAGTTTGAGATCGTGGGTTGTGTAGTTCTTCTCGTGAACTTTGAGTTGGCAAGACGCGTACGCGATAACCTTGTCTCTTTGCATAAGAACACAACCAAGACCTAGGTTAGAGGCATCGCAATAAACAACAAAGTCGTCGATTCCATCGGGTAGCGCGAGTACGGGAGCGTTGCAAAGCATACGCTTAAGAGTTTGGATGGCATCCTCTTGTTCGGCTTCCCAAATGAAAGGCTTGTCTTTATGCGCCAAAGAGATGATAGGAACGACGATTTTAGAGAAATCAACGCTAAATCGACGATAATAACCCACCAATCCGAGGAAAGAATGAACTTCGGATAGGGTTTTTGGCATAATCCAACTCTTAACTGCTTCAATCTTCACGGGATCGACGTGAATACCTTGACTGTTGACAATGTGACCGAGGAATTGAACCTCCTCCAGCCAAAATTCACACTTGGAGAACTTAGCGTAGAGGTGATCCCCTTAGAGAAGTTCGAGTACCAAACGAAGATGTTGCGCATGTTCGGCTTTCGACTTCGAATAGATAAGGATATCATCGATGAACACGATAACGAAGCGATCAAGAAAGGTTTTACACACACGGTTCATCAAAACCATGAAGACCGCGGGTGCGTTGGTAAGACCAAAAGGCATAACGACGAATTCGTAATGTCCATAATGGGTGCGAAAAGCGGTTTTAGGGATCTCTTGTTCCTGAATTCGTAGTTGATGATAACCAGAACGTAGATCGATCTTATAGAAACACGTAGCGCCTTGCAGTTGATCAAATAAGTCGTCAATTCGGGGTAGAGGATAGCGATTCTTGATAATAAGCTTATTGAGTTCCCTATAATCGATGCACATTCGGAACGATCCATCCTTCTTTTTCACGAAAAGGACAGGTGTGCTCCATGGGAATGTGCTAGGGCGTATGAAGCCTTTATCAAGTAATTCCTGGAGTTGACTAGTGGGTTCACGCATTTCGGACGGTGTGAGGCGATAAGGGGCTTTAGCGACAGGGTTAGCTCCAGGAAAAAGGTCGATACGAAAGTCGATATCATGAGTCGGGGGTAGACCGGGTAAATCATCAGGAAAGACATTAGGAAAATCACGAACCATAAGTACCTTTTCCATCGGCTTCTTTTCCTTCTCTGCTACTACGATGTCTACTAAGAAAGCCATGTATTCCTTTCGGAGATACTTGCTTGCTTGGATGCACGACATCAGTTTTAGTTCATTCGAGGATAGTTCACCATAGACACAAAGTTGGTCGCCATTAGATAGAGAGAAACGAATCATCTTTTCTAAACAAACAACTTCAGCACAATTTACACGAAGAAAATCCATGCCTACTATGATGTCGAAACTACCAAGTTGCATCAGAATAAGATCGATCGGGAAAACGTGATTGTTGAGTTCAAGAGTACAATCACGGAGGACAGAACTGATGGTGACGGTTCTTCCGATGGCAATTTCTACGTCGAACGTCGTTGGGAGGTTAACATGCCTACGGTTTAGGAGCTTTTTGAATTCAAACGACACAAAACAGTTATCGGCTCCAGTATCAAATAAACACGAAGCATAAGTACCGTTAACAAGGAACGTACCATTGACAACATTGTTGTCAGTCTGAGCCTGGCGGACATTGATGTTGAAAGTTCTTCCGTGGGCTGCTTACTGTGGTTGTTGCTGCTGCTGCTGCGGCTGTTGTTGTTGTTGTGGTGGTTATGGCTGCGGTTTTTGTTTCACAACTCGATTTGGGCAGATGTTAGCAAAGTGATTAGGTTTACCAACTGAGTAGCAAGCTCGTGCATGAATAGCGGGTGCATGAGCTGCTTGGTTACCTGAATAGCAAGGGCTTGAGCTGGTGGTGCTGGTGGAGCTTGAGCAACTTGTTGGCGTGGGCCTGACGGCAATGAGCAGTAAAATGCCCATAAGCGTTGTAGTTGGCACAGAAGCAACAATTAACCCCTGCAGGGTGATGGTAGGTGCAAGTAGGGCACAGAGGATGTACACCAGTATACGCACGCTTAGCAGGCGGTGCGTTGGTGACGGGTGCTGCGACTTGATGGTTCTGGTTGTTGGGTTGTACGGGGACAGCGTTGAGAGGAGCGGTAGTAGTAGCATAGTTCTTGTTGTAGTTACCCTTTCGCTTGCGATTCTGACGTGAAGACTTTGAAACTTGTGATGTTGTAGTTTCGGTAGCGAGAGTAGCAGTGACCTGGTTGAGATTCTTGATTGAGGTTTTGAAATACCCAGCTAAGGCTCGCTTATCGTTGATCTCTGCTGCGAGTTGGTAAGTCTCCTCAATAGTAGCAGGCTTAGCTGCCTGAACAAAGTCAGCTACATAGTCTGGGAGAGCGCGGGTATATTTCTTGATCGTCATATCAGGTGTTGCCACCTGGCTAGGACAGATGATACTGAGCTGCTTGAAGCGAGCGGTGAGACCAGCGTTGTCACCTCCATCTTGTTTGATCTGCCAGAATTCATTCTCCAACTTTTGAACTTCATGAGGAGGACAAAACTCCTTCATCATAAGCTCCCTGAGTTCCTCCCAAGAAAGACCATAAGCTGAATCATTGTCGTGCCTATTGCGCTCAACAGTCCACCAGTCCAAAGCCCTGGACTAAAAAACTCTAGTAGAATTAACAGTACGTAGGTTTTCTGGGCATGCGCTTTACCTGAAGGTGACTTTGATAGAGTCAAACCACTGGAACATAGTGCTGGGTCCATCTTCACCCGTGAAGTTAGCAGGACCGCAGGCCTTGAATTTCTTAAAGCTAAAAGGAGCTTTAGGAACGTCGCTCTTGGACTCAACAGACGATTTACTGCTGACCTCGTTGATCTCACTGACGATCTGAGGTATGACTTTAGCCATTTCCTTGGCTACCCGGAAGCAATGCGCTTGTTAGCATGGTTATGTCGAGTGGCGCATTGAGTATGCGATCCAAATGACGACATTGTCTGCAGCAGACATCGTCATAGGATTTAGAAGAGATTCGATTATATCGGGGTTAGTTTTGAAAAGTCTAGCCTTTAACCAACATACTTATTATTATTATTATTAGGTAAAGCTCAGGAACACGTAGGCACACAAGCACATAGGGACATAAACCACATAGGCACATAAACCACATAGGCACGTATACACATAGGCACGTAAGCACGTAGGAGCACATAATTCACATATTTTGCACGTATTCATCTATATTTTGCACGTATTCACCTACATATTTTGCACGTATTCACCTATCTTTCAAGGTTGGCGTTGCGCGATTGAGAGTTGTACGCGAGATAGCGAGTAGCGTAAGCGAGTAGCGTAGCGAGTGGTGTAGCGCATAGCGTCGAGTGTAGCGTATGGGAGTTCTTAGTTTGAGTTGCAATTGGTTGGTGTTTGAGATTACGAGAAGCCGTGCGAATTGTGTGCGTTTAGTAGAGCGGTTAGCGGAAAACGATAAAGTCTCCAAAATCGAATCATATAAACATGTAAACACATAAAATCGATAACTCATAAAATCAGCGGCTGCGGGCTCAGAATCGAAATGGAGTGTGCCCTAGGTGTTAGGCATCGACTACCTAAAGTGGTTTAACCATTCACAACAACCTCGAGCACACGCTTTGGCCTAATAGACTGTGCTCTCGCCGACATACGGTGAACGACACTAATTCTTCTGGTTACTATGTGACTTGAGTCGTTAGAACAATCGAGACTTTGGTGAGAGTTTTGTAAATCATTAAGGTGCGGGTTTCACGCCTGACTTAACAACTTGCCCCAAGACACTCTTTTACCAAATGGATTTGAGAGTTCCAATAGATAGAAGGAAAGGGAGATTTCTATTGAGATGCGGGTGTCACTCCTAACTCAATGAAGTTTCTCGTGCTGAGAGTAAAAATACGCGTAGAGTGAGCGATCTCATCGAGAGTTCTTGGATTTCACACCTAATCTCGCCTCAATCACTCGTTTGTGTTAAGCGAGTGTTTTCGAAAACGTGTGTGTTGTGTTAGCCTTAGGAAAGGCAAATATGCATTTTCAGCCTTAGGAAAGGCTCCTTCGTGCGAAGCTGTAGTATGCCGTGTTCGCACAAAGATGTAGTTTTCTTGAGTTCGAACGAGAGTATCAAGAGTAGGTTCGTACGAAACTCCTATTGGGTTCGTAGGAATGGTCTGTTGGTACTTAGACTATAGACTAGGTCAATCCTAAGACTCGACCTAATTCCCTATAGTTATGGCTCTGATACCAATCTATCACACCTCAACCGGTGGCGGAATCATCGGGGCGTGGCACTGAGCAAAACAAATTGTTCAAAAGAATCCATAACAACTATTAAATGACAATATATTTAACGTTAATATCCCATACTACTAACCTATAAAGCAATAACAGTCATTACAGATAGTGAGTCTCATAAACAAATACTATTCCGACAACTCAGATTTATTTAGCGTATTTCTAGACTTCCTAACTTGATTCACCAAGCATAGTGTCCTATCAACCTGTCACATACGTTAAAATAAAGTCAATACATAAAATGTAAAGGTGAGTACACAAGTTTGCATAGCATATAGTATGAGAAAGCGTTCTACGCATAAAGAGCATGTATCACGTAACATGCGAAGCATGTATCTACCAAACAATGATTACAACTTAATGACGAGACTGCATTGTAGAGTATGCGCGACACATGTTTAGCGAACACGTGAAGTAAAGTGATGTGATCCCTAGCAACCCATGTCCATGACAGGTGCTGAGTCCAAACTATAGTACTATCGTTGCTAGAGGCGGTATAGTGTAACACTGTATAAGCATAGTACAAGCATTCATAGATCACGTATAGCATGCGGGAGCGGTTAGCGTTAAAAGTGTTTGCGTTGTGTGTTGTTGTGTTTTGATAGAGAACGTATGTAACACCCAAAAGTGCATTAAATAAAAATAGGTTCGAGTATACTCACAGTTCTGTTAAGCTAGTAAACACAGACTTGAGTGGATTGAAGGGAGCGCGTGGAGTTAGCCTGATTATAGAACAGTAGCGTAAGCATTGAACAGTGCGTAAACGGAATGTCGGATGGTAGGGTGTTCGAATGATGATCCGGTCGAATGAGTATAACGCATCCGAGCGGATGACCATTCGAACGGATGGCCATTCGAATGAGTGCGTTTGTTTTGGAAAATTGAGAAAGTTTGAAGTTTAGTTAATTCATTTTAACTTTGGAAATTATAAAGGGATAATTCACCTGGTATGATGGCCATTCGATCGGATGGTCATCCGATCGGATGGCCATTCGAGTGAGTGACCTGTTATTTGAGAAACTTTGTAAAATTTCCCAAGTAAAATTGAAGTTTAATGGAGTTAACGTAGACGACGTTGTCACACCCCGACGGCGTTAAAACAACGAAATCGCGGCGGAAACGTCGGGGAGTGTCGTGGCAGAAATATTGTTTCACAACCATGGATACAAAAGTTTCGTTTTATTGATTCATTTAATAATTTACATTGTCTTAAAACAAAATAAACAAGTTACACATCGTGTATCATTATTATTAGGTCACTAAGGCCTCGTTCAGATCCTATGTGAATCATGCATCCTAGCAATCAACATCATGCAACACCACCTCAAACATATGTGAAAACAAAGTTAGCAAACAAATGCTGGCGAGCACATAGGTTTTATGAGAGTGTTGGATTCATGGCTCGTTTACATGTTGTAGTACCTCATTAGACTACAAGAGTCAAAAGTACAAACCTCGTTTTGAAAAGTGTATTGCAACATAATTAACCAACTCAAATCAAGTTGGTTGTAGTTTATAAAATCTCGCAGCCATGATTCTTAACCCAAAACATTTGTTTAAGTAAACAAATCGTAAAACATCTCGTAAAAACTCGTTAATAAAACTCGTATGGTTTATATCATTTAGAAAACCTCCCTGTGTAAATAATGCCACGGAATATAATATGATAAAAGCACTTATATATAAGAAGTACCAGCGGCGTATCTACCATGCTTTTATCATGTTACACCCGTCCCATTACCTAATCACCACCCAAAACCAATCATTTGTTCAAATCGTTTAACTTGTACCAATCGTTTCCAAAATCGTTTCAAATCATTTAACTCGTCCCAAAATCGTTCTTGTTTTAATTGTGAAAACTACTTTTGGTCGCCTCGCTAATAACATCCAAACCTTCGCAACTCGTCCCTCGTTCAACTCGAATTAACAAACCACCAAAGGGTAAGTTAACAATCACAGATACGGTCGTTACCCATAACCCCCACACATGTGACAACTGTGTTCTGTAATCTCTGTACGATGTAAAACAATGGTGATTATCAATAAAGCAATGTGCTTTAGTGTTAATATATGTGTATTTGTGTTTGACAATTTTACAATTTGATTCGATTTCGACTTCAAACTTTAAATCACTTTCTGGAAGGTTATACGCAAACTGGTGCTTAAACGCAATCAGTTTAACGCGACCTACATTCCGGAACTGTGACGTAAGCCAAACATACCCTAAATATCCCTTACATTACTTAGAAATAAGTTTCGAAGGATTCAGTATGGCGAAAACATGTTTATTTGAACTAAAGAACTAATTACGACAAAACTGCGAAACGAACGTTGGTGACCGCCCGGATAATATTTAAATCCCACAAATATTCTGTTATGATTAAAATCTTATTTTAGTCAGGTTCGTGTTGAAAAATAAATTAAAACGCTTAAAAACGTTATTTTCCAAGTTTAAGCACGTACTGCGTGTTTCTGCGCGACACGGTGCTTTTACTGCGAAACGCGGACAACGCAGCCAGTCTTGGCAACTGAAATTTATTTCAGTAATATTTTGGCGAGTTTATTTTTATAGAATAATAAAAATAAATTGGAACTCCATAAATCGGGATTTAAACGCTAGATAAAATACCCGGTACCCGATTAAACACCTACTTCTATCTTACTTACCAACAAAATTACACTCTACCCCCCCTCCCCCATATGCATATACGATTGTAATATATTGGGAGGCCCCACCTTTGATTTGTGAAATCTTGTTATATTCTCAAGATCTAGCAAAATATATTTCTTGATCTTTCCTAGATTTTTTTAGAGATATGAAAGATCTTGCAAGATATATATGTAACATCTTATATCTTCTATATCTTCCATAATCTTTCAAAGATCCTACAAAATCCATTTTTTTTTATCTTTCTTGGATATTATGAGATCTTGAGATTTGATTTAGATCTTGCCCTATAAATACACCATACTTTACACTTCACTTCACACTCAACACTCCAAATCCTCCTCTCTCTCCTCCCAAAACCGTAAACACCCCACCACCTCCATTATCATCTTCTTCAACTTTGTTCTTCAAGTTTAAACCCCATTCCAAGCTAGTTTCAAGTTGGTGTGAAGATCCAAAGGAGTTTCCAAGGTGATTTCAAGTGATTTCAAGCTCCATCTCATCAAAAACTCACTTGTACCTAGAAGGTATAAAGTTTATGTTTAAATCATATACTTTGTTCTTGATGGTTGGAAGTTTCTCTTGAAATCTTGGAATTTTTCACTAAACTTGAAATCTAAAAGAAATGGGTGTTGAAACAAATGAAAATGGTGGTGATATATATGTATGTATAACCATACATATATATGTGTGTGTATGAGCCTTGAAGTTGATTTCTTGTTGAATACTTGTTTATATTGTTACATGTTCTTGAATAATAGTTTAAATGCATGTAATTGATGATCTATGTATGATATATTTGATGCATTTAGATTAACATAAAATGTTGATGTTATGATAGTATGCTTTAGATACTTGTACATGAAGAAATATGTCGATTTAAAGCTCAAGAATGATGAAAAATGGTTATATGACAAAAACTGTTTTAGATCAGGTTACAAGCACTAAAAATGACCTTATTTGGTATATTATAAGGGCATGAAACTTTGACGTAGGTTTGGTAGCATTGCATGTTGTACATATAGCTTAAAAAGTGATAAAATATGTGAAATTCACATTATTTATATGCTCTATTTAAGACCTGCACTATTGAGAGTATAACCATTATTTTATTCAGTAAATAACATGGGTTGTATCAAAATTTCAAGTCATTTCGATTTGGGATGGTTCGGGTAACGTTTGATGCAAAACTATGCGGTAAAACGGTTAAAAATCGCCTTTTCGGAGGATTTTTATTAAACTGTTTTTGATCAGTAACCAAACTGATATTTTTGATATAAAAACAAGTATTTTAACTAATACTAAGTTTACTTGGTGTTCGGTTAGTCATACGTGGCTTCCGACGTCCAAAAATGTTACCGAAACTCTAAAATTAGTGTTTTTCAACATAAATAGAATGGGTTGTTCATAAGTAAATTTAATGTGTCACAATGTGCTATGTGTTTTACAATATGTGTATGATGATGTGTTAGTGTTGACAAGATTATGCATATTACGCTTGAGTATATGTATATATACAAATACACCAAAATAATCAAAAATAATAACTTTTCGAGAAAACTCAAAGTTATGTGAAAATTCTAAGTATCGGAGAAACTTCGGTATTTATGTGAATTTTGATTATTAAAATCATCCTTACTTTATTTAGGACGCATAAACAATTTGAGGGATTGTGTTAACATTTAAAAACGCACCCAAGGTGAGTACATAGTCCCCTCTTTTACTGTTTTCAATTGTTTTGGGGTGATTCATATGTACAAAGCGAATTTCAAAGTTTAAACGAGGATTTCAATAACGATTAAGGTGGTTTATACAAATCTAATAACGATTTCGATAAGGTGTACACGACTTGTTGGTTGTAGTTACATAACGAATGACATTCATTAGCATTGATCAAGCCGACCAGTATTAGGTTATGGTACCATAGGATCTGACAAATCCCGTTATTGCACTGCACCCATGGTTATGTGTGGGGGTTGTGGGTAACGACTGAATCTGATAATTGTTAACTTACCCTTTGGAGGTTTGTTAATGCGAAAACGAGTTGAACAATAAACGAGTCACACAGGTTTGAATGTTATTAGCGAGACGACAAAAAGTAGTTTCACTATTAAAACGAATACGATTTTGAGACGAGTTAAACGATTTGAAACGGGATACACGAGGTGAAACGAGTAAACGAATTAAACGATTGGTTTTGGGCAATTATTAGCTAATGGGACGGGTGTAGTATGATAGTATCATCGTAGATGCGCAGCTGGTACATCTTATATATAAAAGTGCTTCTATCATATTACCTTGCGTGTCGTTATTTAGCTCACCGAGGAAACGATTTTGAACACATATCACACAACGATGTTTTTCTAAGAGACATAAACTATACGAGTTTTTACGAGATGTTTTACAAGTTGATTTTCAAAAGAAAATGTTTTTGGGTTAAGAATCATGGCTACGAGGTTTTATAAACTATAACCCGCTTGATTCGAGTTGGTCAATTAAGTTGCAATATTATACTCTTTTCAAAACAAAGTTTTTAATAAAGTATTGCAACACTTAACTAGCCATGAATTCGACACTCCTATAAAACCTATGTACTCGCCAGCATTTCTTTGCTGACTAAGTTTTTACATATGTTTCAGGTGTTGATACTTGAATGACTGCTAGGATGCATGTGTCACATAGGATCTGGACGAGGCCTTAGTGACATAATAACTATGATAGACAATATAAAACTTGTTTATTCTATGTTATAACAATGCAATGCTTAATGTTATCAATAAAACGCAACACTTTTTGTATCCATGGTTGTGAAACGATTGCTTCTGTTACAACACTCCCCGATGTTTCCGCCACGGTTTGTTGTCCTACGTGGTCGGGGTGTGACAGAAGAGTTGGTATCAGAGCCAATGGTTATAGGGAATTAGGTTATTAGTAATGCTTGACCTAGACTATAACTTTAGATTTTAAAACAATACCGTCACCTATCCTTAGGTGATAACCACAACGAGAACACAAATCCGAATCTGCTTCGAAAATTAATCATCTGTTCTAGGATGATTGATTACTAGGTTTTGAACCCACTGTTTTATGGCTTTGAACCCTTCCAGTTTGATTCATATTTGGCTTAGTGCCTTTTGAATTTTCAAAATCTCGTCAAAGTTTGGGTTAAAATAATGTGAACACATGCAAACTGGAAGAGTGAATGCCTGTACCCTGAGTTTTCTGTCTAAGGCTAGAGTGTTCGTACAAATCCACATAATCGGACCAGTCACTCTTACCTGGGAACTCTTGGGGTGAGTGTTCACTTATAGGCGAGCATGTCTTCGCGACGCATTATTTTGATTCATTTACTTTGATTAGTCACTGCGTGTCATTTGTTTGTTTGAGGTAACGAACAAATGATCGCCTTCCTTGTGTTCTGTCGATGTTTTCAATACCTTTCTTGTTTATCCGAATGTCAATGCGAACGCGAATCCCGCCCATGGACGAGCGTACAATTTGAATGCAAACGAAGCGAGGGCCGACAACGAGGTTGTCAACGGTACGTTTCTTGTTAATAATCAACCCGCATCTATTCTTTTTGATTCTGGTGCCGATCGTAGTTTTGTTTCGTTATCTTTTGAACCTTTGCTTGCGATACCTAGAACTAAATTGAGGAAACCCTTATCTGTCGAAATTGCTAGTGGGAAACCTCTTGTTCTCGATTCTGTTATTCGTGATTGTCAGTTGAACCTTGATAACCACCTTTTTCCTATTGACCTCACGCCAATGCAACTTGGGAGCTTCGACGTCATCGTTGGAATGGATTGGTTAACCAAACATCACGCTGAGGTGGTTTGTTTCGATAAGATTGTTCGTATTCCTCTTCCGTCTGGCGATGTTTTGGAAGTTCGTAGAGAGAAGCCATCTGGCGGTTTGAAGCTTATGTCGTGTACAAAGGCCCAAAGATATTTGAGAAAGGGATATGTTGCTTTTCTAGCACATGTCACCGAGGAGAGAAGCAAAAGTAAGAGTATCCAGGATATTCCGATTGTTCGGGATTATCCAGAGGTGTTTCCCGATGAACTGCCTGGTTTGCCTCCAGTTCGTCAAGTTGAGTTTCATATCGACCTTGTACCTAATGCCAACCCGATTGCGAAAGCACCTTATCGTCTTGCACCGTTAGAGATGCAAGAGTTATCAAAACAGCTTCAAGAGTTATCTAATAAAGGATTCATCCGTCCGAGTTATTCACCTTGGGGAGCTCCTGTCCTCTTCGTGAAAAAGAAAGATGGGTCTTTTCGAATGTGTATCGATTATCGTGAGCTTAATAAGCTTACCATCAAGAATCGATATCCCCTACCTCGAATTAATGATCTCTTTGACCAGCTACAAGGTGCTTCATGTTTTTCTAAGATCGATCTGCGTTCTGGGTATCATCAACTTCGTGTTCTCGAAGAAGATATTCCCAAAACTGCTTTCCGCACGAGATATGGGCATTACGAGTTCACAGTCATGCCTTTTGGCTTGACGAATGCTCCAGCTATCTTTATGGACTTAATGAATAGTGTCTGTAAACCTTATTTAGATAGTTTCATTATTGTGTTCATCGACGATATCCTCATTTATTCGAAGACTCGAGCCGATCACGAGCAACACCTTCGCTTAACGTTGGAACTCCTTAAGAAGGAACAACTTTTCGCTAAATTCTCCAAGTGTGAATTCTGGCTTAAAGAAGTTCAGTTTCTAGGTCATATAGTCAACGAGCAGGGTATTCATGTGGATCCATCCAAGATTGCTGCTATTAAGGAGTGGAATACACCGACAACGCCGACAGAGATTCGATCTTTTCTTGGTCTTGCTGGTTATTATTATCGATTCATTTCTAATTTCTCGAAGATTGCGGTTCCACTCACAGCTTTGACTCAGAAGAATAAGCCTTTTGAGTGGGGACCCAAGCAAGAAGAAGCGTTCCAAACGCTGAAGCAGAAATTATGTAATGCTCCTGTTCTATCTCTGCCTGAGGGAAACGATGATTTCGTTGTCTATTGCGATGCATTCAACTTAGGCCTTGGTTGCGTCCTCATGCAACGAGGTAAAGTTATTGCATATGCATCTCGACAGCTGAAAATCCACGAGAAGAACTATACGACTCATGATCTCGAGTTAGGAGCTGTGGTTTTCGCGCTTAAGATCTGGAGACACTACCTCTATGGAACGAAGTGTGTGGTTTTCATAGACCACAAAAGTCTTCAGCATATTCTTAATCAGAAAGAGCTGAACATGAGGCAACGACGTTGGGTTGAACTCTTGAACGATTACGATTGCGAAATTCTCCTGGTAAGGCGAATGTCGTGGCCGACGCGCTTTGTCGAAAAGAGCGAGTCAAGCTTCATTCCGTTCAAACACTATCTGATCTTCAATCTCGTGTTCTTCAAGCTCAGCAATTTTGTGTTTCACAGAAGTTGATGGTTATGGAATTACCACATCAGCTTGAGCTTAAACTCGAAGCAAAAAGCGATGGTTTGCTTTATTTCAAGGATCGTTTGTGGATTCCGAAACAAGACGATCTCCGCACCCTAGTGATGGACGAATCTCACAAGTCCCGATATTCTATCCATCCTGGTGCTGATAATATGTACAAGGATCTTCGTACTAAGTTCTGGTGGCCTGGTATGAAGAAAGATGTTGCCTTGTACGTATCGAAATGCCTAACTTGTCTTAAAGTCAAGGCTGAACATCAACGACCTTCTGGTTTGCTTGTACAACCAGAGATACCGGCTTGGAAGTGGGAGAGCATTGCGATGGATCTCATCACTAAGCTACCGCGTACTTCTAAAGGTCATGATGCTATCTGGGTTTTTATCGATCGATTAACGAAGTCAGCTCATTTTCTCCCGATTCGCGAAGATCTATCTGCTGATAAACTTGCAAAGATTTATGTTAATGAGATTGTTTCACGACATGGTGTTCCTTTGGATATCATTTCTGATCGTGATGCTCGATTTTCATCTCATTTCTGGAAAACCATGCAATCTGCTATGGGAACCCAACTAAATCTAAGCACTGCTTATCATCCCCAAATAGATGGTCAATCCGAGAGGACAATTCAAACTTTGGAGGATATGCTTAGAGCATGCGTGATATACTTTAGTGGTAATTGGGATTCTCATCTGCCAATGATCGAGTTCTCTTACAACAATAGTTATCATGCTAGCATTAAAATGGCACCATTCGAAGCTCTCTACGGTCGAAAATGTCGTTCACCTGTCTGTTGGAACGAGGCCGGTGAAGCTCAGCTTACTGGACCTGTGCTCGTTCTGGAAACAACGGACAAAATCAAGAAAATCCGCGATAATCTTGTGACCGCTAGAAGCCGTCAAAAGAGTTATGCAGATTTGGGACGCAAGCCCATGGAATTTCAAACCGGAGCCCTGATTTGATTCCTGGGATGCTTTAAATACCCGTGTCCAAAGATAACAAATTAAAGGTCAAGTTAAACGATTAATGCGATTATGTGTTTAGGTGTTCTCTTTTATTATGAGATCCGATTTTCGTTATCCAAATCCTCATAGAATCTTCCATATCCTCATATGAGGGATTCATAATAGGATATCAAAAGGTACTATCTTAAATCCTTAATGGGTTTCTAGGTGGTAGTTAAGACCCTTGGATTATATAGTACAATTCCATGATTCGAAAATAGACCCTTGAGTGGTCTAGTTAAAGATTGATTCAGAATCTGGTTAAGAGTGGCATGTGATGATACAGCTGAAAGGACCCTATGGTGGCCCAGTCACACTCATCACAGGTTCATTCATTTGGTTTTTCCCCTACACATTATTAAATGCACTGTGTGGACTATGCAAGGATGACGTAATTAAGGACGCGTACATAATTATAAAAATTCAGTGCACAGAAACTACGGTAAGATTTATCATGTGTAAGAACCAATAGTGACAACAATAACGAAATGTGAACAATGTAATGAAGGTACGGTGGACGCACCAATGACGCTTCATATACTTGTATATAAGTGTCCCTCTTGCCTTGCAAGCATAATGTTATTTAAAGTTACTTAGAAGTTCGGAACCCTAACCGGTGTTGTTTTATCTTTTCGACTTCATGTTTCAAGCTTTCACAAGTTTCCTCTAAATAAAATTTCGGGACGAAATTTCCTAAAGTAGGGGAGACTGTGACAACTGTGTTCTGTAATCTCTGTACGATGTAAAACAATGGTGATTATCAATAAAACAATGTGCTTTAGTGTTAATATATGTGTATTTGTGTTTGACAATTTTACAATTTGATTCGATTTCGACTTCAAACTTTAAATCACTTTCTGGAAGGTTATACGCAAACTGGTGCTTAAACGCAATCAGTTTAACGCGACCTACATTCCGGAACTGTGACGTAAGCCAAACATACCCTAAATATCCCTTACATTACTTAGAAATACGTTTCGAAGGATTCGGTATGGCGAAAACATGTTTATTTGAACTAAAGAACTAATTACGACAAAACTGCGAAACGAACGTTGGTGACCGCCCGGATAATATTTAAATCCCACAAATATTCTGTTATGATTAAAATCTTATTTTAATCAGGTTCGTGTTGAAAAATAAATTAAAACGCTTAAAAACGTTATTTTCCAAGTTTAAGCACGTACCGCGTGTTTCTGCGCGACACAGTGCTTTTACTGCGAAACGCGGACAACGCAGCCAGTCTTGGCAACTGAAATTTATTTCAGTAATATTTTGGCGAGTTTATTTTTATAGAATAATAAAAATAAATTGGAACGCCATAAATCGGGATTTAAACGCTAGATAAAATACCCGGTACCCGATTAAACACCTACTTCTATCTTACTTACCAACAAAATTACACTCTACCCCCCCTCCCCCATATGCATATACGATTGTAATATATTGGGAGGCCCCACCTTTGATTTGTGAAATCTTGTTATATTCTCAAGATCTAGCAAAATATATTTCTTGATCTTTCCTAGATTTTTTTAGAGATATGAAAGATCTTGCAAGATATATATGTAACATCTTATATCTTCTATATCTTCCATAATCTTTCAAAGATCCTACAAAATCCATTTTTTTTTTATCTTTCTTGGATATTATGAGATCTTGAGATTTGATTTAGATCTTGCCCTATAAATACACCATACTTTACACTTCACTTCACACTCAACACTCCAAATCCTCCTCTCTCTCCTCCCAAAACCGTAAACACCCCACCACCTCCATTATCATCTTCTTCAACTTTGTTCTTCAAGTTTAAACCCCATTCCAAGCTAGTTTCAAGTTGGTGTGAAGATCCAAAGGAGTTTCCAAGGTGATTTCAAGTGATTTCAAGCTCCATCTCATCAAAAACTCACTTGTACCTAGAAGGTATAAAGTTTATGTTTAAATCATATACTTTGTTCTTGATGGTTGGAAGTTTCTCTTGAAATCTTGGAATTTTTCACTAAACTTGAAATCTAAAAGAAATGGGTGTTGAAACAAATGAAAATGGTGGTGATATATATGTATGTATAACCGTACATATATATGTGTGTGTATGAGCCTTGAAGTTGATTTCTTGTTGAATACTTGTTTATATTGTTACATGTTCTTGAATAATAGTTTAAATGCATGTAATTGATGATCTATGTATGATATATTTGATGCATTTAGATTAACATAAAATGTTGATGTTATGATAGTATGCTTTAGATACTTGTACATGAAGAAATATGTCGATTTAAAGCTCAAGAATGATGAAAAATGGTTATATGACAAAAACTGTTTTAGATCAGGTTACAAGCACTAAAAATGACCTTATTTGGTATATTATAAGGGCATGAAACTTTGACGTAGGTTTGGTAGCATTGCATGTTGTACATATAGCTTAAAAAGTGATAAAATATGTGAAATTCACATGATTTATATGCTCTATTTAAGACCTGCACTATTGAGAGTATAACCATTATTTTATTCAGTAAATAACATGGGTTGTATCAAAATTTCAAGTCATTTCGATTTGGGATGGTTCGGGTAACGTTTGATGCAAAACTATGCGGTAAAACGGTTAAAAATCGCCTTTTCGGAGGATTTTTATTAAACTGTTTTTGATCAGTAACCAAACTGATATTTTTGATATAAAAACAAGTATTTTAACTAATACTAAGTTTACTTGGTGTTCGGTTAGTCATACGTGGCTTCCGACGTCCAAAAATGTTACCGAAACTCTAAAATTAGTGTTTTTCAACATAAATAGAATGGGATGTTCATAAGTAAATTTAATGTGTCACAATGTGCTATGTGTTTTACAATATGTGTATGATGATGTGTTAGTGTTGACAAGATTATGCATATTACGCTTGAGTATATGTATATATACAAATACACCAAAATAATCAAAAATAATAACTTTTCGAGAAAACTCAAAGTTATGTGAAAATTCTAAGTATCGGAGAAACTTCGGTATTTATGTGAATTTTGATTATTAAAATCATCCTTACTTTATTTAGGACGCATAAACAATTTGAGGGATTGTGTTAACATTTAAAAACGCACCCAAGGTGAGTACATAGTCCCCTCTTTTACTGTTTTCAATTGTTTTGGGGTGATTCATATGTACAAAGCGAATTTCAAAGTTTAAACGAGGATTTCAATAACGATTAAGGTGGTTTATACAAATCTAATAACGATTTCGATAAGGTGTACACGACTTGTTGGTTGTAATTATATAACGAATGACATTCATTAGCATTGATCAAGCCGACCAGTATTAGGTTATGGTACCATAGGATCTGACAAATCCCGTTATTGCACTGCACCCATGGTTATGTGTGGGGGTTGTGGGTAACGACTGAATCTGATAATTGTTAACTTACCCTTTGGAGGTTTGTTAATGCGAAAACGAGTTGAACAATAAAGGAGTCACACAGGTTTGAATGTTATTAGCGAGACGACAAAAAGTAGTTTCACTATTAAAACGAATACGATTTTGAGACGAGTTAAACGATTTGAAACGGGATACACGAGGTGAAACGAGTAAATGAATTAAACGATTGGTTTTGGGCAATGATTAGCTAATGGGACGGGTGTAGTATGATAGTATCATGGTAGATGCGCCGCTGGTACATCTTATATATAAAAGTGCTTCTATCATATTACCTTGCGTGTCTTTATTTAGCTCACCGAGGAAACGATTTTGAACACATATCACACAACGATGTTTTTCTAAGAGATATAAACTATACGAGTTTTTACGAGATGTTTTACAAGTTGATTTTCAAAAGAAAATGTTTTTGGGTTAAGAATCATGGCTACGTGGTTTTATAAACTATAACCCGCTTGATTCGAGTTGGTCAATTAAGTTGCAATATTATACTCTTTTCAAAACAAAGTTTTTAATAAAGTATTGCAACACTTAAACTAGCCATGAATTCGACACTCCTATAAAACCTATGTACTCCCCAACATTTCTTTGTTGACTAAGTTTTTACATATGTTTCAGGTGTTGATACTTGAATGACTGCTAGGATGCATGCGTCACATAGGATCTGGACGAGGCCTTAGTGACATAATAACTATGATAGACAATATAAAACTTGTTTATTCTATGTTAAGACAATGCAATGCTTAATATTATCAATAAAACGCAACACTTTTTGTATCCATGGTTGTGAAACGATTGCTTCTGTTACAACACTCCCCGATGTTTCCGCCACGGTTTGTTGTCCTACGTGGTCGGGGTGTGACAACACATAACCATTGGTGTAGTCTGATAACGGGATTTGTCAGATCCTATGGTACCATAACATAATACTGGCCGGTTTGATCAATGTTAATGAATGTTATTCGTTATTTAACTACAACTAACAAGTTCGTTCACATTATCGAAATCGTTATTTGTTTAATATAAACCATTTTAATCGATTTTGAAACCATCGTTTAAACCTCGAAATCATTTAACACATATGAATCACCCCAAAACAATTGAATACAGTAAAATAGGGGAACTATGTACTCACATCGAAGTGCAAAGTATCCTCAATCCAAAGAATTCAACAAGCTCAAGCAAAACAAAGAAATTCATGTAGCACCTAGTAATCGAATCACTAGTCTAATAAATCGACACCTATATTGGAAGATCGGACAGAATAAGGTTTCGTAAACCAAATGAGTATTGGAACTCATGTGATATGGTTTAACAAAGCCTACATTCTAAATCGGAACCTATCCTAAGTGCTTTCGACCCGTTACGACCCCTTAAGGTAGCTTACGCTACATTAACGCATCGTTCGCTTAAACGCGCGTTTGAGACGTCTAACTAGTCCTATGACAAGTATTATATGCCCTAACATGTTTAAATATGTTGCATAATCAGTTAAGTGACAAAAGTTTAAGTTGCATATGCTTAAAATCGAATTATGCTTGAAAAGGGCATTTTTGTCATTTTCCTAAGGCATATAAACTACCTATCATACAACTACTTAAACTAAGTGACCATAAGGTATAACCTCGGAAGGTTATTGTTGGTGCAGTTGTCTGTCAACTACATCTTAGTTCGAGTCTTAGGTTAGGGCAGATTGTATCGTACACGAAAATCGAGAAATCATGTATTAGATAGGTCCGCTTATATGTCATGTCAGGAGGTCCGCTTATGTGTCACTCATATAGGTTCACTTATATGAACATATGAGGGTCCGCTTATATGGATATGTTCATATAAGCGAACCATCCAAGCCTATATATAGGTGACTTATAAGCGGAACTAGGTAGCAGTTGTGTTGTGTAACAACGAAGCCCTGCCAGTTTGTCTCCAGAGCTTGTAAATTGTTAGCAGATCAATAAAAGAGACATTAAATAGTGAAATCAAGCTAAACAAAGATTGAATCAATGAATTCCGCCTCTGATTCAGTCTGAGCACTCTTCTGATCGACTCGTCAGGTCGTCTAACGATCCTACATGTGGTATCAGAGCTCAGGAGGAAGATTTCTTATCGTTTAGCTCGTTTTCGCTCAAAAATTCTGATTTCTACACCTTCTTTCATTAGTTCAGGGAGTTTTACTGGTCAAAATTGGGTCAAAATTTCACAGATCGTAGGTTATTGGACATTGATAAACCCTTGAAAGTTTCAGACTAAAATACGGACTAAAAATGGGTAAAATCATCTTCGGATTTAGATTCGCTTATTCAGACATTTGAGTAGATCCGCTTTTGTGACCATTCAAGTTCGCTTATTCGGACACATTTTCAGTAGATGCACTTCAAATTGCATCACAGGTCCGCTCCAAAGACACTTTATTTGGAGGTCCGCTCAAGAGGTTCGCTTTTAGGGACTTGATTGTTGAAGGTCGCTCAAGATGTCACACCCCGACCGCGTGTAACATGCAACCGTGGCGGAAAACGTCGGGGAGTGTTGTGGACAGAATTAATTGTTATACAACCATGGAAATTAAAGTTACATTTTATTTATCAAACACGGGTGTTACATTGTCTTAAAAGGAAGTACAGAATTCAAAACATAGTTATACTAGTTCTATCTTCATTTTTTTAGTCTCTAAGGCACAGGTCCGCCCTAGTATCGTGATCAACATCATATGGAATAGCTCCTGAAAACACATGTGAAAGTAGGTACGTCAGCATAAAAATGCCTGTGAGATACATAGGTTTTGTGAAAGTGGGATTCATGACTTGAGTTTTAAAGAAATGTTTAATAACAGTCAGTCATGAACCTTGTAATGTGTCTTGCTTTGTAAACCATTTGAAAAACGATAATATCAGATGATATGTATAGATGAACGTAAGGTTAAATGAATAACCTAGTAAAATGAGTTGAATAAGATAAGTTGTTTTGTAAGACAATGTTTTATGAAAGGTATGTTATTTGTTTAAAATGTTATATGTCTAAACTGAAATGATTTAGATAACGCTAAGATATGTAATATTATACAAACATTTATATATAGGAAGTACCAGCGGCGTATCCACCATGTTTGCATCATATTACATACTCCACGTTACTCAAACCATTTACCCAAACCATCCACCATGTAAGATTGTTCTTGTATAACTCAATTGTCAAGTGTTATTGTGTAAATCATGTCAAATGTCTATGTTCAATGTAAACCATGTAATGTGTATCCCAAAATGTATCATGTACGGTAAGCGAAATGTATCAACTTAAACCATATGTAAAATGCACAAAACAAGTCGTTGAAGTAAAACGTGGTTTAAATCAACGTTATGTTCTGTGGAAAAATGCATGCTCTATTGATATTAACATTTATGCGGTATTGTGAAATATGCATACATCCAAGCCTTGAGACTGTGGCGATAAACCCTTAAACAAATTAAAGGTTTATCTAAGTTATGTATATCGAATTCGGTTATTCCTTACAATCCTATCAAACCAAGGATTTCAGGAACGGGAGTTGTCAATTCCTATGGTACCACTACCTACTAACGAACGGTGTGATCAATGTTAATGAATGTATTGTCCCATGTTAAACAAACCAAATGTCATAACAAAATGAAGGCATGTGATGTAAACAATTATACTAAGTATGCTAAGTAAACATACGAAGCAGAAATGCTCATGTAAATCAATGTGCCCATATGCTGAGTAAACATATGCAGTAGAAATGTTCATGTAAATCAATGTGCCCATATGTTGAGTAAACATATGCAGCAGAAATGTTCATGTAAATCAATGTGTCCATATGCTGAGTAAACATATGCAACAGAAATGTTCATGTAAATCAATGTGTCCATATGCTGAGTAAACATATGCAACAGAAATGTTCATGTAAATCAATGTGTCCATATGCTGAGTAAACATATGCAACAGAAATGTTCATGTAAATCAATGTGTCCATATGCTGAGTAAATATATGCAACAGAAATGTTCATGTAAATTAATGTGTTCATATGCAACAGAAATGTAATGTAAATCAATGTACTAAGTACGCACACAATGGGCATACATAGCATGAAATGTAATGAAATCGTGTACTATAATGTACTAACAACATAGCAGGCATATGATGTGAAAACATGGAAAGCATGAATGTAACAGATAGGCACATGTGTTTCACCCCAAAACAGTTTAGAAACAGTAAAAGAGGGGTTCAATGTACTCACCTGAGATTGCTTTGGAGTTCTTGTATAATAACCAGATAATGCTAAAGATCACGGGATATCATACGGCACCTAATAGGTAGCTATGTTAATATACCGGACCAAATCGGAAGGATCGGATAGTATGCAGGTTCGTAAACCAAACGAGTATGGAGACTCGTGTAATATGGTTTAAAAAAGCCTACGTACTAAAATGAAACCTAACCTAAGTGCTTGTGACCCATTACGACCCGTTTAGGTAGCTTATGCTACCTTAACGCGTCGTTCGCGTAGAACGCGTTTGGAACGCCTAACATCGTGACCACAACGCATAACCTCGGAAGGTTATAGCTATGGTCACCTAATGTGTTTGGTCGGATCCTAATGATCGACCAAATGGGTCGGGTTCGAAAGTATAAGCGATGGTTTAGATCGCTTACCTTACGACCCTATATAAGCACTATCCTAAAAGTGACGAGCTAAGCATGTTAGAACATGCTTAACTAAGTTTAGAAAACAGGTTTGGCATCAAAACAAATGGCTTTGATGCTCACGAGTAGTTTGGTTACAAAATATGCAAGAATGCACATTTTGGCCGAAACTACGACTCGTCACTGAGCCTAGATAATGTGGTAATTAGTAGGTATAGTCACTACGGACTATAACCATCGTGATCACGCTCACGTTATGAAGTTCCATGAACTTCGTGTTGACCATAGGCTGGTCAATGCAGAAAGTCAACAAAACGTTGACTTTCGGACTCGAAAAGCGAATAAAAGAACGAAAGAAGACTTACGGAGGGTCCCCGAATGCTAATCTAGATCAAAGAGCTCAGGTATGAAGCAATGGCATCAACTTAGAGCATTTTGATCAGATTGTGTGAGTTTTACATCAAAGGGGGGGGGGTATTTATAGGAAAAGTAGAGCCGTTAGGATCGTTTCTTGATTTTCGTGCCACGATCCTAAGCGTCCACTTGTCAAAATGTTGTGGTTACTGAAAATGGCCCTTGGCTCTCGATTGGGTGAAAGGGCATTGCCCCTTGGTGTGTTTGAAAGGCCAAATTGCAAGAAAAAACAAAAATTTGGTTACTGGAAGTGCCATGCGGCCCGCATCAGGATATGCAGAAACTCAGGCGGGCCGCCTGGGCCTGTCTGATCTGCATATACTTTCAAAAATGGCAGTTTTGGTCCCTGTTTCATTTCCGACACTTCTAAGGCCCGTAAAGCCAACTTTAAGGCCCTAAAATGATGCCTAAACATTGTGGACATGAAACATGCTCAAAAATGTTCCGGATGTTGGTTCGTTTGGCCGTACGATCGCGATGTTCGGTTAATTACGACGGAATGCGCATAAGCGCGAAAAATGATCCAAATGACGCGACGAATGGATTTTTCTCATGCCAAACACTAAGGAATAATATTATAATGCTTACATAAATTTTTGGATGTCCGGATGTATTCAGAACGTAAGTTATGTGCGAAAGTGCAAACTTGTGCACTTTTTGACACTTTTAGTCCCTGAATGACCCAAAAGTTTGTTTTAGCATACCAAACCCCTCAAAGGCTATTTCTAAGCTATGTATAGGATATTTATGGTATGTTTAACTTATGGACATGTTCCGGAATGTTCGTTACAGTTCAAATTGGCATACTTTCGCAGTTTGTCAAGTTTAGTCCCTGTAAGCGAATTAACTTGTTTTTGCCATACCAAAGCCTTCAAAACTTATTTCTAAGTTATGTAAAGGTTATTTAGGGTATGTTGAGTATATGTTGATGTTCCGGAGTATTTGTCACATTAAACTGAGCACGTTTAAGCACCAGTTAGCGTATAACTCTCCAGAAAGCGATGTAGAGTTTAAAATCGAACAAAAGTCAAAACATGAAAAATGTAAAACACAACCAAACAAACATTGGGATCAAATAACATTGTTTTATTGATAATTGAACTGTTCACAATGATTACAAGCACAAATGTTACACAAGAGGTTCGCTTTTAGGGACTTGATTATTGAAGGTCCGCTCAAGGGATCCGCTTTTAGGGACATATTGTGTAGTCCGCTCCAAATTGCGTGTGAGGTCCGCTTCAGTGAACAACAAACAGATTCGCTCTTGTGGACTTGACTAGTCTCGCTTTTGTGAACCTGATTAGTTTCGCTTATTTGGACGTTACCCGTTTCTCTTTTGTGAACAACAAAGACTTGTCGGGAGTATTAGAAAAATGACAATGATGTTTGATGACCAGGAAAACAATGATCTGAAAAGGTTAAATGATTGGTATCGAGGATATTTCAGTAGTTCTTATCAGAAATTGCCCAAAGAGGTTTGGAGTAAAGGTTTCGAATGTTTTCTGAGTAAGAAAGATGAAAAATTGGATGATTTGGAAAAGCGTTTTGATCGTTTGATTGACTATTTGAAAGAAAATCAAATAGTAATGTCAGAAGCTGAGATGGTATCAAAGTTTTCTAATGGATTACCAGTCGAATGGGATGATTGTTTGAAAAAACTGAGAGAAGATTCAAGTTTTTCAAAATTATCTTTGAATAAATTCATTAGTAAACTTAAAAATCACGATTATGAAAATTATCAAAAGAAGAGAGATGTGTTGGATAAGATAAAAATGAATTTGGATGATTTGAATTTAGATGTGATAATTGAAATAAACAAAAGAATAAATGTTTGTTGGGCAGCAAAAAGAAATTTGAAATATGATATGAAAAGAGGTTGTTATATTGATGATAATGGAAATTCTCTTGATCTTGTTACAATCTTTGGTGCAGGTACATATAAGATAGAGAAAGAACAAGATCCAAAGAATGAAGAATTTGTGAAGAATGAAGCTTCAAGTTCTGAATTAGTATGCCCCAAATGTGATAGCTTCAAGAATGAGAATGACAAACTCTTGAAGGATGCGGAAAGTTTGACATCGATAGTTAAGAAGTTGGAAGACGAGAAGCAAGCTGATTTTAAACAGATTCTTATGTTGCAGGGAAATTGTGAGAAACTGAAAGCTGAAAATGACAAACTGTTGGAAGGTTTGAACAGTTTAAAATTTGAAAACAAAAGTGAGAAAGAAAAGGCAAAAGTTTTTGAAGAGAAGATTAAAAATTTTGAAATTGAAAAATCAAGAATTGAAAAAGA
This sequence comes from Helianthus annuus, assembly GCF_002127325.2. NCBI lineage: Eukaryota > Viridiplantae > Streptophyta > Magnoliopsida > Asterales > Asteraceae > Helianthus > Helianthus annuus. Next base: position 48,023,945 of record NC_035446.2, on the reverse strand, counting down.
ATTTCAAAATCAAATGAAAACTCTTGAAGATGGGAGAGATGTGTTTAGCAAAAACAACATTGAAAAGCAAAAAATGATAAATTCCCATCTTCAGAAAATTATAAAATTGGAAAAAGAAGGTGAATGTGCTCAAAAGAAAATCAAAGAGTTGGAAAAAGAGTTTGAAAGCAAAAAGAAATCTTCAGAAGATGTGGATTTCTGGATTAAGCTGGAAAACAAGAATTTGAAAGCAAATGAAGCGAAATTTCAAGAACAGATCAAAGTTTTGGAAAATGAAAAGTCTGTTCTTGAAAACTTGAAGAATGAGAATGAAAATTCAATCAAGTCTCATCTTAAAAGAATATCTCAGCTTGAAAATGAGGCTAAGAATTCAAGAAACAAGATTGATGAACTTGAGAAGAAATTGATAGGTTTTGTGACTACATCAGACAGTTTGAATTTTCCCTGTCCAAAACCAATCAATTCAGTTCCAATAAGTGATGATGTCACAAACTTTGACAATGTCAAAGTTGAAGATTGTGATGAGAAATCTGATGATGAAAATGAAAAAAATTGAAAAACAAAAATTGTTTTTGAAATTAAAAGAAAAATTTCAGAAAACTGTTCTACAATCAACTGAAAAAGGTGAATGCTCTAAGCAAAAATCTTTGAAGAAGAAAGCGGAACAGAAACAAAAAATTAAAAAGGAGAAAATTGTTCAAAAAGAAAATAAAAGCTCATCAGATCAATCATCCAATCGCAATCAAAAATCACAAAAATTGAAAAATGGTAATTCAAAAATTGTTGGTAATAAGTGGTGCAGGTCGGACCACAGTGCTGAAAAGTCAAATCCAGCAATCAACAGGAGAAAGGAATATCACCAAGCCAAACAATGCTTTGATCTGAGTATTTGGACTAAAAATGGTGATTGGTACGATAACAGAGTGTGTTACCGATGCGGTTATCAAGGACACATTGCTGTTAACTGCCAGAGAAGGAATTATGAGACCAGAAGATGCTATAATTGTCAAAATAGAGGTCACATTGCCAGAGATTGCCCAAGGAGATTGAATGACAGATTGAGGGCTAAGTCTCAAAAAGTGGCAAAGATTCCAGTCATTGTCAAGCCCCATGAACAGAAGGTTCTAAAACCTAAAGTTCAAGAATAGAAAATTCAAGAAAAGAAAGTTAAACTTTCACAGGGGCAGAAAGACATACTGAGGAAGAAGAGGAAGAAGGCGAGAGAGTATCTCGAGAAGATCTTGTCCTCGGGTTCATCCGTTAGTAAGAATAAAAGTTCTGATGAATCGAATCCCTCAGTTGCAAAGTCAAGCAAGACGGTTTCATCAGATACAAATTTGAGGACAAAAGAGAAAAGGGAGAAAAAGGAAGTTGTCGGCAATAAATCTGGTTCATCACAGTCAGACAAGCCACACTCAGGCAATGATTCTGGTTCGTTAAATCCAGAGGAGCCTAGTGTTGAGGTAAAAAAGGAGAATTCGAGTTTAACAATGGATGATGCAAATTTTCCACCATTGTTGAACAAGAATTCGAAATCACCCAAGGACCGTCAGGCTTGGGTGAATCTATTTAAATAGAAAAACCTGACTTGCCGGAGTTCCCAGGTTGGTAAGCGTGGCACATGAATCGGCACATTTCTTGAGAAATTTCACTCTGGTGATTTTTCGTTTTACATGTGGTAAATCAGGGACATTGTATTGTACTTGATTTTCTACAAGTGGTGTTTGAGATCTAAAACTGTAACATTTGTGCTTGTAATCGTCATGGACAGTTCTATTATCAATAAAACAATGTTATTTGATCCCAATGTTTGTTTGGTTGTGTTTTACATTTTTCATGTTTTAACTTTTGCTCAATTTCAAACTCTACATCGCTTTCTAGAGAATTATACGCAAACTAGTGCGTAAACTTACTCAGTTTAATGCGACAAATACTCCGGAACATCAACATATACTCAACATACCTTAAATAACCTTTACATAACTTAGAAATAAGTTTTAAAGGCTTTGGTATGGCAAAAACAAGATAATTCGCTTACAGGGACTAAACTTGACAAACTGTAAAGGTATGCCAATTTGAACTGTAACGAACATTCCGGAACATGTCCATAAGTTAAACATACCATAAATATCCTTTACATAGCTTAGAAATAGGCTTTGAGGGTTTTGGTATGCTAAAATAAACTTTTGGGTCATTCAGGGACTAAAAGTGTCAAAAAGTGCACAAGTTTGCACTTTTGCGCATAACTTACGTTCTGAATACATCCGGACATCCAAAAATTTATGTAAGCATCCTTATATTATGCCTTAGTGTTTGGCATGAGAAAAATCCATTCGTCGCGTCATTTGGATCGTCTTTCGCGCTTATGCACATTCCGTCGTAATTAAGCGAACATCGCGATCGTACGGCCAAACGAGCCAACATCCGGAACATTTTTGGGCATGTTTCATGTCCACAATGTTTAGGCATCATTTTAGGGCCTTAAAGATGGCTTTACAGGTCTTAAAAGGGCTGGAAATAGCTTAAAAACGCAACAGGGGCCAAATATGTAAATTCTGCAAGTGGTGCAGATCAGACGGGGCCAGGCGACCCGCGTAAGATCTGCACACACTTTCACGCGGGCCGCGTGAGGATGTCTGACAGAAAGATTTTGCATTTAATGCAAAATCTGGCCTTTCGTTCGATCAAGGGGCGATGCCTTTTCACCCAATGAATGGCCAAGAGCCAAGTTCAGTGAATTTAACCATTGGACACATGTACGCACGAGATCAAGGCACGATATTCGATAAAACGATCCTAACGGTTCCACTTTTCCTATAAATACCCCCCCCCCTTTTGTGTAAAAATCACAACAATCTGATCTTGAAGCTCTAAGTTGAAACCATTGTTTCATACCTGAGCTATTTGATCTAGATTAGCACTCGGGGACCCTCCGTAAGTCTTCTTTCGCTCTTTTATTCGCTTTTCGAGTCCGAAAGTCAACGTTTTGTTGACTTTCTGCATTGACCAGCTTATGGTCGATGCGAAGTTCATGGAACTTCATAACGTGAGCGTGATCACGATGGTTATGGTCCGTAGTGACCATACCTACTGATTACCCCGTTATCTAGGCTCAGTGACGAGTCGTAGTTTCGACCAAAATGCGCATTCTTGCGTATTTTGTAACCAAACTACTCGTGAGCATCAAAGCCGTTTGTTTTGATGCCAAACCTGTTTTCTAAACTTAGTTAAGCATGTTCTAACATGCTTAGCTCGTCACGTTTAGTATAGTGCTTATATAGGGTCGTAAGGTAAGCGATCTAAACCATCGCTTATACTTTCGAACCCGACCCATTTGGTCGATCTTTAGGATCCGACCAAACATATTAGGTGACCATAGCTATAACCTTCCGAGGTTATACCTTGTGGTCGCAATGTTAGGCGTTCCATACGCGTTCTACGCGAATGACGCGTTAGGGTGGCATAAGCTACCTCAACGGGTCGTGATGGACCGTAAGCACTTAGGTTAAGTTTCATTTTAGTATGTAGGCTTTGTTAAACCATATTACACGAGTCTCCATACTCGTTTGGTTTTCGAACCCGCGTACTGTCCGATCCTTCCGATTTGGTCCGGTATATTAACATAAGCTACCTATTAGGTGCCGTTGATATTCCGTGATCTTTAGCATTATCTGGTTATTATACAAGGAACTCAAAGCAATCTCAGGTGAGTACATAGAACCCCATCTTTTACTGTTTTCCAAACTGTTTTGGGGTGAGACACATGTGCCTATCTGTTACTTTCATGCTTTCCATGTTTTCACATCGTATAACTGCTATGCTCATTAGTACATTATAGTACATGATTTCATTACATTATGCTACGTATGCCCATTGTGTGCGTACTTAGTACATTTGATTTCCATTACATTTCTGTTGCATATGTTTACTCAGCATATGGACACATTGATTTACATGAACATTTCTGTTGCATATGTTTACTCAGCATATGGACACATTGATTTACATGAACATTCCTGTTGCATATGTTTACTCAGCATATGGACACATTGATTTACATAAACATTTCTGTTGCATATGTTTACTCAGCATATGGACACATTGATTTACATAAACATTTCTGTTGCATATGTTTACTCAGCATATGGACACATTGATTTACATGAACATTTCTGCTTCGTATGTTTACTTAGCATACTTAGTACAATTGTTTACATCACATGCCTTCATTTTGTTATGACATTTGGTTTGTTTAACATGGGACAATACATTCATTAACATTGATCACGCCGTTCGTTAGTAGGTAGTGGTACCATAGGAATTGACAACTCCCATTCCTGAAGTCCTGGGTTTGATAGGACTGGAAGGAATGACCGAATTCGATATACATAACTTAGATAAACCTTTAATTTGTTTAAGGGTTTATCGCCGCAGTCTCAAGGCTTGGATGTATGCATAGTTTACAATACCACATAAATGTTAATATCAACAGAGCATGCATTTTTCCGCAGAACATAACGTTGATTTAAACCACGTGTTACTTCAACGACCTGTTTTGTGCAGTTTACATATGGTTTAAGTTGATACATTTCGCTTACCATACATAATTCATTTTGGGATACACATTACATGATTTACATTGAACATAAACACGTTGACATTGACATACACAGTGGTGGTTTACATTTGAACATAAACATTTGACATGGTTTACACAATAACACTTGACATTTGGTTTACACATGAACAATTTACATGGTGGATTGGTTTGGGTAAATGATTTAAGTAACGTGGCGTATGTAATATGATACAAACATGGTGGATACGCCGCTAGTACTTCCTATATATAAATGTTTGTATAATGTTACATATCGTCGCGTTATCGAAGTCATTTCAGTTTAGACACATTACAGTTTACATAAATAACATATTCTTCACAAGACATTATTTTCACAAACAACTTATCTTATTCAACTCATTTTACTTGGTTATTCATTTAACCTTGCACTTATCTAAACATATCGTTTGATGTTATCGTTTTTCAAATGGCTTACAAAGCAAAACAAATTACAAGGTTCATGACTGACTGTTATTAAACATTTCTTTAAGCTCAAGTCATGAATCCCATTTTCACAAAAACTATGTATCTCACAGGCATTTTTATGCTGACGTACCTACTTTCACATGTGTTTTCAGGAGCTATTCCATAGGACGATGATCATGATTCTAGGGCGGACCTGTGCCTTAGAGCCTAAAAATGAAGTTTGAACTAGCTTAATTATGTTTTGATTTCCGTACTCTCTTTCCAAGACAATGTAACACCTTTGTTTATAAATAAAATACAACTTGTATGCCATGGTTAAGAAACAATTTAATTCTGTTCACAACACTCCCCGACGTTTTCCGACGCGGTTGCATGTTATACGCGGTCGGGGTGTGACAGAAGACTTGGTATCAGAGCCATTGGTTATAGGGAATTAGGTTATTAGTAATGCTTTGACCTAGACTATAACTTTCTAGGACCCTAACACAAGTTATCTTGTGTTTAGAGTTTAAAACATGCACATCACCTATCCTTAGGTGATAACCACAACGGGAACTTCGGTTCCGAATCCGCTTTGAAAATTAATCATCTGTTCTAGGATGATTGATTACTAGGTTTTGAACCCTCTATTATAAGGTTTTGAACCCCTTTGGATTTTCAAAAATCCCGTCAAAGTGTTGGGTTAATAGTGTGAACACGTGCGAACTGGAAGGGTGAATGCCTGTACCCTGAGTTTTCTGTCTAAGGCTAGAGTGTTCGTACAAATCCACATAATCGGACCAGTCACTCTTACCTGGGAACTCTTGGGGTGAGTGTTCACTTATAGGCGAGCATGTCTTCGCGATACACTAATTCTGACCCATTTACTTTGACTAGACATTTCATATCGCTTGTTTGCATTGCGATGCATAACCACCATCTTTGCTTTTATTGATTCTGTTTCATCTCGTTCTCTACACCCAATCATCTCACTCGTTTCCTTTCATGTTTTTCTCTTCTAGAATGCCTCCTCGACGCGACAACCAGATAGCTACTGCCGAGCTGGCGGAGATTATTGCGCAACAGATGGCTGCTCAATTTCCAAATCTCTTTGCTCAATGGAACCAGGCCAACAACAACAACAATGGTACATGCAAATACAAGGATTTTAACTCGGCTAAGCCACTCAAGTTTAGTGGTTCTGAGGGAGCAACTGGGCTTCTTCAGTGGTTCGAGAGCATCGAGAACACTTTTCGCCACGTGCAGTGTCCGGATAATCGCAAGGTCGAGTTTTCTTCAAGCGTGTTTCAGAAGAGGGCTCTAACATGGTGGAATGGGGTTATGAGAGATCAAGGTGCGGAAGTTGCTCTAGCTCAGTCATGGGCTGAACTGAGAGCCCTTATGATGAAGGAGTTTTGTCCTCGTCATGAACAGCGAGCGTTGGAGAAAGAATTTGATGTTTTGAAGCAAGATAGTGGTGAGCACAGGGCTTATACAGATAGGTTTGAGGAGTTGAGTCTTCTTTGCCCAACTATGGTTACCCCACTCGACAAGGCTATCGAAAGGTACATCGACGGCCTGCCTGACTCAGTACAAGACATCCTTACTGGTAGCAAACCTACCACACTCCGTCAGGCAATCGAGTTATCGGTGACGTTGACTGAGTCGCAGATCCGAAAGAATAAACTACACAGGAAGGGTGACAAGGGCAAGAAGCAGTCGGCTGACAAGGAGGATAGTAAGAAAGGTCAGAACAAGAAGGGAAAGGACTCTGGTTCCTCAAGGGGGTCAAGGAAGCGTAAGGCTTCCCAAAATTTTGCTGTGACTGCCCAAGCTAACCAGGCAGCTCCCAACCAAGCCGCACAGCCTCCAGCCAAGAAACCCTATTCAGGAAGTGCACCTTTGTGCAATCGATGCAACAGTCACCACCAGCCACAATATCAGTGCCGTTTCTGTACTAACTGTGGGAAGTCGGGTCATCTTGCCGATGTTTGTCGGTTTGCTCAGAATCACGCAGTCCAGAACCCTGCTCAACAGGTTGCTCAGCAACAGGGTCAGGCTACACGACCTAACTACCCACCAGGTGCATGTTATAATTGTGGGGATCTGACCCACTACAGAAATCGGTGTCCAAAACTAGTCAACCAGAACCAGAATGCAAACCAGAATCCGGCACCGGCTCGAGGACGAGTCTTCAACATGAATGCACAAGAAGCACAAGCAGACAACGAGGTGGTGAACGGTACGTTCTTTATTAATAATCAGCCAGCATCTGTTCTTTTTGATTCGGGTGCCGACAAGAGCTTTGTGTCATTGTCTTTTGAGACAATGCTTCGCGTGTCTAGAATGAAACTAGGTAAACCTTTGACAGTAGAGGTTGCCAGTGGTGAACCCATTGTTCTTAATTCCGTTCTACGCAACTGCCAGTTAAACCTTAAGGACCATATTTTTCCTATTGACCTCACGCCAATGCAACTTGGAAGCTTCGACGTTATAGTGGGAATGGATTGGTTATCCAAGCATCATGCAGAGATAATTTGTTCTGAGAAGATTATTCGTGTACCACTGTCAACAGGCGAGATCCTGCAGGTTCGTGGTGAGAAGCCTGCCAGTGGTCTCAAACTCATGTCCTGTTTTAAAGCACGGAAGTATCTGCGAAAGCACTATGTGGCTTTCTTAGCACATGTTACAGCAGATAAAGGCAAGGGTAAGTCTATTTCAGATATTCCTGTCGTTCGGGATTATTCCGAAGTATTCCCTGAAGACTTACCTGGTCTACCTCCAGCACGCCAAGTCGAGTTCCGTATTGATCTCGTACCTGGTGCAAATCCCATTGCTAGAGCTCCATACCGTCTTGCACCGTCTGAGATGCAAGAATTATCTAAACAGCTTCAGGAGCTCTCCGACAAAGGTTTTATCTGTCCTAGCTTTTCACCTTGGGGTGCTCCCGTTCTTTTTGTTAAGAAGAAAGATGGATCTTTTAGGATGTGTATCGATTATCGTGAGCTTAACAAGCTTACCATCAAAAATCGATATCCCCTACCTCGCATTGATGATCTCTTTGATCAGTTGCAAGGCGCTTCTTACTTTTCAAAGATTGATCTGCGATCTGGATATCATCAACTCCGTGTGCATGAAGAAGATATTCCAAAGATAGCGTTCCGTACTCGTTATGGACATTATGAGTTCACAGTCATGCCATTCGGTTTGACTAATGCTCCTGCTGTTTTCATGGACTTAATGAATAGGGTCTGCAAACCTTACTTAGATAAGTTCATCATCGTTTTTATTGATGACATTTTGATATATTCTAAGACGCGAGCTGAACATGAGCAACATCTTCGTCTTACTCTGGAACTCCTAAAGAAAGAGCAACTTTTCGCCAAATTCTCCAAGTGTGAATTCTGGCTTAAAGAAGTTCAATTCTTAGGGCATATTGTCAACGAACAAGGTATTCATGTGGATCCCTCCAAGATTAGTGCGATTAAGGATTGGGATACGCCTACTACTCCTACTGAAGTTCGTTCTTTCCTTGGTCTGGCGGGTTATTACCACCGCTTCATTGAGAATTTCTCAAAGATTGCAGTTCCTCTAACTGCTCTAACTCAGAAGAACAAGCCATTTGATTGGGGAGTCAAACAAGAGGAAGCGTTTCTGACTTTGAAACAAAAGCTTTGCGACGCGCCTGTCCTAACATTGCCTGAGGGCAATGATGATTTCGTCGTTTATTGCGATGCATCTAAATTGGGTCTTGGCTGCGTCCTGATGCAAAGAAACAAAGTCATAGCATACGCATCAAGGCAGTTGAAGATACATGAGAAAAACTACACCACTCATGAACTGGAGTTGGGTGCAGTTGTCTTCGCTCTCAAAATCTGGAGACACTATTTGTACGGTACGAAATGTGTGGTTTTCACGGACCACAAAAGTCTTCAACATATCTTTAACCAGAAAGAACTCAACATGAGGCAAAGACGTTGGGTTGAACTCCTAAACTACTACGACTGCGAGATTCGCTACCATCCTGGTAAGGCGAATGTCGTAGCCGATGCATTGAGTCGCAAGGAACGTACTAAGCTTCATTGTGTACGTGTCCAATCTGTTATTCAAACCGATATCCAAGCCCGTATATCTCAGGCTCAACAAGCTTGTGTTTCACAAGGTTTGATGGATAAGGAATTTCCTTATCACATAACTCCTGCCCTAGAACTGAAGGACAATGGATCATATTATTTCATGGACCGCTTGTGGGTCCCAAGCCAAGATAATCTTCGTACTTTGCTTATGGATGAAGCCCATAAGTCTCTTTATTCTATTCATCCTGGCTCAGATAAGATGTATAAGGATCTTCGTATTCAGTATTGGTGGCCTGGTATGAAGAAAGACATTGCCTTATATGTATCAAAATGCCTTACTTGTCTTAAAGTTAAGGCTGAGCACCAGCGTCCTTCTGGTTTATTGGAGCAACCAGAGATCCCAGTTTGGAAATGGGAAAACATTACTGTTAGGGCTGGATTTTTATTATAGGTGATCCTTACACGTGATCTTAACCAGTGATCCTTGTTTCTTTGGCAGACAGTGATCCTCAGCCGGACTTCAGGATCAGGATCATTGGGACATTATAGGATCCTCATACTAACGATCATCTTCGCTTAATGCAATGTTATTTTCGCAGGAATACCTAGCAGGATACGCTCTAAGCATCATGATCAAGGGACGCGTCTTCACAATTATGGCAAGAGCTTAATTGAAGATAGACGTTGCACAGGATATGGAAACAAGGCTTGATTTATGGGTGGCTATTTAGGCTAGATTGTATCTCATTTCTAAAGGGGTAATGAGCTGAATATTAGTTTAACTACCTAAAATAGGTCACCTACACACATATAAATACCACTCTTCCTCATTCGGAAGAGGACACACGACATACAACGCAACTCTCACACACTTAGACACTCGAAACAATAGTGATCCTTGTACTCAGCTCATTATCATCCGAAGTTGTAACCATTTTGTTCTTATATTGAAGTTTGGTGATCGGTAGTTGCCATCACCCAAGGTTTTTTATGCCGGAGATCATATACTGATCAAGGGCTTTTTCCTCGTATAAATCATTGTGTCTTTGCATCTTTATCACAGAAGTGATCCTTTACTTTCATAATTAACCAAGCATCATACCCCGTTTACATAAAGTTTGGTTACATTATCCTTGTGTGATTTTTGACCAAAACAGTTTGGCGCCCACCGTGGGGCAATTGGTGCTTCATTCATAAGAAAATCTTTTGTTCGAAATCATTTCAAAGAGTTACATGGCTTCATCATTGAAGAACACGTCCACGGCGATGTCTGCAGTCACCTCATCACAAACCACTTTGCCTCCTCCACCGGCAGGATCTCAGAAAAATACTGAGAAGAGATCAACTCCCACTTTCTCTAAACCTCTATCTTCTTCTGCTATGAATTCTTCTATTCCCAGTACTAGTGATGTATTTGCTTTAATTTTGCAGATGAAGGATCGTATGCAGCGGCAGGATGAGACTAATGACAGGATCCTCAGGGAAATTGGAGACCTCAAAAGACAAAAGAAAGCGGCAGAGGATCATTCCCCACTGATGCCCAAATCCTTGAGCTTCGATACTCCAATGATCACTTCCCAGCCATCAGGGATCCCGGACGTGCAAATCATAGGGGAATTAAGAGGATCACATCTCAAGTCGGCAGCAATGACTCAGACATCAGGCTCACATTTTCAGCCAGTAGGATCCTATCCTCAGTACATGGGATCCTCCATGAATTCAGGAGCCTATCCGGGGGCACAGCAGTTTCAAGGATCCCACTTTATTCCAGGATCATCCCGGGGTCAAGGATACTCCTTCGTTCCAGGATCATCCTAGGTTCAAGGATCCTCCTTCGTTCCAGGATCATACCAGATACCAGGATCCTTCCACATACCAGGATCCTTCCAGATGCCAGGATCCCTGAAAAGTTTGCAAACAGGAAGTCTAGATGTCCATCAAGGGGACTTCATTCCAATGCAGACCATTGCTTGCACTGGTCCCTCCGTTATTCCTGAATCCCAGCAATACGGATTCACTAACTTGAACTCAATGGGAGGTAACACTTTAAATAATCATCTTACTACTAACCATGGATTCATGCAGGATACAGGTGTCAATCATGCTATGGCCAGGGAATTGCAGAAGCTAAAAGATATGATCTCAAGTGTTCCAGGGGTAGTCAAGCCTATCCTAGAGATTGCAGATGGGAGCCACAAAGTATCTCGCTTTGCACCACCAATTTGTGATGTAGAGGTACCCAAAAGGTTCCATATCCCTACCATGAAGCTGTATGATGGCACAACGGATCCAGAGGAGCATATAGCACAATACAGGGAAAGGATGGAGATCAATCCTATCCCAGAAAAGTTGAAGGAAGCATGCCTAGTAAAGGATTTGGATCTACTCTTACTGGATCAGCTCTTAAGTGGCTGCTAAGTCTTCCCCCCTACTCTATCACTTCATTTGCTAATTTAGTTAATTTATTCAATAACCAATTCTCTTGTAGCAGAAAATTTGAAAAGTTAACTAGCGATTTGTACAGGATAACTCAAAGTCATAATGAATCACTAAGGGATTATATAACTAAATTTAGTAAAGAATCCTTGGACATTCCCAACTTGGATATGGCTACGGCTGTTGAAGCCTTCAAGATGGGACTGCTTAAGGATTCATTATTCTATGATGATCTTGTTATGACACCATGCAGGAATCTAGATGAAGTAAGAACTCGAGCACTCAGGTTCATCCGGCTAGAGGATGACAAGAGGATCCAGGAGAGACAAGTAGGATCCTCAAAACAGGAGAAGCAAGGATCCTCTTTCAAGAACAACAAATTCAAATCCTACCATAGAAATGAGAACAAGAATGTGCATGCTGTTGACCAAGAAGAGGATGATGAAGATTATCCTCCAATCTCAGAATACTGTTTTTCCGTCGATAATCATGAACTGATCCTTGCAATGCAGAATCTAGGTGAAAAGGCTAGATGGCCCAGGAAGAACGATAAACCATCCGGGACTAAAGACAAGTCGAAATGGTGTGCATACCATGAGGATTTCGGGCATTTAACTGAAGATTGCATAGCCTTAAGAAAAGAAATTGGATACCTGCTAAGCAAGGGGCATCTAAAAGAATTGTTGGGGAGAAAAAAGCAAAGGACCCAGGATCCTGAAAAGATCCCCGAAAAAGCTCCAGCACCTCCGGCAAATGCACAAGTGATCAACTTTATATCCGGAGGATCAGACATCTGTGATACATCCTTCTCGGCGGCAAAAAGACGTGCAAAAGAATCAAAAATCGCCAAGGATCCTCAAAACAGGAGAACCAAGGATCCTTGGATACTACACACTGATGGATCCTCAAATATTAAGGGCACAGGGCTCGGGATACTACTAAAATCGCCACAGGGGGACATAATACCCCACTCCATAGCCTGTGAGTTCCAAGCAACTAACAATGAGGCTGAATATGAAGCCTTAATTGCTGGCTTACAAATTGCTAAGGATATGGGGGTAAAATATCTTAAAGTATATGTAGACTCATTATTGATCACCAATCACTTTAATGGATCCTGTTAGGGCTGGATTTTTATTATAGGTGATCCTTACACGTGATCCTAACCAGTGATCCTTGTTTCTTTGGCAGACAGTGATCCTCAGCCGGACTTCAGGATCAGGATCATTGGGACATTATAGGATCCTCATACTAACGATCATCTTCGCTTAATGCAATGTTATTTTCGCAGGAATACCTAGCAGGATACGCTCTAAGCATCATGATCAAGGGACGCGTCTTCACAATTATGGCAAGAGCTTAATTGAAGATAGACGTTGCACAGGATATGGAAACAAGGCTTGATTTATGGGCGGCTATTTAGGCTAGATTGTATCTCATTTCTAAAGGGGTAATGAGCTGAATATTAGTTTAACTACCTAAAATAGGTCACCTACACACATGTAAATACCACTCTTCCTCATTCGGAAGGGAACACACGACATACAACGCAACTCTCGAAACAATAATGATCCTTGTACTCATCTCATTATCATCCGAAGTTGTAACCATTTTTTTTTTTATATTGAAGTTTGGTGATCGGTAGTTGCCATCACCCGAGGTTTTTTATGCCGGAGATCATATACTGATCAAGGGCTTTTTCCTCGTATAAATCATTGTGTCTTTGCATCTTTATCACAGAAGTGATCCTTTACTTTCATAATTAACCAAGCATCATACCCCGTTTACATAAAGTTTGGTTACATTATCCTTGTGTGATTTTTGACCAAAACAGTTTGGCGCCCACCGTGGGGCAATTGGTGCTTCATTCTTAAGAAAATCTTTTGTTCGAAATCATTTCAAAGAGTTACATGGCTTCATCATTGAAGAACACGTCCACGGCGATGTCTGTAGTCACCTCATCACAAACCACTTTGCCTCCTCCACCGGCAGGATCTCAGAAAAATACTGAGAAGAGATCAACTCCCACTTTCTCTAAACCTCTATCTTCTTCTGCTATGAATTCTACTATTCCCAGTACTAGTGATGTATTTGCTTTAATTTTGCAGATGAAGGATCGTATGCAGCGGCAGGATGAGACTAATGACAGGATCCTCAGGGAAATTGGAGACCTCAAAAGACAAAAGAAAGCGGCAGAGGATCATTCCCCACTGATGCCCAAATCCTTGAGCTTCGATACTCCAATGATCACTTCCCAGCCATCAGGGATCCCGGACGTGCAAATCATAGGGGAATTAAGAGGATCACATCTCAAGTCGGCAGCAATGACTCAGACATCAGGCTCACATTTTCAGCCAGTAGGATCCTATCCTCAGTACATGGGATCCTCCATGAATTCAGGAGCCTATCCGGGGGCACAGCAGTTTCAAGGATCCCACTTTATTCCAGGATCATCCCGGGGTCAAGGATACTCCTTCGTTCCAGGATCATCCCGGGGTCAAGGATACTCCTTCATTCCAGGATCATCCCAGGTTCAAGGATCCTCCTTCGTTCCAGGATCATCCCAGATACCAGGATCCTTCCAAATACCAGGATCCTTCCAGATGCCAGGATCCCTGAAAAGTTTGCAAACAGGAAGTCTATATGTCCATCAAGGGGACTTCATTCCAATGCAGACCATTGCTTCCACTGGTCCCTCCGTTATCCCTGAATCCCAGCAATACGGATTCACTAACTTGAACTCAATGGGAGGTAACACTTTAAATAATCATCTTACTACTAACCATGGATTCATGCAGGATACAGGTGTCAATCATGCTATGGCCAGGGAATTGCAGAAGCTAAAAGATATGATCTCAAGTGTTCCAGGGGTAGTCAAGCCTATCCCAGAGATTGCAGATGGGAGCCACAAAGTATCTCGCTTTGCACCACCAATTTGTGATGCAGAGGTACCCAAAAGGTTCCATATCCCTACCATGAAGCTGTATGATGGCACAACGGATCCAGAGGAGCATATAGCACAATACAGGGAAAGGATGGAGATCAATCCTATCCCAGAAAAGTTGAAGGAAGCATGCCTATGTAAAGGATTTGGATCTACTCTTACTGGATCAGCTCTTAAGTGGCTGCTAAGTCTTCCCCCTACTCTATCACTTCATTTGCTAATTTAGTTAATTTATTCAATAACCAATTCTCTTGTAGTAGAAAATTTGAAAAGTTAACTAGCGATTTGTACAGGATAACTCAAAGTCATAATGAATCACTAAGGGATTATATAACTAAATTTAGTAAAGAATCCTTGGACATTCCCAACTTGGATATGGCTACGGCTGTTGAAGCCTTCAAGATGGGACTGCTTAAGGATTCATTATTCTATGATGATCTTGTTATGACACCATGCAGGAATCTAGATGAAGTAAGAACTCGAGCACTCAGGTTCATCCGGCTAGAGGATGACAAGAGGATCCAGGAGAGACAAGTAGGATCCTCAAAACAGGAGAAGCAAGGATCCTCTTTCAAGAACAACAAATTCAAGTCCTACCATAGAAATGAGAACAAGAATGTGCATGCTGTTGACCAAGAAGAGGATGATGAAGATTATCCTCCAATCTCAGAATACTGTTTTTCCGTCGATAATCATGAACTGATCCTTGCAATGCAGAATCTAGGTGAAAAGGCTAGATGGCCCAGGAAGAACGATAAACCATCCGGGACTAAAGACAAGTCGAAATGGTGTGCATACCATGAGGATTTCGGGCATTTAACTGAAGATTGCATAGCCTTAAGAAAAGAAATTGGATACCTGCTAAGCAAGGGGCATCTAAAAGAATTGTTGGGGAGAAAAAAGCAAAGGACCCAGGATCCTGAAAAGATCCCCGAAAAAGCTCCAGCACCTCCGGCAAATGCACAAGTGATCAACTTTATATCCGGAGGATCAGACATCTGTGGTACATCCTTCTCGGCGGCAAAAAGACATGCAAAAGAATCAAAAATGGACAATGGTGAAAGGCCTATTAGAACATCAAGTGTCTCAGAAGGGAAGATGATAACATTTGATGAGGATGATCGCATTAACATTCAGGATCCTCACCATGATAGTTTAGTTATCACTCTCTTTATCTCTAACCATTTTGTCCGCAGGATCCTTATTGATGGCGGGAGCTCAGTGAACATTATCCAGCTGGATGTCCTGAAGAAGATGGGAATCCCAGAATCAGACATCACACCAAGATCCTCCGTACTTGTAGGATTCAGTGGGGAAACGAAGAAAACTCTGGGGGACATCAAACTCCCAATCTACGTGGAAGGATTACATAATTATCAAAAATTTTGTGTTATTGACTGTTTATCTTGTTGCAACGTTATCCTTGGCAGGCCTTGGATACATGATATGAAAGCAGTCCCATCTACCTACCATCAATGTGTGAAGCTCCCTAGCCCATGGGGAATAATCAAGATCGATAGTGATCAGCAGGAGGCTAAGGATTGTTATACCTCATCTATGAAGCCAACCTCGAAGCCAAGGGAGCAATAGCAATTACAGTATCCTCCAAGGAATGTCTTGGAGGCAAGGGAACAAGATGTGGATGAAATCCTCTTGGATCCTAGTGATCCTGAATCAAAAATCTATATCGGATCAGGGATCCTTGGCAAGATGAAAGAAGACATGATATCCTTCATCAAAAGAAGAAAATCTACCTTTGCTTGGAAACATGAAGATATGACAGGTATATCTAAGGATATTATTACTCACAAACTTGGCATTGACAGGTCTATCAAACCAGTCCATCAAAAAAGGAGGAAGTTTGCACCAGAAAGGAATGCCATTATCCAAGAAGAAGTAGAGAGACTACTTCGAGCAGGTATGATCAGAGAGGTAAAGTATCCAAAATGGTTAGCCAATGTGGTTGTTGTCCAAAAGAAAAATGGAAAGTGGAGGGTATGTGTCGATTTCACTGATCTGAATAAGGCATGTC
Source organism: Helianthus annuus (assembly GCF_002127325.2). Taxonomy (NCBI): domain Eukaryota; kingdom Viridiplantae; phylum Streptophyta; class Magnoliopsida; order Asterales; family Asteraceae; genus Helianthus; species Helianthus annuus. The sequence goes on along the minus strand of NC_035446.2, from coordinate 48,007,434 downwards.
CCAAGGATCCTTTCCCATTACCCCACATTGACTCCATGGTGGATGCAACGGCGGGGCATGAATTGTTGACCTTTATGGATGCATCATCTGGATTCCAACAAATTCAGATGGAACCATCTGACCAAGAGGATACAGCCTTTATGACCCCAACCGGTTTATATTGTTATATTGCCATGCCTTTTGGACTAAGAAATGCAGGTGCAACATATCAAAGGCTGGTGAACATGATGTTCAAAGACCAAATTGGAAAAACTATGGAAGTGTACATAGATGACATGGTGGTCAAGTCAAAGAAAGCTGAGGATCACCTAAGGGATTTGGAAGAAGCATTCGATATCCTTGATAGTTACAACATGAAACTTAACCCTTCAAAATGCCATTTTGGTGTTAGGGCAGGTAAATTCCTAGGATATATGGTAACTCAGAGAGGCATTGAAGCAAGCCCGGAACAAATCATAGCATTAGTAAATATCAAATCTCCTGCCAATGCCAAGGATGTTCAAAGACTGACAGGCAGGATAGCAGCTTTGAACAGGTTCATATCGAAATCCTCAGAAAAATGCAAAGAATTCTACGATATCCTAAGGAAGAATAAGAAGTTTGAATGGACTGAGAAGCATGAGAACGCTTTACAAGCTCTTAAAGAATATATGTCCTCAGCACCAGCATTAGCAAAACCGGAAAAAGGAGATGTGTTATCCTTATACCTGGCGGTATCCTCAACCGCTGTAAGTGCTGTCCTTGTCAAGGATCACGAAGGTACACAATATCCTATCTACTATGTAAGTAAAAGTTTACTTGATGCCGAATCCAGGTACTCACACCTCGAAAAACTTATTCTTGCATTAATCATGGCATCCACTAAGTTAAGGCATTATTTTGAAACCCATACTATTGTTGTTAAAACTAATTTTCCAATTAAGAATGTCCTCAGGAAACCGGAGATGTCAGGGAGAATGGCTAAGTGGGCAGTGAAGCTTAGTGCCCATGATATAAGATATGAACCAAGAACAGCCATTAAATCACAAGCCTTAGCCGACTTTGTGGCTGATTTCAGTAGTGATCTACAAAGAGAAGCAGAATGGGAGGTCCAACAGCTGGATGAGACCAAGGATCCTTGGATACTACACACTGATGGATCCTCAAATGTTAAGGGCACAGGGCTCGGGATACTACTAAAATCGCCACAGGGGGACATAATACCCCACTCCATAGCCTGTGAGTTCCAAGCAACTAACAATGAGGCTGAATATGAAGCCTTAATTGCTGGCTTACAAATTGCTAAGGATATGGGGGTAAAATATCTTAAAGTATATGTAGACTCATTATTGATCACCAATCACTTTAATGGATCCTATGCTGTTAAAGGTGAAAAACTAACCAAATATTTAGAGATAGTCAAAAAATTGGCACTCTCTTTTGTTTCTTTCAGCTTAACACAGGTACCAAGGGAGGATAACACGGAAGCTGATGCATTGGCCAACTTAGGATCGTCCTTAAAAATTCCAGAAGACATAAGTATCCCTATCATCCACATCCTGGCTCCTGCTATTGAAAGTCAAGTGGCCATGGAAATAGAAGAGGATACTGCAGTAATCCCTAGTGAAGAAGCTCAATCTTATGCAGGATCATGGGTCTCACCAATCATGAAATACTTGCAAGACGGAGAGATTCCAATGGGAGAAAATCCTAGAGCTTTCAGGATCAAGGTATCTCAATTTACGATCGTAAATAATGTGCTATATAAACGATCCCTCGCAGGACCATATTTAAAGATGTATTGAGGATCCTGAAATTGAAGAAGTGTTGAGAGACTTCCATGAAGGAGATTGTGGAAACCACACTGGGGGCAGGGCATTATTCTCAAGGATCCTTAGAACAGGATACTACTGGCCAACCATGAAAAGGGATGCTGTAGAGTATGCTAAGAAGTGTGATCCTTGCCAAAGACATAGCAATATCCTCCATCAGCCAGCTGAATTTTTACACCCAATACCATCCTCTTGGCCATTCATGAGATGGGGAATGGATATAGTTGGCAAGCTTCCTAAAGCACCTGGTGGAAAAGTATTTATGCTTGCCATGACTGACTATTTTTCCAAGTGGATCGAAGCTGAAGCCTTTGCTCAAGTCAGGGAAAAGGAAGTCATATCCTTCATCAAAAGAAATATTATAACTAGATTTGGCATTCCCTCTGAAATTGTATGTGATAATGGCTCCCAATTCATTGGAAGCAGAACCACTAACTTTTGTGACAGCTGGGGAATCAAGATGATAACATCAACACCAGTTCATCCACAAGCCAATGGTCAAGCAGAATCATCCAACAAGATCATCATCAACAATCTGAAGAAGAAGCTAGGATCCAAGAAGGGGAAATGGGCAGAGGAGTTACCTTATGTGCTATGGGCTGATAGAACAACTCCCAAGAATGCCACTGGTCAAACACCTTTCTCTTTAGTATTTGGGGCAGAAGCAGTGATCCCAACAGAGATGGTGATCCCAACTGCTAGGACAAGTGCTCGTGATCCTGAAGAAAATGCTGCAATCCTGGCTCAGGATTTGGATACTATTGAGGAAATCAGGGATCTGGCTAGGATAAGGATGGCAAGCTACCGACAAAGAATGGCTGGTGCCTACAACAAAAATGTTAGGATAAGGAAGTTCCAAGTCGGGGATATGGTGTTGAGAAAAACATTCCAAAACACTATTAATCCTGCTGACGGGAAGTTAGCACCAAAGTGGGAAGGCCCTTACTTAATTGAAGCTGAAGCAGGAAAGGGGGCATACAGATTGCTAACTATGGAAGGAAACTTGTTACCAAGAGCCTGGAATGCTGTTCACTTAAAGAGATACTTTATGTGAACATGATCCTTCAAGCATGTGATCCTTACACTGAAGTATCCTCGAAGGATCCCGGCGATGTCAGTGATCCTTACTCTGGTAATGTCCTTATCTTAAAATTGTTACATTTCCTTACTTTTTACCAAAGGATAAGGATCCTGTATCCTTCATCCTCTTCTCACGAACCATTTGAGTTATGATAGTTCAGGTATCCACAGCATATCATCGAAGATCTTCAAAAGCAACGCAGATCCTTGGGTCTAACCCCAGTTATCCTTGGGATTATCCCCAGTTTCCGCCAGCAGCGCACGATGATCCTGATATAGTTCACGTCTTTGGGACCAGTACCCACTTCCGGGGCTGACAACCTCATCGTACTGGCTATACCCAGGATCCTCCGTATAATGGTAGACGTACCATACATCCGTTCCTAAGGTTTCTAACGTTTTCACGTTAGCTAAGGTTTTGACATTTTCATGTCACTAAGTTTGGATAGTCGCCAGTAAGGGCCATACTCCAGTTTACATACGATCCTTTGGGCTTGTCCCCAGTTATCCTTTGGGCTTGTCCCCAGTGATCCTCCGGGATCATCCTCAGTTATCCTTTGGGCATGTCCCCAGCTACTAATTTATCTTTTACATTGGCTTAGTCCCAAGATATGTTCCATTTTTCAGGTTCTCGAAGTTAAACAAATAAGGATCCCTAATCCTTATCATCCATTAAAGTTTTACTTGTGGTTATCCCGATTAAAGGTTAGGATCCTAACTTGGATCCTCAGGTATGATCCTTAACTATTTTTTAATTTCATTATTCATTTGAATAACCTTTGGACCTCGACAACTGAACCTATGATCCCTAAAATAAACTACCTTGAAAATTTTCGATTATAGGATATCTGATCCAGGATCATATCCTATATTTCTTGAACATGGTTTGCTTAACTATTGTTACAAATATATTTCTAAAACAATTGGAAACTAAAAAGATAAATAAAGGATAACAACACAGGATAAGCCAGAAAGATTAAGGTTATATTATTAGCAAAAGGATCTTTAACCCTTGCAAAAAGTTGTCAAAATTGCCAACCCACGTTTCTACCAGCAAAACGTGGCCCGTCCACATGGGTTGGCAAAGGGTGTCCATTGTCTATGCGGTCTTAGCATTGTGCAGGAAAGTAAAAGCGGCAGGATCACAAAGGCTTCATCCCCCAAACAGAGGATCCCTCCACCTTTTGTAATCCTACCTATTGTTCAAAGGATCCAGGATCCTTAACCCTAAGAAACTATTGTTCAGAGATTACAGACCATAATTGTTTCAAACCATCAACAACCACAAAAAAACTATTACCAAACCTAAAAAATTGGGCTCCGGCCTAGTCAACAATATCCATCATCGCCCAATCATGCAGCCTACACCTTCGCTGCTTCATCACCACCAGCATCTCCACCTTGATCCTTCCCAGCATCACCACCTTCCAGCATGGGGATCTCCTCAGCCTCATCCTCGTCCTCCAGGTCCGCCAGCCTTGCCTTCCAACCTTCAACGTCCCACGAGCTTTTGTCAAAGGTAGGATCCTGGGCCTCCTCAGCCATCTGAAGTTGTATCTTGTACATAGCAATTGCCGCGGAGACCTTGGCGTCTTGGGTGATCTCCTGCTTCTCGTTATCCATATCGATCAGCCTTTGAGCAGCCTCATCCTTCATGGCCCGAAGTTCCTTCTCAAGATCTGCTATCTTGAGATCCTTAAGGACGCCCATTTGTTGAAGGTCGGCAATCTGGCTCTCTTGATCCTCAACATGGCCAAGATAGGTCTCGATCTCGGCAAGTTTCTGCAAAGAGGGAAACAAGGTAAGTCCAGAACCGGATGATCCTTAAAGAAACAGGATACAGAAACAGGATATCCGAAGCGGATAACCAACAGGGGCAGTGATCCTTACCTCATTCACATAGTCAAGGAATTGCTGACGGAGGAGGGGAAATCCTTGTAGATCTTCAGTAGTCTTCCTCTTCTTCCCCTTGCCTCGGATAGGTGCTTCGGGAGCTGATACTGAAGGGCTGGCAGCAGGAGCCTTCTTCTTTGAAGATGTGACATTGGCAAGATCACTTATCCCAAATTTGGAGGCAGATTTAGCAGACCGGGCAGATTTTCCAGCACCTACAATTCAAAAACAAGATAAGTTCCCTTATTAAATTAAATGCTCTTACGTAAAACTTATTTTCTATAAGGATACTTACTTGACATAGTGGCAGATGCAGAGGATACTTCTTGAGAATCTTGGACGGTGACTTGAAAACTTCTGATTTCAGGATTAAGCTTTTTAAAAGCTAGGATTCTCTCTTTTGCAGCAGGGCTTAATTTCAGATGAGCAATGGATATAGCTGCACAAGAAATAAAAAGAGATGTTAGTGATCCTCATTATATGAGACAGGGCTGATAATGATCCTTCAAGGATCCTCTATCCTACCATGAGTGGCCCATTCCTTGGGCAGATCCTTCCCATCTGGGATGGAATCTCTTCTCACAAAGAAGAAACGACGCTTCCAGTTTGTGTCATTTTTGGTAACTTTCAAAACAGGGTGATCCTCCCCGGCCTTCCGTTTCAACAAATACCGATGAGAACCAAAGGTGGTAAGATCGTAAAACTCAGCTAACTCCGCCATCCCTAGATCAATCCCTTCCTGCTCGATGATCCTCTCAAAGGTATACAGAACCCTCCAGATCATCGGCATAGCTTGGATATATGAGATGCCGGTTAAGGAAAAGAAAGATTGGGTGAACGATGGAAAAGGATATGAATACCCTATGGTGAATGGAGTAGCAGGAAAAGCCACCCAGGTATTCGAAACAGAGTCACTCAGAGCGGTAGGTGTGAAGGACTTAAAAATAGTATTCGCCGGAAAGCAATGACGAATTCTGTCTATGTGAACATCGGTAAAGCAACACCTCTCCGTAGGAGAATCCTTGATAATCCCCTGGCTTTTTAAGGGACTATCCTTCTTGGAATCCTTGTGTGGAGAATTCCGGAGCAACATGTTTGTGACGAGACGGAAACAGAGCAAAGAGAAAAGAAAGAGAGAAAGAGGAGAATACCTGATCAATCTTCGGTGCAGAATATAAAGGGAGTGTATCTTGAACTTAAATACAAACTGATCCTCACCCTACCTCCTATTTATAATCATGATTTGCAGGGATTGTCACATCTGTGACGTAATGATCACAACGGCTAGTCCGCTTATAACGGCTAGTTATCCGAATAAGATCAGAGCAAAATATAATTCGTTTATTTACAATAAACTCTTTATATTTTGGGGGCAATTGTTAGGGCTGGATTTTTATTATAGGTGATCCTTACACGTGATCCTAACCAGTGATCCTTGTTTCTTTGGCAGACAGTGATCCTCAGCCGGACTTCAGGATCAGGATCATTGGGACATTATAGGATCCTCATACTAACGATCATCTTCGCTTAATGCAATGTTATTTTCACAGGAATACCTAGCAGGATACGCTCTAAGCATCATGATCAAGGGACGCGTCTTCACAATTATGGCAAGAGCTTAATTGAAGATAGACGTTGCACAGGATATGGAAACAAGGCTTGATTTATGGGCGGCTATTTAGGCTAGATTGTATCTCATTTCTAAAGGGGTAATGAGCTGAATATTAGTTTAACTACCTAAAATAGGTCACCTACACACATATAAATACCACTCTTCCTCATTCGGAAGAGGACACACGACATACAACGCAACTCTCACACACTTAGACACTCGAAACAATAGTGATCCTTGTACTCAGCTCATTATCATCCGAAGTTGTAACCATTTTGTTCTTATATTGAAGTTTGGTGATCGATAGTTGCCATCACCCGAGGTTTTTTATGCCGGAGATCATATACTGATCAAGGGCTTTTTCCTCGTATAAATCATTGTGTCTTTGCATCTTTATCACAGAAGTGATCCTTTACTTTCATAATTAACCAAGCATCATACCCCGTTTACATAAAGTTTGGTTACATTATCCTTGTGTGATTTTTGACCAAAACAATTACTATGGATCTCATTACCAAACTCCCGCGCACAAAGAAAGGACACGATGCCATCTGGGTAGTCGTTGATCGTCTTACAAAGTCAGCGCATTTCTTGCCAATCCGTGAGGATTTTTCGGCTGACAAACTTGCTCAAATCTACATGGATGAAATTGTAGCTAGACATGGTGTTCCTCTGAGCATCATTTCTGACAGAGATGCTCGTTTCACTTCTCATTTTTGAAGAACCATGCAATCTGCTATGGGGTCCCAACTTAATCTGAGCACAGCCTATCACCCGCAAACGGATGGTCAATCTGAAAGAACAATCCAGACACTGGAGGATATGCTTAGAGCTTGTGTGATAGATTTTGGTGGTAGTTGGGATTCACATCTTCCATTGATTGAATTCTCCTACAACAACAGTTATCACTCCAGCATCAACATGGCTCCTTTCGAGGCTCTCTATGGTCGAAAATGTCGTTCACCAGTCTGCTGGAATGAGATTGGCGAGGCTCAACTTACTGGACCTGCCCTCATTTTAGAGACAACAGAAAAGGTAAAGAAAGTTCGTGATAACCTTCAGACAGCTAGAAGCCGTCAAAAGAGTTACGCGGACCTAAAACGCAAACCCTTGGATTTTCAAGTCGGTGATCGTGTATTACTTAAGGTCTCACCTTGGAAAGGTGTGATCAGATTTGGAAAGAAAGGAAAACTTGCACCTAGATACGTTGGACCATTTAAGATCGTCGAAAGAATCGGTAAGGTAGCCTACAGACTTGAGTTACCTCCTGAACTTGGAAATGTTCATCCAACCTTTCACGTGTCCAATCTCAAGAGGTGTTTAGCTGATGAAAACCTCCACATACCGCTTGACGAAATTCGTGTTGATAAAACACTGAAATTTGTTGAAAAACCGGTAGAAATCATGGAACGTGAAGTCAAGTGGCTCAAACGCAAGCGCATTCCTTTGGTCAAGGTTCGATGGGAATCTAAACGTGGACCCGAGTTTACTTGGGAACGTGAAGATCAAATGAAGGCAAAATATCCGCATCTTTTTCCACGAGTTTCCTCTAAATAAATTTCGGGACGAAATTTCCACAAGTAGGGGAGACTGTAACATTCGTGCTTGTAATCGTCATGAACAGTTCTATTATCAATAAAACAATGTTATTTGATCCCAATGTTTGTTTGGTTGTGTTTTACATTTTTCATGTTTTAACTTTTGCTCAATTTCAAACTCTACATCGCTTTCTAGAGAATTATACGCAAACTGGTGCGTAAACGTACTCAGTTTAATGCGACAAATACTCTGGAACATCAACATATACTCAACATACCTTAAATAACCTTTACATAACTTAGAAATAAGTTTTAAAGGCTTTGGTATGGCAAAAACAAGATAATTCGCTTACAGGGACTAAACTTGACAAACTGTAAAAGTATGCCAATTTGAACTGTAACGAACATTCCGGAACATGTCCATAAGTTAAACATACCATAAATATCCTTTACATAGCTTAGAAATAGGCTTTGAGGGGTTTGGTATGCTAAAATAAACTTTTGGGTCATTCAGGGACTAAAAGTGTCAAAAAGGGCACAAGTTTGCACTTTTGCGCATAACTTACGTTCTGAATACATCCGGACATCCAAAAATTTATGTAAGCATCCTTATATTATGCCTTAGTGTTTGGCATGAGAAAAATCCATTCATCGCGTCATTTGGATCGTCTTTCGCGCTTATGCACATTCCGTCGTAATTAAGCGAACATCGCGATCGTACGGCCAAACGAGCCAACATCCGGAACATTTTTGGGCATGTTTCATGTCCACAATGTTTAGGCATCATTTTAGGGCCTTAAAGATGGCTTTACAGGTCTTAAAAGGGCTGGAAATAGCTTAAAAACGCAACAGGGGCCAAATATGTAAATTCTGCAAGTGGTGCAGATCAGACGGGGCCAGACGACCCGCGTAAGATCTGCACACACTTTCACGCGGGCCGTGTGAGGATGTCTGACAGAAAGATTTTGCATTTAATGCAGAATCTGGCCTTTCGTTCGATCAAGGGGCGATGCCTTTTCACCCAATGAAGGGCCAAGAGCCAATTTTAGTGAATTTAACCATTGGACACATGTACGCACGAGATCAAGGCACGATATTCGATAAAACGATCCTAACGGTTCCACTTTTCCTATAAATACCCCCCCCCCCTTTTGTGTAAAAATCACAACAATCTGATCTTGAAGCTCTAAGTTGAAACCATTGTTTCATACCTGAGCTATTTGATCTAGATTAGCACTCGGGGACCCTCCGTAAGCCTTCTTTCGCTCTTTTATTCGCTTTTCGAGTCCGAAAGTCAACGTTTTGTTGACTTTCTGCATTGACCAGCTTATGGTCGATGCGAAGTTCATGGAACTTCATAACGTGAGCGTGATCACGATGGTTATGGTCCGTAGTGACCATACCTACTGATTACCCCGTTATCTAGGCTCAGTGACGAGTCGTAGTTTCGGCCAAAATGCGCATTCTTGCGTATTTTGTAACCAAACTACTCGTGAGCATCAAAGCCGTTTGTTTTGATGCCAAACCTGTTTTCTAAACTTAGTTAATGTCACACCCCGACCACGTGTAACAACAAAACGTGGCGGAAACGTCGGGGAGTGTTGTAACAGAATCATTGTTTCATAACACATGGAAATTTAAATATTGTTTTATTGATTTAATGAACTCGTTGTTCTATTACAATCACATAAGTACAACTATGATCTTCCAAGTTTTAAAGTTGCTAAGGCACGAGTCCATCCTAAATGTAGCATGCATCAACAATCATCTCAAGACAGCACCTGAAACATGTGTAAAAATAGGTACGTCAGCATAAAAATGCCTGTGAGATACATAGGTTTTGTGAAAACGGAGTTCATGACTTATGTTTGAGAAAATGTTTAGTCATGAACTTTGTAAATTTGCTCTGTCTTGTAAATCATTTGAAAAACGATAGGATCAGATGATATGTATAAATAAGAGAATAATGTATGGTTAACTGAATAACCATGTAAAATGAGTTTGTATAAGTTAAGTTGTTTGAAAAAAAAAACAATGTTTTAATAAAACGTTTATGGTATATATAAAATATACCTTGGTTTTAAGAAAGTTGAATAAGTAATATATTAAAATATATTTCAGTTCCAATATTGTTAACCCATGTGTACTAAATAACGCCACGGTATGTAATGCAATGAAAACACTTATATATAAGAAGTACCAGCGGCGTATCTACCATGTTTTCATCATATTACACTCGTTCCGTTATCTAAACACTAACCAAAACCAAATCGTTTGATAGATAGTATATTAAATATACTTTAGTTGTTCAAAATAATAGTTTTCAGTAGTATATTACAAGTATACCTTGGATTTATAAATAACACATTAAACCATGTTTTAGTTTTGTAACTAACATATCAGTATATGCTTTGGATGTGATAAATAACATATTAAACTATGTTTTAGTTATGTAAGTAACATATCACAATATGCTTTGGATGATTACAAAATATATGTTGGTTCTGTACAATACCACACATGAGAGTATATCAAACTATACTTTTTGGGAGTATATCAAAATATACTTTAAAGGTGCGATTTAAGAATTCATTCAGACCTGGTGCATCAAACTACACCTTTGAGGCTATAGGGATACCACAAACGAAATCCCTATTTGGATGGAGAAACGAATTGGTTTCAGACATTCCATGACAACAGGAATGGGGTGTCTAGTCCTATAGCGCTATATCATACTACCAATCGGTCTGGTGAACAAAATAAGTACTATTCCAACAATTACTTTTGTAATTTTTTTGAGAAATCAGTGTTTAAACCATAGATAGTCATTTAGTTTGTCAAAAGATAAATACTATCATGTATAATCAATTATACTTTGAAATCATGAAAATAACAGATAGGTACACATGCTTCACCCCAAAACAGTTCAGAAAACAGTAAAAGAGGGGAACTATGTACTCACCTGAGATTGCTTTGGATTCCTTGTATAATAACCGGATAATGCTAAAGATCACGGAATATCAACGGCACCTAATAGGTAGCTTATGTTAATATACCGGACCAAATCGGAAGGATCGGACAGTACGCGGGTTCGTAAACCAAACGAGTATGGAGACTCGTGTAATATGGCTTAGCAAAGCCTACATACTAAAATGAAACCTAATCTAAGTGCTTACGGTCCATCACGACCCGTTTAGGTAGCTTATGCTACCCTAACGCGTCGTTCGCGTAGAACGCGTTCGGAACGCCTAACATTGCGACCACACGGTATAACCTCGGAAGGTTATAGCTATGGTCACCTAATGTGTTTGGTCGGGTCCTAATGACCGACCAAATGGGTCGGGTTCGAAAGTATAAGCGATGGTTTAAATCGCTTACCTTACGACCCTATATAAGCACTAAACTAAAAGTGACGAGCTAAGCATGTTAGAACATGCTTAACTAAGTTTAGAAACAGGTTTGGCATCAAAACAAACGGCTTTGATGCCCACGAGTAGTTTGGTTACAAAATACGCAAGAATGCGCATTTTGGCCGAAACTACGACTCGTCACTGAGCCTAGATAACGTGGTAATCAGTAGGTATGGTCACTATGGACCATAACCATCGTGATCACGCTCACGTTATGAAGTTCCATGAACTTCACATTGACCAAAAGCTGGTCAATGCAGAAAGTCAACAAAACGTTGACTTTCGGACTCGAAAAGCGAATAAAAGAACGAAAGAAGACTTACGGAGGGTCCCCGAGTGCTAATCAAGATCAAATAGCTCAGGTATGAAACAACGGTTCCAACTTAGAGCCTTAAGATCTGATTTTGTGATTTTTACACTAAAGGGGGGGGGGTATTTATAGGAAAGGTGGAACCGTTAGGATCGTTTTATCGAATATCGTGCCTTGATCTCGTGCGTACATGTGTCCAGGGGTTAAATACACTGAACTTGGCCCTTGGCCCTTCATTTGGGTGAAAAGGCATCGCCCCTTGATCGAACGAAAGGCCAGATTCTGCATTAAATGCAAAATCTTCTGTCAGACATCCTTACGCGGCCCGCCTACACATTTGGGCAAACCTTACGCGGGCCGCCTGGCCCCTCTGATCTGCACCACTTGCAGAATTTACATATTTGGCCCCTGTTGCGTTTTTAAGCCATTTCCAGCCCTTTCAAGACCTGTAAAGCCACCTTTAAGGCCCTAAAATGATGCCTAAACATTGTGGACATGAAACATGCCCAAAAATATGTCGGATGTCGGTTCGTTTAGCCGTACGATCGCGATGTTCGCTTAATTACGACGGAATGCGCATAAGCGTGAAAGACGATCCAAATGACGCGACAAATGGATTTTTCTCATGCCAAACACTAAGGCATAATATAAGGATGCTTACATAAATTTTTGGATGTCCGGATGTATTCAGAACGTGAGTTATGCGCGAAAGTGCAAACTTATGCACTTTTTGACACTTTTAGTCCCTGAATGATCCAAAAGTTTGTTTTTGCCATACCAAAGCCTTCAAAACTTATTTCTAAGTTATGTAAAGGTTATTTAAGGTATGTTAAGTGTATGATGGTCTCCCGGAGTATTTGTCGCATTAAACTGAGTACGTTTATGCACCAGTTTGCGTATAATTCTCCAGAAAGCGTTGTAGAGTATGAAATTGAACAAGAATTGATATGTGCAAAGCATACACATATTTATACAAATCCCAAGTATGAAATACAATATTTCCTTGGTTTGGCATTTTGTTTGATGGTTGAAGTGGCACAGGTGTCACAGTCTCCCCTACTTTAGGAAATTTCGTCCCGAAATTTAATTCTAGAGGAAACTCGTGAGGACAGCTGTGAAGGTTTCGCCTTATAATAGATCCATTGAACCCTTAGGTAAAACCCTGGGCCATGTTAGGATTCTTAGCGAATTTGTTAACCCTCAGAGTGAATTCCTTGAAATAGTAAAACATGAAATTTTGAACTACTGATTGACGAACGTTTCTTATGAAGGCTTATCATAGGAAAACTTGGTGTGTGATTGAGATCAGAATTGGGGGAGTGTGAGAATAAATGACATTGGTCGAGGTCCGAGACTTCTCCCGTATCATTATTCTTGTCACTAGGTCTTAACACATGATGAAACTTCCTGTGGTTCCTGTGCACTGAATTCCATAATTATGTAGGCCTCCATAATTACGTAATTCCTTGCACAGTCCGCACAGTCCATTTCATAATCCGTAGGAAAAATTACTTGAATAAATATGAAGCGATTTGACTAGACCACCAAAGGATCCTTTTAATTCGATCAACGAACAATCTTTTTAACTAGATCAACACATGATCTTCTTAACTAGACCGTCGTACGATCTCTTTAAATAGACCGTTTAAGGGATCATTTTTATTTCATCACATGATATTTCTAATCAGATTCTCAAAATCAATCTGTTTAAGCAGACCTTTCAAGAGGTCCAATTATAGAATAATACTTTATAACCCGAGGGACTTAACTACACTGTTGAAATCCATTAAGGGTTTAAGATAGTATCTTTGGATATCCCATTATGAATCTCTCGTATGAAGATATGAAAGATTCTATGAGGATTTGGATGGATCACATACAACCACAAAACATGTAAGAAAATACATAAGCACAAATTTAGTTAACTTGATTCTTTATTTTGTTATCCTTAGGTATGGATATTAAGGCACACTAGGAATCCAACCTATGGATTTCATTTGGCACTTTAACGATTTATGAAGATCTATCTATAAAGATAGAGGGATTCTCAATAAGTGTTTGACTTTGTTTCTTAAAAGAAACGAGAGTTTAAGGTTCTTGGGGAGATCACAAGTGATCATAATATGACAGAACCATACGAGTAGTTTGTCTTTGGGTTGACATCATAAAGTTGCATCAAGCATTCACACAAACGCATAAATTTTGCAGAAATAAAAACAACAAATCTTTATTTATGTAACAACGGAATTGTCTTGAAGTGTCAAAAGATAGCAACTAAGGTAATACAAAACACTAATTGTTCACTGCTGCATCATTGTTCATGTTTGCCTCATTGATGTTGAACACTCGTCCACGCGCTGGAGGTATGTTAACAAGCCTTGGGCAATTGTTCCTGTAGTGGGTAAGGTCACCACAGTTATAACATGACCCTGGAGGGAACCGTGCTTGAACAGCAGCAGGGTTTGCAGCAGCTTGATTTGCATAACGACAAATATTGATCAAATGTCCCAACCGTCCACAGTGGGTACATTTGTGACACTGCTCTTGCTCTAGATGATGACGGTTGCACTTGTTGCACAAAGGTGCGGTACCAACATAGTTTTGTCTTTTACGAGGTTGTGCTGGTTGGTTTGGTGCAACTTGTTTGTCTTGAGCAGTTACAGCGTAGCTTTGAGAGGCTTTGCGCTTTTTCTTCTTGGACACCTCAGCATTTTCTTCCTTTGGTTCCACATGAGCAGTCTTGTCAGATGGTCTTAAGTCGCCCTTCCGAAACAGCTTGCGCTTCCTGATTTGGGATTCAGTCAGAGTGGCAGCCAATTCAATGGCTTGCCTGACAGTAGTAGGGTTGCTGCCAGTAACGATATCCTGAAGGACGTCAGGAAGCCCATCAATGTATTTCTCAATCGCCTTATCCAGAGGCGTAACCATAGTAGGGCATAACAAGCTCAATTCCTCATAGCGATCAGTATAGGCTCGATGTTCCCCACTGTCTTGCTTTAAATCATCAAATTCCCTTTCTAGAGCCCTAAGCTCATGACGAGGACAGAATTCCTTCATCATAAGAGCCCTAAGCTCGGCCCAAGTCTGTGCTAATGCAACCTCTGCACCGCGGTCTCTCATAACCCCGTTCCACCACGTAAGAGCCCTCTTCTGAAACACACTCGAAGAAAACTCAACCTTGCGATTTTCAGGACACTGAACGTGACGGAAAGTATTCTCAATGCTCTCGAACCATTGAAGAAGCCCAGTTGCTCCCTCAGAACCACTAAACTTGAGTGGTTTAGCCGAGTTAAAAATCTTGAAATTGCATGGAGCATTGTTGGTTTTGTTGTTGTTGATGGCTTGGGTTATTTGAGCATAAAGATTTGGGAAGGCAGCAGCCATTTGCTGCGCGATAATTTCCGCCAGTTCGGCATTCACCATTTGATTGTCGCGTCGAGGAGGCATTCTAAAAGAGGGAACATGAGAGGAAACGAGTGAGAGAATTAGACGAAAAGAATGAGGTGAAACATATCTGATGAAAGCAAGGATAGTGGCCGTCTGTCTGTTACTACAAAGCAACAAACGACCTGGTGATTAATCAAAGCAAATAGGTCAAAAATAATGTATCGCGAAGACATGCTCGCCTATAAGTGGACACTCACCCCAAGAGTTCCCAGGTAAGAGTGACTGGTCCGATTATGTGGATTTGTACGAACACTCTAGCCTTAGACAGAAAACTCAGGGTACAGGCACCCACCCTTCCAGTTTGCATGTATTCACAATATTTAGACCAACTTTGACGAGAGTTTTGAAAAG
This sequence comes from Helianthus annuus, assembly GCF_002127325.2. Lineage (NCBI taxonomy): Eukaryota > Viridiplantae > Streptophyta > Magnoliopsida > Asterales > Asteraceae > Helianthus > Helianthus annuus. The sequence continues at coordinate 47,991,982 of NC_035446.2, read as the reverse complement.
TTAAAGGGGTTCAAAACCTTATAACAGAGGGTTCAAAACCTAGAAATCAATCATCCTAGAACAGATGATTAGTTTTCAAAGCGGTTTTGAAATTTATGTTCTTGTTGGGGTCGTCGCCTAAGGATAGGTGACAATATTGTTTTATGACTAAACGCAAGTAAACTCGCGTTAGGGTCCTAGGAAGGTTATAGACTAGGTCAAAGCATTACTAATAACCTAATTCCCTATAACCATGAGCTCTGATACCAACTTTTCTGTCACACCCCGACCACGTGTAACAACAAAACGTGGCGGAAACGTCGGGGAGTGTTGTAACAGAATCATTGTTTCATAACACATGGAAATTTAAATATTGTTTTATTGATTTAATGAACTCGTTGTTCTATTACAATCACATAAGTACAACTATGATCTTCCAAGTTTTAAAGTTGCTAAGGCACGAGTCCATCCTAAATGTAGCATGCATCAACAATCATCTCAAGATAGCACCTGAAACATGTGTAAAAATAGGTACGTCAGCATAAAAATGCCTGTGAGATACATAGGTTTTGTGAAAACGGAGTTCATGACTTATGTTTGAGAAAATGTTTAGTCATGAACTTTGTAAATTTGCTTTGTCTTGTAAATCGTTTGAAAAACGATAGGATCAGATGATATGTATAAATAAGAGAATAATGTATGGTTAACTGAATAACCATGTAAAATGAGTTTGTATAAGTTAAGTTGTTTGAAAAAAAAACAATGTTTTAATAAAACGTTTATGGTATATATAAAATATACCTTGGTTTTAAGAAAGTTGAATAAGTAATATATTAAAATATATTTCAGTTCCAATATTGTTAACCCATGTGTACTAAATAACGCCACGGTATGTAATGCAATGAAAACACTTATATATAAGAAGTACCAGCGGCGTATCTACCATGTTTTCATCATATTACACTTGTTCCGTTATCTAAACACTAACCAAAACCAAATCGTTTGATAGATAGTATATTAAATATACTTTAGTTGTTCAAAATAATAGTTTTCAGTAGTATATTACAAGTATACCTTGGATTTATAAATAACACATTAAACCATGTTTTAGTTTTGTAACTAACATATCAGTATATGCTTTGGATGTGATAAATAACATATTAAACTATGTTTTAGTTATGTAAGTAACATATCACAATATGCTTTGGATGATTACAAAATATATGTTGGTTCTGTACAATACCACACATGAGAGTATATCAAACTATACTTTTTGGGAGTATATCAAAATATACTTTAAAGGTGCGATTTAAGAATTCATTCAGACATGGTGCATCAAACTACACCTTTGAGACTATAGGGATACCACAAAGGAAATCCCTATTTGGATGGAGAAACGAATTGGTTTCAGACATTCCATGACAACAGGAATAGGGTGTCTAGTCCTATAGCGCTATATCATACTACCAATCGGTCTGGTGAACAAAATAAGTACTATTCCAACAATTACTTTTGTAATTTTTTTGAGAAATCAGTGTTTAAACCATAGATAGTCATTTAGTTTGTCAAAAGATAAAAACTATCATGTATAATCAATTATACTTTGAAATCATGAAAATAACAGATAGGTACACATGCTTCACCCCAAAACAGTTCAGAAAACAGTAAAAGAGGGGAACTATGTACTCACCTGAGATTGCTTTGGATTCTTTGTATAATAACCGGATAATGCTAAAGATCACGGAATATCAACGGCACCTAATAGGTAGCTTATGTTAATATACCGGACCAAATCGGAAGGATCGGACAGTACGCGGGTTCGTAAACCAAACGAGTATGGAGACTCGTGTAATATGGCTTAGCAAAGCCTACATACTAAAATGAAACCTAATCTAAGTGCTTACGGTCCATCACGACCCGTTTAGGTAGCTTATGTTACCCTAACGCGTCGTTCGCGTAGAACGCGTTCGGAACGCCTAACATTGCGACCACACGGTATAACCTCGGAAGGTTATAGCTATGGTCACCTAATGTGTTTGGTCGGGTCCTAATGACCGACCAAATGGGTCGGGTTCGAAAGTATAAGCGATGGTTTAAATCGCTTACCTTACGACCCTATATAAGCACTAAACTAAAAGTGACGAGCTAAGCATGTTAGAACATGCTTAACTAAGTTTAGAAACAGGTTTGGCATCAAAACAAACGGCTTTGATGCCCACGAGTAGTTTGGTTACAAAATACGCAAGAATGCGCATTTTGGCCGAAAATACGACTCGTCACTGAGCCTAGATAACGTGGTAATCAGTAGGTATGGTCACTATGGACCATAACCATCGTGATCACGCTCACGTTATGAAGTTCCATGAAGTTCACATTGACCAAAAGCTGGTCAATGCAGAAAGTCAACAAAACGTTGACTTTCGGACTCGAAAAGCGAATAAAAGAACGAAAGAAGACTTACGGAGGGTCCCCGAGTGCTAATCAAGATCAAATAGCTCAGGTATGAAACAACGGTTCCAACTTAGAGCCTTAAGATCTGATTTTGTGATTTTTACGCTAAAGGGGGGGGTATTTATAGGAAAGGTGGAACCGTTAGGATCGTTTTATCGAATATCGTGCCTTGATCTCGTGCGTACATGTGTCCAGGGGTTAAATACACTGAACTTGGCCCTTGGCCCTTCATTTGGGTGAAAAGGCATTGCCCCTTGATCGAACGAAAGGCCAGATTTTGCATTAAATGCAAAATCTTCTGTCAGACATCCTTACGTGGCCCGCCTACACATTTGGGCAAACCTTACGCGGGCCGCCTGGCCCCTCTGATCTGCACCACTTGCAGAATTTACATATTTGGCCCCTGTTGCGTTTTTAAGCCATTTCCAGCCCTTTCAAGACCTGTAAAGCCACCTTTAAGGCCCTAAAATGATGCCTAAACATTGTGGACATGAAACATGCCCAAAAATATGTCGGATGTCGGTTCGTTTAGCCGTACGATCGCGATGTTCGCTTAATTACGACGGAATGCGCATAAGCGTGAAAGACGATCCAAATGACGCGACAAATGGATTTTTCTCATGCCAAACACTAAGGCATAATATAAGGATGCTTACATAAATTTTTGGATGTCCGGATGTATTCAGAACGTGAGTTATGCGCGAAAGTGCAAACTTATGCACTTTTTGACACTTTTAGTCCCTGAATGATCCAAAAGTTTGTTTTTGCCATACCAAAGCCTTCAAAACTTATTTCTAAGTTATGTAAAGGTTATTTAAGGTATGTTAAGTGTATGATGGTCTCCCGGAGTATTTGTCGCATTAAACTGAGTACGTTTATGCACCAGTTTGCGTATAATTCTCCAGAAAGCGTTGTAGAGTTTGAAATTGAACAAGAATTGATATGTGCAAAGCATACACATATTTATACAAATCCCAAGTATGAAATACAATATTTCCTTGGTTTGGCATTTGTTTGATGGTTGAAGTGACACAGGTGTCACAGTTAAGCATGTTCTAACATGCTTAGCTCGTCACGTTTAGTATAGTGCTTATATAGGGTCGTAAGGTAAGCGATCTAAACCATCGCTTATACTTTCGAACCCGACCCATTTGGTCGATCTTTAGGATCCGACCAAACATATTAGGTGACCATAGCTATAACCTTCCGAGGTTATACCTTGTGGTCGCAATGTTAGGCGTTCCATACGCGTTCTACGCGAATGACGCGTTAGGGTGGCAGAAGCTACCTCAACGGGTCGTGATGGACCGTAAGCACTTAGGTTAAGTTTCATTTTAGTATGTACGCTTTGTTAAACCATATTACACGAGTCTCCATACTCGTTTGGTTTTCGAACCCGCGTACTGTCCGATCCTTCCGATTTGGTCCGGTATATTAACATAAGCTACCTATTAGGTGCCGTTGATATTCCGTGATCTTTAGCATTATCTTGTTATTATACAAGGAACTCAAAGCAATCTCAGGTGAGTACATAGAACCCCATCTTTTACTGTTTTCCAAACTGTTTTGGGGTGAGACACATGTGCCTATCTGTTACTTTCATGCTTTCCATGTTTTCACATCGTATAACTGCTATGCTCATTAGTACATTATAGTACATGATTTCATTACATTTTATGCTACGTATGCCCATTGTGTGCGTACTTAGTACATTTGATTTCCATTACATTTCTGTTGCATATGTTTACTCAGCATATGGACACATTGATTTACATGAACATTTCTGTTGCATATGTTTACTCAGCATATGGACACATTGATTTACATGAACATTCCTGTTGCATATGTTTACTCAGCATATGGACACATTGATTTACATAAACATTTCTGTTGCATATGTTTACTCAGCATATGGACACATTGATTTACATAAACATTTCTGTTGCATATGTTTACTCAGCATATGGACACATTGATTTACATGAACATTTCTGCTTCGTATGTTTACTTAGCATACTTAGTACAATTGTTTACATCACATGCCCTCATTTTGTTATGACATTTGGTTTGTTTAACATGGGACAATACATTCATTAACATTGATCACGCCGTTCGTTAGTAGGTAGTGGTACCATAGGAATTGACAACTCCCATTCCTGAAGTCCTGGGTTTGATAGGACTGGAAGGAATGACCGAATTCGATATACATAACTTAGATAAACCTTTAATTTGGTTAAGGGTTTATCGCCGCAATCTCAAGGCTTGGATGTATGCATAGTTTACAATACCACATAAATGTTAATATCAACAGAGCATGCATTTTTCCACAGAACATAACGTTGATTTAAACCACGTGTTACTTCAACGACCTGTTTTGTGCAGTTTACATATGGTTTAAGTTGATACATTTCGCTTACCATACATAATTCATTTTGGGATACACATTACATGATTTACATTGAACATAAACACGTTGACATTGACATACACAGTGGTGGTTTACATTTGAACATAAACATTTGACATGGTTTACACAATAACACTTGACATTTGGTTTACACATGAACAATTTACATGGTGGATTGGTTTGGGTAAATGATTTAAGTAACGTGGCGTATGTAATATGATACAAACATGGTGGATACGCCGCTGGTACTTCCTATATATAAATGTTTGTATAATGTTACATATCGTCGCGTTATCGAAGTCATTTCAGTTTAGACACATTACAGTTTACATAAATAACATATTCTTCACAAGACATTATTTTCACAAACAACTTATCTTATTCAACTCATTTTACTTGGTTATTCGTTTAACCTTGCACTTATCTAAACATATCGTTTGATGTTATCGTTTTTCAAATGGCTTACAAAGCAAAACAAATTACAAGGTTCATGACTGACTGTTATTAAACATTTCTTTAAGCTCAAGTCATGAATCCCATTTTCACAAAAACTATGTATCTCACAGGCATTTTTATGCTGACGTACCTACTTTCACATGTGTTTTCAGGAGCTATTCCATAGGACGATGATCATGATTCTAGGGCGGACCTGTGCCTTAGAGCCTAAAAATGAAGTTTGAACTAGCTTAATTATGTTTTGATTTCCGTACTCTCTTTCCAAGACAATGTAACACCTTTGTTTATAAATAAAATACAACTTGTATGCCATGGTTATGAAACAATTTAATTCTGTTCACAACACTCCCCGACGTTTTCCGCCGCGGTTGCATGTTATACGCGGTCGGGGTGTGACAAAAACTGAAACTGTAAAATTTGTCATGTGTATGAAGAAAACAATGTGATGAAGTGACCCCGAACCTACAAATGATTGTTAAATAAACTAATTTTTCCGGAAAAACCATTTTGATTAAAACAAACTTAAGTGTTTTGAGATCATAATGGGAAAATAGTTTGTTGTGAGGGGCAGTTCTGATTGTTTATGCCAGGTGGATGGAGAATTGAAGTGATTCTCATCATGTTGTCAATTTTGTACAGTTCGTTTCAAATTTTCCTAGAAAATCAAAATTGAAACATATTTTGATTTTAGGGGGGTAAAATTTTAAAATTTGAAAATGTAAAAAACATCGACAAATTAAAAATGAGTTTTGGTGCGAATAGGGGAAATGATAGTACATCAGCTAGACTGGCACAGTATGCTAAAGATTTGTAATGTATAAATGCAATTAAGCAGTCTCGCTAAAGATGTGTCGATAGGTTTTCACAGAATTAGTAGATCAGTTTGGGATATAAATATAAATTTCACTTGCGTCTACGTGGGGAACACCTCCAGGATATATAGGTAACCCCTGAAATCCTGTTTGAAGGGTCCCGTATTCTGAGATACTAGGTCTTTATGCTCAGTGATATCTGGGGTATTATCCCGGGACTTCTGCTGTATGGAAGTACTGACCTAGTCCCCGGATAATACTTTCTGCAAAAAGCTTTGAAATATAAGCTCACCCTCAGCATGCTGATGAAACAATAAACAATAAAATTGATAGTCGCTGCTGTTGAAAATAAAAGATCCTCTAAAAGGGACACACCTTAAAGTCGAAGCCTCATCTCTCTGCGTATACGGAAGTATTGACCTGAGCTCTCACGGCCAGCAGATATCAGCTGTGGTATACTCACCTGTAAGACTGAATACTGGGGTCTAGATACAGGAGTATATACTGAGGTGGGACACATGTAGATGTTTAAGTTCTAAAACACTAATTCTGTATCCCGAACAGGTTGAACATTTTGTGAGAATTTAAGTGGATCAGAATATCGGCATTCTATGCGAATTGTTTAAAAGCTTAAAATGATTTAACAGCTTAACGGTGCTAGTGTTTAGTCAGCAGCTGATATGATCCTCTTGCACGAACTCGCAAAAATATGTTTGTTCATAGTTCATTTCTGCATTTACTTTCTTTCAGAAAATCCAAAAAGATTTTAGTGTGTTTTAGCTTAAATTTTGAAAAAGTCAAAAAGATTTTCGACATCTGATGTTGGAGAGCTGATATTCAAGATCTCAAAGGCTAAACATGATGAACAGATGGTTTGGTTAAATTGGTTTGAAGTGTTTAATCAGATTTTGGAAAGTTTAATAGGTTTTAAATGAGAAAAATTCTTGAATATACTTAAATGATTAGTTGAGTTATTAAGTTGAATCACAATTTTATTTGTTTGTGATAGAATGTTTGAGTTGTGAAGGTTTCTGATCCTGTTGCTAGGGAAAGCCAGGAGTTATATCAGAACCTGAGAAGAAGTTTAAACTGATAAAGCCAGGAGTTGATTTCAATGGTGATAACGAATTCCAGACGACGATCCTAGCTTGGTGATAGGGGGAGTCTGATGAAAGTTAGAGCCAGAGAAAGTTCCGGGTACATAATTCCAGGAAGAATTCTTGAAGAAGACCGATTAAGAGTGAAGAGTTGTCATGATTGAAGACTCTCACTGAAGATTCCGTCAACATTCATGTGACACTTGTGCCTCCGTGACCATCAATGTCACACCCCAACCTATGGCGGAATCATCGGGGCATGGCACTGAGCGAAACAGATTGTTCAGAAGTTTCCATAACAACTATTTATATAATCCAGTTAAAGATACGTCCCATACCGTATCCTGAATAAACAAACATGTCATTACAGATAATCATCCAAACAAGAAATTCCGTTCCGACAACTTAGATTCAAATATTATTACAGCAATTGTTTATCTGCTTCTAGACCCCTATTCTGTTGACTTTCTGGCTGTAATGCCAGAGGACAAGATCTACAGACAACTATGCCATAGACACTTGTTCTTGGCAGACAACCATTTGTTGGGGGCTTCTAGAAACTTATTCTAGCCTCGCTTTCCTAGCAAATAAGCATCCTAAATACCTGTCACATACGTTAAAATAAAGTCAATACATATAATGTAAAGGTGAGCATACAAGTTTGATAATAGCATATAGAGTTTGAATAGTTTACGCATAACCAGCACGTACACAGAGGAAAACGAAGCATGTTAATTATCGACATGGACCTATCGATACCAATGACTGCGGGTTGACCGTCCGAGACGGTTCGCAATACATGATTACCACTGTAATCCATGCAAGTAATTGTCCTTAACAACCCCCGCATGAACGAGCGCTGAGTCCAAACTATATTACTACGTCGTTAAGGCAGGCAGACAGCATTCCACGTGTAAACACAATCAACAAGCATTCATTAAGTCACGTAATACATGCATATCGGTTAGCGTTTAAATAGTTCGAGTAATGTGATCGTTTGTGTTTTGATATAAGCAACGTAGGTAACACCCAAAAGTGCTAAAAGCAAAAAGGGATCGAGTATACTCACAGTGATTGATTATGGATTGAAGGGAGTGCTGAGAGTAGGGTTAGCCTGAATAGTTCGATAGCACAACAATGAGTATCGTGGAAAGGTAAACAAATGTGGATGGATCGAATAGGCTGGTCGATCGAACGGCAGGTTCGATCGAACGGTCTGTTCGATCGGCTGGTACGTCCGTTTGGACAGTCCTGTTCGATCGGCCGGTAGGCTTGATCGGCTGGGCCATTAGAGTGGATTGTTTCTTCCTCTGGTGTGTTTGTGTTTGAGGATTTGAACTTTTGAAGTTTTCGTTGTAGTATATGAGAACACTAAGGTGTTCTTACCTTTCAGGTCGATCGATCGAACCGTCCGTTCGATCGGCCGGCTTAACCGATCGGCTGGGAACTTTTGAAGTGGTTCTCAACAGGATGTCGCTCGATCGAACAGACTGTTCGATCGGCTGGCATTCCTTACTACGAACGAGCTGTAAAATCGATCAAGTGTTGAAGCATAGTATCTCATGATCCGAACAGTAATGTTCACCAATCGAGTAACATATTCGATCGAACACCACTTCGTCAATACCATACCTCAGGAAGTTTGAAAAGTGAGACGCCATGTGCTAGCCGATCGGCTGGCCTGGTCGATCGGCTGGCATGTCCGATCGGCTGGGCTGTTCGAACAGCCTAGCCGTTCGGCCAGCAAGTCTGACCTGGTAGGCCTTCCGTCTAACTGTTGGCTGTTTAATTACTTGTCGTCATATCGAGGTAGTTTGATAACGAGTTGAACTATGATATCCTTCGTTCCTACTCGTTTCTTCGGCTTGGACAGGAATCACCCAAGTCCGACCGGTGAACGGTTCGGAACGTCGGTTTAGAGTTTAACCCATCGTCGGTGAACCTTGTATATGGTAACATTTGTGCTTGTATTCATTGTGAACAGTTCAATTATCAATAAAACAATGTTATTTGATCCCAATGTTTGTTTGGTTGTGTTTTACATTTTTCATGTTATGACTTTTGCTCAATTTCAAACTCAACATCGCTTTCTGGAGAATTATAAGCAAACCAGTACGTAAACATACTCAGTTTAATGTGACAAATACTCCGGAACATCAACATATACTCAACATACCTTAAATAACCTTTACATAACTTAGAAATAAGTTTTGAAGGCTTTGGTATGGCAAAAACAAGTTAATTCGCTTACAGGGACTAAACTTGACAAACTGTGAAAGTATGCCAATTTGAACTGTAACGAACATTCCGGAACATGTCCATAAGTTAAACATACCATAAATATCCTTTACATAGCTTAGAAATAGGCTTTGAGGGGTTTGGTATGCTAAAACAAACTTTTGGATCATTCAGGGGCTAAAAGTGTCAAAAAGTGCACAAGTTTGCACTTTTGCGCATAACTTACGTTCTGGATACATCCGAACATCCAAAAATTTATGTAAGCATCTTTATATTATGCCTTAGTGTATGGCGTGAGAAAAATCCATTCGTCGCGCAATTTGGATCGTCTTTCGCGCTTATGCGCATTCCGTCGTAATTAACCGAACATCGCGACTGTACGGCCAAACGAACCGACATCCGACATATTTTTGAGCACATTTTCAGTTCCCTATACTTTAACATCATTTTAGAGCTTTGAAATGAGGTTAACGGGGCTTAAACGTGACAAAAACGCATCAAATACCGAGTTTTGGTGCTGCAGGGACCAAAACTGTAAATCTGCCAAACTAGGGGCTTACGGACCGTAAGCCAAAGCCCATACGGTCCGTAAGGGGTCCCCAGTACAGCAGAACCCACATTTAATGCTGATTGGCTCTTCAAATGGTGAAAGGTCCAAATGCCTTTTCACCCAATCAAAGGCCAAGGGCCATATTCAGTGAATCTAGCAATTTAACACATGTACGCACAAGATCGTCGCACGATATTCGATAAAACTATCCTAACGGTTTTTTCCTATAAAATACCCCCCCCCCCCATTTTGCTCAAAACCCACACAATCTGATCTTAAGGCTCTAAGTTGGAACCATTGTTTCATACCTGAGCCATTTTGGTCTTGATTGGCATTCGGGGACCCTCCGTAAGTATTCTTTCGTTCTTTTATTCGCTTTTCGAGTCCGAAAGTCGACGTTTTGTTGACTTTCTGCATTGACCAGTTTATGGTCGATGCGAAGTTCGTTAGAACTTCATAACGTGAGCGTGATCACGATGGTTATAGTCGGTAGTGACTATACCTACTGATCACCACGTTATCTAGGCTCAGTGACGAGTCGTAGTTTCGGCCAAAATGTGCATTCTTGCATATTTTGTAACCAAACTACTCGTGAGCATCAAATCCGTTTACTTTGATGCCAAACCTGTTTTCTAAACTTAGTTAAGCATGTTCTAACATGCTTAGCTCGTCACTTTTAGTTTAGTGCTTATATAGGGTCGTAAGGTAAGCGATCTAAACCATCGCTTATACTTTCGAACCCGACCCATTTGGTCGATCATTAGGATCCGACCAAACACATTAGGTAACCATAGCTATAACCTTCCGAGGTTATACCTTGTGGTCACGATGTTAGGCGTTCCAGACGCGTTCTACGCGAACGACGCGTAAGGTAGCATAAGCTACCTAAACGGGTCGTGATGGGCCGCAAGCACTTAGGTTAGGTTTCATTTTAGTATGTAGGCTTTGTTAAACCATATTTCACGAGTCGCTATACTCGTTTGGTTTACGAACCCGCATACTATCTGATCCTTCCGATTTGGTCCGGTATATTGACATAGCTACCTATTAGGTGCCGTTTGATATTCCGTGATCTCTAGCATTATTTGGTTATTATAGAAGAACTACAAAGCAATCTCAGGTGAGTAAATTGAACCCCTCTTTTACCGTTTTCTAAACTGTTTTGGGGTGAAACACATGTGCCTATCTGTTACTTTCATGCTTTCCATGTTTTCACATCGTATATCTGCTATGCTCATTAGTACAATATAGTACATGATTTCATTACATTTTATGCTATGTATGCCCATTGTGTGCGTACTTAGTACATTGATTTACATTACATTTCTGTTGCATATGTTTACTCAGCATATGGACACATTGATTTACATGAACATTCTGTTGCATATGTTTACTCAGCATATGGACACATTGATTTACATGAACACTTCTGTTGCATATGTTTACTCAGCATATGGACACATTGATTTACATGAACATTTCTGTTGCATATGTTTACTCAGCATATGGACACATTGATTTACATGAACATTTCTGCTGCATATGTTTACTCAGCATATGGGCACATTGATTTACATGAGCACTTCTGCTTCGTATGTTTACTTAGCATACTTAGTACAATTGTTTACATCACATGCCTTCATTTTGTTATGACATTTGGTTTGTTTAACATGGGACAATACATTTGATGTGTGTAAAATGCAACATATAAATCACATCAATTAAGGCATAAAACTAACCCTTTTTAAGTACTAATGTTGGAAAAAGAGTGTTTTTGTCTTCCTTTTGTATTTTCAGGATGAAATGAGCTCAAAATCACAAAAGAAGCAAAAAGACAACTAATTCTACCATAAATACAAGAAAAGGAACAAAAGTAGACTGCCCGGACCCTCAACGGCACCTCCCAAGGCTAAGGAGAAGAAACAGAGTCTGGACACGCCCCGTGTCCAGCGAACACGGGGGCGTGCCCAGGAAGCAGCAGAAAAGACAAACCAGTAGACGCTTCCATTGCCCACCACGGGGCCGTGTCCAGCGGGCACGGGGGCGTGGTGAAAGTACAGCAGGCGCATTAATTGTAATTCGCAATTACAATTAATGAAGAGAGAGAATGTCAGACGGGCACGGGGCCGTGTCCAGCGGACACGGGGCCGTGTCCAGCCTTCTGTTCAGCCTGTAAATAGGGGAGCTTGGCTTCATTTTCTCTCATCCCTTGGCACACCACCTCTCTCACACCTCATCCACCACCCACCACCACCATAACACCATCATCCACCACCATCATCCATTGTCCATCGTAGAGTGTGTGAGTCGTCTCGGGATCCAAGATTGATCGTAAGAGTTCTTGACAATCAAGGCCATGTTTGCCTAAGTCTCTTACATCACTTGGTGAAGACAAGTGTTTAGTATAATACTTTTTATTTTTAATCTTTTGCACTTTTTATTTGGTTTTGTATTAATGACTTTAATAACTAGTTACTTATGTTGAAGGTGATCTTTCCTTATCGTTTGTCCGTGGTGTCTTGGCATTATTTTACTGTCTATATAAAATAAAAGATTTTCACCATTCATATCTCCACGGTCTATATGGAGGTATGTTGGCTACCTGGTCGGGGGTTAAGGGAACGGTTTGGTAAGGGTCTTGCCCTTGTTCAGCGTTTAGAGGTCCTGCTTGGGACCTGGGTCAAATTTAGTAGGATCTCCTTCAATGCCCATAGGTATTGGATGGCGGGGATCCAAACTCTTTGACCCCCTCATAAGTTAACTACTATTAATACTATAACCCGGCTATTTAGGACTGTATCCCTGCTGACTCAGACTACTTAGCCGAGGGTAACGTCACCGCCAAAAGCGGGGCCTACCACAATTTGCATTAATAACTTAATTCATTATCTTTCAATAATCCGACCCTTTAGGATTGTATCCTTGCTGACTCAAACTACTGGGTTGAGGGTAACGTCGCCTTCAAAAGAGGGGCCTACTACAATAACTAAGATAATCTCTTAAACAAGTGCAAAAGTGCGAAAATAATCAAAGGTTATACTAATACACGTGTCGGATCCAAGTAATTCATCTTGTCTATCTGTTTTTATTTTTATTTTTCAGCATTTAGTTAGTTTTTATTTTTCTTAGTTTAAAACATTTTTTCTCACTTTTTGATTTGATTAGACGTTGAGGATAAACCGGTATTAAAAGCTCTTGTGTCCTTGGACGACCTCGGTATCTTACCAACACTATACTACGTCCACGATGGGTGCACTTGCCCATATGTGTGTTTAGTGTTAGTAAATATCGTGTTTTATAAATTTAAAACTTGGTTAAAATTGTAAAAAGGGGCTTAAATATTCACCAAAAATAATATCGCACCGACACACATCAAGTTTTTGGCGCCGTTGCCGGGGACACAAGGATTTTAAGAAAGCTTAAAATCGACGGCCTAATCAGTTTTTCAAAACCTTTTCAAAACGCGCGCATTTTTTCTGCATTTTAGTTTAGTTTTGCATTTACAGTAGCCTGAACACGGGGCCGTGCTCGCTGAACACGCCCCCGTGCTGCATATTTTTAGTTAGATACCCAGATACAGAGTCTGAACACGGGGCCGTGCTCACTGAACACGCCCCCGTGCTCAACGTGACCAGTAACTTTAATTAAAACGCCCAGATACAGTCCCTGAACACGAGGCCGTGTCCACTGAACACGGGGCCGTGTCCAGCTTCTGTTTCCGTCTTTATTTTTGTTTTCTGGTCCCGAGACTCAGTTGTGGTCTGTTGAGTGATTCTTATGGATCAATACTCAAGAGGTTACAACTACACTTATGATGAGGATGATTATAGGGGTAATTATTGCACTAATTGTCGTAACGCACGCTCGGTTCAATATAATACTTCATATCAACCATCCAATTCATACAACTATTATGAGGAGTCCAGGTACGAGCCATCAACTTCATACACATCCTATGAAGACCAAAGGTATGAACCTCCTCCCTCATACTCATATTTTGATGAACCAAGGTATGAGCCTTCATACTCATACTTTGAAGATTCAAGATATGAGCCACCACCTTCATACTCTTATTATGAGGAACCATGGCGTGAACAACCCACCTCATATGAGTACTATGAAGAACAAAGTTTCGACCCTTATCCATCATATACTTATAATGAAGAACAATGGTGTGAACCATCTACTTCATATGAGAATTATGAGGAGCCAAGGATCGAACAACCGGATTCAAGCTTTGAGGATCCAAATTCTTTTTCTCTCACCGAAGTGACCAATAGGATATTAGAACACATTAAAACTATCGAACGTTACATGAAAGAATCTCGCGCAAGGGAAGAGGGATCCCGCGCAAGAGAAGAATTAAAAAATGATAATAACGTAGAGATAGTTGAAAATGTAAAAATGGAAGAACAAGAAAGTGAAAAACCGACACATGAGTTAAACAACGAAAATGGTGAGTCCGATAATGTTAAAATTCAAGAAGAGTCTAATTTTGAAGAAATTAATCTCTTGTCACCTACTTTCGAAAATCATTGTTTAGTAACCCCTCATGCTAAGTTTTTAAAAGAGTTAAACACTAGTGCTAAAATCAAAGACTTAGTAAGTGTTAAGTTAACTAATGATCAAACCTCGCTAATAAAAGAAGATCCTTTTGAAATTAACATTACACCGGTTCCATGTTTCTTTCAAAATTCCTTTATTAGTATTATCACCATTGATAAAGATCTTTGTGTTAACATAATGCCTAACTACATTTTTGAAAAATTAAGTGTTAGTGATTTTACTCCACTTCAATTTCCCATTTTTCTATCCGATCGAAAAGTAATGGAATCAATCGGTGTAGTTGAAGATGTTTTGGTTCAAACAAAACAATTGGTAATCCCAACCGACTTCGTCATCCTTGATGACGCCCCCTTAGTCTTGGGAAAACCTTTTGTACAAACTCATAAAGCTTTGAAAAACCGGAAATTCAACAATCTACCTCTTCAATTAGGGGCATTCAAAAGGAGCATAGATCTTGAGCGCTCAATGAAATATCCTTTTGGCAACAATGACCCCCTAATTGAAGATGAAGCTGAACCACCCGATACGACCAACGAAGAGGACCACTTTGTCGAGGAAGAGATAGCCATAGAACAAACCTTTAAGATTCTTAATCTAGATGAGCCACAAAATAAGGTGTCTTCTAAAGACCCACCCATTGAGCTCAAAGAACTTCCTAAAGGTTTGGAATATGCTTTTCTAGGCAAAGAAGGTAGTTTACCCGTAATTATTTCATCTAAATTAAGTAATATAGAAAAAGAGAAATTAGTTAACCTACTTAAAAAACACAAAAACGCGATCGCTTGGAAGCTTGTAGATATTAAAGGAATAAGCCCTTCCATGTGCACGCACAAAATTTTAATGAACGATGACTACAAAACGGTAATTCAACCACAACGAAGAGTAAACCCCAATGTTCAAGAAGTGGTTAAGAATGAAGTCATCAAACTACTCGACGCCGGACTAATCTACCCTATCTCCGATTGCCCGTGGGTAAGTCCCGTTCAAGTAGTCCCAAAGAAAGGAGGTATGACGGTAATAACTAACGAGAAAAATGAATTAATACCAACGAGAACCGTCACAGGATGGAGAGTTTGTATAGATTATAGGCGATTAAATGAAGCAACAAGAAAAGACCACTTTCCTTTGCCCTTCATTGATCAAATGTTAGAAAGATTATCCGGTCATAAATTTTATTGTTTCTTAGATGGTTTTTCAGGTTACTTTCAAATACCGATAGCACCAGAAGACCAAGAGAAAACAACTTTCACATGTCCCTACGGAACTTTTGCATATCGACGCATGCCATTCGGTCTTTGTAATGCGCCTGCAACATTTCAACGTTGTATGGTCGCCATTTTCCATGATATGATCGAAAAGACAATGGAAGTCTTCATGGATGACTTTTCCATCTTTGGAGACTCATATGACCAATGCCTCGATAATCTTGAACGAATGCTATCCCGATGTGAGGAAACTAACCTCGCCCTTAACTGGGAAAAATGCCATTTCATGGTAACAGAGGGAATAGTACTCGGTCACAAAATCTCAAGCGAAGGAATGGAAGTTGATCGAGCAAAAATAGAGACTATTTCTCGATTACCACCTCCATCCTCCGTGCGAGCAATCAGAAGTTTCCTAGGACATGCAGGATTTTATAGAAGGT
Source organism: Helianthus annuus (assembly GCF_002127325.2). Taxonomy (NCBI): domain Eukaryota; kingdom Viridiplantae; phylum Streptophyta; class Magnoliopsida; order Asterales; family Asteraceae; genus Helianthus; species Helianthus annuus. The sequence continues at coordinate 47,975,781 of NC_035446.2, read as the reverse complement.
TTATCAAAGACTTTTCAAAAATTTCAAGGCCTCTAACAAAATTACTTGAAAAAGATGCACCCTTCATCTTTGACAAGGAATGCAATCAAGCATTTCTAACCCTTAAGGAAATGCTAGTCAATGCACCTATCATGATAGCGCCAGATTGGAAATTTCCTTTCGAAATCTTGTGCAATGCAAGTGACTTTGCTGTTGGAGCAGTCTTGGGACAAAGAAAAGAAAAACATTTCCACCCAATTTATTATGCTAGTAAAACTCTTATTGATGCACAAGAAAATTATACAACTACAGAAAAAGAATTACTAGCGGTGGTATTTGCTTTTGATAAATTTCGTTCTTATCTTGTTCTTTCTAAAACAGTAGTCTATACAGACCATGCAGCCATCAGGTACCTCTTCAAGAAGCAAGACGCAAAACCCCGTTTGATCAGATGGATTCTACTCCTCCAAGAATTCGACATTGAAATCAAGGACAAAAGAGGAGCAGAAAACACTACTGCAGATCATCTCTCACGCTTAGAAGACCCAGCTTTGGAGACAACCGGAGACGAGCAAATCAACGAGAAATTTCCCACGGAATCCTTGGAAATGATGGAAAGTAGACAAGAACCATGGTATGCCGACTACGCTAATTTCTTAGCTAGCGGTATAGTCACCAAAGGATGGCCACATCATCAAAGAAAGAGATTCTTTGCTGATGTAAAGCATTACTTTTGGGAAGACCCCTATCTTTTCAAAATGTGTGCTGACCAGCTCATCCGAAGGTGTGTCCATGGTAATGAAGCACGAAGAATTCTCCGTCATTGTCATGAAGGCCCATACGGAGGACATCATGGTGCCACAAGTACCGCACGAAAGGTATTTGATTCGGGATTTTACTGGCCGACCATTTACAAGGATGCACAAAACCTTGTAAAGACATGTGATGCCTGCCAGAGATCAGGTAATATTTCTTCCAAAAACGAAATGCCTCAAAACGGCATTCTCGTCTGTGAAATCTTTGATGTGTGTGGTCTCGATTTCATGGGACCTTTCCCACCTTCAAAGGGAAACAAATATATACTTGTGGCAGTCGATTACTTGTCTAAATGGGCGGAGGCCGAGGCTCTTCCAACAAATGATGGAAGAGTAGTGGTAAAATTTCTGAAAAAGCTGTTCTCTCGTTTTGGGACACCAAAGGCTTTAATAAGTGATAGAGGCCCATTTTTGCAATCATCAACTCGAAAAAATATTAACAAGGTATGGGGTCTATCACCGGGTCTGTCACACCCCCAAAATCCCACACGCGGAGTACCACCGCTTGGAGGCGTGACATGACCAGGATCAAGCCATCAATCATATCAAACATAGTATTTAATAATCAAAAGTAGTTAATACAATTCATAAAGATATGACTGATGTTTCAAAACCAAACATTGTTTAAGTAGCGGAAGCATAGTAATAAAATTCTCAAATGTAGTTATGAGTTCAATTAACGTTCGCGATCCAATTCCCACAACGACCTGCTCCCTCCTTGTGCAAGCTCCAATATGTACCTAAGGTCCTGCAAGGCATGCAGCAGATAATCAACAAACTAGTTGAGCGAGTTCACAGTTAATAGTTTAGTTTGGGTAATAGTGCGTTCGTTCAATTAAGTTTCATATCGTATCAGTTCCATCGCGGCCTCACAGGCATGTGTGCGAAGATTAGGTTCGTTAGTTCGCGACCGTAGTCTTTACCGACCAGGGTGTGTGCGAAGGCAATTGATCAGTTCGCGACCATAGTCTTTACCGACCAGGGTGTGTGCGAAGGCAGTTGAGTAGTTCGTTCGCGACCATAGTCTTTACCAACCAGGGTGTGTGCGAAGGCAGTTCGACAAGTATCATTTAAGCATGCACAAACAATCATCCAACCCATTCCCACCCTGGGAACCCATGCCTTGGCTGTGTGAACTCACCTTGGTTTGCTCGGTATGCTAGGTTATGCACTCACAAGTAATTAATCACGTCCTATTGTATGCACGTATAACAAATCAGTTCATGTTCGAAATGATACGCATGCAATTTAATGTTCACATAACAGTCAGTTTGCATATCGGCACAACACGTATTGTTTCACATCAAATCATCAGCTAGTGTACACGAATACCAATGTTAACATTCATCACCAAGCATGGCATGCCAAATAAATCAAGCATACATTCAATCATTCAAAGTATGTTCATAACCATATATCTTTCGATCCACTCTTATCTTTCGACACATTCGTGATCTTTCGACAAACAGTTATCATAGTTATCTTTCGGACCAAATGTTATGTTTCGAACCTACCGTCATCTTTCGACCAACTGTCATCTTTCGGTCAACCTAATTATGTTTCGGTCAATGCTATCCTTCGGTCAATGCTATCCTTCGGTCAATGCTACTATGGTTCGAAGGACAAGTATCTTTCGGTCACAACAACTATGTTTCGAATAACTACCATCTTTCGATAAATATCAGTTACGTGTTTCCTAAATTTACTGAATTTGTTACATTGTTTCCAAACATAACAATTATCAATCAACAGGTTTCCAATTTCTCGATTAACATACAGCCGATCAAACAAGCATATTTCATATATTCAATCTCAGGAACCCTAACCGAAAATCATGAACAATAACCATATTCATTCGGATTACTATTAAGACATAACAACCTCATGTAAACTGATTTCATAATAACCCGATTTCACTAATATATCAACAAGTTATCAATCCGGAGCATACATCGTCACAGTAACATAACAAGCATCATTGAATCGATTTAAACTTATTATCATGCAATACAACTACAAGATCATCTTTATACGATTCATATCATTCAACATACAATCAATTCTAATCGTTCTAATCAAAGCATGTAATAATAATAACATCATTCAATCACTAAAACACAATCAAACACTAACCGGATTAGGGGATTGAAACTAGTGGGGTTTCGGGTGCACAAGAACTTTCAGCCGACTGCAAGACTTCGAGAGAGAGAGAGAAGGGTATTAGGGTTTTTGAAACTAACAGCCGGTTTACATGCATCACGTATATAAACGTATCACAGGAATGGGCCAAGCCCATTAGAAAGACTGGGCCGAAAGATGTCGAAGGATAGAGTCCTTGGTCGAAGGATATGTTTCGTGATCCTTCGAACCGAAAGTTGATCCTTCGAATCGAAGGATATGTTTCGAGATCCTTCGAACTGTAGGTCATGTTTCGTGATCTAGACTAAGTGTTTTAATAATAATTCTAATATTATTTTCTACCACAGCAAGTAATCACATATAGGCAAAACGACAATACGTTTCATTAAAACACAACGCGTACAATGTCAAGTCCACAACTTCAAACAACTAAACAGTCAAAGTCAACGCGCATTTAATGCGAAAGTGAAAGTCAGAAACTCGAGTTGTCACATTATCCCCAACTTAAAAGAAATTTCGTCCCGAAATTTGGTACGCACTCACTGAGGAAGCTAGGTAAGTTACATTGTTCACTGGTTTTCCTGGGGTGTCACATCATCCCCCCGTTGATTTGGAATTTCGTCCCGAAATTCAGTAGTAGTAGCTTCAGCCTCAGAAGTGGATGCATTGGTTTCGAATAGCTGGGGGTACTTTTCTTTCATCTGATCTTCGCGTTCCCAGGTATACTCTGGACCACGCTGGGAGTTCCAACGAACTCGAACAAGAGGGATTCTCTTGTGTTTGAGGACCTTAACATCCCGGTCCGTGATTTCAACTGGTTCCTCGACGAACTGCAACCGCTCGTCGATAGTGAGTTCCTTAAAAGGAACTATAAGGGTCTCATCTGATAGGCATTTCTTCAGATTCGACACGTGAAATACATTGTGAACTGCACCGAGTTCAGCTGGTAGGTTTAATCTGTAGGCTACTTTGCCAATCTTTTCTAAGATTTCGAATGGTCCGACGTACCGCGGATTCAGTTTGCCTCTTTTACCAAATCGAACCACACCCTTCCAGGGTGAAACTTTCAATAAAACCCGGTCCCCGACCTCAAATTCCAATGGTTTTCTACGCTTGTCCGCGTAGGCTTTCTGACGGTCGCGTGCTGCCGCCATGCGTTGTCGTATCTGCGCAATCTTTTCTGTGGCGTCCACTACAATCTCTGGACCCGTAATTTGACTATCCCCCACCTCTGCCCAACAGAGAGGTGACCGGCATTTACGTCCGTACAATGCCTCAAATGGAGCGGCTTGAATGCTGGTGTGGTAACTGTTATTGTATGAAAACTCCACTAAAGGGAGGTGCTTTTCCCAGCCGTTGCCGAAATCGATGACACACGCTCGAAGCATGTCTTCTAGAGTTTGGATAGTTCGCTCAGACTGCCCATCCGTCTGAGGATGATATGCTGTGCTCATGTCTAATCGTGAGCCGAAGGATTTGTGCATCGCTTGCCAAAGCTCTGACGTGAATCGTGCATCGCGATCCGAAATAATAGAGGTGGGCACTCCGTGCCTCGAAACAACTTCTTTCAAGTAGATGTCTGCTAGGGTAGAAAACTTATCCGTTTCTTTGATAGCCAAGAAGTGAGCAGACTTTGTGAGTCGATCAACGATCACCCAAATAGTGTCATTCCCACGCTGGGATCTAGGTAGACCTGTAACAAAATCCATGGAAATTTCTTCCCATTTCCATTGCGGTATCTTAGGCTGCTGAAGTAGACCTGATGGTTTCTGATATTCAACCTTGACTCTCGCACAGGTTAAGCATTTTCCAACATAGGTGGCGATGTGGGCCTTCATACTAGGCCACCAGTAAGTAGTACTGATGTCGTGGTACATTTTATCCGACCCTGGATGTACCGAATAGCGAGACTTGTGAGCTTCATCCATTACTAGTTCGCGTAAACCGTCATAAAGTGGGACCCAAATACGCCCCGTTACATAGTAGGCGCCGTCTTCCTTTTGTTCCATGCGTTGCCTTGAACCGCGTAAGGCTTCAGCTTTGACGTTTTCGGGTTTCAGTGCTTCTAACTGAGCAGCTCGTATCTGTGCAGGAAGACTGGACTGAATAGTAAGCTGTAGCGCTCGCACGCGCTTAGGTAGAGTGTCTTTCCGACTGAGGGCGTCAGCCACAACATTGGCTTTGCCTGGATGATACTTGATGGCGCATTCATAGTCGTTCAGAAGTTCAACCCATCTCCGTTGACGCATATTCAAATCCTTTTGCTTAAGAATATGCTCGAGACTCCTGTGATCGGTGTAAATCGTGCACTTGGTACCGTACAGGTAGTGTCGCCATATCTTAAGCGCGAAAACAACAGCTCCCAGCTCTAAATCGTGCGTCGTGTAGTTTCGTTCATGAACCTTGAGTTGTCGAGAAGCGTAGGCTATCACTTTATCACGTTGCATCAACACACATCCAAGACCCTGGATGGATGCATCACAATATACTACGAAGTCATCTGTGCCCTCTGGCAATGAAAGAATAGGTGCGCTGCAGAGCCTATCCTTTAGATACTGAAAAGCGGTCTCTTGCGTATTACCCCATCTGTAAACGACACCTTTCTGTGTTAGCATAGTAAGTGGTTGCGCGATCTTGGAGAAGTCTTTAATAAATCGCCTGTAGTAACCCGCCAAACCCAAGAATTGGCGTATTTCAGTCGGTGTACGCGGTGCTGGCCAGTTTCTGATCGAATCAACCTTGGATGGATCGACATGAATCCCATCCTTGTTCACCACATGGCCTAAGAAGTGGACTTCACGAAGCCAGAAGTCGCATTTTGAAAACTTTGCGTACAGTTGCTCCTTTCGAAGAAGTTCCAAGATAAGACGTAAGTGCTGCTCGTGTTCCTCCTGACTCTTGGAGTAAATCAAAATGTCGTCGATGAAAACGATAACAAACTTATCAAGATAAGGTTTGCACACCCTGTTCATAAGATCCATGAAGACTGCAGGTGCGTTCGTAAGCCCGAATGGCATGACAAGAAACTCGTAATGACCGTAGCGAGTTCTGAAAGCGGTTTTGGAGACGTCCTCATCCCGGACTCTCAGCTGATGATACCCTGACCTTAAATCAATCTTGGAATAGTAACACGACCCTTGCAACTGGTCGAATAGGTCATCTATGCGCGGAATAGGATAACGGTTCTTCACTGTGACCTTGTTCAGCTCGCGATAATCGATGCACATTCTGAAAGTGCCATCCTTCTTTTTCACAAATAACACTGGAGCTCCCCAAGGCGAAGAGCTTGGACGAATAAAGCCCTTTTCCAAGAGCTCTTGTAACTGCTTCGACAGTTCTTCCAGTTCGGTTGGAGCTAAACGATACGGTGCGCGGGCTATTGGTGCTGCTCCAGGAGCTAATTCAATCTGAAACTCGACTTGACGATGAGGAGGTAAACCAGGTAAATCTTCAGGAAACACTTGAGGAAAATCACGCACAACTGGTATATCCTCCAGCTTCTTTTCCTTTGCTGATGCGTCAGTGACAAGTGCCAGAATGGCAGTATGTCCCTTTCGTAAACATTTCTGCGCCTTTAAGAAAGAGATGATGCCAACCACAGCACCACTCTTGTCACCTTGTACCTCGAGAGGTTCTTGACTGGAGCGAGGAATACGAATAACTTTTTCTTTGCATAAGATCTCCGCATGATGTTGGGATAGCCAATCCATACCGATGACGACGTCGAAACTACCCAAAACTATGGGTATGAGATCAATCGAGAAAGTCTGACCCGCTAGAACAATACTACAACCCTTGACTACCTGTGCGGCTTCTACACTTTTACCATTGGCTAGTTCTACGACGTGTTTGGTGTCTAGGGGTGTTGGTGTACGTTTTAATAATTTACTCATTTTCAATGACATATAGCTTGTATCAGCACCCGAATCAAATAAGACAGTAACATAAATATCGTCGAGAAGAAACTTACCCATAACCACATTGGGATCATTCACTGCGTCACCCCGACCTAGCACAAAAGCACGACCCCGAGCTTCGTTGCCATTGTTGTTGTTGTTTCCCCCGTTGTTCTGGTTATTGTTGTTATTTCCGTTGCCCTGGTTGTTGTTGTTGTTGTTGTTGCGATTCTGGTTCAACTGAGGGCAATCGCGTTTGTAATGACCTTCAGCCCCACACTGGAAACATCCCCGATTTCCACGCTGTGGCTGCTGCTGCTGATTCTGTGGAGCTGGCGGTGGGAGTTGCTGGTTCTGGTTTACTGGTCGCGCGCTTCTACAATCTTTGGCCTCATGGCCCATCTTGTGGCATCTTTGACAGCGATCTTTCCGACACCTTCCACTGTGGTGTTTGTTGCACCTGTTGCACCACGGATGATTTCCCTGATAACCACGTTGTCCCTGACTTCCCGATGATTGCTGACTCGGACTCTGGTAATCGTTGGTGCGACGTTGCTGAGTTTGGGACTGAACAGACACCGATCCCCTGCTGGAATCCCCATCCCATTTTCTCTTGTTGTCGCTGGGTGTAGCAGAAGTAGCAGCTGGAGTGACTGTAGCAGTAGCGCCGACACGCTTTGGCAGTTTATTCTGATCCACTGCCTGATCGGTGATGCGATGAGCGAGACGCTGTATTTCCTGGATATTGTTGAGGTTAGCCGAGGTAACGTGGCTCTGTATTTCTGGCGCCAAACCTTTGAGATACAACTCAATACGCTTGTATGGAGGGTCCACCATAGTTGGACATAACACAGCCAACTCATTCGATCTCTTGGTGTAAGCTTCGATTTCCGAACCAACCATTTTCAAGTTATACAACTCATCCTCCAACTTGTGAATGTCTTCTCTAGTGCAGTATTCCCTCTTGATCAGTTCTTTGAAATCATTCCAGGGTGTGGCGTTAGCAGCTGCCAACCCTAAGATCTGCACTTGTGCGTTCCACCAAGTGAGCGCAATCCCTTCAAGTGTGCCAGTGGCGAACTTCACCCTGCGAGCCTCAGGGCATTCACACATCTCGAAAACTGACTCGAGCTTTTCAAACCAGTGGAGGAGTCCAACTGCTCCCTCCGTGCCACTGAACGAGCTAGGACGACAATCCATGAAATTCTTGAAGGTGCACCCAGGTTGTTGCTGAGCGGGTTGACCTATTGTGTACGAATAGGGCAAAGTTAAGTACGAGAATTAATGTAGGATCTAAAGATCCTAGTGTCTATACTGCAGGGTATACTACCTGCTTGGGCGGCTGCAACTGCCGCAGCAACGAGAGCCTCTAGCTGGGCTTGAGTCATGGTAATTCGTGCGGCCATTGATCTTCACATCAAAGGCAACATAAGTGAGAAAGGTTCGCGAATAGTGCGATGACAGAAGAGTGTAAGCACATAAGTATTCTCATGCAATGACAAGTTGTGAGCAAGGTAATGTAAGCATACTACGAGCAAAGTTCTATGCAAATTCTAGCATGTAGGCAATAAACATAAACCTTATTACCTAGGAAGTTGAGTCTTGCACGTGGAGCGAAGCGTCGTTGTGGATCGTTGAGAGCACTGTTCTGGTTATAGTCTGGTTTTAATAAAAACGTTTTTCCATATTAAAACCAAGTTCTCTATAACCAATGGCTCTGATACCAATCTGTCACACCCCCAAAATCCCACACGCGGAGTACCACCGCTTGGAGGCGTGACATGACCAGGATCAAGCCATCAATCATATCAAACATAGTATTTAATAATCAAAAGTAGTTAATACAATTCATAAAGATATGACTGATGTTTCAAAACCAAACATTGTTTAAGTAGCGGAAGCATAGTAATAAAATTCTCAAATGTAGTTATGAGTTCAATTAACGTTCGCGATCCAATTCCCACAACGACCTGCTCCCTCCTTGTGCAAGCTCCAATATGTACCTAAGGTCCTGCAAGGCATGCAGCAGATAATCAACAAACTAGTTGAGCGAGTTCACAGTTAATAGTTTAGTTTGGGTAATAGTGCGTTCGTTCAATTAAGTTTCATATCGTATCAGTTCCATCGCGGCCTCACAGGCATGTGTGCGAAGATTAGGTTCGTTAGTTCGCGACCGTAGTCTTTACCGACCAGGGTGTGTGCGAAGGCAATTGATCAGTTCGCGACCATAGTCTTTACCGACCAGGGTGTGTGCGAAGGCAGTTGAGTAGTTCGTTCGCGACCATAGTCTTTACCAACCAGGGTGTGTGCGAAGGCAGTTCGACAAGTATCATTTAAGCATGCACAAACAATCATCCAACCCATTCCCACCCTGGGAACCCATGCCTTGGCTGTGTGAACTCACCTTGGTTTGCTCGGTATGCTAGGTTATGCACTCACAAGTAATTAATCACGTCCTATTGTATGCACGTATAACAAATCAGTTCATGTTCGAAATGATACGCATGCAATTTAATGTTCACATAATAGTCAGTTTGCATATCGGCACAACACGTATTGTTTCACATCAAATCATCAGCTAGTGTACACGAATACCAATGTTAACATTCATCACCAAGCATGGCATGCCAAATAAATCAAGCATACATTCAATCATTCAAAGTATGTTCATAACCATATATCTTTCGATCCACTCTTATCTTTCGACACATTCGTGATCTTTCGACAAACAGTTATCATAGTTATCTTTCGGACCAAATGTTATGTTTCGAACCTACCGTCATCTTTCGACCAACTGTCATCTTTCGGTCAACCTAATTATGTTTCGGTCAATGCTATCCTTCGGTCAATGCTATCCTTCGGTCAATGCTACTATGGTTCGAAGGACAAGTATCTTTCGGTCACAACAACTATGTTTCGAATAACTACCATCTTTCGATAAATATCAGTTACGTGTTTCCTAAATTTACTGAATTTGTTACATTGTTTCCAAACATAACAATTATCAATCAACAGGTTTCCAATTTCTCGATTAACATACAGCCGATCAAACAAGCATATTTCATATATTCAATCTCAGGAACCCTAACCGAAAATCATGAACAATAACCATATTCATTCGGATTACTATTAAGACATAACAACCTCATGTAAACTGATTTCATAATAACCCGATTTCACTAATATATCAACAAGTTATCAATCCGGAGCATACATCGTCACAGTAACATAACAAGCATCATTGAATCGATTTAAACTTATTATCATGCAATACAACTACAAGATCATCTTTATACGATTCATATCATTCAACATACAATCAATTCTAATCGTTCTAATCAAAGCATGTAATAATAATAACATCATTCAATCACTAAAACACAATCAAACACTAACCGGATTAGGGGATTGAAACTAGTGGGGTTTCGGGTGCACAAGAACTTTCAGCCGACTGCAAGACTTCGAGAGAGAGAGAGAAGGGTATTAGGGTTTTTGAAACTAACAGCCGGTTTACATGCATCACGTATATAAACGTATCACAGGAATGGGCCAAGCCCATTAGAAACACTGGGCCGAAAGATGTCGAAGGATAGAGTCCTTGGTCGAAGGATATGTTTCATGATCCTTCGAACCGAAAGTTGATCCTTCGAATCGAAGGATATGTTTCGAGATCCTTCGAACTGTAGGTCATGTTTCGTGATCTAGACCAAGTGTTTTAATAATAATTCTAATATTATTTTCTACCACAGCAAGTAATCACATATAGGCAAAACGACAATACGTTTCATTAAAACACAACGCGTACAATGTCAAGTCCACAACTTCAAACAACTAAACAGTCAAAGTCAACGCGCATTTAATGCGAAAGTGAAAGTCAGAAACTCGAGTTGTCACAGGGTCTCAACAGCATATCATCCTCAAACAAATGGGCAAGCCGAAGTGACTAATCGAGGTTTAAAACGAATACTTGAAAAAACCGTAGGAATAAATAAAAAAGAATGGGCCGACAAATTAGACGACGCTTTATGGGCTTTTCGAACTGCTTATAAAACTACTATAGGCACAACCCCATATAAACTCGTCTATGGAAAAAGTTGTCACTTGCCAGTAGAGATAGCTCACAAAGCCTACTGGGCAATAAAAAACGTAAACTTAGATTTGGAAAATGCCGGTAAAAATCGATTTTGTCAAATAAACGAATTAGACGAACTTAGGAATTATGCATATTCTAACTCCGAAATTTATAAAGAAAGAATGAAAAATTTACATGATAAATATATTAAATCTAATGAATTTCGGGTTGGAGATCAAGTTCTATTGTTTAATTCACGACTTCGGTTATTTCCTGGTAAGCTAAAATCTAGGTGGTCAGGACCTTTTTCTGTCACCCATGTTTTTCCACACGGTGCAGTAGAAATTAAAACTCGAAATGGGACGCCATTTAAAGTCAATGGCCAACGGCTGAAACTCTACCGAGGATCCATTGAGGATGAGGAAGAGGAGATCTCACTTCAGACGGTTAACGAATAAACTCGTACCCGACATGTTACAGGTAAGTGTACGTTTAAAAACCGGTAAATTGTCTAACCACTTTTCGGAAATAAGGGGCATGCACACGAGCACGTTAAAAAAAAATTTAAGCTTTGCTCGGCACGGGTCCGTGTCCGCTGGACACGGGGCCGTGTCGAGGCGACTGTCGGGATAAAACCCTCTTTTCCTATCAGTTACACCATTCCACACGCCCCGTTTAGCCGAAAACTCTCTGGTTTGAGGCGATTTTCTGCAGTTTTTCAACGTCACCACCGAATCTAACAACGTCAAGGTATGATTCTATCCTCATTAGTAGTTAGATTAGTTACTTGCATCTAGTTAAAACATCAAAAATTGGGGAAAAATCTAGGGTTCTTCATGTTCATCCGGATCGAACTCAAAATTTTTGATGAAATTTGTTAGTAGTAGTTTAGATTAGAGTAGTAGAAAGTAAATAAGCATGTATTGTTGATAGATTTGTCCGATTTCCAACTAAAACACCAAACCCTTGTTCTTGAACCGAAAAACACGAAATTGAAAGGGTAAACGGTTTGTTTTGGGAAAAATGACACTTAGGGTTTCATTTTCGGGGGAAACCGCTACTATTGGGCTAAAAATTTTCAGGTTTTTGAAACCGGGACGAAAAATGGAATTTTTGGGTTACAGACGCCTGGACACGGGGCCGTGTCTGCTGAGCACGGGGCCGTGTCCAGCCCACTGTTTGCAGTTTCACTCTGATTTTCCTTGTTTCGTACTAACTTTTTATATTCTTTTCAGATGGCTAAATTCACAAGGTTTAACGCAAGTGAACTGGACGATAGGGCACGATACGAGGTTCTACAAACAAGACCGGAAGAGTACCCAAGGCGGGCGTGTATCGACTTGCTAACCATGGTGAATCAACTTGACCGCTTCAACAACATTGTGAGGGGTCCACTGCATGTCGCATTGACCACCCGACTACGGTCGGTGCATCAATGCACAATGGAGTTCTACAGCACCTTCCTTTTCAACTCGAGATGTGACCCGTTTGACCATGATGCAGTCACATTCCGATGTGGAGGGACCACGTTCACAACCTCCATGGCACAGTTTGGAGCCATCATTGGGCTATATAGTGAAGAGGAAGCGGGGAATGAAGAGAATACTGGGGGATTACGAGACTTGGATGCAACTGAACGCCGAGCCGCATGGGCTCAAATAGGTGAAGGAATCTACAACCCAAGCAGCACCAAAAGCACCAAACTGAGGGACCCACTATACCGATACATCCACAGGCTCCTATCGTACTCGCTGAACCAATGCCACAACAGTAGTGGCGTTGTTGGGTTGAAAGATTTGGTCGTCCTTCACTGCATCCACAACCAGAAGCCTCTAGATGTTCCGTACCTCCTACTGCGAAACATGCACCTAAACCGCCTTGCTCATGCTCCTACACCGATCTTCTTCGGAGGATGGGTGTACCGTCTTTTCAAGCACTTCACGAATATCCCAAGGTCCTTCGAAAGGAGTCCATGGTCGGGACGGGTCGATTATCACATTTGCCGATCCATGAACTTGCTTTATGAAGCGGAGGACGGGACGGTGAGCTTTCAGAGGACGCAAGGCTATGCATGGAACCCACAAGAGGCTCTAGTTCTTCATGCACCACATCCCCACTTTCAATACCCACCCCAAGGCGATTCGGGCCAATCCTCCTCTCAAGGAGGGGGTTTTCCTAACTTTCAAAGTTTACATGATCTTTTGCAGGAAAACCTCATGTGCACAAGGAACACCTACAATCTCGCCAACAACACACACCACCGGGTTGGAGCTATCGAACGCAACATTAACGATATACAAGATGATATCGGTAGCATCCGGGAGTACATGGCGAGGCACGGGGGTGGAGGTGATGGTAGTGATGAAGACATGGAGTAGGAGGCTTGGAGGAACAAGGGGCTGGTTGGTGATGAGCCCACAGGTTTAAGTGCCCTTCTATCTATCAAACAATTCATGGCATGCGTGCCATTTGTCGAACAATTTACTTTCTCTAACTACTTTTTATCTTTGTTTTATTTTCACTTTGTGTTTGGATGATGCTTGACGATGGTAATTTAGGATGGTTTGTGCTTGTTTGGTTGGTATTTAGTGTTTAAACAGGTGCAATGCAAGGGTTAGAGTGCTAAACATTAGCACTTGCAGCCCCATGATGGAGAAACCGGGAGACAAAACCTATTTTTCAGGCTAACAGACTGTCCACACGGGGACGTGTCCAGCCGACACGCCCCCGTGTTCATCTCCCAGATCTGCTGTTTGGCTACTGACCTGCAATTTTTTGCCAGACACGAGGCCGTGTCCAGCCGACACGCCCCCGTGTTCACCTTCTGTAAGCTTTCGTTACTGGCAGTTCACCACGGGGTCGTGTCCAATGGACACGGGGCCGTGTCCAGACTGCCAGTAACATAAACCTTTGCTTTTAAACCCACTTTTACACATTCTAATCAACCAAAAACATTATTTTTGGACACATTGAGGACAATGTGTAATTTAAGTATGGGGGGGGGGATGATAAAACCTTGAAATTTTGCAAAATCCTAAACACAAGCCTTACACAAAACTCTATTGGAACCGCTAAACACCCCAAATTTTTTCAAAAAACTTTTTCATTTTTTTATTTACTTGTCTTAGTTTAAGTTGGGAATAACAAGTTCTAAAAAGGTTATATTTTTACAAGTTTACAACCGATAGCGTCATGATAAAAAAAGAACCAACATAAGAAAATTATGAAACGGCATAACAAGTCTAGTTAAAAATTCGATTATATATACTTGGTCACATAAAAACCCATTCCCACAAAAGTGAGTTTTGAGCCTTTATTGAGCATAAAAATATACATATTTAGACTAAATGCTCATTTTTCGTTTCTTGTGTGAATAGCCGCTCGGTTCTTACAAATCTAGATCTTGCCACGACGATACATTCCCGGTCCTTACCAACTTAAACCCAAGTAAGTAAATGATGGAGGCATTAGGACTAACCATTTTTCTTTCAAAACCATTATTTTTCAATTTTTTTTACTACCTACCCAAAATCCCCCTAGATAGCCCCTTTGAGCCTAAACCTTTCATTTCATTACCCCAAAACCCTTTTTACCCACCAAAAACTTTTTTTTTATTTTTCACCCTTTATTTTAGTAACAAGCTCGCTTTTTCGTAAACTCACCTATTTATGTGACGATCAAAAAAAAAATGATGATGAAGTCAAAAACAAACAAAAGCTATAAAAAAGCTTGTTTGGAGAAATACTTCAAAATAAAAAGTCACTAAAAACAAGGTATTTTACGAAAACCGACGCTTTTTACAATTTTCGCCCTTTTTACTAACCACTAACCCAACCACCCACCTTTAACCCAAGCCTAACCCTTCACCCAAAAGTCCTCTTGATATTTACAAAGGTAAAAAGTTAAAAAGGAGGATGATTGATTGCTTGGCAAGCCTATGGAAGGCGTAAGTTCCATGCCGCTCTCGAGTGATTCACTAAAATATACACCTTCGGCCGAGTGTTGAGTGATCTCCCGTGAGGTATGTGAACTTGTATATAAATGGAATTTTAATAAGGCATGCTATGCCCAAATAAGTAATTTATCTTATGAAAAGTTCAAAATAAATCATAACGAATAGGATTGTAAATAAATAAAAATAAAACTTACAAAGACCTTGGATTCCCGACACTCTAGGACAAGCTAAAAACTTCTCTTCTACCTATTCCATTTGGGAGTGTAAGCCACATTTAAAGAGTTTTGCTTGAGGACAAGCAAAAGTTCAAGTGTGGGGGTATTTGATGTGTGTAAAATGCAACATATAAATCACATCAATTAAGGCATAAAACTAACCCTTTTTAAGTACTAATGTTGGAAAAAGAGTGTTTTTGTCTTCCTTTTGTATTTTCAGGATGAAATGAGCTCAAAATCACAAAAGAAGCAAAAAGACAACTAACTCTACCATAAATACAAGAAAAGGAACAAAAGTAGACTGCCCGGACCCTCAACGGCACCTCCCAAGGCAAAGGAGAAGAAACAGAGTCTGAACACGCCCCGTGTCCAGCGAACACGGGGGCGTGCCCAGGATGCAGCAGAAAAGACAAACCAGTAGAAGCTTCCATTGCCCACCACGGGGCCGTGTCCAGCGGGCACGGGGGCGTGGTGAAAGTACAGCAGGCGCATTAATTGTAATTCGCAATTACAATTAATGAAGAGAGAGAATGTCAGACGGGCACGGGGCCGTGTCCAGCCTTCTGTTCAGCCTATAAGTAGGGGAGCTTGGCTTCATTTTCTCTCATCCCTTGGCACACCAGCTCTCTCACACCTCATCCACCACCCACCACCACCATAACACCATCATCTGTGACACCCCAGGAAAACCAGTGAACGATGTAACTTACCGAGCTTCCTCAGTGAGTGCGTACCAAATTTCGGGACGAAATTTCTTTTAAGTTGGGGATAATGTGACAACTCAAATTTCCAAGATTTCTATTTCGCATTTATTGCACGTTCTTGTATTATTTAGTTGATTGATTTCACAATTAGTTGCTATGGAATTGTATATGTGTTGATACAATGAAGTGTGTTGTGAGATTTTGCATCGTTATGTGTTAATTGTGATAAACTTGTCAAATATGTAAACTTGGTGGTGGAACTATGAAATAGTTATGAGGTGGTGTGCATGTGTAAAATATAATACTTAGGGAGGTAGAGAGTAATTAGTGAAATCCTAGATACTTAACCCTAATCTCATTTCACTAATCATTTGCACAAAAAACCAAAACACGTACTTACAACTCTCTAATCCCCTAACAATCATCATCACCACCATCATTGGCACAAGGCATTCATCACTTTCGATTTCTCTATTTCTCTAGAATCATTCAAGGTAATTGCTTATCGATTATTGTAATACTTGTAAACCTAATTGATTGCTTGATTATTATCCATTCTTGATTCTTGATTGTGTGTTCATGAAAACCCTAGTTCTTCATTTAGCGTTTTGCGATTCTGGATTTGATTATGATGATAATGACATTGAGTAGTCGTTTAATCGTTTGCCTGGTAATAAGAGAATGTATGATTAGTTGAGTAATTAGATTGATGCTAGACTGACGCAATGAAAGTAGGGTTTTCACGATTGTTTGAACATAAAAACGTAACTGCTTTGATTATTTGGAGCCTGTGAAATGAATGGAATTCCGCATGATTGTAAGTCAGAGTTTAAATTAATCAAGTATGTCCGAGTTTAAACACATGCATATGGTCCGAGGTTTAGATATGATGAGGTTGGTCCGAGTTTGTGGAATAACCACCTTGTCCGACTTTAAGCAATACAAGGGTCCGAGTTTTGTTATCACACATGTAGCCCGAGCTTTAAACATGAAATGAAGTCCGAGTTTAATGCCCATGTATGTGTGGACCGAGTTTAATGCCCATGTATGTTTGGTCCGAGTTTCTTACGTAATGTATTAGGTCCGAACTTCTTTAATATATGTCTATATGTCCGAGGTTATCACAATGATACTTGTCTGACTTTATGAAAACCCCACATGGTCCGAGTTTAGTAGACTCCCTTTGGTCCGACCTTGTGAAAGGATCCCCCAGGTCCGAGTTTAACATGGCAGTCCTCACCCTTGTTCTATCCGAGTTTCAAGCATAGAAACCCCCCCCCCCCCCCACTTAGTCCGAGCTTTAGGCATTAAAGCTTTGTGTCCGAGTTTAAGGGGGGAGCCCCCATGTCTAACTTTTGCTTGTTTTAAGTTCTGACTTTTACACGAATGACACAAGATCTGATATTGTGAAGTTTATAAGGCCCAAGTTCTTATGTTGTTAATTTGTCCGAACTTTTAATTGCATAAGAGTTGTCTGAGCTTTGTGGTGCGTGAATTGCCTGAATGTTGTTTATGAAGCTTATAATGCTAAGTCAAAACTGTACGAAGAATCACTTGCATGTTACTGTATATTGCTGAACGTTACTGCATGATTCTATATGGGTGCATAATCCTTATCATACCCTCATGAACACAATAAGCACACATACACAACTACTTGAGTATCCAGGATATGTAAACCCTAATTTAATGAAATCACTTATCTTGGATTTATGTGCAATCTACCCTAGGTCGTGAGTAACGGACATAAACACTAATTAACCCCAGAAGCAATAACATACCGAGCAAACCGAGGTGAGTTCACACCCTTACTAAGGCATGGGATTCCCAGGGCACGGGAATTGGGATTGAAGGATTTAGATTGAATAGAACTGTACTTACACTATTACTAGACTACCATACCATCGTCCTCGGTTGTGCAGGACACATACGTGCAAACTATGTACACATATACTTACTTCTATCCAAGGATACTTATACATATTACTATCCTCGGTTGTGAAGGATACCTATACATATTACTATCCTCGGTTGTGAAGGATACTTACACTTAATTACTATCCTCGGATGTGAAGGATACTCACGTAAGACCTACGTGAAAGTATACTTACTACTGTTCTCGGATTGTGAAGAACACATATGGTTACGAATAGTCTAGTGGTTATACAACATGATAAAACGTACTAACGGCCCAGTAGAGCCACCTGTTACATACGAACTTACTATTACACACTTACGTTCTGTGAACTCGCTCAACTAGTTGTTGATCCTCTGTTACATGCCTTGCAGGTCGTTAGGTATATGGAGCTTGCACAGGGAGGAGCAGGTCGTTGTGGGCTTGGATCGTGATTACCCTGTTAAACACTTTTGAATATTTGATACTTATTTACGATGGGTTTTATTTATACGCTTCCGCTAAGCAACGATAACTTTCTTATGGTTTGGAACACCTTTCATATAGAATTGGTTTGGTTTGAATGACAATTACTTTTATTATATGTATTGTTCTGTATGATTGGTGGCTTGATCCTGGTCAGTCACGCTCCCAAGCGGTGATACTCCGCAGGTGGAATTTGGGGGTGTGACAGATTGGTATCAGAGCCATTGGTTATAGAGAACTTGGTTTTAATATGGGAAAACGTTTTTATTAAAACCAGACTATAACCAGAACAGTGCTCTCAACGATCCACAACGACGCTTCGCTCCACGTGCAAGACTCGACATCTTAGGTAATAAGGTTTATGTTTATTGCCTACATGCTAGAATTGCATAGAACTTTGCTCGTAGTATGCTTACATTACTTTGCTCACTACTTGTTATTGCTTGAGAACACTTACGTGCTTACACTCTTCTGTCATCGCTCTATTCGCGAACCTCTCTAACACATGTTGCATTTGCTATGAAGATCATGTCGGGACGAATTAACATGACACAAGCCCAGCTAGAGGCTCTCGTAGAGGCTCAAGTTGCTGCGGCACTTGCAGCTGCTCAAGCAGGTAGTATACCCTGCAGTTTAGACTCACACTAGGATCTTTAGATCCTACATTAACTCTTGTGATTAACCTTGTCCTATTCGTATACAATAGGTCAACCCGCTCAGCAACAACCTGTGTGTACCTTCAAGAATTTCATGGATTGTCGACCTAGCACGTTCAGTGGCACGGAGGGAGCAGTTGGACTCCTCCACTGGTTTGAAAAGCTCGAGTCGGTTTTTGAGATGTGTGAATGCCCTGAGGCTCGCAGGGTGAACTACGCCACTGGCACACTTGAAGGGATTGCGCTCACTTGGTGGAACGCACAAGTGCAGATCTTAGGGTTGGCAGCTGCTAACGCCACACCCTGGAATGATTTCAAGGAGCTGATCAAGAGGGAATACTGCACTAGAGAAGACATTCATAAGCTGGAAGACGAGTTGTATCATTTGAAAATGGTTGGGTCAGAGATCGAAGCCTATACTAAACGGTCGAATGAACTGGCTGTGCTATGCCCAACTATGGTGGACCCTCCATACAAGCGCATCGAGTTGTACCTCAAGGGATTAGCACCAGAGATTCAGAGCCATGTGACATCGGCTAATCTTGACAACCTTCAGGCTATTCAGCGCCTCGCTCACCGCATTACAGATCAGGCAGTGGATCAGAACAGACTACCAAAGCGTATCAGCGCTACTGCTATCGCTACTGCTTCTACTACACTTGCTACTCCCAGTGAAAGCAAGAGGAAATGGGATGGGGATTCTAGCAAGGGGTCAGCTTCAGTGCAGTCACAAGCTCAGCAACGAAAGACAGACAGCTACCAGAGTCCCAGTCAGCACTCCTCAGGCAGCCACAGACAGGGGGGATATCGAGGAAACCTTCCAAAGTGTAACACCTGCAACAAACACCACAGTGGCCAGTGTAATAAGGGTCGCTGTCAAAGATGCCTCAAGATGGGTCATGAGGCCAAAGATTGTAGAAGCCCTCGACCTGCGAACCAGAATCAGCAGCAGCCCCAAGCACAGCAGAATCAGCAGCAGGGCAACAAGGGGTGTTTTCATTGCGGTGCAGAGGGTCACTTCAAAAGGCACTGCCCACAGCTGAACAGGAACCAGAACAACAACAACAATAACAACAATCAGGGTAATGGCAACAACAACAACAATGGTGGGAACAACAACGGCAATGAAGCAAGAGGCCGTGCATTTGTGTTGGGGCAGGGTGATGCCAGGAATGATCCCAATGTAGTGATGGGTAAGTTTCTTCTCGATGATATTTATGTTACTGTTTTGTTTGACTCGGGTGCGGATACGAGTTATATGTCTTTGAAAATGAGCAAATTGTTAAAACGTATACCAACACCCCTAAACACCAAACATGTCGTAGAACTAGCAAATGGTAAAAGTGTAGAAGCTGCACATGTAGTCAAGGGTTGTAACATCGTTCTAGCGGGTCAGACTTTCTCCATCGACCTTATTCCTATAGTTCTGGGTAGTTTCGACGTAGTCATCGGTATGGATTGGCTATCCCAGCATCATGCAGAGATCTTATGCAAGGAAAAAGTTATTCGTATTCCTCGCTCTAGTCAGGAACCTCTCGAAGTTCAAGGCGACAAGAGTGGTGCTGTGGTTGGCATCATCTCTTTCTTAAAGGCGCAGAAATGTTTACGAAAGGGGCACACTGCCATTCTGGCACTTGTCACTGACGCATCAGTAAAGGAAAAGAAGCTGGAGGATATTCCAGTTGTACGTGACTTCCCTCAGGTGTTCCCTGAAGATTTACCCGGTTTACCGCCTCATCATCAAGTCGAGTTTCAGATTGAGTTGGCTCCTGGAGCAGCACCAATAGCCCGCGCACCGTATCGTTTAGCTCCAGCCGAACTGGAGGAACTGTCAAAGCAACTACAAGAGCTCTTGGATAAAGGTTTTATTCGTCCAAGCTCTTCACCCTGGGGAGCTCCAGTATTATTCGTGAAAAAGAAGGATGACACTTTCAGGATGTGCATAGACTACCGCGAATTGAACAAAGTCACAGTGAAGAACCGCTATCCTCTTCCACGCATTGACGACTTATTCGACCAGTTGCAAGGGTCGAGTTACTATTCCAAGATTGATTTAAGGTCAGGGTACCATCAGCTGAGAGTCCGGGATGAGGACGTCTCCAAGACAGCATTCAGAACTCGCTATGGTCACTACGAGTTCCTAGTCATGCCATTTGGCTTACGAACGCGCCTGCAGTCTTCATGGATCTTATGAACAGAGTGTGCAAACCCTATCTTGACAAGTTCGTCATTGTCTTCATCGACGACATTCTGATCTACTCCAAGAGTCAGGAGGAACACGAGCAACACTTACGACTTATCTTGGAACTTCTTCGAAAGGAGCAACTGTACGCAAAGTTTTCAAAATGCGACTTCTGGCTTCGTGAAGTCCACTTCTTAGGCCATGTAGTGAACAGGGATGGAATTCATGTCGATCCATCCAAGGTAGATTCGATCAGGAATTGGCCAGCACCGCGTACACCAACAGAAATACGCCAATTCTTGGGTTTGGCGGGATACTACAGGCGGTTTATCAAAGACTTCTCAAAGATCGCGCAGCCGCTCACAATGTTAACACAAAAAGGTGTCACCTACCGCTGGGGAGATTCCCAGGAAACGGCTTTTCAGTACTTAAAGGATAGGCTTTGCAGCGCACCTATTCTCTCATTGCCCGAGGGCACGGATGACTTCGTGGTTTATTGTGACGCATCGATACAGGGGCTTGGTTGTGTATTGATGCAGCGTGATAAAGTTATTGCCTACGCTTCTCGTCAACTCAAAGTTCTTGAACGGAACTACACGACGCACGATTTAGAGCTGGGAGCTGTTGTTTTTGCGCTTAAGATATGGCGACACTACCTGTACGGTACCAAGTGCACAATTTACACCGATCACAGGAGTCTCGAGCATATCTTCAAGCAGAAGGAATTGAATATGCGTCAACGACGATGGGTCGAACTGCTTAATGATTACGAATGCGCTATCAAGTATCATCCAGGCAAGGCCAACGTTGTGGCCGACGCCCTTAGCCGGAAAGACACCTTACCTAAGCGCGTGCGAGCGCTACAGTTTACTATTCAGTCCAGTCTTCCTACACAGATACGAACTGCTCAGTTAGAAGCTTTAAAACCCGAGAATGTCATGGCTGAAGCCTTACACGGCTCAAGGCAACGCATGGAACAAAAGGAAGACGGCGCCTACTATGTAACGGGGCGTATTTGGGTCCCACTTTATGGCAGTCTACGAGAGCTTGTGATGGACGAAGCGCACAAGTCTCGCTACTCGGTACACCCAGGGTCAGATAAAATGTACCACGATATCAAAACAACATACTGGTGGCCAAGTATGAAAGCCCACATCGCCACCTATGTTGGCAAGTGCTTGACCTGTGCAAGGGTCAAGGTTGAATATCAGAAACCCGCAGGCCTACTTCAATAGCCTAAGATACCTCAATGGAAATGGGAAGAAATTTCCATGGATTTCGTTACAGGCCTACCTAGATCCCAGCATGGGAATGATACTATATGGGTAATCGTGGATCGACTCACCAAGTCTGCACACTTCCTGGCTATAAAGGAAACGGATAAGTTCTCCACTCTCGCAGACACCTACCTTAAAGAAGTTGTTTCGAGGCACGGGGTGCCCATTTCCATCATTTCGGATCGGGATGCACGATTCACGTCAGAGCTATGGCAAGCGATGCACAAATCCTTTGGCTCACGATTAGACATGAGCACAGCGTTCCATCCTCAGACGGATGGGCAGTCTGAGCGAACGATCCAGACTCTTGAAGATATGCTTCGAGCATGTGTTATCGATTTCGGCAACGGCTGGGAAAAGCACCTCCCTTTGGTGGAGTTTTCTTACAATAATAGTTATCACACCAGCATACAAGCCGCTCCATTCGAGGCATTGTACGGGCGTAAATGCCAGTCACCTCTCAGTTGGGCAGAGGTGGGGGATAGTCAGATTACGGGTCCAGAGATTGTAGTGGACGCCACAGAAAAGATTGCACAGATACGACAACGCATGGCGGCAGCACGCGACCGTCAGAAAGCCTACGCGGATAAGCGTAAGAGGCCATTGGAATTTCAGGTCGGGGACCGGGTTTTACTTAAAGTCTCACCCTGGAAGGGTGTGGTTCGATTTGGTAAACGAGGCAAACTCAATCCACGGTATGTTGGACCATTCGAAATCACTGAAAGAATAGGCCCAGTAGCCTACAGACTGAACCTACCAGCTGAACTCGGTGCAGTTCACAGTGTATTTCACGTGTCGAATCTGAAGAAGTGCCTGTCAGATGAGACCCTCATAGTTCCTTTTAAGGAACTCACTATAGACGAGCGGTTGCAGTTCGTCGAGGAGCCAGTTGAAATCACGGACCGGGATGTTAAGGTCCTCAAACACAAGAGAATCCCTCTTGTTCGAGTTCGTTGGAACTCCCGACGTGGCCCAGAGTACACCTGGGAACGCGAAGACCAAATGAAAGAAAAGTACCCCCAGTTATTCGAAAACCGCGCAACCACTGCTGAGACTGAAGCTACTACTGCGGAATTTCGGGACGAAATTCCAAATCAACGGGGGGATGATGTGACACCCCAGGAAAACCAGTGAACGATGTAACTTACCTAGCTTCCTCAGTGAGTGCGTACCAAATTTCGGGACGAAATTTCTTTTAAGTTGGGGATAATGTGACAACTCAAATTTCCAAGATTTCTATTTCGCATTTATTGCACGTTCTTGTATTATTTAGTTGATTGATTTCACAATTAGTTGCTATGGAATTGTATATGTGTTGATACAATGAAGTGTGTTGTGAGATTTTGCATCGTTATGTGTTAATTGTGATAAACTTGTCAAATATGTAAACTTGGTGGTGGAACTATGAAATAGTTATGAGGTGGTGTGCATGTGTAAAATATAATACTTAGGGAGGTAGAGAGTAATTAGTGAAATCCTAGATACTTAACCCTAATCTCATTTCACTAATCATTTGCACACAAAACCAAAACACGTACTTACAACTCTCTAATCCCCTAACAATCATCATCACCACCATCATTGGCACAAGGCATTCATCACTTTCGATTTCTCTATTTCTCTAGAATCATTCAAGGTAATTGCTTATCGATTATTGTAATACTTGTAAACCTAATTGATTGCTTGATTATTATCCATTCTTGATTCTTGATTGTGTGTTCATGAAAACCCTAGTTCTTCATTTAACGTTTTGCGATTCTGGATTTGATTATGATGATAATGACATTGAGTAGTCGTTTAATCGTTTGCCTGGTAATAAGAGAATGCATGATTAGTTGAGTAATTAGATTGATGCTAGACTGACGCAATGAAAGTAGGGTTTTCACGATTGTTTGAACATAAAAACGTAACTGCTTTGATTATTTGGAGCCTGTGAAATGAATGGAATTCCGCATGATTGTAAGTCAGAGTTTAAATTAATCAAGTATGTCCGAGTTTAAACACATGCATATGGTCCGAGGTTTAGATATGATGAGGTTGGTCCGAGTTTGTGGAATAACCACCTTGTCCGACTTTAAGCAATACAAGGGTCCGAGTTTTGTTATCACACATGTAGCCCGAGCTTTAAACATGAAATGAAGTCCGAGTTTAATGCCCATGTATGTGTGGACCGAGTTTAATGCCCATGTATGTGAGGTCCGAGTTTCTTACATAATGTATTAGGTCCGAACTTCTTTAATATATGTCTATATGTCCGAGGTTATCACATTGATACTTGTCTGACTTTATGAAAACCCCACATGGTCCGAGTTTAGTAGACTCCCTTTGGTCCGACCTTGTGAAAGGATCCCCCAGGTCCGAGTTTAACATGGCAGCCCTCACCCTTGTTCTATCCGAGTTTCAAGCATAGAAACCCCCCCCCCACTTAGTCCGAGCTTTAGGCATTAAAGCTTTGTGTCCGAGTTTAATGGGGGAGCCCCCATGTCTGACTTTTGCTTGTTTTAAGTTCTGACTTTTACACGAATGACACAAGATCTGATATTGTGAAGTTTATAAGGCCCAAGTTCTTATGTTGTTAATTTGTCCGAACTTTTAATTGCATAAGAGTTGTCTGAGCTTTGTGGTGCGTGAATTGCCTGAATGTTGTTTATGAAGCTTATAATGCTAAGTCAAAACTGTACGAAGAATCACTTGCATGTTACTGTATATTGCTGAACGTTACTGCATGATTCTATATGGGTGCATAATCCTTATCATACCCTCATGAACACAATAAGCACACATACACAACTACTTGAGTATCCAGGATATGTAAACCCTAATTTAATGAAATCACTTATCTTGGATTTATGTGCAATCTACCCTAGGTCGTGAGTAACGGACTTAAAAACTAATTAACCCCAGAAGCAATAACATACCGAGCAAACCGAGGTGAGTTCACACCCTTACTAAGGCATGGGATTCCCAGGGCACGGGAATTGGGATTGAAGGATTTAGATTGAATAGAACTGTACTTACACTATTACTAGACTACCATACCATCGTCCTCGGTTGTGCAGGACACATACGTGCAAACTATGTACACATATACTTACTACTATCCTCGGTTGTGAAGGATACTTATACATATTACTATCCTTGGTTGTGAAGGATACCTATACATATTACTATCCTCGGTTGTGAAGGATACTTACACTTAATTACTATCCTCGGATGTGAAGGATACTCACGTAAGACCTACGTGAAAGTATACTTACTACTGTTCTCGGATTGTGAAGAACACATATGGTTACGAATAGTCTAGTGGTTATACAACATGATAAAACGTACTAACGGCCCAGTAGAGCCACCTCTGTTACATGCCTTGCAGGTCGTTAGGTATATGGAGCTTGCACAGGGAGGAGCAGGTCGTTGTGGGCTTGGATCGTGATTACCCTATTAAACACTTTTGAATATTTAATACTTATTTACGATGGGTTTTATTTATACGCTTCCGCTAAACAACGATAACTTTCTTATGGTTTGGAACACCTTTCATATAGAATTGGTTTGGTTTGAATGACAATTACTTTTATTATATGTATTGTTCTGTATGATTGGTGGCTTGATCCTGGTCAGTCACGCTCCCAAGCGGTGATACTCCGCAGGTGGAATTTGGGGGTGTGACATCATCCACCACCATCATCCATTGTCCATCGTAGAGTGTGTGAGTCGTCTCGGGATCCAAGATTGATCGTAAGAGTTCTTGACAATCAAGGCCATGTTTGCCTAAGTCTCTTACATCACTTGGTGAAGACAAGTGTTTAGTATAATACTTTTTATTTTTAATCTTTTGCACTTTTTATTTGGTTTTGTATTAATGACTTTAATAACTAGTTACTTATGTTAAAGGTGATCTTTCCTTATCGTTTGTCCGTGGTGTCTTGGCATTATTTTACTGTCTATATAAAATAAAAGATTTTCACCATTCATATCTCCACGGTCTATATGGAGGTATGTTGGCTACCTGGTCGGGGGTTAAGGGAACGGTTTGGTAAGGGTCTTGCCCTTGTTCAGCGTTTAGAGGTCCTGCTTGGGACCTGGGTCAAATTTAGTAGGATCTCCTTCAATGCCCATAGGTATTGGATGGCGGGGATCCAAACGCTTTGACCCCCTCATAAGTTAACTACTATTAATACTATAACCCGGCTATTTAGGACTGTATCCCTGCTGACTCAGACTACTTAGCCAAGGGTAACGTCACCGCCAAAAGCGAGGCCTACCACAATTTGCATTAATAACTTAATTCATTATCTTTCAATAATCCGACCCTTTAGGATTGTATCCTTGCTGACCTCAAACTACTGGGTTGAGGGTAACGTCGCCTTCAAAAGAGGGGCCTACTACAATAACTAAGATAATCTCTTAAACAAGTGCAAAAGTGCGAAAATAATCAAAGGTTATACTAATACACGTGTCGGATCCAAGTGATTCATCTTGTCTATCTGTTTTTATTTTTATTTTTCAGCATTTAGTTAGTTTTTATTTTTCTTAGTTTAAAACATTTTTTCTCACTTTTTGATTTGATTAGACGTTGAGGATAAACCGGTATTAAAAGCTCTTGTGTCCTTGGACGACCTCGGTATCTTACCAACACTATACTACGTCCACGATGGGTGCACTTGCCCATATGTGTGTTTAGTGTTAGTAAATATCGTGTTTTATAAATTTAAAACTTGGTTAAAAGTGTAAAAAGGGGCTTAAATATTCACCAAAAATAATATCGCACCGACACACATCAACATTCATTAACATTGATCACGCCATTCGTTAGTAGGTAGTGGTACCATAGGAATTGACAACTCCCATTCCTGAAGTCCTGGGTTTGATAGGACTGGAAGGAGTGACCGAATTCGATATACATAACTTAGATGAACCTTTAATTTGTTTAAGGGTTTATCGCCGCAGTCTCAAGGCTTGGATGTATGCATAGTTTACAATACCGCATAAATGTTAATATCAATAGAGCATGCATTTTTCCACAGAACATAACGTTGATTTAAACCACGTTATACTTCAACGACTTGTTTTGTGCATTTTACATATGGTTTAAGTTGATACATTTCGCTTACCATACATGATACATTTTGGGATACACATTACATGATTTACATTAAACATAAACACGTAGACATTGACATACACATTTGGTGGTTTACATTGAACATAAACATTTGACATGGTTTACACAATAACACTTGACATTTGGTTTATACATGAACAATTTACATGGTGGATTGGTTTGGGTAAATGGTTTGAGTAACGTGGAGTATGTAATATGATACAAATATGGTGGATACGCCGCTGGTACTTCCTATATATAAATGTTTGCATAATATCACATATCTTGGCGTTATCTAAATCATTTCAGTTTGGACATATAACATTTTATACAAATAACATGCTTTTCATAAAACATTGTCTTACAAAACAACTTATCTTATTCAACTCATTTTACTAGGTTATTCATTTAACGTTACATTTATCTATACATATCATCTGATATTGTCGTTTTTTCAAATGGCTTACAAAGCAAGACAAATTACAAGGTTCATGACTGACTGTTATTAAACATTTCTTTAAACTCAAGTCATGAGTCCCATTTTCACAAAAAATATGTAACTCACAGGCATTTTTATGCTGACGTACCTACTTTCACATGTGTTTTCAGGAGCTGTTCCATAGGATTTTGATCACGATACTAGGGCGGACCTGTGCCTTAGAGACTAAAACTGAAGATAGACTTAGTTAACTATGTTATAAACTCTTTGTTTTCCGGTTTAAGACAATGTACTACCCTTGTTTAATAAATAAAATGTAACTTTAATTTCCATGGTTGTATAACAATTAATTCTGTCCCAACACTCCCTGGCGTTTCCGCCGCGGTTGCAAGTTATACGCGGCCGGGGTGTGACAGAAGAGTTGGTATCAGAGCCATTGGTTATAGGGAATTAGGTTATTAGTAATGCTTTGACCTAGACTATAACTTTCTAGGACCCTAACACAAGTTATCTTGTGTTTAGAGTTTAAAACATGCACATCACCTATCCGTAGGTGATAACCACAACGAGAACTTCGGTTCCGAATCCACTTTGAAAGTTAATCATCTGTTCTAGGATGATTGATTACTAGGTTTTGAACCCTCTATTATAAGGTTTTGAACCCTCTATTATATGGTTTTGAACCTCTTTGGATTTCAAAAATCCTGTCAAAGTTTTGGGTTAATAGTGTGAACACGTGCGAACTAGAAGGGTGAATGCCTGTACCCTGGGTTTTCTGTCTACGGCTAGAGTGTTCGTACAAATCCACATAATCGGACCAGTCACTCTTACCCGGGAACTCTTGGGGTGAGTGTTCACTTATAGGCGAGCATGTCTTCGCGATACACTAATCCTGACCCATTTACTTTGACTAGATATTTCATGTCGCTTGTTTGCTTTGCGATACATAACCGCCATCTTTGCTTTTGTTGATTTTGCTTCATCTCATTCTCCTCATCCAATCATCTCACTCGTTTCATTTCATGTTTTTCTCTTCTAGAATGCCTCCTCGACGCGACAACCAGATAGCTACTGCCGAGCTGGCGGAGATTATTGCGCAGCAGATGGCTGCTCAACTCCCAAATCTCTTCGCTCAATGGAACCAAGCCAACAACAACAACAATGGTATATGCAAATACAAGGATTTTAACTCGGCTAAGCCACTCAAGTTCAGTGGTTCTGAAGGAGCAACTGGGCTTCTTCAGTGGTTCGAAGGCATCGAGAACACTTTTCGCCACGTGCAGTGTCCGGATAATCGCAAGGTCGAGTTTTCTTCAAGCGTGTTTCAGAAGAGGGCTCTTACATGGTGGAATGGGGTTATGAGAGATCAAGGTGCAAAAGTTGCTCTAGCTCAGACATGGGTTGAACTGAGAGCTCTTATGATGAGGGAGTTTTGTCCTCGTCATGAGCAACGAGCGTTGGAGAAAGAATTTGATGTTTTGAGGCAAGATAGTGGAGAGCACAGGGCTTATACTGATAGGTTTGAGGAGTTGAGTCTGCTTTGCCCAACTATGGTTACCCCACTCGATAAGGCCATCGAAAGGTATATCGACGACCTACCTGACTCGGTACAAGATATCCTTACTGGTAGCAACCCTACCACACTCCGTCAGGCAATCGAGTTATCAGCGACGTTGACTGAGTCGCAGATTCGAAAGAATAAATTACACAGGAAGGGTGACAAAGGCAAGAAGCAGTCGGCTGACAAGGAGGATAGCAAGAAAGGTCAAAACAAGAAGGGAAAGGATTCTGGTTCCTCAAGGGGGTCAAGGAAGCGTAAGGCTTCCCAAAACTATGCTGTCACTACCCAAGCTAACCAGGCAGCTCCCAACCAGCCTCCAGCAAAGAAGCCCTATTCAGGGAGTGCACCTTCGTGCAATCAATGCCACAGTCACCATCAGCCGCAATATCAGTGCCGTTTCTGTACTAACTGTGGGAAGTCGGGTCATCTTGCCG
The DNA here is from genome assembly GCF_002127325.2 of Helianthus annuus. Lineage (NCBI taxonomy): Eukaryota > Viridiplantae > Streptophyta > Magnoliopsida > Asterales > Asteraceae > Helianthus > Helianthus annuus. The sequence goes on along the minus strand of NC_035446.2, from coordinate 47,945,976 downwards.
ATGTTTGTCGGTTTGCTCAGAATCGCGCAGTTCAGAACCCTGCTCAACAAGTTGCTCAGCAACAGGGTCAGGCTGCACGACCAAACTACCCACCAGGTGCTTGTTATAACTGTGGGGATCTGACCCACTACAGAAATCGGTGTCCAAGGCTACCCAACCAGAACCAGAATGCAAACCAGAATCAGGCTCAGGCTCGAGGTCGAGTCTTTAACATGAATGCACAAGAAGCACAAGCAGAAAACGAGGTGGTGAACGGTACGTTCTTTATTAATAATCAGCCAGCATCTGTTCTTTTTGATTCGGGTGCCGACAAGAGCTTTGTGTCATTGTCTTTTGAGACAATGCTTCGCGTGTCTAGAACGAAACTAGGTAAACCTTTGACAGTAGAGGTTGCAGTGGTGAACCCATTGTTCTAAATTCTGTTCTACGCAACTGCCAGTTAACCCTTAACGACCATATTTTTCCTATTGACCTCACGCCAATGCAACTTGGAAGCTTCGACGTTATTGTGGGAATGAATTGGTTATCTAAGCATCGCGCAGAGATAGTTTGTTCTGAGAAGATTGTTCGTGTGCCGCTGTCAACAGGCGAGATCCTTCAGGTTCGTGGTGAGAAGCCTGTCGGTGGTCTCAAACTCATGTCTTGTTTTAAAGCTCGGAAATATCTGCGAAAGCACTATGTGGCTTTCTTAGCACATGTTACAGCAGATAAAGGCAAGGGTAAGTCTATTTCAGATATTCCTGTCGTTCGGGATTATTCTGAAGTTTTCCCTAAAGAGTTACCTGGTCTACCTCCAGCACGCAAAGTCGAGTTCCGTATTGATCTCGTACCTGGTGCAAATCCCATAGCCAGAGCTCCATACCGTCTTGCACCGTCTGAGATGCAAGAGTTATCTAAGCAGCTTCAGGAGCTCTCTGACAAAGGTTTTATCCGTCCAAGCTTTTCACCTTGGGGTGCTCCCGTTCTTTTTGTAAAGAAGAACGATGGATCTTTTAGGATGTGTATCGATTATCGTGAGCTTAACAAGCTCACCATCAAGAATCGATATCCCCTACCTCGCATTGATGATCTCTTTGATCAATTACAAGGCACTTCTTATTTTTCAAAGATTGATCTACGATCTGGATATCATCAGCTTCGTGTGCATGAAGAAGACATTCCCAAGACAGCGTTCCATACTCGTTATGGACATTATGAGTTCACAGTCATGCATTCGGTTTGACTAATGCTCCTGCTGTTTTCATGGACTTGATGAATAGGGTCTGCAAGCCTTATTTGGATAAGTTCATCATCGTTTTCATTGATGACATTTTAATATATTCTAAGACGCGAGCTGATCATGAGCAACATCTTCGTCTTACGTTGGAACTCCTAAAGAAAGAGCAGCTTTTCGCCAAATTCTCCAAGTGTGAATTCTGGCTTAAAGAGGTTCAATTCTTAGGACATATTGTCAACAAACAAGGTATTCATGTAGATCCTTCCAAGATCAGTGCGTTTAAGGATTGGGATACACCTACTACCCCTACTGAAGTTCGTTCTTTTCTTGGTCTGGCGGGTTATTACCGCCGCTTCATTTAGAATTTCTCAAAGATTGCAGTTCCTCTAACTGCTCTAACTCAGAAGAACAAGCCATTTGATTGGGGAGTCAAACAAGAGGAAGCGTTTCTGACTTTGAAACAAAAGCTTTGCGACGCGCCTGTCCTAACATTGCCTGAGGGCAATGATGATTTCGTCTTTTATTGCGATGCATCTAAATTGGGTCTTGGCTGCGTCCTGATGCAAAGAAACAAAGTCATAGCATACGCATCAAGGCAGTTGAAGATACATGAGAAAAACTACACCACTCATGATCTTGAGTTGGGTGCAGTTGTCTTCGCTCTTAAGATCTGGAGACACTATTTGTACGGTACAAAATGTGTGGTTTTCACTGACCACAAAAGTCTTCAACATATCTTCAATCAAAAGGAACTCAACATGAGGCAAAGACGTTGGGTTGAACTTCTAAACGACTACGACTGCGAGATCCGCTACCATCCTGGTAAGGCGAATGTCGTAGCCGATGCATTGAGTCGCAAGGAACGTACTAAGCTTCATTGTGTACGTGTTCAATCTGTTATTCAAGGTCAAACCGATATACAAGCCCGTATTTCTCAGGCTCAACAAGCTTGTGTTTCACAAGGCTTGATGGATAAGGAATTTCCTTATCACATAACACCTGCTCTTGAACTGAAGGACAATGGATCGTATTACTTCATGGACCGTTTGTGGGTCCCAAGCCAAGATGATCTTCGTACCTTGCTTATGGATGAAGCCCATAAGTCTCGCTATTCTATTCATCCTGGCTCAGATAAGATGTATAAGGATCTTCGTATTCAGTATTGGTGGCCTGGTATGAAGAAAGACATTGCCTTATACGTATCCAAAATGCCTTACTTGTCTTAAGGTTAAGGCTGAACATCAGCGTCCTTCCGGATTATTGGAGCAACCAGAGATCCCAGTTTGGAAATGGGAAAACATTACTATGGATCTCATTACTAAACTCCCGTGCACAAAGAAGGGTCACGATGCCATCTGGGTAGTCGTTGATCGTCTTACCAAGTCAGCGCATTTCTTGCCAATCCGTGAGGATTTCTCTGCTGACAAACTTGCTCAAATCTACGTGGATGAAATTGTAGCTCGACATGGTGTTCCTTTGAACATCATTTCTGACAGAGATGCTCGTTTCACTTCTCATTTTTGGAGAACCATGCAATCTGCTATGGGATCTCAACTTAATCTGAGCACAGCTTATCATCCGCAAACGGATGGTCAATCTGAAAGAACAATCCAGACACTGGAGGATATGCTTAGAGCTTGTGTGATCGATTTTGGTGGTAGTTGGGATTCACATCTTCCATTGATTGAATTCTCCTACAACAACAGTTATCACTCGAGCATCAACATGGCTCCTTTCGAGGCTCTATATGGTCGAAAATGTCGTTCACCAGTCTGCTGGAATGAGATTGGCGAGGCTCAACTTACTGGACCTGCCCTGATTTTAGAGACAACAGATAAGGTAAAGAAAGTTCGTGATAACCTTCAGACAGCTAGTGTGACAACTCGTACTTCAAACCCGTCTTTGTGTTGTATGTAACGTATGTGAACTTGGTTGATTGATTAAATGATTAATGTTACGACATGTGATTATATGAACTTTGTGAATTATGAACGTTATGTGCTATATGTATTACGTGTATGTATGATAAACACACAACCCGAACCACACAACACGAACCGATCGCACAAGGCCATTGGGCCGTATTGTTTGTACTCGGACCAAATTGGCAGCCCATTAGGGGTTCGGCCACTCTCATATTTATACCGCACAAAAACCTCATTGAGGGTTTTGTTTCTCCATTATTTGCAAACATTACAAACACACAAACCCTAGTCTTTCATCCTCTTGAAGCCGACGGCAAAACACCTCTTTCTAACCGAAGATTCTTATAGCTCGAACCACCTTTGTTACCTCCCAATCGGTTAGTATTTTGTTATTGTTTCCTTGTTAAATGTTGATATGATACCATGCTAGACAAAACCGATCAGGATTGTATATGTGATACTAAGCTAGAACCGATTTGATGTTGCTATGCCTTGCTTGCGGATTGATAATGTTTGATTGTTGTTGATGTTCTTGCTACTCGGCTCGCATAAATGTCATGTATGATTAACATAAGAATTGATGACCTTGTGATATTACCGAATAAATAAGCAATCGGCTGTGATAGGGTTCTTGTTTAACATGATTGATTATGTTGATTGATTGATGCATGTTTACTTGTCATGAAATCGGCTCACATGTACCGTATTATAGATAGATTTAGAGTTGTTAATCACTTGATGCTTGAAGTAACCGGCTGTGAGATAGTAGAACTCGGATTGATGATCAGGTTTAATTCGATTTAATGTTAATAAGTTGTGTTCATGTATGGTTCGGTTAGGGTTCTTGAGAAAACATTGGATTATGCATGTTTGATGTATTATGTGTTGTATGATTAGTTGGAAACTTGTTAATTGATAAAGTGTAAAAAGGAAACTTATTAAATTGGTTGTAACCGATTGGCAAGAAATCCGGAATTTGTTAAACAGCCGCACAAGGCCTCTTAATCGCACATGAGGCCATTCGCACAAGACTCCGGACCACACAAGTCATTCGGTCGCACAAGATGTCTTGACCGCACAAGGGGTTCCCAATCGCACAAGATCCCCTGAATCGCACAAGTCATATGTTTTGCTTAACTGTTTGGGCCGGATGGTTAATTGGGCTGGACTCGTCCAATTGTACAATCCAATCAGGATTGCACAAGTCACTCACGTATATTATTTGGGCTGAGATTGCATTATTGATTTGTTATATGTTGGGCCGGGTATTGTTTGGGCTAGACATTTATATCGCACAAGATGGTTGGGCTCGCACAAGCTCAATGGCCCAACCATCCGAGACGCACAAGTATGATTATGATATGCTTTTGACTGTTAAACGTGCAATACGTGATTGATATGATTTATACGTGCATTACTTGAACCAAACCTGACTTGTATGGTAACCCTGTTAGGACGTGGTTGACCACCTATAGTTCAAGAAACCCTTTTGTGTGTATCTGCCGAGCAACCCAAGGTGAGTTCACACCCTTACTAAGGCATGGGATTCCCGGGGCTTGGGAATGGTTTAAAAGGAATAAGGTTGAATAGATTCGTACTGACACTATGACTAGACTACCATATTACTATCCTCGGATGTGAAGGATACTTATACATATTACTATCCTCGGTTGTGAAAGATACTTATACATATTACTATCCTCGGTTGTGAAGGATACTTATACATATTACTATCCTCGGTTGTGAAGGATACTTATACATATTACTATCCTCGGTTGTGAAGGATACTCAGACTGATCACTATCCTCGGTTGAGAAGGATACTTATACTGATCACTATCCTCGGTTGTGAAGGATACTTATACTCATTACTATCCTCGGATGTGAAGGATACTCACGTAAGACCTGCGTGAACTTATACCTACTACTGTTCTCGGATTGTGAAGAACACTTATGGTTATGAATAGTCTAGTCAATAGAAAGTACTAACGGCCCAGTAGAGCCACCTGATACTCATGAACTTACTATTACGCTCTTACTTTCTGTGAACTCGCTCAACTAGTTGTTGACTCTCTGCTGCATGCCTTGCAGGACCTTAGGTACTCTTGGAGCTTGCACAAGGAGGAGCGGGTCGTTGTGGGCAATGGATCGTGATTACTTATTAAACACTTATGACGTTTCAAACATTAATACTTATGTTGGGTTCTTACATTAATGCTTCTGCTACACTTATTTACATTGGTTTTGATGATCACCTTTCGTATTGATGGAATCTTTATTACTACTTATTTACATGTTCAATATGATTGGTGGCTTGGTCCTGGTCATGTCACGCCTCCAAGCGGTGGTACTCCGCGCGTGGATTTTTGGGGGTGTGACAGATTGGTATCAGAGCCATTGGTTATAGAGAACTTGATTTTAATATGGGAAAACCTTTTATTAAAACCAGACTATAACCAGAACAGTGCTCTCAACGATCCACAACGATGCTTCGCTCCACGTGCAAGACTCGACATCCTAGGTAATAAGGTTTATGTTTATTACCTGCATGCTAGAACTATATAGAACTTTGCTCGTAGTACACTTAGATACACATGACACCATTACATGAGAATACCTACATGCTTACACTTTTCTGTCATCGCCCTACTCGCGAACCATTCTTACTTACACTACCTTTACTATAAAGATCATGTCCGGACGTGTGAACATGACTCAAGCCCAGTTGACGGCTCTCATTAACGAACAAGTTGTTGCGGCGCTTGCAGCCGCACAAGCAGGAGGTATAACCTGCTATTCCAAACCTGTCCTAGGATGTCAGGTCCTACTCTCGTAACCCAACTCTCGCGCTTAACCTTGACCTATCCTCCTCGCGCAACGGGTCAGAACGCACAGCAACCTGTCTGCACATTCAAGAACTTCATGGACTGTCGTCCAAGCACATTCAGCGGCACAGAAGGAGCAGTGGGACTACTCCATTGGTTTGGGAAGCTCGAGTCAGTATTCGAGATGTGTGAATGCGCTGAGGCTCGCAGGGTCAAGTACGCCACTGGTACTTTGGAAGGAATCGCGCTAACCTGGTGGAACACGCAAGTACAGATACTAGGGTTGGCAGCTGCTAACGCCACCCCCTGGAACGAATTCAAAGAACGCATTACAAAGGGAATACTGCACGCGTGATGGCATCCACAAGTTGGAAGTGGAGCTTCACCATTTGAAAATGACGGGGTCAGAAATTGAAGCCTATACGAAACGGTCGAACGAACTAGCCATCTTGTGTCCAACCATGGTGGACCCTCCGATCAAGCGTATCGAATTGTACCTCAAGGGTCTAGCCTCAGAGATTCAGAGCCATGATACATCGGCTAACCTCGACAATATCCAAGACATTCAGCGTCTTGCTCATCGCCTCACGGATCAGGCGGTGGAACAGAACAGGCTGCCTAGTTGTATCAGCGCTATTACTACCGCTATCACTTCTGCTACTCCCGCTACTACTAGTGACAACAAGCGGAAATGGGATGGATATTCCAGCAAGGGTTCCGCTACCGTTCAGTCTCAAGCACAGCAGCAGCGCAAGAATAGTAATCACCAGAGCCGAGTCAGCCAACTTCTGGTGGTCAGGGGCAGGGTGGATATCGGGGAATTCACCCAACGTGTAACTAATGCAACAGACACCACGATGGTTAGTGCAACGAGGGACGTTGCCAGAGGTGTCTCAAGATGGGCCATGAAACTAAGGATTCAGGAGCCCACGGCCTGCAAATCAGAATCTCTAGCAGCAACAGCAAGCAGAAATCCTATGCAAAGAAAAGATTGTTCGAATTCTCCGTTCTGGTCAAGAACCTCTCAAAGTTCAAGGCGACAAGAGTGGTGCCGTGGTTGGCATCATCTCTTTCTTGAAGGCTCAGAAGTGTCTGCGGAAGGGTCACATCGCAATCTTGGCACTCGTTTCAGATGCATCAGTGAAGGAAAAGAAACTGGAGGATATTCCAGTTGTACGCGACTACCCACAGGTGTTTCCTGAAGATTTACCTGGATTACCGCCTCACCGTCAGGTCGAATTTCAAATCGAGCTCGCTCCAGGAGCAGCACCCATAGCTCGCGCACCATATCGTCTAGCTCCATCAGAATTGGAGGAACTGTCAAGGCAGCTACAAGAGCTCTTGGAAAAGGGCTTCATTCGTCCAAGCTCTTCGCCTTGGGGAGCTCCAGTGTTATTCGTGAGAAAGAAGGACGGTACCTTCAGGATGTGCATAGACTACCGGGAATTGAACAAGGTAACGGTGAAGAACCGTTATCCTCTTCCACGCATAGACGACTTATTCGACCAGTTGCAAGGGTCGTGTTAGTACTCCAAGATAGTCCTACGGTCAGGGTATCATCAGCTGAGAGTCCGGGATGAGGACGTCTCCAAAACCGCATTCAGAACTCGCTACGGTCACTACGAGTTTCTTGTCATGCCGTTCGGGTTAACGAACGCGCCTGCCGTGTTCATGGACCTTATGAACAGGGTGTGCAAACCCTATCTTGACAAGTTCGTCATTGTCTTCATCGACGACATCCTAATCTACTCCAAGAGTCAGGAGGAGCACGAGCAGCACCTACGCCTTATTTTGGAACTCCTACGGAAGGAACAGCTGTACGCTAAGTTTTCGAAATGCGACTTCTGGCTTCGTGAAGTCCACTTCTTAGGCCACGTAGTGAACAAGGATGGGATCCATGTCGATCCATCCAAGGTAGACTCGATCAGAAACTGGCCTGCACCACGTACGCCAACGGAAATACGCCAATTTTTGGGTTTGGCGGGGTACTACAGACGCTTTATTAAAGACTTTTCAAAGATTGCTCAGCCGCTTACACTACTGACACAGAAGGGGGTCACCTACCGCTGGGGCAACACGCAGGAAACTTCCTTTCAACACTTAAAGGATAGACTTTGCAGTGCACCTATCCTCTCATTGCCAGAGGGCACGAACGATTTTGTAGTATACTATGATGCATCCATCCAGGGTTTGGGATGTGTATTGATGCAGCGGGATAAGGTTATTGCTTACGCTTCACGTCAACTCAAGGTTCACGAACGGAACTACACGACGCACAATTTAGAGCTGGGAGCTGTTGTTTTCGCACTCAAGATATGGCGACACTACCTGTACGGTACCAAGTGCACAATTTACACCGATCACAGGAGTCTCGAGCATATCTTCAGGCAGAAGGAATTGAACATGCGTCAACGACGATGGGTTGAACTACTGAACGATTACGAATGCGCCATCAAGTACCATCCAGGCAAAGCCAATGATTGTGGCTGATGCCCTCAGTCGGAAAGACACTCTACCACGGCGCGTGCGAGTGCTACAGCTTACGATTTAGTTGTGACAACCCTCACTAAACCAGGTATCCGTACGACTTAATTAACTATTAATTGTTGCTTAATTACTGTGCTTAACTGAAAATACTGATGAACTGCTACTTGACTGTTGATACTTGTACATATCTGCATCATACCTTGATTTCCGTCACTACATTATTTACTTACTGAACCGTAGTGACAAACATGATGCACTTAAAGCACAGTAGCATTTGAACGGATAACCTATTGAACATGCTGATAAAGCCAGCATCAGGCAGACACTGCCTCTAAGGGCCTGTATGAGCCAGAAATATTTGACTACACCCATAGTGTGTGTAGGGATACAAGGGTTGTAGAATTGCTTCTCTAGGAATAAGATATAATGATTGGATGTGCCTAAAACGCACGCTAAAGCACAAAACACAGCACTTTTATTAACATACCAGCTTCTAGCTAACTAATAAAGTGCCAAAACATGAGGAAGTATTCCTGACACTTTGCAGAATAAGATGTGTCGCTAAAAATATTATTTACGACGCTTAAAAGCTTACTTAAGCACTTTAACGGATTACTATCCAACCGAACAACCGGACTATACCCGGAACATGAAAATATTGCCAAAAATATTGTTAGTCTTTTTCTGAGCCAGTCAGGGTCCCTGATTACCCTAACACACGCGATATAACGCATCACACCACTAACCAAGTTAACCCCTATCTAACTTGGTTTAATGTAACTAAACTCTAACTAAACGATTGAAATCGAACTGGATACCCCCCCCCCCCTAATGAGATCGGCCAACTAGGGGAACCAAGAGGGTACAACTTTTGATTATTAAATTGATTTATGTCTAATATCAAGGAGACACGAAATCCTTTGGACGATAATCTTGTTTATGCCTATAAATACATCACCTAAACACTAAAGATCATAACACATACTTAAACACTTCACAACTCTCTCTTTTGCCCTCCCTTGGCTCTCGGCCGAACCCACACCCACCTACACAACCATTTTTCGACTCTTGTTCATCCATTTCAAGCACATACAAGGTTCAAGGGTCACGTGTTAGGAGTCTCGGAGCAAACGGAAGTGGAAGGACCTTTCTACTTCGCTTTTATCCACCTCATTTTCGCCTAGATTCTTCCCTAGCCCCGAGCTAGAGGTATAATGTTTAAAACTCATTCTCGAACATATCTAAGGTGGTTAATATGATTTATAACGGTTAAAATGCGGAAACCCATCTTTTGGATCTTTAAAGTTTACTAAAACTTGAATTTTGTTGGATAAAAGATCATAACTTGTGTAAAAGTTGTAGTGTTTAAATATGATGATTATTGAGGCCCGATCTACGATGTGGTGGCTCGGATCATCGTTTAACCCGACTTTGTTAAGATCATAGATCTTGACATAAGCTTGTTTCTATCAGTACGAGGGTTAAAAGGTGAAACTCTACCACACGAGAAACATGAACTTGTGTAAAAGTATTTTTACTAGTAAAATGGTGTTTAAAACTAGCGGATCTACGTATGTGCAAGTGGTATTTTCGTAGAACCAAGTGTCGAGAAAATCATGTTTTATAAAAGTTGGATGACACACTAACAAATATGATTTTTACAAACTACAAGTGTATAAACACTTGTGAAACGAAAGATCCGACAAAGTAACAATTTTATAAAAGTTGTCGGGAAGTTGTAAAGAATGATTTATTCTAAAAAAACGGGGTTTTTACAAGATTAAACTATTTTATGCAAAGATCCACCAAATATAAGGAGATCTACACTATAGTTTTCGGAAAAACTACAAGTTCATGTAATAATGCGATTTACATACTAGTCGATTAGTTTGATGTGTCGAGACTAGTTTGATGTGTTGGAAATTGTTTGATTGAATCAAGAAATTGTTGAAGTGATTTTGTAAAAGAAAATGATACGCTTGAAAGCGTGGCCACCTCCAGTTACAGGGGAAACTCTGGCGAAATTTTTCTAAAAACTAACATTTAGAATTATTTACAAGTGTTAAACTATTTTTGAGATGTTTTCAAAATATATTTCGCCATCACTTTATTTATTAAATAATCGGAGGTGGGATTTTCACTAAAACTAAACGTGATAAATATTTATTCGATAAATATATTTTTTCACCACACTGTTTATGATTATTTTGTGAAAATATATAAATATTATTTTTAGAGTAAAAATAATATTTACAAACGTTGACGAACCCAAAATAATACAAACGCTTACACGACAAACGTATAAGTTACAACGGTAATTACTATTACCACTTAATCGTTAAAACGTAACTTACGCTTTTTACGGAAATATTCATAAACGCGTATTTTGTCAACGCATTATTTTGGAAAGTATTAAGTGAAGAGAAAATATAATATTTTTGAGAAAAATGTTTATATTTTGGAATGAGAAGTAAAAATATATTAAGTGGGACTTAATGAGATGATACAAATACACATGTATTAAATCCCCCATCCTTGGGAAGGAAATTAATTACCAAGTATATACAAGGAACGGTTGTCTAACTGTTCCCGAAACTAAAACTATAAAGCTAAGGCACGACCATCCGTCTAATAGAATTAGCACATGTAGGTCGTTGCACAGCTGCCTGACATTCGGAGTACTTGGTATAGCGACGCACTGACTGTGAGTTCATGTCCCCCTTTTCTCTTAACTGTTTTCAGTTTTCTAAACTGCGGGGGTGAAATACATGTTACATTGATTATGAATACTTTATACATGGTATGGTTAGCGTAAGGAGGGTTACTTTTAGATCATGTGAATGGGTAGGCGGAAACTTGGGGTCATTAATCCTCAGGGTAGGACCGAGGGGCAGGAGCGGTAGATCTATTTGGGTGTAGCGAGCCCAGTCCCAGGTCCAGCATAACGGACCTTGGGATGACTTTGTTCCCGACGCATAAATTTGCTAGGTTTGAGCCTTCCTACTTGCATTTCACACATATCAAGGGCCTTGAAAACCATTGGTGATCTCTTTTTCCTTATTTGCTACATACCAGGGTTTTTGATAAATACAAAGGTTTATTTACTCACTTTCGCATGAACTCGCTCAACATTATTGTTGATTTTTCAACTTACATGTATTTCAGGGAATTAAAGATCTGGCACGGTATGGCATGTTTTCCGCTGCATTAGTCACCGAGGTCATCCAGGGTTTGGGGAATGTGACTCTTTCCTGGACAAGTCACAGTCCTCGAATCATGTTATGTTATGTTATGTTTAGGGTTGTAATGTTTGTGGACAAGTTTATGGTTGATAGGGTGTTAACCCGTTAAAACATTGTTTTGATATTTTTATTTTAATGGATGATCTTGCATATTTTAATTCATATAGCTTTGTTATGATTAAGCTATGGTATTAAGAAGTCACACCAAATTAACCACGCTTCCGCAAAGCCAGGGTGTGACAGCTTGGTATCAGAGCTCTGATCATAGCGAACTAGGATTCCTTCTCGAGTCTAGACTATGATCACTAGGGCTCTCACGAAAACATTTTTACTACATACCACTTAAGTCCAGATCCAAAAACTTTTTATAAACAAATGTTGAGCGCATTTTATTTATTATTTTTAGGCTCAGTCTGGGAGGCTGAGGCTCGGTCTGAGAGACCGAGGCTCGGTCTGGGAGGCCGAGGCTCGATCTAATGGATCGAGGTAGTTGTCTAGTGGGACTAGGGAGTCAGTCTGGGAGGCTGGGAGAATTTGCTAGTGGGACTAGGGAGTCAGTCTGGGAGGCTGGGAAAAATTGGCTAGTGGGACTAGGAAGGACAGTCTGGGAGGCTGGGAGGCTAGTGGGACTAGGAGGATTATGTGATTATTGTTTGGTAACTTATGTGATTACCCGATTTACTGATTATTTGTGCATATTTTGTGTTTGTGTTACAAACACATGGACTCACCAGGCACGGGTGATTCGGATACCACCGGACCTTTACCCATAGTATCTGATGACATTATATCCTCAGAGCACGAGGTGCATACCTCCGATTATACGAGCGCTGATGACGATGACTTCCAGCCCTTCGCTCTGCCCGATGGCGCTGATGAGCCTATTGATAACCCTGCTGCTGAGTACTTACCCCTAGTTGTGATTCCGGCTCCTATTCCTTTAGCCGTCTATCCCGCATATGACTTGCTACTCGACGCCGAGGCTGACGGCGATATCGATTTGTTTGAGGACGAGCCTTTTGAGGATGAGATTCCGGATGCAGCCCTTCTTCCCGCTGGCGATCTTCTGATGATCGCTGACGCCCCTGCTGAGGACTCACCCGCACATTCACCGGTCCCAGACTCCTTTGAGTCTGTGGCATCCGCACCTTCTCATAAGGTGAGCGCACAACACTTTGCACACGACTCGGATCCTGACCAGGCATCCTCAGCAGCACCTATTCCGACCTTTGCATTTGAGCATGACGACATAGAGGATTCTGATCCCATTTTTCCTCCGGGATTCGACCCGGATCACGATATCGAGTTTATCCCGATGGACCAGCTCATGGAGGACCCCGCTGGTCCAGTTGACCCTATTGATCCTGAGTTCGACTTTGATATGGCTTTTGATGACCATGAGCCTGCCTTGGCTCCTGAGCAGGCAGCTGCTCTAGATCCTATGCCGGAGCATGACCCCGTACATGCTGGCATCCCAGTTGAGCCTGTTCTGGCTGACCCGCCCGTTGATGATCATCTGGAGGGTGATCATGTTGTTGCTATCGATCCTGTTGTTGATCCACCTTTTGTTGCTGATATACCGGTTGACCATCCTGTTGCACCAGTTGACCCTGTCATTGTTCCTCCATTTGATCCCATTCCGCTCGAGCCTGAGCACACACTATTTGCTGACCACATGGATCCACCCGATGAGGATGCTCAGCATGGTTGGATACCTGCTGATGAGGACGTCCCACCTTTGCCCCCTCAGATCCCTGTTACACGACCTGTTGATTTTACTTTTCAGGTTCCTCAGTTTGTACCTCCAGCGAGGCCTGGAGAGGGCTCTTCTGTCACACCCCCAAAATCCACCTGCAGAGTATCACTGCTTGGGAGCGTGACTGACCAGGATCAAGCCACCAATCATATCGAACATGTAATTAATATCAAGTATAATAAATGTAAACCAATCATTCATTACGATAGGTGTTCAAAACATAATCATAGTTTTTAAGTATAGCGGAAGCATAAGTACGAAAACCCAAATGTGTAACATAAGTTCCATAAATTTCAGAACATAATCCATGCTCCACAACGACCTGCTCCTCCCTGTGCAAGCTCCATGTATCTAACGACCTGCAAGGCATGTAACAGAGGATCAACAACTAGTTGAGCGAGTTCACAGTTAATAGTTCAGTAATAGTACATAGTAGTATGCTCGTTCGTTATGTCATGTATCGTATTAGTTTCCATCGCGGCCTCCCAGGCAGGTATGCGAAGATATTAGGGGATGTTCATCCCGTGTATTCTAGACTAGGTTTATCTGTATCGCGGCCTACCAGGCAGGTGTGCGAAGATTAGTAAATTTCCGTTCGCGGCCTTCCAAAGGCAGGTGTGCGAAGTCAGTCATAATATCGCGGCCAACCCTTGGCAGGTGTGCGAAGATCAGTTCAATAAGTGTTACTAGTCTAGTCGTAGTTCGATCAGCGGAGTATGTTCAATAGTTCATCAAATCACATCACTACGTTCCAGTATAGATAAGTACCAGTACATAATCAAATCCCATTCCCACCCTGGGAACCCCATGCCTTGGCTGTGTGAACTCACCTTGGTTTGCTCGGTATGTTATTGCTTCTGGGGTTTATAAATCTCTAAGTCCGTTACACACGACCTAGGATATATTGCACATGATTCATTTAATTAGGGTTTAAAATCCTCGATATTCAAGCAACGGTGCTTTGTGTGTTTATTGTGTACACGGTGATATTACAAAAAAATGTTCACACATGCAGTATCATACAGTTGCATTCAATATCATATGATCATTCACGTAGAATCATACATCATGTAAGCAGTCAATCCTATTCACGTAATTCATGCGTAACGTCCCTGATTTCACGGTTTAATCTTACGTGTATAATAATCTAAGGGTCACCGTTAACATACCTAACAGATTAACATCGTTATTAAACTTCACAAGTTTAACATAGTCAGGGATTTAACAAAATGCCATACACAGCTTAACAGGTTAACATTATGCAACATGCAATTCATTGTTTCAAAGTGAACATCAAACAATATCAGACAGGGCCTTGCCATTCTAAAACTCAGACAAGTGTGTGTGTGTGGGGGGGGGGGTTTCCCTTGTTCATAACTCGGATAGCACATGATGTGTTATAACCTCAGACAAGAGTTTCATGAATGAAACTCGGACCAAGTGGGCAAAACTCGGATCATGCGCATATGTTTCACAAAGTCGGACAAGGTAAGGCCCATTAGAAACTCGGACTATGTGGCCTTCAATAAACTCGGGCCACACATACATGGCATTAAACTCGGACCACACATGCATGGTTACTAAACTCGGACATCATTTACATGAGTATTAAACTCGGACTAGTGGGACATTCAAGAAACTCGGACCTTTATTGAGTGTTGAAGGTCGGGCAGCCCCTCCTTAACAAACTCGGACCATAAGGTCCTTTGAAAGTCGGACCCTTGTGATGATTTCATATAAAACTCGGTCATAATATCATTTACAAAGATCGGACCTACATATATGTTGATAAACTCGGACCCTTGGCATGATGTTAAAGGTCGGAAATAGGTTTAAGCTTGAAACTCGGATCCAAAGGCTTCATTCATCTAAAGTCGAACCAAGTAACTCACATAAGAACTCGGACCTTCACATGTTTAAACTCAGACAAATAATTACATTACAAAGTCGGACATGATCACCATAAGGAAAACTCAGACAATACATCAATCATACGTTCAATGTGATCATAACAGTTACGCTTCGTATATTCAGCAGTTATGTTCTTGGTTTCAAAACCCTAATTTCATACATTCTCATAGTGCAGAAACAAAATCAATCATCAACAGTTTAAACATATCATACATCTAAATCATCATGCAATTGATTTCATAATAATCTTATTCATTTCTCAACAAATCAGGCTCAATCAATAAGCAGAGAATATCAAATGAGAACTAGGGTTTAGCATGAATGAATCAATCAACAATTAACAAAAACCAATGATTAACGATTACCTTGAATGATTCTAGAGAAATGTGAAATCAAGAGTGATGAATCTCTTGGTGATGATGATTGCCAGAGAAAGTGAAGTACGTGCCTTGGTTTCTTGTGTGAGAATGATTAGTGAACAAAGGATTAGGGTTAAGTATGATTTAGGTTTCACTAATTACTCTATACTACCCCAAGTATCATATTTTACACATACACACCATCTCATAATAATTTCATAGTTCCACCACTAAGTTCATATATTTACCAAGTCTTTCACAATAACACATAACCATGCACAAACACACAATGCACTACATTGAATCAAAACGTATATAATTCCATAGCAATCAGTTGTGCAAATAAACAACAAAACAATACAAGAACGTGCAATAAATGCGAAATAGGAATCTTGGAAATTCGAGTTGTCACATTATCCCCAACTTGAAAGAAATTTCGTCCCGAAATTTGGTATGCACTCACTGAGGAAGCTAGGTAAGTTGTACTGTTCACTGGTTTTCCTGGGGTGTCACATCATCCCCCCGTTGATTTGGAATTTCGTCCCGAAATTCAGTAGTAGTAGCTTCAGCCTCAGTAGTGGTTGCATCGGTTCCGAATAACTGGGGGTACTTTTCTGTCATCTGGTCTTCGCGTTCGCAGGCGTACTCTGGGCTACGTTTGGAGTTCCAACGAACTCGGACAAGAGGGATTCTCTTGTGTTTGAGGACCTTAACATCCCGGTCCATGATTTCAACTGGTTCCTCGACGAACTGCAACCGCTCGTCGATAGTGAGTTCCTTAAAAGGAACTATGAGGGTCTCATCTGATAGGCACTTCTTCAGATTCGACATGTGGAATGCATTGTGAACTACACCGAGTTCAGCTGGTAGGTTCTGTCTGTAGGCTACTTGGCCTATTCTTTCAGTGATTTCGAACGGTCCAACATACCGTGGACTGAGTTTGCCTCTTTTACCAAAACTAACCACACCCTTCCAGGGTGAAACTTTGAGTAAAACCCGGTCCCCGACCTGAAATTCTAATGGCTTCCTACGCTTATCTGTGTAGCTTTTCTGGCGATCGCGAGCTGCCGCCATGCGTTGTCGTATCTGTGCAATTCGTTCAGTAGCGTCAACTACCATCTCTGGTCCTGTAATCTGACTATCTCCCACCTCTGCCCAACCGAGAGGTGGCCGGCATTTACGTCCGTACAATGCCTCGAACGGAGCGGCTTGTATGCTGGTGTGATAACTGTTATTGTATGAGAACTCCACCAAAGGGAGATGTTTTTCCCAGCTGTTGCCGAAATCGATAACAAATGCCCGAAGCATGTCTTCTAAGGTTTGAATAGTGTGTTCAGACTGTCCTTCCGTCTGAGGGTGATAAGTTGTGCTCATGTCTAATCGAGAACCAAAAGCTTTGTGCATCGCTTGCCATAGCTCTGACGTGAATCGTGCATCCCGATCCGAAATGATGGAAATGGGCACCCCGTGCCTCGAAACAACTTCTTTAAGGTAGATGTCTGCGAGAGTGGAGAACTTATCCGTTTCCTTTATAGCCAGGAAGTGTGCAGACTTGGTGAGTCGATCCATGATCACCCATATAGTATCATTCCCACGCTGAGATCTAGGTAGGCCTGTAACAAAATCCATGGAAATTTCTTCCCATTTCCATTGCGGTATCCTGGGTTGCTGAAGTAGGCCTGCGGGTTTCTGATAGTCAACCTTGACTCTTGCACAGGTCAAGCACTTGCCAACATAGGTGGCGATGTGAGCCTTCATACTAGGCCACCAATAAGTAGTTATGATGTCGTGGTACATTTTGTCCGACCCTGGATGTACCGAGTAGCGAAACTTGTGTGCTTCATCCATCACAAGTTCTCGTAAACCGTCGTATAGTGGGATCCAAATACGTCCTGTTACATAGTAGGCGCCGTCTTCCCTTTGTTCTAGTCGTTGCCTTGAACCGCGTAAGGCTTCAGCCATGACGATTTCGGGTTTCAATGCTTCTATCTGAGCAGCTCGTATCTGTGCAGGAAGACTGGACTGAATAGTAAGCTGTAGCGCTCGCACGCGCTTAGGTAGGGTGTCCTTTCGACTGAGGGCGTCGGCCACAACATTGGCCTTGCCTGGATGATACTTGATGGCGCATTCGTAGTCGTTCAGAAGTTCAACCCATCGTCGTTGACGCATATTCAATTCCTTCTGCTTGAAGATATGCTCGAGACTCCTGTGATCGGTGTAAATCGTGCACTTGGTACCGTACAGGTAGTGTCGCCATATCTTAAGCGCGAAAACAACAGCTCCCAGCTCTATATCGTGCGTCGTGTAGTTCCGTTCATGAATCTTGAGTTGCCGCGAAGCGTAGGCAATAACTTTGCCACGCTGCATCATTACACAACCAAGCCCCTGTATCGATGCGTCACAATAGACCACAAAATCATCCGTGCCCTCTGGCAATGAGAGAATAGGTGCGCTGCAAAGCCTATCCTTTAAGTACTGAAAAGCCGTTTCTTGTGTATTACCCCAACGATAGGTAGCACCTTTCTGTGTCAACATAGTAAGCGGCTGTGCGATCTTGGAGAAGTCTTTGATGAATCATCTGCAATACCCCGCCAAACCCAAGAATTGGCGTATTTCTGTCGGTGTACGCGGTGCAGGCCAGTTCTTGATCAAATCCACCTTGGATGGATCGACGTGAATCCCATCCCTGTTCACCACATGGCCTAAGAAGTGTCTTCACGTAGCCAGAAGTCGCATTTTGAAAACTTTGCGTACAGTTGCTCCTTTCGAAGAAGTTCCAAGATAAGACGTAAGTGCTGCTCGTGCTCCTCTTGACTCTTGGAGTAGGTCAGAATGACGTCGATGAAGACAATGACGAACTTGTTAGGATAGGGTTTGCACACCCTGTTCGTAAGGTCCATAAACACGGCAGGTGCGCTCAATAATATCAAACCATCCATCATATCAAACATAAAGTATAGTAGTTAAAATAATTCATAAAACCCAATACAATTGATGTTCAAACCAAACTTTATTTGAGTAGCGGAAACATAATATTGAAAACCCAAAATAAGTTATAAGTTCAAATATCGTTCATTGCGTCTCCTCGTCCTAACACGAAAACTCGACCTCTTGCCTCGTTGCCATTGTTGTTGTTGTTTCCCCCGTTGTTGTTGTTGTTCCCGTTGCCCTGGTTATTGTCGTGGTTCTGATTCTGGTTCAACTGAGGACAATCGCGTTTGTAATGACCTTCTGCCCCACACTGGAAACATCCCCGGTTTCCACGCTGTGGTTGCTGCTGCTGGTTCTGTGGAGCTGGCGGTGGGAGTTGCTGGTTCTGATTTGCTGGCCGAGAGCTTCTACAATCCTTTGCCTCATGACCCATCTTGAGGCATCTTTGACAACGTTCCCTGCGACATCTTCCGCTGTGGTGTCTGTTGCACTTATTACACAGTGGGTGAATTCCCCGATAGCCACCCTGCCCCTGACTGCCAGATGATTGCTGGCTCGAATTCTAGTAGTCATTTGTCTTGCGCTGCTGAGACTGAACAGAAACTGATCCCTTGATGGAATCCCCCTCCCATTTCCTCTTGTTGTCACTGGGAGTAGCAGAAGTGGTGACAGCAGCAGTGGTAGCCTTGACACGTTTTGGCAGTCTGTTCTGATCCACTGCCTGATCTGTAATACGATGAGCAAGGCGCTGAATTTCCTGGATGTTGTCAAGATTAGCCGAGGTAACATGGCTCTGGATTTCTGGTGCCAACCCCTTGAGATACATCTCGATGCGCTTGTATGGAGGGTCCACCATAGTTGGACACAGCACTGCCAGCTCATTCGACCGTTTAGTATACGCTTCGATCTCCGACCCAACCATTTTCAAATTATACAGCTCATCTTCCAACTTGTGAATATCTTCACGCGTGCAATATTCCCTTTTGATAAGTTCCTTAAAATCATTCCAGGGCGTGGCGTTAGCAGCTGCCAACCCTAAGATCTGAACTTGGGCGTTCCACCAAGTCAACGCGATCCCTTCCAAAGTGCCAGTGGCGTACTTGACCCTGCGAGCCTCAGGGCATTCACACATTTCGAACACGGATTCTAACTTCTCAAACCAATGGAGGAGTCCCACTGCCCCCTCGGTGCCACTGAATGAGCTTGGACGAAAGTCCATGAAGTTCTTGAAAGTGCAGACAGGCTGCTGCGCGTGTTGACCTATTGTGTACGAATAGGACAAGGTTAAATACGAAAGTTAATGTAGGATCTAAAGATCCTAGTGTGTCTATACTGCAGGGTATACTACCTGCTTGAGCAGCTGCAAGTGCCGCAGCAACTTGAGCTTGAACGAGAGCCTCTAGCTGGGCTTGAGTCATGTTAATTCGTCCGGCCATTGATCTTCACATCAAAGGCAACATAAGTGAGAAAGGTTCGCGAATAGTGCGATGACAGAAGAGTGTAAGCACGTAAGTGTTCTTAAGCAATAACAAGTAGTGAGCAAAGTAATGTAAGCATACTACGAGCAAAGTTCTATGCAGTTCTAGCAAGCAGGTAATAAACATAAACCTTATTACCTAGGACGTCGAGTCTTGCACGTGGAGCGAAGCGTCGTTGTGGATCGTTGAGAGCACTGTTCTGGTTATAGTCTGGTTTTAATAAAACGTTTTCCCATATTAAAACCAAGTTCTCTATAACCAATGGCTCTGATACCAATCAGTCACACCCCCAAAATCCACCTGCGGAGTATCACCGCTTGGGAGCGTGACTGACCAGGATCAAGCCACCAATCATATCGAACATGTAATTAATATCAAGTATAATAAATGTAAACCAATCATTCATTACGATAGGTGTTCAAAACATAATCATAGTTTTTAAGTATAGCGGAAGCATAAGTACGAAAACCCAAATGTGTAACATAAGTTCCATAAATTTCAAAACATAATCCATGCTCCACAACGACCTGCTCCTCCCTGTGCAAGCTCCATGTATCTAACGACCTGCAAGGCATGTAACAGAGGATCAACAACTAGTTGAGCGAGTTCACAGTTAACAGTTCAGTAATAGTACAGTGTGTAGTAGTATGCTCGTTCGTTATGTCATGTATCGTATTAGTTTCCATCGCGGCCTCCCAGGCAGGTATGCGAAGATATTAGGGGATGTTCATCCCGTGTATTCTAGACTAGGTTTATCTGTATCGCGGCCTACCAGGCAGGTGTGCGAAGATTAGTAAATTTCCGTTCGCGGCCTTCCAAAGGCAGGTGTGCGAAGTCAGTCATAATATCGCGGCCAACCCTTGGCAGGTGTGCGAAGATCAGTTCAATAAGTGTTACTAGTCTAGTCGTAGTTCGATCAGCGGAGTATGTTCAATAGTTCATCAAATCACATCACTACGTTCCAGTATAGATAAGTACCAGTACATAATCAAATCCCATTCCCACCCTGGGAACCCCATGCCTTGGCTATGTGAACTCACCTTGGTTTGCTCGGTATGTTATTGCTTCTGGGGTTTATAAATCTCTAAGTCCGTTACACACGACCTAGGATATATTGCACATGATTCATTTAATTAGGGTTTAAAATCCTCGATAATCAAGCAACGGTGCTTTGTGTGTTTATTGTGTACACGGTGATATTACAAAAAAATGTTCACACATGCATTATCATACAGTTGCATTCAATATCATACGATCATTCACGTAGAATCATACATCATGTAAGCAGTCAATCCTATTCACGTAATTCATGCGTAACGTCCCTGATTTCACGGTTTAATCTTACGTGTATAATAATCTAAGGGTCACCGTTAACATACCTAACAGATTAACATCGTTATTAAACTTCACAAGTTTAACATAGTCAGGGATTTAACAAAATGCCATACACAGCTTAACAGGTTAACATTATGCAACATGCAATTCATTGTTTCAAAGTGAACATCAAACAATATCAGACAGGGCCTTGCCATTCTAAAACTCAGACAAGTGTGTGTGGGGGGGGTTTTCCCTTGTTCATAACTCGGATAGCACATGATGTGTTATAACCTCAGACAAGAGTTTCATGGATGAAACTCGGACCCAGTGGGCAAAACTCGGATCATGCGCATATGTTTCACAAAGTCGGACAAGGTAAGGCCCATTAGAAACTCGGACTATGTGGCCTTCAATAAACTCGGGCCACACATACATGGCATTAAACTCGGACCACACATGCATGGTTACTAAACTCGGACATCATTTACATGAGTATTAAACTCGGACTAGTGGGACATTCAAGAAACTCGGACCTTTATTGAGTGTTGAAGGTCGGGCAGCCCCTCCTTAACAAACTCGGACCATAAGGTCCTTTGAAAGTCGGACCCTTGTGATGATTTCATATAAAACTCGGTCATAATATCATTTAAAAAGATCGGACCTACATATATGTTGATAAACTCGGACCCTTGGCATGATGTTAAAGGTCGGACATAGGTTTAAGCTTGAAACTCGGATCCAAAGGCTTCATTCATCTAAAGTCGGACCAAGTAACTCACATAAGAACTCGGACCTTCACATGTTTAAACTCAGACAAATAATTACATTACAAAGTCGGACATGATCACCATAAGGAAAACCCAGACAATACATCAATCATACGTTCAATGTGATCATAACAGTTACGCTTCGTATATTCAGCAGTTATGTTCTTGGTTTCAAAACCCTAATTTCATACATTCTCATAGTGCAGAAACAAAATCAATCATCAACAGTTTAAACATATCATACATCTAAATCATCATGCAATTGATTTCATAATAATCTTATTCATTTCTCAACAAATCAGGCTCAATCAATAAGCAGAGAATATCAAATGAGAACTAGGGTTTAGCATGAATGAATCAATCAACAATTAAAAAAAACCAATGATTAACGATTACCTTGAATGATTCTAGAGAAATGTGAAATCAAGAGTGATGAATCACTTGGTGATGATGATTGCCAGAGAAAGTGAAGTACGTGCCTTGGTTTCTTGTGTGAGAATGATTAGTGAACAAAGGATTAGGGTTAAGTATGATTTAGGTTTCACTAATTACTCTATACTACCCCAAGTATCATATTTTACACATACACACCATCTCATAATAATTTCATAGTTCCACCACTAAGTTCATATATTTACCAAGTCTTTCACAATAACACATAACCATGCACAAAAACACAATGCACTACATTGAATCAAAACGTATATAATTCCATAGCAATCAGTTGTGCAAATAAACAACAAAACAATACAAGAACGTGCAATAAATGCGAAATAGGAATCTTGGAAATTCGAGTTGTCACATCTTCAGCCCATCCTTTTGGGCACGTGCCGATGTCTATTCCCTTCATGCCCCAGATGTCATCTGTTCCACCCTCTACTTCACCCTTTCATGTGGCACCATTTGACCCCACCAGTGAGCCTTTGCTTTGGTCGACGCCACCAGCCATGCCACCTACTGATCCATACCATCCGTTTCATGTTGGACACACTATAGAGGACGTTTTGATGTCCTTCGTTCATCAGCATGAGTCACACACGCAGCGTCTCCAGGAGCTCGAGAGAGCTCAGCTGCCACCATGTTCATGCCATGGTCAGATACACTCCCCTCTTCAGCCATGTCGATCATTACCCCCAGATTTTGCTGCTCGTCTCTTTACACTAGAGCAGCAGGTTGCTTCTGTTATTCGCACTCAGCAGGCTATGGAGGAGGATTGGCTTCTGTTACGCCGCTTGCTTTACCCTCACTTTCCCCCTCCTCCCCCGCCATCCGCATAGAGCTCATCAGTGCTGTATAGGTAGACGTTGGTGAGACGACAGCGATTGTGACTACACAGCATTTTGGAGACCATCTGATGATACTGACTTTTGTTGACACTTATTTGATGTACTTGATGTATTTGACACTGACATGATATAGTTTTTGGACAGGGGTGATGTAACCCCTAATTGATTGATGATTGTATGACACAGTGATGTACCGATACACTTACTACATTGTGGTCTCGATATATATGGCAATCGCAGTATTCTCACCATATCTGATTCACTTGATTGCTTATTTATATTTTTGTGACATGGGATGTTGGGACATGGGATGTTGTGTATATAATACTTGTGACATGGGATGTTGGGACATGGGATGTTGTGTATATAATACTTGTGACATGGGATGTTGGGACATGGGATGTTGTGTATATAATACTTGTGACATGGGATGTTGGGACATGGGATGTTGTGTATATAATACTTGTGACATGGGATGTTGGGACATGGGATGTTGTGTGTATAATATTTGTGACATGGGATGGTGTGTGTATAATAATCGTCACATGGGATGTTGTGTGTGATATATTAATAACATGAGATGTTATGTGCTATTACTATTACTATATACGTATGCTTACTATGGTCTGACCGACGTATACATCTTTAGAAGATGCCGCCAAGACGTCAACCTCAGCCAATGCCTACTACTCAGGACGAACTACAGCAAGTCATTGCTGCTGCTATTGCTCAATATGCTGCCTCTCAAGGAGGAATGAGTGGAAGCAACTCCGGCAACACGGGCAACAACAACAATCCACCTCATGGGTGCACCTACAAACAGTTCTTGGACTGCAAGCCCGTAAACTTCGATGGCACAGGTGGTGCTGTTGCTTTCGTCCGCTGGGCTGAGAAAACCGAATCCGTACTTCGCATGAGCAAATGCGCGCTGGACCAACAAGTCACTTACATCTCAGGGCTATTTTTGGATGGAGCCCTATCCTGGTGGAATCTACAAGTCCAGACACTTGGCGAAGCTGCTGCTTACGCACTGACGTGGACCGAGCTGAAAGAACTCATGCGCAAGAAGTACTTTTCTCGCGCTGAAATTCAGAGATTGGAGACCGAGTTCTGGCATCTAAAAATGGAAGGTCCTAAGATAGCAGAGTATGTTCAGAGGTTCCACGACTTGTCGCATGTGGTACCCTACATGGTCACACCGGAGTTCAAGAGAATTGAACGCTTCATTTGGGGATTAGCTCCTCAAATCATCAGTATGGTGACCTCCTCCAAACCTGCAACTATCACAGAAGCCATTGATTTGAGTGTGGCTCTCACCGAAGAGGCAATTCGGTTGAACAAGTTTGATGAAATTGAGCCCAAGAAGAAGGAGACTCATGTGGAGTCGTCAGGTGGGAATAAACGGAAGTTTTCAAATTTCAAGCAGGGCACCGGGATGGTGGTTAAGAAAGGGGAATCGAATGCGCCAGCTCAAGATACAGCTGGTGGGAGAAAGAAAAGTAAGGGATATATGGGTGCACAACCCAAGTGCAACTCATGCCAACGACATCACTCTGGTTGTTGTGGGTTAAAGGTTTGTGAAGCATGTGGGAAGGCTGGCCACCTGAAGGAGACTTGTTGGGCCACTGCTGGCCGGGGAGGCCAAGGAGGATATGGGAATAGGAACAACCGTGGTGGTGCTGGGAACCGCCCACAAGGAAACCAGGGAGGTGATGGAAACCGTGCCAATCATGCTAACCAAGCGGGCGCCATGAATCGAAATCAGGGAAACAACCAAGCGGGAAACAATGGTGGGAACGGGCAGAGGCCCGGATGTTTTAACTGCGGTGATGTTGGGCATTACAAAACGAATTGCCCAGAATTAAACCAAGCACGCGGAAGAGTTTTCAACATAGAAGCAAGGGAAGCGCGCCAGGATCCCAATGTTGTCACTGGTACGTTCCCTGTAAACCAACGCTATGCATCCGTTTTGTTTGATACTGGTGCCGATTACAGCTTCGTATCGCTAGAATTTAAGAATATGCTTGGTTTAGCCGCTAGTAAATTAGATATTCCATACTCGATCGAATTAGCGAATGGGAAGTTAGTAGAGGCTAACGAGGTGATTCGAGGTTGCGTAATCGAATTGGGAGAGCGTGAGTTCGCTCTGGATCTACTACCAGTTCAGTTGGGAAGCTTCGACGTGGTAGTAGGGATGGATTGGTTATCGAGTAACAAGGCCGAGATAGTTTGTCACGAGAAGATTATTCGTATCCCGACCGATGATGGTGAGACCATTGTTGTTCATGGGGAGAAGCGTGAGACGCCGTTAAGGATGATTAGCTGCCTGAAAGCGAGAAAGTGTTTGCAGAAAGGATGTGTTGCTTTTCTGGCACACATTGTAGATAAAAAGGCTGCTGAGCCGAAGATCGAAGACATCCCTGTCGTAAGGGAATATCCAGAAGTCTTTCCTGAAGACTTGCCTGGATTGCCGCCTCAAAGGCAAGTGGAGTTT
The DNA here is from genome assembly GCF_002127325.2 of Helianthus annuus. Classification (NCBI taxonomy): domain Eukaryota; kingdom Viridiplantae; phylum Streptophyta; class Magnoliopsida; order Asterales; family Asteraceae; genus Helianthus; species Helianthus annuus. The sequence goes on along the minus strand of NC_035446.2, from coordinate 47,919,983 downwards.
CGCATTGACTTAGTTCCAGGCGCCGCGCCTGTGGCTAAGGCACCCTACCGACTTGCTCCGTCTGAGATGCAAGAACTGTCGACACAACTTCAGGAGTTGTTCGATAAGGGGTTTATCCGACCAAGCTTCTCGCCTTGGGGAGCTCCAGTTTTGTTTGTGAAGAAGAAGGACGGTAGTTTCCGTATGTGCATTGACTACAGAGAGTTGAACAAGCTGACGATCAAGAATAGGTATCCCCTGCCAAGGATCGATGATCTATTCGACCAGTTTCAAGGTTCAAGCTTTTATTCAAAGATCGATCTTCGATCTGGATACCATCAGCTACGGATACAGGAGGAGAGTATCCCAAAGACAGCCTTCAGAACTCGATATGGACACTACGAGTTTCTCGTTATGCCGTTTGGTTTGACAAACGCACCTGCAGTGTTCATGGATTTGATGAATCGGGTTTGCAAGCCGTACTTGGATAAGTTCGTGATTGTATTCATCGATGATATTTTGATTTATTCAAAGACGAAGGCTGAGCACGAACAACATTTAAGAGCCATTTTGGAGCTGCTAAAGAAAGAACAGTTGTACGCCAAATTCTCTAAGTGCGAGTTTTGGCTAAGGGAAGTGCAATTCCTTGGGCACGTGGTAAACGGAGATGGAATCCACGTGGATCCCACCAAGATCGAGGCGATTAAAGATTGGGAAACGCCAAAGACGCCAACCGAGATTCGGCAATTCTTGGGTTTGGCTGGCTATTATCGAAGGTTCATTGAGAACTTTTCAAAGATCGCCCAACCATTGACGTTCCTCACTCAGAAGGACAAGAAGTTTGATTGGGGAATTAAACAGGAGGAAGCATTTCAGATATTGAAAGATAAGCTTTGTAACGCGCCAATCTTAGCTCTACCAGAAGGTACTGATGATTTTGTGGTATACTGCGACGCCTCGCGTCAAGGATTGGGTTGTGTGTTGATGCAACGCCAAAAGGTTATTGCCTACGCGTCACGCCAACTGAAGGTGCATGAAAAGAACTATACCACACACGATTTGGAGCTTGGCGCAGTGGTTTTCGCTTTGAAGATCTGGAGACACTACCTTTATGGTACGAGGTGTACGATCTTCACCGATCACAAGAGCCTCCAGCATATATTCAACCAGAAGGAGTTGAATATGAGGCAAAGACGATGGGTAGAACTGTTGAATGACTACGACTGCGAGATAAAGTATCACCCAGGGAAGGCGAATGTGGTCGCCGATGCCCTAAGTCGTAAGGAGAGGATCAAACCCATAAGGGTTAGAGCTTTGGAGATGATCATTCAGACCGATCTTTCCTCGCGCGTTCGTGCAGCGCAACAAGAAGCTCTCAAGAAAAGAAACCTTGCAGAAGAGTATCTCCGTGGGATGGAGAAGATACTGGTACCAAACAAGGAAGGAACGTTATGTTTTGAGAACAGGATTTGGGTTCCTTTGTTTGGTGGTTTAAGAAAGGTTATTTTCGAAGAAGCTCACAAATCGCGGTACTCTATCCACCCGGGAGCGGATAAGATGTACCAGGATCTTAAAGATTACTATTGGTGGCCTAGGATGAAAGGCGATGTTGCTGTTTATGTGAGCAAATGTTTAACATGCGCCAAGGTTAAGGCGGAATACCAGAAGCCTTCGGGACTTCTGCAGCAACCAGAGATCCCCAAGTGGAAGTGGGAACAAATCTCTATGGATTTTATTACGAAGTTGCCAAGAACGCCAAGAGGCCATGACACTATTTGGGTAATAGTAGACCGTTTAACGAAGTCAGCACACTTCCTACCTATCCAAGAGAAGGATAATACGAGCAAACTGGCCGAAATTTACATGAGAGAGATTGTTACACGCCATGGAGTACCTCTCTCGATTATCTCTGATAGAGACGGAAGGTTCGTGTCAAGGATATGGCAATCCTTCCAGGAAGCCTTTGGCTCCAAGTTGAATCTGAGCACAGCTTTTCACCCGCAGACCGACGGTCAAAGCGAGCGGACGATTCAGACGTTAGAAGACATGCTGAGAGCATGTGTGATGGATTTGGGCGGTAGCTGGGATAAGCATTTACCCCTGCTTGAGTTTTCATACAACAACAGCTACCACACCAGTATTGGTGCCGCGCCATTCGAAGCTTTATATGGGCGCAAGTGCAGATCGCCGCTTTGTTGGGCTGACGCAGGTGATAGACAATTGGTTGGTCCTGAAATGGTACAGGAAACCACAGATAAGATCGCACAGATACGGGACCACATCAGTGCGGCTCGTGACAGGCAGAAAGCCTACGCGGATCGAAGCAGGAAACCTCTAGAGTTTGAGGTTGGTGAGATGGTTTTGTTGAAGGTATCACCCTGGAAGGGTGTGGCACGCTTTGGGAAACGTGGAAAGTTGAACCCGAGGTATATTGGGCCATTCAAGATCTTGGAGAGAATCGGGTTAGTAGCATACAAGTTGGACCTACCTGCCGAACTAAATGGTGTTCACGATACATTTCATGTATCCAATCTGAAGAAAAGTCCAACACAAGATAACGTTGCCATTCCTACCGACGAAATTCATGTTGATGACACGCTCCACTTCGTTGAAGAACCTGTCGAGGTCACGGATTGGAAAGTGAACAAGACCCGCCGGAGCAGTGTCAAGCTCGTCAAGGTTCGTTGGAATGCTAGACATGGTCCTGAATTCACCTGGGAGCGTGAGGACCGAATGAAAGAAAAATACCCTCACTTATTTCCTGAGAACCCTGCTTCTACAAGCAGAGCTTAAAATTTCGGGACGAAATTTTTCTAACGGGGGGAGAATGTGACAACCCTCACTAAACCAGGTATCCGTACGACTTAATTAACTATTAATTGTTGCTTAATTACTGTGCTTAACTGAAAATACTGATGAACTGCTACTTGACTGTTGATACTTGTACATATCTGCATCATACCTTGATTTCCGTCACTACATTATTTACTTACTGAACCTTAGTGACAAACATGATGCACTTAAAGCACAGTAGCATTTGAACGGATAACCTATTGAACATGCTGATAAAGCCAGCATCAGGCAGACACTGCCTCTAAGGGCCTGTATGAGCCAGAAATATTTGACTACACCCATAGTGTGTGTAGGGATACAAGGGTTGTAGAATTGCTTCTCTAGGAATAAGATATAATGATTGGATGTGCCTAAAACGTACTCTAAAGCACAAGACACAGCACTTTTATTAACATACCAGCTTCTAGCTAACTAATAAAGTGCCAAAACATGAGGAAGTATTCCTGACACTTTGCAGAATAAGATGTGTCGCTAAAAATATTATTTACGACGCTTAAAAGCTTACTTAAGCACTTTAACGGATTACTATCCAACCGAACAACCGGACTATACCCGGAACATGAAAATATTGCCAAAAATATTGTTAGTCTTTTTCTGAGCCAGTTAGGGTCCCTGATTACCCTAACACACGCGATATAACGCATCACACCACTAACCAAGTTAACCCCTATCTAACTTGGTTTAATGTAACTAAACTCTAACTAAACGATTGAAATCGAACTGGATACCCCCCCCCCCTAATGAGATCGGCCAACTAGGGGAACCAAGAGGGTACAACTTTTGATTATTAAATTGATTTATGTCTAATATCAAGGAGACAGGAAATCCTTTGGACGATAATCTTGTTTATGCCTATAAATACATCACCTAAACACTAAAGATCATAACACATACTTAAACACTTCACAACTCTCTCTCTTGCCCTCCCTTGGCTCTCGGCCGAACCCACACCCACCTACACAACCATTTTTCGACTCTTGTTCATCCATTTCAAGCACATACAAGCTTCAAGGGTCACGTGTTAGGAGTCTCGGAGCAAACGGAAGCGGAAGGACCTTTCTACTTCGCTTTTATCCACCTCATTTTCGCCTAGATTCTTCCCTAGCCCCGAGCTAGAGGTATAATGTTTAAAACTCACTCTCGAACATATCTAAGGTGGTTAATATGATTTATAACGGTTAAAATGCGGAAACCCATCTTTTGGATCTTTAAAGTTTACTAAAACTTGAATTTTGTTGGATAAAAGATCATAACTTGTGTAAAAGTTGTAGTGTTTAAATATGATGATTATTGAGGCCCGATCTACGATATGGTGGCTCGGATCATCGTTTAACCCGACTTTGTTAAGATCATAGATCTTGACATAAGCTTGTTTCTATCAGTACGAGGGTTAAAAGGTGAAACTCTACCACACGAGAAACATGAACTTGTGTAAAAGTATTTTTACTAGTAAAATGGTGTTTAAAACTAGCGGATCTACGTATGTGCAAGTGGTATTTTCGTAGAACCAAGTGTCTAGAAAATCATGTTTTATAAAAGTCGGATGACACACTAACAAATATGATTTTTACAAACTACAAGTGTATAAACACTTGTGAAACGAAAGATCCGACAAAGTAACAATTTTATAAAAGTTGTCGGGAAGTTGTAAAGAATGATTTATTCTAAAAAAACGGGGTTTTTACAAGATTAAACTACTTTATGCAAAGATCCACCAAATATAAGGAGATCTACACTATAGTTTTCAGAAAAACTACAAGTTCATGTAATAATGCGATTTACATACTAGTCGATTAGTTTGATGTGTCGAGACTAGTTTGATGTGTTGGAAATTGTTTGATTGAATCAAGAAATTGTTGAAGTGATTTTGTAAAAGAAAATGATACGCTTGAAAGCGTGGCCACCTCCAGTTACAGGGGAAACTCTGGCGAAATTTTTCTAAAATCTAACATTTAGAATTATTTACAAGTGTTAAACTATTTTTGAGATGTTTTCAAAATATATTTCGCCATCACTTTATTTATTAAATAATCGGAGGTGGGATTTTCACTAAAACTAAACGTGATAAATATTTATTCGATAAATATATTTTTTCACCACACTGTTTATGATTATTTTGTGAAAATATATAAATATTATTTTTAGAGTAAAAATAATATTTACAAACGCTGACGAACCCAAAATAATACAAACGCTTACACGACAAACGTATAAGTTACAACGGTAATTACTATTACCACTTAATCGTTAAAACGTAACTTACGCTTTTTACGGAAATATTCATAAGCGCGTATTTTGTCAACGCATTATTTTGGAAAGTATTAAGTGAAGAGAAAATTTAATATTTTTGAGAAAAATGTTTATATTTTGGAATGAGAAGTAAAAATATATTAAGTGGGACTTAATGAGATGATACAAATACACATGTATTAAATCCCCCATCCTTGGGAAGGAAATTAATTACCAAGTATATACAAGTAACGGTTGTCTAACTGTTCCCGAAACTAAAACTATAAAGCTAAGGCACGACCATCCGTCTAATAGAATTAGCACATGTAGGTCGTTGCATAGCTGCCTGACATTCGGAGTACTTGGTATAGCGACGCACTGACTGTGAGTTCATGTCCCCCTTTTCTCTTAACTGTTTTCAGTTTTCTAAACTGCGGGGGTGAAATACATGTTACATTGATTATGAATACTTTATACATGGTATGGTTAGCGTAAGGAGGGTTACTTTTAGATCATGTGAATGGGTAGGCGGAAACTTGAGGTCATTAATCCTCAGGGTAGGACCGAGGGGCAGGAGCGGTAGATCTATTTGGGTGTAGCGAGCCCAGTCCCAGGTCCAGCATAACGGACCTTGGGATGACTTTGTTCCTGACGCATAAATTTGCTAGGTTTGAGCCTTCCTACTTGCATTTCACACATATCAATGGCCTTGCAAACCATTGGTGATCTCTTTTTCCTTATTTGCTACATAACAGGGTTTTTGATAAATACAAAGGTTTATTTACTCACTTTCGCATGAACTCGCTCAACATTATTGTTGATTTTTCAACTTACATGTATTTCAGGGAATTAAAGATCTGGCACGGTATGGCATGTTTTCCGCTGCATTAGTCACCGAGGTCATCCAGGGTTTAGGGAATGTGACTCTTTCCTGGACAAGTCACAGTCCTCGAATCATGTTATGTTATATTATGTTATGTTTAGGGTTGTAATGTTTGTGGACAAGTTTATGGTTGATAGGGTGTTAACCCGTTAAAACAATGTTTTGATATTTTTATTTTAATGGATGATCTTGCATATTTTAATTCATATAGCTTTGTTATGATTAAGCTATGGTATTAAGAAGTCACACCAAATTAACCACGCTTCCGCAAAGCCAAGGTGTGACATCAGTCTAGCCTTCCTACACAGATACGAGATGCTCAGGCAGAAGCATTGAAACCAGAAAACGTCAGGGCTGAAGCCCTACGCGGCTCAAGGCAACGATTAGAACAGAAGGCAGACGGTGCCTACTATGTAACGGGGCGTATTTGGGTCCCACTTTATGGCGGTCTACGCGAGCTGGTAATGGATGAAGCTCACAAGTCTCGTTACTCGGTACATCCAGGGTCGGACAAAATGTACCACGACATCAGAACTACTTATTGGTGGCCTAGCACGAAGGCCCACATCGCTACGTACGTTGGAAAGTGCTCGACTTGTGCGAGAGTTAAGGTTGAATACCAGAAACCAGCGGGCCTACTTCAACAACCGAAGATACCGCAATGGAAATGGGAAGAAATTTCCATGGATTTTGTTACAGGCTTACCTAGATCCCAGCGGGGAAATGATACTATACGGGTGATCGTGGATCGACTCACCAAGTCTGCATACCTCCTGGCTATAAAGGAAACGGATAAGTTCTCCACTCTCACAGACATCTATCTCAAGGAAGCTGTATCGAGGCACGGGGTGCCCACCTCCATCATTTCGGATCGGGATGCACGATTCACGTCAGAGCTATGGCAAGCGATGCACAAATCTTTTGGCTCACGGCTAGATATGAGCACAACATATCACCCTCAGACGGATGGGCAGTTTGAGCGAACGATCCAAACTCTTGAAGACATGCTTCGGGCATGCGTTATTGATTTCGGCAACGGCTGGGAAAAGCACCTCCCTTTGGTGGAGTTCTCGTACAATAATAGTTATCACACCAGCATACAAGCAGCTCCATTCGAGGCATTGTACGGACGTAAATGCCGGTCACCTCTCTGTTGGGCAGAGGTGGGGGATAGTCAGATTACGGGTCCGGAGATTGTAATGGACGCCACAGAAAAGATTGCACAAATACGACAACGCATGGCGGCAGCACGCGACCGTCAGAAAGCCTACGCGGACAAGCGTAGTAAGCTATTGGAATTTCAGGTCGGGGACCGGGTTTTACTAAAAGTCTCACCCTGGAAGGGTGTGGTACGTTTTGGCAAACGGGGCAAACTAAATCCGCGGTATGTCGGACCGTTCGAGATCATAGAGAAAATAGACAAAGTAGCCTACAAGCTAAACCTACCAGCTGAACTCGGTGCAGTTCACAATGTATTCCACGTGTCGAATCTGAAGAAGTGTCTGTCAGATGAAACCCTCATAATTCCATTGAAAGAGCTTACTATCGACGAGCGGTTGCAGTTCATCGAGGAGCCAGTTGAAATTATGGACCGGGATGTGAAGGTCCTCAAACACAAGAGAATCCCTCTTGTTCGAGTTCGTTGGAACTCCAAACGTGGCCCAGAGTACACCTGGGAACGCGAAGACAGGATGACAGAAAAGTACCCCCAGTTATTCGGAACAAATGCAACCACCACTGAGGCTGAAGCTACTACTGCGGAATTTCGGGACGAAATTCCAGATCAACGGGGGGAGGATGTGACACCCCAGGAAAACCAGTGAACGATACAACTTACCTAGCTTCCTCAGTGAGTGCATACCAAATTTCGGGACGAAATTTCTTTTTAGTTGGGGATAATGTGACAACTCGTACTTCAAACCCGTCTTTGTGTTGTATGTTACGTATGTGAACTTGGTTGATTGATTAAATGATTAATGTTACGACATGTGATTATATGAACTTTGTGAATTATGAACGTTATGTGCTATATGTATTACGTGTATGTATGATAAACACACAACCCGAACCACACAACACGAACCGATCGCACAAGGCCATTGGGCCGTATTGTTTGTACTCGGACCAAATTGGCAGCCCATTAGGGGTTCGGCCACTCTCATATTTATACCGCACAAAAACCTCATTGAGGGTTTTGTTTCTCCATTATTTGCAATCATTACAAACACACAAACCCTAGTCTTTCATCCTCTTGAAGCCGACGGCAAAACACCTCTTTCTAACCGAAGATTCTTATAGCTCGAACCACCTTTGTTACCTCCCAATCGGTTAGTATTTTGTTATTGTTTCCTTGTTAAATGTTGATATGATACCATGCTAGACAAAACCGATCAGGATTGTATATGTGATATTAAGCTAGAACCGATTTGATGTTGCTATGCCTTGCTTGCGGATTGATAATGTTTGATTGTTGTTGATGTTCTTGCTACTCGGCTCACATAAATGTCATGTATGATTAACATAAGAATTGATGACCTTGTGATATTACCGAATAAATAAGCAATCGGCTGTGATAGGGTTCTTGTTTAACATGATTGATTATGTTGATTGATTGATGCATGTTTACTTGTCATGAAATCGGCTCACATGTACCGTATTATAGACAGATTTAGAGTTGTTAATCACTTGATGCTTGAAGTAACCAGCTGTGAGATAGTAGAACTCGGATTGATGATCAGGTTTAATTCGATTTAATGTTAATAAGTTGTGTTCATGTATGGTTCGGTTAGGGTTCTTGAGAAAACATTGGATTATGCATGTTTGATCTATTATGTGTTGTATGATTAGTTGGAAACTTGTTAATTGATAAAGTGTAAAAAGGAAACTTATTAAATTGATTGTAACCGATTGGCAAGAAATCCGGAATTTGTTAAACAGCCGCACAAGGCCTCTTAATCGCACATGAGGCCATTCGCACAAGACTCCGGACCACACAAGTCATTCGGTCGCACAAGATGTCTTGACCGCACAAGGGGTTCCCAATCGCACAAGATCCCCTGAATCGCACAAGTCATATGTTTTGCTTAACTGTTTGGGCCGGATGGTTAATTGGGCTGGACTCGTCCAATTGTACAATCCAATCAGGATCGCACAAGTCACTCACGTATATTATTTGGGCCGAGATTGCATTATTGATTTGTTATATGTTGGGCCGGGTATTGTTTGGGCTAGACATTTATATCGCACAAGATGGTTGGGCTCGCACAAGCTCAATGGCCCAACCATCCGAGACGTACAAGTATGATTATGATATGCTTTTGACTGTTAAACGTGCAATACGTGATTGATATGATTTATACGTGCATTACTTGAACCAAACCTGACTTGTATGTGACGGGTGGTCCATAGGACAACCCTTAAAAGGCTTAATATAACGCACATTCTACATTTTATCCGGTTATTTGCTTGAATTAGGTAATCACAAGATGTTGATGATGCAGGTGTTAAAGTGTGCAAGATGCGGGTTTTAGGAGGCACGGATGGATACTAGAAGTTGCGGGACTTAAAAAGAGCGAAAGAATGGAAAGACGGAGAAGTCATGGAAAAGAAGCAAGCTCAGCGCCGTAAGCTACGCCACCAGGCCGTAGCTTACGGCCCCCATCCAATGCCAAAATGATCCGCCGTAAGACAGGAGCAACTTGGCGTAAAGAACACTGACCGCCGTAAGCTACGGCAGGGAGCCGTAGCTTACGGCTCCTAGCTGACTTGTGCACTTTGCTGACCGCCGTAAGCTACGGCAGGTGCCGTAGCTTACGGCTCCGACTGATCCCATCTTGTAACCTTCGCATTTATTGGCCATTTTATGGAGATTTATGATGCCTAATCATGCAATTTCGGTTACTACTTGGCTAGAACGAGTTGGGAAGTATATGAAGAGCACTTGGAAGCTAAGAAACACATCTTGGAACTATCTTTTCACTAAATTCTTGTCTAGTTTTTGTTGGTGAACAATATTTTCCATTTCTTGCATGATGTTAGTTAAAGCCATGAGTGGCTAGATATTTGGTGACTATCTTGTGTTGAAGGTTTGAGTAAGACTATGTGTTTTCATTTCATATTTCTAGAATAACAATTGCTTTTTATTTGAATTGATTGTTATGGTGTATGATTGATTGTTAGTAACTTGTTGATTCTTATGTTGAACTAATTAGAAACCATACGTTCTTGGTGGCGTTGGCAATCGGGATATCATGGGTATAGTTAGGTTTGGGTAAGGGTTGATTGATCATCGGGTGATAACCTCACGTTCTCAGAATCTGAGTACTTAGTCCCCTTTCATCACTGCAATTGATTATACATGAACTATGTCTATGTAGTTCTTTCTAGTGAAATGTTAACACAGACGTCGATACAAACCGGAAACTCAAGATAGTCATTTGTTTCTCAACTGTTTACAATCCAAAATTTTCATTTTGCAAATTAGTTAAGTAATCTTAGTTTTCAAAACCAATCAAATCAAACCAACTCTTGAATTTATTTTTCTTGCAATTAGTTTAATTTAGTTAACTTAGAGAAGCACTTCAAGTAGCACATTTTCCACAAACTCCCTGTGTTCGATACCCACTTGCCACTATTCACATAGTTGTTCTTGGGATTAAATTTGCGTGACCACGACATCACGTCAAATTTTGGCGCCGTTGCCGGGGAGTAGTGCGCAACGTGTGTTATTTTTTGTTCTTGTTTTGAGTTTGTTATTTTTTCTGGTTTACGCTGGGTGTGTTAGTGTGCATGTATTGACAGGTGCATGCGTACTAGGAGCTCTCACAAGCTATCACCATTGGCGTTTGATCCGGAAATCGAGCGAACTTTGCGAGCAAACAGAATTTTGCTAAGGAAAAATACAATCAGCAGTTCACCAACAACACCAATTACACCAATTACACCACTTCGATACATGGATCCACCACCACCACCACCCACTACGGGTGAATCCACTTCATCATTTATACCAACATCCACTCAACCCTCACCAAATACTACCATTCCACCAAATACTACCGAACCCACCATACTTCAAAATGTTACACCAACCAACACCACACAGCCCATTACTACCCAAGAAGAACCAACCGTCACATTTAACCCTTCCACTACTATACCACCATTATCCCATTTTTTCCCGGGTGCGGGTCCGTCATATTCGAGCCATACTATAGCACCAATTTCGTCTATTGTCCATGCTACACCGTATCGACCACCAAATCAATCGGGTTTCCAATACTCGACTATTCCATTTGGGCAATCATCGGGAATTCAAGGAGATGGGTATGATGAAGGTTATGAGGAGTTTGAAGGTTTTGATGAAGATGGGTACCGTTATGGGGGTGATGGAGAGCAAGGGGAGTACGGTTATATGCAAGGCCAAGTACAAGTGATTCCAAATGTTGGTGGGGTACAACAACAACAACAACTCATACCTTAACATATTAGGCCAAGGCCACAAGGGCCGCAATTGCAACGTCCGGTTCCTTTGCAACAAGTTCGACCACAACAGGTGCAACCGCAAATTCAAAGGCCAATTCAACAACCAATGGTACCACAAGGGCCCATGCAAAGACCAATGGGTCAAGTTCGTCCACGAGGTCGATTTGGTGTGCCAAGGAGGCATCTTAGGGAAAATGCAAGGGGAATTGAAGCACATTTTAGACCGGTGATTACTCACAATCCTTCACCGGTGGTCATTCCTCATAACAACTAAGGGAGAACTTTTGAAGTAAGAACCAATTCTTTACAAAGTTTGCCGAAATACAAGGGGCTAGCAACGGAGGAGCCTTATTTCCATTTGGAGGCGTATGACTCCATTTGCAATACTCTTGGGAGTCAAGGATTTTCGGCCGATGATATCAAGTTGGTATTACTTCAATTTTCTTTGGAGGACAAGGCAAAGAAGTGGTTCTACACTTTGCCTTCGGCATCTATTTATACTTGGGCGGAAATGCAACAAATTTTCCTAGACGAGTTTTATACCGCTCAAAAGACCAATGATGCTAGGAAGGGGTTGAGGAGTTTCCAACAACAACAAGGCGAAATGTTCCATGAAGCCTTCGAGCGCTTTAATATGATGATCAAAAATTGTCCTCATCATGGGATTGAACTTTGGGAGTTGATGAATGCCTTCCACGAGGGGTTGTGTGCCGAGGATGCACGTGATTTAATGTCCATCACAAATGGGACTTTTGGCACAAATTATGAAGATGAGGATTGGGAGTTCTTGGAACAAATGGCCATTACCTCAAAGAGGAAAGCCCAAGCATCAAGGAGAGCACGACCGGTTGTCACGAGATCGCAAGTTCATGCAGTTGACGATGGTAATGTTCAAACTACTAATCAAATTTATGATGTTTGTACTATTTGCAATGAAATAGGTCATGCGGCTGAAAATTGCCAAGGAGGTGATGGGCAATATGAAGAGGTTCATGCTGTGCAAGGTCAAGGATGGGGTGGTAGAAACTATAATATGAATTCTAACACTTACCACCCCGGGTTGAGAAACCACCCAAATTTTCGGTATGGGAACCCGTCAAATCAAGCTAACCCGAATTTCCAAGGAAACCAAGGATTTCAAAGGCAATATCAAACGGGTCAAAGCTCTTCGGGTGGAAACGAAGTGATGGAGATGTTGAAAGCGATGCAAGTTGAAATGCAACGAATGAATCAACGCGATGAGGTTCGGATGCAAAAGGACGAGGCCCGTGATAAAGCTATTCAAACCTTGACTACTCAAATGGGTCAACTTGCGAGTGAAGTGGCGATTTTGAAGAAAGCAAAAGGCCAGTTGCCAAGTGACACGGTGGTAAATCCCAAGAACACGAAGAGCATTAACATCAATGTGGTAAGCACCGTTCCAAATGCTAAATTTAATGAAACATTGCTAACTTCTTCGTGTCAACTGAATGCAGGTTTGGAAAAAGACGCCGAAATCGAGAATGATAAAGAATATGGAGTACCAACCGTGCCTATCCGCGTGGGAAAATTAAAAATCCCTCACGCATTGTTGGACTACGGGGCAAGCATGAGTGTGCTACCAAGCGATCTATACGATATGTACGACTTTGGTCCGCTTGAAGATATAGACACCATGGTGAGCTTGGCGGATGAGAGTTGGAGGCGTCCACGAGGAATAATTAAGAATGTTATGATTCAGTTGGGAGAGTTTGAATACCCGGTGGATTTCCTAGTCTTGGACTATGCTTCTACCAACATGGCATCACAACAAAGGGTAATTTTAGGTCGACCGTTTCTATACACGGCAAATGTGCAAATTAATTGTAGAGACGAGATTATTACCATGACCGAAAAGAACCGTAAGTTGTCTTTTGATGTTCAAACTAAAGTGATTAGTTATGAGTCCATTGAGGGGAAGGGGGGGTGAGTCTAGTGATTGTATGAAAAACGTGTTTCAAAGAATGAGAAAAAAGCAACCACCGGACCGTGAAGAAAAGCATATGGGTTCAAACAAGAGCGTATTTGATTACCCACCGAGTCAAAACAAGATGAATGCATTTTGCTCAATGGCACAAGGAAGTGGTGGAGATGGCAGGAACCGATTCTTTGAGCCACCTTAAATGAGGGTGGCATGGTCTGGCTGAAGACTCGAAATTTAGCGCTGCTCGGGAGGCAACCCGGGGATTTTATAATTGATCTTGCTATTTTTATCTTTTTATGTTTCAGGGCCATGGCAACACTCAAGTGTGGGGAGGATGTGCGGAGATTGGTGTGAAGGTGGTGATAGGAAGTCGGATTTTCTACAACATTTGTTATATCAAACTTCACCAGGTCGATGTACTCTTTCCTTAGTCTTGTTGTGTTCTTTAGCTTTGAAATATTGATAGTTAGTTGTTTGCTTTAGTTTATGGTTGGGAGGTAGGGTGGTGTTTTGATGTTGATGTGTTTGTTGGGTTGTGAAAGTTGGTGGTGTTTTTAGAAAAAAAAAATTGGGGTTCAAGATGCAAAGCAAATGTGGGTGTTCTTGTTGAAAGCGATCTTTCCCTCAAAACCATACATTGGGACAATGTATCCCAAGTGTGGGGATATGGGGGAAATTTTTGAGAAATTCAAAAATTTTTGCAAATCCAAGCGAAAAGTGTAAAAATTTGAAAACTTGATATTGTACCATTTAACACACCGACGCCCGTTCTTAGCTTTTTCTTGGTGAGAATTGAACCACATATGAGAGTTAATTTTTTGTCGCTTGAGTGGCGGTGTGTGTAGTGTGTAAATAGAACTTGTGTGTGAATGCTTGTTAAATCCTAGAGTTGGCATGCTTTTGAAGATGATAAGGGACTTTTAGGATGCCTCGTCTAGATGTGTGAGAGTGCGGGAATTTGTGGGTTGGACCTCATACGTTACATATATGAGCTTGGTATTGTGAGGGGTGGGGGTTTGGTCCATAGAAAGCTATGTTTGAGCCTTAAGCCATTCGATTGAAACCCAAAGCCTACTTCCTATATAAATTATACCCTATTGAGATGACCCGGTTTAGGATAATGTTGTGATTGTGATGTCTTTGTATATATTGTTGAGTTTTATGTGTTTTGAAAAAAAAAGAAAAAAAAAGAAGAAAAAAAAAGAAAAATATGAGAAAAATACAAAAAGAAGTCATGAGTGCAATAGTAGTTAGAAGTTTATGATGTTTTGGTACATAGTCGTTTGCTTTGGAAATAAAACCGGGTCAAATCAAAATTAGCTCTTATATATATGTTCCACCATTTTCCTACCTTTGCACCTAGCCCCATAACAACCCGTAAGTTCCTTTGATTCAAAAGTATGTTAGATATTGGTTAGGAGGAAACTTGATTTTCATACAAGCTTATTGTCGCACACACACATATACGCATTGAGTGGTTTAGCATAACTTGCTAATTTTTCTTGTCACCGAGAGTTTTTGTGAGGGGTGTGTTTTGTGGTATGATAAAAAGTTAGTAAAAGGACGGCACTTTAGTTTGGTTCGCATGATTGGTCGCTTATGGTTAAAAAATAGTTTTTGAAGTGGTTGCTTGGGACAAGCAACGGGTAAGTGTGGGGATGTGACGGGTGGTCCATAGGACAACCCTTAAAAGGCTTAATATAACGCACATTCTACATTTTATCCCCGTTATTTGCTTGAATTAGGTAATCACAAGATGTTGATGATGCAGGTGTTAAAGTGTGCAAGATGCGGGTTTTAGGAGGCACGGATGGATACTAGAAGTTGCGGGACTTAAAAAGAGCGAAAGAATGGAAAGATGGAGAAGTCATGGAAAAGAAGCAAGCTCAGCGCCGTAAGCTACCCCACCAGGCCGTAGCTTACGGCCCCCATCCAATGCCAAAATGATCCGCCGTAAGACAGGAGCAACTTGGCGTAAAGAACACTGACCGCCGTAAGCTACGGCAGGGCGCCGTAGCTTACGGCTCCTAGTTGACTTGTGCACCTTGCTGACCGACGTAAGCTACGGCAGGTGCCGTACCTTACGGCTCCGACTGATCCCATCTTGTAACCTTCGCATTTATTGGCCATTTTATGGAGATTTATGATGCCTAATCATGCAATTTCGGTTACTACTTGGCTAGAACGAGTTGGGAAGTATATGAAGAGCACTTGGAAGCTAAGAAACACATCTTGGAACTATCTTTTCACTAAATTCTTGTCTAGTTTTTGTTGGTGAACAGTATTTTCCATTTCTTGCATGATGTTAGTTAAAGCCATGAGTGGCTAGATATTTGGGTGACTATCTTGTGTTGAAGGTTTGAGTAAGACTATGTGTTTTCATTTCATATTTCTAGAATAACAATTGCTTTTTATTTGAATTGATTGTTATGGTGTATGATTGATTGTTAGTAACTTGTTGATTCTTATGTTGAACTAATTAGAAACCATACGTTCTTGGTGCCGTTGGCAATCGGGATATCATGGGTATAGTTAGGTTTGGGTAAGGGTTGATTGATCATCGGGTGATAACCTCACGTTCTCGGAATCTGAGTACTTAGTCCCCTTTCATCACTGCAATTGATTATACATGAACTATGTCTATGTAGTTCTTTCTAGTGAAATGTTAACACAGACGTCGATACAAACCGGAAACTCAAGATAGTCATTTGTTTCTCAACTGTTTACAATCCAAAATTTTCATTTTGCAAATTAGTTAAGTAATCTTAGTTTTCAAAACCAATCAAATCAAACCAACTCTTGAATTTATTTTTCTTGCAATTAGTTTAATTTAGTTAACTTAGAGAAGCACTTCAAATAACACATTTTCCACAAACTCCCTGTGTTCGATACCCACTTGCCACTATTCACATAGTTGTTCTTGGGATTAAATTTGCGTGACCACGACATCACGTCAGTATGGTAACCCTGTTAGGACGTGGTTGGCCACCTTTAGTTCAAGAAACCCTTTTGTGTGTATCTGCCGAGCAACCCAAGGTGAGTTCACACCCTTACTAAGGCATGGGATTCCCGGGGCTTGGGAATGGTTTAAAAGGAATAAGGTTGAATAGATTCGTACTGACACTATGACTAGACTACCATATTACTATCCTCGGATGTGAAGGATACTTATACATATTACTATCCTCGGTTGTGAAGGATACTTATACATATTACTATCCTCGGTTGTGAAGGATACTTATACATATTACTATCCTCGGTTGTGAAGGATACTCAGACTGATCACTATCCTCGGTTGTGAAGGATACTTATACTGATCACTATCCTCGGTTGTGAAGGATACTTATACTCATTACTATCCTCGGATGTGATGGATACTCACGTAAGACCTGCGTGAACTTATACCTACTACTGTTCTCGGATTGTGAAGAACACTTATGGTTATGAATAGTCTAGTCAATAGAACGTACTAACGGCCCAGTAGAGCCACCTGATACTCATGAACTTACTATTACGCTCTTACTTTCTGTGAAATCGCTCAACTAGTTGTTGACTCTCTGCTGCATGCCTTGCAGGACCTTAGGTACTCT
The DNA here is from genome assembly GCF_002127325.2 of Helianthus annuus. NCBI lineage: Eukaryota > Viridiplantae > Streptophyta > Magnoliopsida > Asterales > Asteraceae > Helianthus > Helianthus annuus. Next base: position 47,903,023 of record NC_035446.2, on the reverse strand, counting down.
TGGAGCTTGCACAAGGAGGAGCGGGTCGTTGTGGGCAATGGATCGTGATTACTTATTAAACACTTATGACGTTTCAAACATTAATACTTATGTTGGGTTCTTACATTAATGCTTCCGCTACACTTATTTACATTGGTTTTGATGATCACCTTTCGTATTGATGGAATCTTTATTACTACTTATTTACATGTTCAATATGATTGGTGGCTTGGTCCTGGTCATGTCACGCCTCCAAGCGGTGGTACTCCGCGGGTGGATTTTTGGGGGTGTGACAGCTAGAAGCCGTCAAAAGAGTTATGCGGACCTAAAACGCAAACCCTTGGATTTTCAAGTCGGTGATCGTGTATTACTTATGGTCTCACCTTGGAAAGGTGTGATCAGATTTGGAAAGAAAGGAAAACTTGCACCTAGATACGTTGGACCATTCAAGATCGTCGAAAGAATCGGTAAGGTTACCTACAGACTTGAGTTACCTCCTGAACTTGGAAATGTTCATCCAACTTTTCACGTGTCCAATCTCAAGAGGTGTTTAGCTGATGAGAACCTCCACATACCGCTTGACGAGATTCGTGTTGATAAAACACTGAAATTTGTTAAGAAACCGGTAGAAATCATGGAACGTGAAGTCAAGTGGCTCAAACGCAAGCGCATTCCTTTGGTAAAGGTTCGTTGGGAATCAAAGCGTGGACTCGAGTTTACTTGGGAACGTGAAGATCAAATGAAGGCGAAATATCCGCATCTTTTTCCACGAGTTTCCTCTAAATAAATTTCGGGACGAAATTTCCGCAAATAGGGGAGACTGTAACATTTGTGCATGTAATCATTGTGAACAGTTCAGTTATCAATAAAACAATGTTATTTGATCCCAATGTTTGTTTGGTTGTGTTTTACATTTTTCATGTTATGACTTTTGCTCAATTTCAAACTCTACATCGCTTTCTGGAGAATTATACGCAAACTAGTACGTAAACGTACCCAGTTTAATGCGACAAATACTCCGGAACATCAACATATACTCAACATACCTTAAATAACCTTTACATAACTTAGAAATAAGTTTTGAAGGCTTTGGTATGGCAAAAACAAGTTAATTCGCTTACAGGGACTAAACTTGACAAACTGTGAAAGTGTGCCAATTTGAACTGTAACGAACATTCCGGAACATGTCCATAAGTTAAACATACCATAAATATCCTTTACATAGCTTAGAAATAGGCTTTGAGGGGTTTGGTATGCTAAAACAAACTTTTGGATCATTCAGGGGCTAAAAGTGTCAAAAAGTGCACAAGTTTGCACTTTTGCGCATAACTTACGTTCTGAATACATCCGGACATCCAAAAATTTATGTAAGCATCCTTATATTATGCCTTAGTGTATGGCATGAGAAAAATCCATTCGTCGCTCAATTTGGATCGTCTTTCGCGCTTATGCGCATTCCGTCGTAATTAACCGAACATCGCGACCGTACGGCCAAACGAACCGACATCCGACATATTTTTGAGCACATTTTCAGTTCCCTATACTTTAACATCATTTTAGAGCTTTGAAATGAGGTTAACGGGGCTTAAACGTGACAAAAACGCATCAAATACCAAGTTTTGGTGCTGCAGGAACCAAAACTGTAAATCTGCCAAACTAGGGGCTTACGGACCGTAAGCCAAAGCCCATACGGTCCGTAAGGGGTCCCCAGTACAGCAGAACCCACATTTAATGCTGATTGGCTCTTCAAATGGCGAAAGGTCCAAATGCCTTTTCACCCAATCAAAGGCTAAGGGCCATATTCAGTGAATCTAGCAATTTAACACATGTACGCACAAGATCGTGGCACGATATTCGATAAAACGATCCTAACGGTTCCACTTTTCCTATAAATACCCCCCCCCCATTTTGCTCAAAACCCACACAATCTGATCTTAAGGCTCTAAGTTGGAACCATTTGTTTCATACCTGAGCCATTTTGGTCTAGATTAGCATTCGGGGACCCTCCGTAAGTATTCTTTCGTTCTTTTATTCGCTTTTCGAGTCTGAAAGTCGACGTTTTGTTGACTTTCTGCATTGACCAGTTTATGGTCGATGCGAAGTTCGTTAGAACTTCATAACGTGAGCGTGATCACGATGGTTATAGTCCGTAGTGACTATACCTACTGATCACCATGTTATCTAGGCTCAGTGACGACTCGTAGTTTCGGCCAAAATGTGCATTCTTGCATATTTTGTAACCAAACTACTCGTGAGCATCAAAGCCGTTTGCTTTGATGCCGAACCTGTTTTCTAAACTTGGTTAAGCATGTTCTAACATGCTTAGCTCGTCACTTTTAGTTTAGTGCTTATATAGGGTCGTAAGGTAAGCGATCTAAACCATCGCTTATACTTTCGAACCCGACCCATTTGGTCGATCATTAGGATCCGACTAAACACATTAGGTAACCATAGCTATAACCTTCCGAGGTTATACCTTGTGGTCACGATGTTAGGCATTCCAGACGCGTTCTACGCGAACGACGCGTAAGGTAGCATAAGCTACCTAAACGGGTCGTGATGGGTCGCAAGCACTTAGGTTAGGTTTCATTTTAGTATGTAGGCTTTGTTAAACCATATTACACGAGTCTCTATAGTCGTTTGGTTTACGAACCCGCATACTATCCGATCCTTCCGATTTGGTCCGGTATATTGACATAGCTACCTATTAGGTGTCGTTTGATATTCCGTGATCTCTAGCATTATTTGGTTATTATACAAGAACTACAAAGCAATCTCAGGTGAGTACATTGAACCCCTCTTTTACCGTTTTCTAAACTGTTTTGGGGTGAAACACATGTGCCTATCTGTTACTTTCATGCTTTCCATGTTTTCACATCGTATATCTGCTATGCTCATTAGTACATTATAGTACATGATTTCATTACATTTTATGCTATGTATGCCCATTGTGTGCGTACTTAGTACATTGATTTACATTACATTTCTGTTGCATATGTTTACTCAGCATATGGACACATTGATTTACATGAACATTTCTGTTGCATATGTTTACTCAGCATATGGACACATTGATTTACATGAACATTTCTGTTGCATATGTTTACTCAGCATATGGACACATTGATTTACATGAACATTTCTGCTGCATATGTTTACTCAGCATATGGGCACATTGATTTACATGAGCACTTCTGCTTCGTATGTTTACTTAGCATACTTAGTACAATTGTTTACATCACATGCCTTCATTTTGTTATGACATTTGGTTTGTTTAACATGGGACAATACATTCATTAACATTGATCACGCCGTTCGTTAGTAGGTAGTGGTACCATAGGAATTGACAACTCCCATTCCTGAAGTCTTGGGTTTGATAGGACTGGAAGGAGTGACCGAATTCGATATACATAACATAGATGAACCTTTAATTTGTTTAAGGGTTTATCGCCGCAGTCTCAAGGCTTGGATGTATGCATAGTTTACAATACCGCATAAATGTTAATATCAATAGAGCATGCATTTTTCCACAGAACATAATGTTGATTTAAACCACGTTTTACTTCAACGACTTGTTTTGTGCATTTTACATATGGTTTAAGTTGATACATTTCGCTTACCATACATGATACATTTTGGGATACACATTACATGATTTACATTAAACATAAACACGTTGACATTGACATACACATTTGGTGGTTTACATTGAACATAAACATTTGACATGGTTTACACAATAACACTTGACATTTGGTTTATACATGAACAATTTACATGGTGGATTGGTTTGGGTAAATGGTTTGAGTAACGTGGAGTATGTAATATAATACAAACATGGTGGATACGCCGCTGGTACTTCCTATATATAAATGTTTGCATAATATCACATATCTTGGCGTTATCTAAATCATTTCAGTTTGGACATATAACATTTTATACAAATAACATGCTTTTCATAAAACATTGTCTTACAAAACAACTTATCTTATTCAACTCATTTTACTAGGTTATTCATTTAACCTTACATTTATCTATACATATCATCTGATATTATCGTTTTTCAAATGGTTTACAAAGAAAGACAAATTACAAGGTTCATGACTGACTGTTATTAAACATTTCTTTAAACTCAAGTCATGAGTCCCATTTTCACAAAAAAACTATGTAACTCACAGGCATTTTTATGCTGACGTACCTACTTTCACATGTGTTTTCAGGAGCTGTTCCATAGGATGTTGATCACGATACTAGGGCGGACCTGTGCCTTAGAGACTAAAAGTGAAGATAGACTTAGTTAACTATGTTATAAACTCTTTGTTTTCCGGTTTAAGACAATGTACTACCCTTGTTTAATAAGTAAAATGTAACTTTAATTTCCATGGTTGTATAACAATTAATTCTGTCCCAACACTCCCCGGCGTTTCCGCCGCGGTTGCATGTTATATGCGGCCGGGGTGTGACATATATAGAATCCGAATCTTGAACCTCTTAACTATTAGAATGATTAGTTAGCCGGTTCAAGCTCCGTTTCTACCGGTTTTAAGGTTTCGAGTGTAAAAGGTTGAAGAAAGTTGGAAATTATTCATAAAATTGTTAAGATTCTTACAAATCTTAGTTTGTTTATGTGGAAACCGGTCGGATCTAAGCTATTCATGGTTGAATGAGGCCAAAGTTTGGTGTTCTTCAAAAATACCATGATGACATCACCCAAGAACACTTAGATCTTGGTGATTTTACGGTTAGACATCAAGTTTTGAAAGATAGAAAGGTGTAGAATCATGCAATGATCAAAAACGTACAAGAATTAGAGTGGGAACTTACCGGAGTTGAGAGAAATCTGAGAAAAGGTGAAGAAGAAGGCTGGTTCGGTCAGAGCTTTCCAAAAATAGTAAGTGTGACAATGACAGCCATATTTATAGGCTCCAAAAGAGGAAAGTGGCAGTCGAACGGCCAGGAGCTCCGATCGAATGGGCTGCTCGATCGGCTAGGAAGATGCTAGCCGATCGGCTGGCCTGTTCGATCAGGATGCCTCCTGTTCGATCCGCGACCTTCTTTGAGTATTTCGTGATGATTTTCGATGTTTCGATTTCGATGGACGATAATATGAATACGATAGGGTTCCTAGTCAAATTACTTTCAGTAGTTGGGACTATATCTAACATACAATCATCTATAGGTCATGTTTCGATGTTGGTTTCGTTTGAGTTCGATTGCTTTTCGAGTTTCGATTCGATTTTCGATTGATTCGCTTGAATACCACACCAAACATATAAGTAAACACGCACAAGTAACACATAAGGCACACACACACGTAATACAATACTAGAGTTCACATAATTCGAGTCTCGAGTTTGATTGATGAATCGATTAGCTTGATTATTGATTGATTAACTTTATCGCATTGTTACTTCCTACTATTCACAGTCGTAAATCGGTCGCATTGATTAAACATTCGATTACTTCGATTCTTTCTGATTACAACACTTACTCCACATAATACAACCAAAACATAATATAGACTATCTATAGTCAAAGAAAGTCAAAGTTGACTTGGACTTTGACTTTGCCTTTGACATTCGAAAACACGGGGTGTTACAGCCTCCCCTTGTTTAGGGAATTTCGTTCCGAAATTAGGCTCGAAGCTGTACATCACCGTGAGTCGTTTGACCAATTTGACGCTTCAGATCTATTTACACAACTGCGGGTACTTGGCCTTCATGTCGCTTTCGAGTTCCCAAGTGAACTCCGCGCCTCATTTGCCCTCCCATCGGACCTTCACGATAGGGATGCGGGAGCGTCTGAGTTGCTTGGTTTGGCGATCCATGATTTCAACAGGCTTTTCCATGAAGTGTAAGGTTTCGTTGACCTGAAGATCGTCGAGTGGTACGATTAGGTCATGATCAGCAAGGCATTTTCGGAGGTTAGAGACGTGGAAAGTCGGGTGGACGTTACTGAGTTCCTCCGGAAGTTTGAGTCTGTAGGCGACTTTTCCGATCCTTTCCAGAATCTTAAAAGGTCCAACATATCGAGGCGCTAGTTTCACTTTCTTGCCGAATCTGACTACACCCTTCCAAGGGGACACCTTTAGGAGTACGTAGTCGCCAACGTCAAATTCAAGGGGCTTGCGTCTTCTATCGGCGTAACTTTTCTGTCTGTTCCGAGCTTTCACCAAGTTGTCTCGAATCTGGTGGATTTTGTCAGTCGTTTCTTGTAGAATCTCGGGACCGGTTAGTTGCGAGTGACCGATCTCGTGCCACACAATAGGCGATCGACATCTTCTACCATACAAAGCCTCGAAAGGTGCCATTTGAATGCTGGCATGATAGCTGTTATTGTACGAGAATTCCACCAATGGCAGGTGTTTGTTCCAACTACCACCAAAATCTAGGACACACGCTCGGAGCATGTCTTCAAGAGTACGGATCGTTCTTTCAGTCTGTCCGTCGGTTTGAGGATGGAATGCAGTACTCAGATTAAGCGACGTACCAAGGGCCGCTTGAAACGTTTCCCACAATCGCGAAGTGAACTGAGCCTCACGGTCTGAAATGATGTCACGAGGCGTACCATGATTAGAAATGATCTCGTCCGTCTAGATTTTGGCTAGTTGCTCCACCTTGTAGTCTTCTCGTATCGGCAAAAAGTGGGCTGATTTCGTTAGACGATCGACTATAACCCAAATACTGTCGTGACCTGATGGCGTGGGCGGGAGTTTCGTTATGAAGTCCATAGCTATACTCTCCCACTTCCATATAGGTATCGGCGGTTGTTCGAGTAAGCCAGAGGGTCTTTGATGTTCAGCCTTGACTCTTGCACAAGTTAAGCAACCTCCAACGTATAGGGCGATATCTCATTTCATGCCCGGCCACCAGTACTTATAACGAAGGTCCTGGTACATCTTATCTGCACCGAGATGAATAGAATACCGGGATTTGTGGGCTTGATTCATGATAATCTTTCGCAATTTGGTCCGCCTAGGGATCCAAATTCGGTCCAGATAATAGAATATCCCATCGGATTTGCTTACTAACTGAGCTCCATCGTGATAGATCCTCTCTTTATTCAATGTACGCTCGTTAAAGCAAGCATGTTGAGCTTCGCGGATAAGGGTCTCGAGATTGTGCTGAGCTTGGATGTTTCGGGTACTGAGCACGTAACTCTTTCTGCTGAGCGCGTCGGCAACCACATTCGCCTTGCCTGGGTGATAACGAATCTCACAATCGTAATCGTTGAGAAGTTCTACCCATCGGCGTTGACGCATATTAAGCTCTCTCTGATAAAAGATGTGTTGTAAACTCCTGTGATCAGTGTAGATTGTACACCTAGTGCCATACAGGTAGTGTCGCCAAATCTTCAATGCAAAGATAACCGCGCCTAGCTCGAGGTCATGGGTTGTATAGTTCTTCTCGTGGATCTTGAGCTGACGAGATGCTTAGGCTATAACCTTGTCTCGCTGCATGAGGACACAACCGAGACCAAGGTTAGAAGCATCACAGTAGACAATGAAGTTGTCGCTTCCGTCGGGCAGCGTAAGAATCGGAGCGTTGCACAGCATATGCTTGAGGGTTTGGAAGGCAGTCTCTTGTGCGTTTCCTCACACAAAAGGCTTGTCCTTATGAGTAAGAGCGGTAAGTGGCACAACGATCTTGGAGAATCCTTCAATGAATCGTCGATAATAGCCCGCTAGTCCGAGAAAAGAACGAACTTCTGACGGGTTCTTAGGCGTAATCCAGCTTTTGACGGCTTCAATCTTCGCGGGATCGACATGGATACCCTGAATATTCACGATGTGACCCAGAAACTGAACCTCCTCCAACCAGAATTCGCACTTGGAGAATTTGGCGTAGAGTCGGTTCCCCTGGAGTAACTCGAGAACCAAAGGTAGATGTTGCGCGTGTTCGGCTTTCGTTTTGTAATAAATCAAGACATCGTTGATGAACACGATGACGAAACGGTCAAGATAAGGCTTACACACGCGATTCATCAGGTCCATAAAAACTGCGGGTGCGTTGGGTAGACCAAAGGGCATAACAACAAATTCGTAATGGCCATAACGGGTTCGAAAAACGGTTTTGGGGATGTCTTCCTCTTGAATCCGTAGCTGATGATATCCTGAACACAGATCGATCTTAGAGAAGCATGCTGCAACTTGTAGCTGATCAAACAAATCGTCGATTCGAGACAAGGGGTATCGGTTCTTGATGGTTAGCTTATTCAATTCCCGATAGTCGATGCACATCCGGAACGATCCATCCTTCTTTTTGACGAAGAGGACTGGCGCGCCCCAAGGAGAGGTGCTTGGGCGAATAAAGCCTTTTTCGAGTAATTCCTGGAGTTGGTTCGAGAGTTCCCTCATTTCGGAAGGTGCGAGTCGGTAAGGGGCTTTGGCAACGGGGTTAGCTCCAGGATTGAGGTCGATGCGGAAGTCGATATCACGACTTGGTGGTAGTCCGGGAAGATCGTCAGGGAACACCTGAGGAAATTCACGAACCACTGGAACGTCTTTGACTTCAACTTTCTTTTTCTTTTCCTTCTCCGCTACTACAATGTTGGCCAAGAAGGCTCGGTATTCCTTGCGGAGATACTTGCTGGCTTGAATACAAGACATGAGCTTGAGACCTTTCGACGCCGTTTCACCGTACACACACAATAGATCACCATTCGCGAGCGGGAATCGAATCATCTTTTCGAGCACACAACTTCAGCATGGTTTTCGCGAAGAAAGTCCATGCCTATTATGACGTCAAAGCTTCCGAGTTGCATTGGAATAAGGTCGATTGGGAAAATGTGATTGTTGAGTTCGAGAGTACAATCACGGAGTACTGAATTAACGGCAATAGTTCTTCCCGTAGCGACTTCGACTTCGAATGACGAGGACAGATAAGAGCGCTTACGACTAAGGAGCTTCTCGAATTCAAATGACACAAAGCAGTTATCGGCTCCAGTATCAAACAAACATGATGCATAAATACCATTCACAAGGAACGTACCATTAACCACGTTGTTATTCGCCTGAGCCTGACGGGCATTGATGTTGAAGGTTCGGGCATGGGCTGCTTGCTGCTGTTGCTGAGGCTGCTGTTGTGGTTGTTGCTGTTGGGGCTCTTGCTTAACCACCCTGTTCGGGCACCTGTTTGCAAAGTGGTTAGGGTCACCACATGCAAAGCAGACTCGAGCATTGGCTGCTGGTGCTTGAGCTGCTTGTTGGCCTTGAGGGGCAGGGAGTAGAGCTTGGTTGACAGTGGCTTGAACTGGGGCTTGACGGGGACCATAGCGACAGTTCGCAGTGAAGTGACCGTAAAGGTTGCAGTGAGCGCAAAAGTGACAGGCTAGACCCACCGGGTGATGATACGAACCCGTTGGGCAGAGTGGGTGAGGGCCTGTGTATGCACGCTTCGCTGGCGGTGCATTGATCACTGGAGCTGAGCGGTGCTGTTGCTGCTGTTGAGCTGGTACAGCTTGTAGAGGAGCAGCAGCGGTTGTCACAGCACAGTTCTTGTTGCTGGAGCTGTTGTTGTGCTTCTTCTTTCTTCTTGATGACTTGGAGGATTGAGCAGATGAGTCGGTGGGTGCGGCGGTGGCTTGGTGCAGAGACTTGGTTTGTTTATCCCAAAAACAAGACTTTAATCGCTTGTCATTGATCTCAGCGGCGAGTAGGTAGGTTTCTTCGATCGTTGCTGGCTTAGCGGCGTGAACAAAGTCGGCTACACAGTCGGGCAGGGCTCGAATGTACTTCTTGATAGCTTGATCTGAGGTCTTGACTTGGTCGGGACAAATGATACTCAGCTGCTTGAAGCGAGCAGTGAGAGCAGCGTTGTCTCCGTCCTTCTACTTGATTTCCCAAAACTCGTCCTCCAGCTTTTGGCGCTCATGGGGAGGGCAGAATTCGTCGATCATAATTGTCTTCAACTCCTCCCATGTTAGCTCGTAAGCTGCATCATTTCCTCGCTTGTTTCGTTCGGCCGTCCATGTCACACCCCCAAAATCCACCTGCGGAGTATCACCGCTTGGGAGCGTGACTGACCAGGATCAAGCCACCAATCATATAGAACATTGTATAAAGTAAAAGTAATTGCAATATAATCCAAACCAAATCCATATGAAAGGTGTTTCCAAAACATAAGTAAGTTATCATTGTATAGCGGAAGCGTATAATCAAAACCCAACATAAGTAAGTACGAAATGTCATAAGTGTTTAATAAGATAATCACGATCCAAGCCCACAACGACCCGCTCCTCCATGTGCAAGCTCCATATACCTAACGACCTGCAAGGCATGTAACAGAGGATCAACAACTAGTTGAGCGAGTTCACAGAAAGTAAATGCGTAATAGTAAGTTCGTTTGTAACAGGTGGCTCTACTGGGCCGTTAGTACGTTCTATTGGTGGGGGCTTCCCATGTTGTATAACCACTAGACTACTCGTAACCATAAGTATCCTTCACAACCGAGGATAGTAATAAGCATAAGTATCCTTCACATCCGAGGATAGTAATAAGTATAGGTATCCTTCCCAACCGAGGATAGTAGTGAGTATAAGTATCCTTCACAACAGAGGATAGTAGTAAGTATAAGTTCACGTAGGTCTTACGTGAGTATCCTTCACATCCGAGGATAGTAATTTAGTATAAGTATCCTTCACAACCGAGGATAGTAATTGATATATGTGTACGTAGATTGCACGTACGTGTCCTGCACAACCGAGGACGTTGGTATGGTAGTCTAGTAATAGTGTAAGTACAGTTCTATTCAATCACAATCCATCAATCCCAATTCCCGTGCCCTGGGAATCCCATGCCTTAGTAAGGGTGTGAACTCACCTTGGTTTTGCTCGGTATGCTATGTTCTAGGGTTTATCAAACGTCTAAGTTCGTTACACACCACCTAGGATATGTTGCACATAATACGATGTGAGTGTTTGCATCCAATTAGGGTTTGCGAGTGATTGGTAACCAAGCAACTATGTCTTGTGTGTGTATTGTGTACATGATGATATCACATAGAATGGTCACACATGCACGATCATACGATTGCATTCAATATCATACAATCATATTCATAGAATCATATATCACGTAGTCAGTTCATCGCATTCACATAATTCATGCGTGATGTCTTTGCTTCCACATTTCAGTCTAACATGGAGGTTAACGTATTTGTCAGTATTAACATACTTCGTACGTTCATCGGCGTTATTAACATAACAAGTTTAACGGAATTTGTGGCTTCATTCTAATCATGCAGCCTGAACAGATTTCACATTAATTAACAAGCAACTCATGGCTTCACATTTAACATCACACAACGTCGGACGGGGCTTGCCCTACTTAGAAACTCGGACAGTGTGGGGGGGGGGGGGTTTCCCCTGTTTAAACTCGGACAAGAACAAGGGTGAGGGCTGCCATGTTAAGCTCGGACCTGGGGAATCCTTTCACAAGGTCGGACCACTAAAGCATGAACAAACTCGGACCCTTTGATGTATCATTCTAAACTCGGACATCACAACCATACACTAAATCTCGGACATGCATTCATTACAAACTCGGATCACTTATACATTACATAAAGTCGGACTCATCAACATTAATAAACTCGGACCATATGCTTGATGGACTAAACTCGGTCCTATGCTTGCTAAACTCAGACCTATGATAATGGGAATCAAACTCGGACCTTGAGGGTTAATCATAAAGTTCGGACCTGATTAATAAAAGGTCGGTCACTTCTTTCATTTCATAAACTCGGACCACATTAGCTGAATGTAAAACTCGGGCATGTATATGTGAGGAAACTCGGACAAGGAACATCATAATATACTCGGTCATGTAACATCATAATAAACTCAGACATGTAACATCATAATAAACTCGGACATGTAACATCATAATAAACTCAGACATGTAACATCATAATAACCTCGGACATGTAACATCATAATAAACTCAGACATGCTACCCCTTGTTAAACTCAGACAAACAAATGTTCATATTCCAGTTCGATCGTAGCAGTTACATTCTTGATTTCATACGAACAGAAACCCTAAATTCATCACTTTTGCATAGCAGGAAATCATTTTAACAGTTAACAACTTCATATTACCAAGCATATTTTGCCATCAACAATGATTTTACGACTAACCATTATCATAACACGATAATCAAGATTCAATTCAGCAAATACAGGACCATTATATCAAGAACTAGGGTTTGCAAGAATTACAAGAATCAAGAATAGATGACAAATCAACAATCAATAAACAATGATTAGCAATTACCTTGTGTTGATCCTAGAGAAAGAGAGGAATCAAACTTGTGATGTCTTGCCAATGATTGGGTGATGATTTCCAGAGAATTGTGAACTACGTGCTTGGATTTTTGTGTGTGTGTGGTTTAGTGAAGGATTAGGGTTAAGTATAATTAAGTTTTCACTAATTACTCAATACACCCTGAATAATTATCTTTTACACAAGCATACCATCTTACAAGCATTTCACAGTTTGACCACCAAGTTCACATAATTGGCAAGTCTATCACAATTAATCGAACAACCATGCATAATCACACAATACGATTCATTGTATCAAAACGTATAAAGTTCCGTAGCAATAAATTGTGTAAATAATTAACTACACAAACAATGAACGTGCAATAAATGCGAAATAGAATCTTGGAAATTCGAGTTGTCACATTATCCCCAACTTAAAAGAAATTTCGTCCCGAAATTTGGTACGCACTCACTAAGGAAGCTAGGTAAGTTATATCGTTCACTGGTTTTCCTGGGGTGTCACATCATCCCCCCGTTGATTTGGAATTTTGTCCCGAAATTCAGTAGTAGTAGCTTCAGCCTCAGTAGTGGATGCATTGGTTTCGAATAATTGGGGGTACTTTTCTGTCATCTGGTCTTCGCGTTCCCAGGTGTACTCTGGGCCATGTTTGGAGTTCCAACGAACTCGGACAAGAGGGATTCTCTTGTGCTTGAGGACCTTAACATCCCGGTCCGTGATTTCAACTGGTTCCTCGACGAACTGCAACCGCTCGTCGATAGTGAGTTCCTTAAAAGGAATTATGAGGGTCTCATCTGACAGGCACTTCTTCAGATTCGACACGTGGAATACGTTGTGAACTGCACCGAGTTCAGTTGGTAGGTTTAGTCTGTAGGCTACTTGGCCTATTCTTTCAGTGATTTCGAACGGTCCAACATACCGTGGATTGAGTTTGCCTCTTTTACCAAAACTAACCACACCCTTCCAGGGTGAAACTTTGAGTAAAACCCGGTCCCCGACCTGAAATTCCAATGGCTTCCTACGCTTATCGGCGTAGCTTTTCTGGCGATCACGAGCTGTCGCCATGCGTTGTCGTATTCGTGCTATTCATTCAGTAGCGTCAACTACCATATTCTGGTCCTGTAATCTGACTATCCCCCACCTCTGCCCAACAAAGAGGTGACCGGCATTTACGCCCGTACAATGCCTCAAATGGAGCGGCTTGTATGCTGGTGTGGTAACTGTTATTGTATGAAAACTCCACTAAAGGGAGGTGCTTTTCCCAGCTGTTGCCGAAATCGATAACACACGCCCGAAGCATGTCTTCTAGAGTTTGAATCGTGCGCTCAGACTGCCCATCCGTCTGAGGATGATACGCTGTGCTCATGTCTAATCGTGAGCCGAAAGATTTGTGTATCGCTTGCCATAGTTCTGACGTGAATCGTGCATCCCGATCCGAAATGATGGAGGTGGGCACCCCGTGCCTCGAAACCACTTCTTTAAGATAGATGTCTGCGAGAGTGGAGAACTTAACCGTTTCCCTTATAGCCAGGAAGTGCGCAGACTTGGTGAGTCGGTCCACGATCACCCATATAGTATCATTCCCACGCTGGGATCTGGGTAAGCCTGTAACAAAATCCATGGAAATCTCTTCCCATTTCCACTGTGGTATCCTGGGTTGCTGAAGTAGGCCTGAGGGTTTCTGGTACTCTGTCTTGACTCTCGCACAAGTCAAACATTTGCCGACGTAAGTTGCAATGTGGGCCTTCATGCTAGGCCACCAATATGTAGTTCAAATGTCGTGGTACATTTTATCCGACCCTGGATGTACCCAGTAGCGAGACTTGTGTGCTTCATCCATCACAAGTTCTCGTAAACCGCCATAAAGTGGGACCCAAATACGCCCCGTTACATAGTAGGCGCCGTCTTCCTTTTGTTCCATTCGTTTCCTTGAACCGCGTAAGGCTTCAGCCATGACGTTTTCGGGTTTCAATGCTTCTATCTGAGCAGCTCGTATCTGTGCAGGAAGACTGGACTGAATAGTAACCTGTAGCACTCGCACGCGCTTAGGTAGGGTGTCCTTTTGACTGAGGGCGTCGGCCACAACATTGGCCTTGCCTGGATGATACTTGATGGCACATTCGTAGTCGTTCAGTAGTTCAACCCCATCTCCGTTGACGCATGTTCAAATCCTTTTGTCTTAAGATATGCTCGAGACTCCTGTGATCGGTGTAAATAGGGCACTTGGTACCGTACAGGTAGTGTCGCCATATCTTAAGCGCGAAAACAACAGCTCCTAGCTCTAAATCGTGCGCCGTGTAATTCCGTTCGTGAACCTTGAGTTGACGATAAGCGTAGGCAATCACTTTATCACACTGCATCAATACACAACCAAGCCCTGTATCGATGCATCACAATATACTAGAAAGCCGTCCATGCCCCCTGTCAATGAGAGAATAAGCGCGCTGCAAGCCTATCTTTTAAGTACTGAAAAGCAGTTTCCTGATTGTTGCCCTAGCGGTAGGTGACACCCTTCTGTGTCAGTACTGTAAGCGGTTGTGCGATCTTCGAAAAGTCTTTAATGAATCGTCTGTAGTAACCTGCCAAACCCAAGAATTGGTGTATTTCCGTTGGTGGACTTCACGGAGCCAGAAGTCGCATTTTGAAAACTTGGCGTACAATTGTTCCTTTCGAAGAAGTTCCAAGATAAGACGTAAGTGCTGCTCGTGTTCCTCCTGACTCTTGGAGTAGATCAGAATGTCGTCGATGAAGGCAATGACGAACTTGTCAAGGTAGGGTTTGCACACCCTGTTCATAAGATCCATGAAAAACTGCAGGCGAGTTCTGAATGCTGTCTTGGAGACGTCCTCATCCCGGACTCTCAGCTGATGATAACCAGCCTGTAGATCAACCTTGGAGTAGTAACTCGACCCTTGCAACTGGGCGAATAAATCGTCAATGCGTGGAAGAGGATAACGGTTCTTCACTGTGTCCTTGTTCAGTTCACGGTAATCAATTTCACATCCTGAAGGTGCCATCCTTCTTTTTCACAGATAATTGGTATCCAAGAGTTCTTGTAGTTGCGTCGATAGTTCTTCCGATTCTGATGGAGCTAAGCGATACGGTGCTCGAGCTATGGGTGCTGCTTCTGGAGCGAGCTCGATTTGAAATTCGACCTGACGATGAGGCGGTAGACCAGGTAAATCTTTAGAAAACACCTGAGGAAAGTCGTGTACAGCTGGATGGTCTTCCAACTTCTTTTCTTTGCATGGGATTTCTGCTTGCTGTTGCTGCTGGCGATTCCGATTTGCAGGCCGTGGACTCCTGAATCCTTAGCTTCATGGCCCATCTTGAGACACCTCTGGAAACGTCCCTCGTTGCACTAACCACCGTGGTGTCTGTTGCATTAGTTACACATTGGGTGAATTCCCCGATATCCACCCTGCCCCTGACCACCAGAAGTTGGCTGACTCGGCTCTGGTGATCACTATTCTTGCGCTGCTGCTGTGCTTGAGACTGAACGGTAGCTGAACCCTTGCTGGAATACCCATCCCATTTCCGCTTGTTGTCACTAGGAGTAGCGGGAGTAGCAGGAGTGGTAGCGGTAGTAATAGCGCTGATACAACTAGGCAGCCTGTTCTGTTCCACTGCCTGATCCGTGTGGCGATGAGTAAGACGCTGAATGTCCTGGATATTGTTGAGGCTAGACCCTTGAGGTACAATTCGATACTCTTGCTTGGAGGGTCCACCATGGTTGAACACAAGATGGCCAGTTCGTTCGACCGTTTCGTATAAGCTTCAATTTCTGACCCCGTCATTTTCGAATGGTAAAGCTCCACTTCCAACTTGTGGATGTCATCACGCGTGCAGTATTCCCTTTCAATGCGTCTTTGAATTCGTTCCAGGGGGTGGCGTTAGCAGCTGCCAACCCGAGAATCTGTACTTGCGCGTTCCACCAGGTTAGCGCGATTCCTTCCAACGTACTAGTGGCGTACCTGACCCTGCGTGCCTCAGGGCATTCACACATCTCGAATACTGACTCGAGCTTCTCAAACCAATGGAGTAGTCCCACCGCTCCTTCTGTGCCACTGATTGTGCTTGGACGACAGTCCATGAAGTTCTTGAATGTGCAGACAGGTTGCTGTGCGTTCCGACCCGTTGCGCGAGAAAGATAGGTCAAGGTTAAGCGCGAGAGTTGGGTCACGAGAGTAGGATCTAACGTCCTAGGATAGGTTTGGAATAGCAGGTTATACCTCCTGCTGGTGCGGCTGCAAGCGCCGCAGCAACTTGTTCGTCAATGAAAGCCGTCAACTGGGCTTGGGTCATGTTAACACGTCCAAACATGATCGAACAGTAAAGGTAGCATATGTATGAATGGTTCGCGAGTAGTGCGATGACAGAAAAGTGTAGGCACATAGGTGTTCTCAAGCAGTAACAGGTAGTGAGCAAAGTAATGTAGGCATACTACGAGCAAAGTTCTATGCAATTCTAGCATGTAGGCAATAAACATAAACCTTATTACCTAGTATGTCGAGTCTTGCACGTGGAGCGAAGCGTCGTTGTGGATCGTTGAGAGCACTGTTCTGGTTATAGTCCGGTTTTAATAAAAACGTTTTCCCATATTAAAACCAAGTTCTCTATAACCAATGGCTCTGATACCAATCTGTCACACCCCCAAAATCCACCTGCGGAGTATCACCGCTTGGGAGCGTGACTGACCAGGATCAAGCCACCAATCATATAGAACATTGTATAAAGTAAAAGTAATTGCAATATAATCCAAACCGAATCCATATGAAAGGTGTTTCCAAAACATAAGTAAGTTATCATTGTTTAGCGGAAGCGTATAATCAAAACCCAACATAAGTAAGTACGAAATGTCATAAGTGTTTAATAAGATAATCACGATCCAAGCCCACAACGACCCGCTCCTCCATGTGCAAGCTCCATATACCTAACGACCTGCAAGGCATGTAACAGAGGATCAACAACTAGTTGAGCGAGTTCACAGAAAGTAAATGCGTAATAGTAAGTTCGTTTGTAACAGGTGGCTCTACTGGGCCGTTAGTACGTTCTATTGGTGGGGGCTTCCCATGTTGTATAACCACTAGACTACTCGTAACCATAAGTATCCTTCACAACCGAGGATAGTAATAAGCATAAGTATCCTTCACATCCGAGGATAGTAATAAGTATAGGTATCCTTCCCAACCGAGGATAGTAGTGAGTATAAGTATCCTTCACAACCGAGGATAGTAGTAAGTATAAGTTCACGTAGGTCTTACGTGAGTATCCTTCACATCCGAGGATAGTAATTTAGTATAAGTATCCTTCACAACCGAGGATAGTAATTGATATATGTGTACGTAGATTGCACGTACGTGTCCTGCACAACCGAGGACGATGGTATGGTAGTCTAGTAATAATGTAAGTACAGTTCTATTCAATCACAATCCATCAATCCCAATTCCCGTGCCCTGGGAATCCCATGCCTTAGTAAGGGTGTGAACTCACCTTGGTTTTGCTCGGTATGCTATGCTCTAGGGTTTATCAAACGTCTAAGTCCGTTACACACCACCTAGGATATGTTGCACATAATACGATGTGAGTGTTTGCATCCAATTAGGGTTTGCGAGTGATTGGTAACCAAGCAACTATGTCTTGTGTGTGTATTGTGTACATGATGATATCACATAGAATGGTCACACATGCACGATCATACGATTGCGTTCAATATCATACAATCATATTCATAGAATCATATATCACGTAGTCAGTTCATCGCATTCACATAATTCATGCGTGATGTCTTTGCTTCCACATTTCAGTCTAACATGGAGGTTAACGTATTTGTCAGTATTAACATACTTCGTACGTTCATCGGCGTTATTAACATAACAAGTTTAACGGAATTTGTGGCTTCATTCTAATCATGCAGCCTGAACAGATTTCACATTAATTAACAAGCAACTCATGGCTTCACATTAAACATCACACAACGTCGGACGGGGCTTGCCCTACTTAGAAACTCAGACAGTGTGGGGGGGGGTTTCCCCTGTTTAAACTCGGACAAGAACAAGGGTGAGGGCTGCCATGTTAAGCTCGGACCTGGGGAATCCTTTCACAAGGTCGGACCACTAAAGCATGAACAAACTCGGACCCTTTGATGCATCATTCTAAACTCGGACATCACAACCATACACTAAATCTCGGACATGCATTCATTACAAACTCGGATCACTTATACATTACATAAAGTCGGACTCATCAACATTAATAAACTCGGACCATATGCTTGATGGACTAAACTCGGTCCTATGCTTGTTAAACTCAGACCTATGATAATGGGAATCAAACTCGGACCTTGAGGGTTAATCATAAAGTTCGGACCTGATTAATAAAAGGTCGGTCACTTCTTTCATTTCATAAACTCGGACCACATTAGCTGAATGTAAAACTCGGGCATGTATATGTGAGGAAACTCGGACAAGGAACATCATAATATACTCGGTCATGTAACATCATAATAAACTCAGACATGTAACATCATAATAAACTCGGACATGTAACATCATAATAAACTCAGACATGTAACATCATAATAAACTCGGACATGTAACATCATAATAAACTCAGACATGCTACCCCTTGTTAAACTCAGACAAACAAATGTTCATATTCCAGTTTGATCGTAGCAGTTACATTCTTGATTTCATACGAACAGAAACCCTAAATTCATCACTTTTGCATAGCAGGAAATCATTTTAACAGTTAACAACTTCATATTACCAAGCATATTTTGCCATCAACAATGATTTTACGACTAACCATTATCATAACACGATAATCAAGATTCAATTCAGCAAATACAGGACCATTATATCAAGAACTAGGGTTTGCAAGAATTACAAGAATCAAGAATAGATGACAAATCAACAATCAATAAACAATGATTAGCAATTACCTTGTGTTGATCCTAGAGAAAGAGAGGAATCAAACTTGTGATGTCTTGCCAATGATTGGGTGATGATTTCCAGAGAATTGTGAACTACGTGCTTGGATTTTTGTGTGTGTGTGGTTTAGTGAAGGATTAGGGTTAAGTATAATTAAGTTTTCACTAATTACTCAATACACCCTGAATAATTATCTTTTACACAAGCATACCATCTTACAAGCATTTCACAGTTTGACCACCAAGTTCACATAATTGGCAAGTCTATCACAATTAATCAAACAACCATGCATAATCACACAATACGATTCATTGTATCAAAACGTATAAAGTTCCGTAGCAATAAATTGTGTAAATAATTAACTACACAAACAATGAACGTGCAATAAATGCGAAATAGAATCTTGGAAATTCGAGTTGTGACAGTCCACCAGTCTAGAGCACGGGACTGGAAGACGCCTGTAGCATTGAGAGTGCGGAGATGTTTAGGACATCCGCTCTGGCGCAGAGTAACTTCGACTGAGTCGAACCAGTGAAACATGGCTGTAGGACCATCCTCGCCAGTGAACTCTTTTGGTCCGCATGCTTTGAACTTGTTGAAGCTGAAAGCAGCCTTGCTTGAATCCTTAGGGTTTTCAGCTCGGGATTCTTCAGACGTTTTGCTGGCATTTTCATACATCTCACTCACGGCTTTCGCCACTTGCTTGGAGATGATAGCAGCGAGGCGTCGGTCTCTCTTTTCTTGGCGAGTCGGACGGTGTCGGGATCCAGACGACGACATGGTCTGCATTAGACATCGTCACGAGACTCAACATAACGAAATCGAAGCTCACCTCTCACGCCTAGACTACTAAAGCTTAGAATCATGCCGAATCACGTAACATATAGGCACAAAATCACATGTACACCAAATCATGGAGCATAGAAGCACATAGAGCACATAGGTCACAAAAGCATACAAGCACGTAAAGCACGAAATCACAGAAGCACATATACTTATACACATTAAGCATAGAAGCAGTCAGAAAACAGAAACCTATTCTTCAAAGCTCGCGTGTCGTTCGGATAGCATATCGAATAGCATCGTACAGTATAGCCTAACTTAGTCGTATAACATAATATGATATCATCTAGATTTGCGGCAACTGGATGTCAATTTGAGATAGAGCAGCAAATGCGGGTAGTGTGTTGATCGAAATGACAACAAAATCGAATAATGTCCAAAATATAAACAGATAAAGCACACAGAAACACATAAAATCACGAGTCATCAGAGTACGCGGCTGCGGTTCTCAGAATCGAAACACATAAAAATCGAGAGGTAGATTGTCTGCGGCTACTAGACATCGACTACCCAAAGCGATTCGACTATTCGTAACGGACTTGTTGTCACTTTCAACGTTCGGGCTCGTGTCCTTACCTCGATTCTTGGGCATTGAACATGTATTCCCTAGGTCATACTTCGTGAGTTCAGGTCGTTGGAGTCCGTCGAAGCTTTGGCGGGATGATATAATGTCCGGAATAAATTGCCGAGGTTAGGGTTTCACCCCTGGCTTAGCAATTTCTTCCTTGTTTTAGTAAAAATTGAGGAGATTATTCATCAAAATATGGATTCCACTCCTGATTTGGTATAATTCTCCTCGTATGTTATTGAAAATATCAAGATAAGCATGAGTTAAAGGGATAAAATCATCATAAGTCAGTCAATTTAGTTAGGAGTTTGCGGTTTTCACACCTATTCCTGACTGAATCGCCTGACTTTTAATTGAAAATTCGAGTGCAGTGATAGTGAAGGATTGCAGAATAAGGCACATAAACTTGGTCTGTTGGTTCCTAACTATAGTCTAGGTCTCTAAGACAGCGACCCGGACTAGGTCGTGTCTAGCCTAATTCCCTATAGATATGGCTCTGGTACCAATCTGTCAAACCCCAACCGATGGCGGAATTATCGGGGCATGGCACTGAGCGAAACAGATTGTTCAGAAGTTTCCATAACAACTATTTATATAATCCAGTTAAAGATACGTCCCATACCGTATCCTGAATAAACAAACATGTCATTATAGATAATCATCCAAACAAGAAATTCCGTTCCGACAACTTAGATTCAAATATTATTACAGCAATTGTTTATCTGCTTCTATACCCCTATTCTGTTGACTTTCTGGCTGTAATGCCAGAGGACAAGATCTACAGACAACTATGCCCCAGACACTTGTTCTTGGCAGACAACCATTTGTTGGGGGCTTCTAGAAACTTATTCTAGCCTCGCTTTCCTAGCAAATAAGCATCCTAAATACCTGTCACATACGTTAAAATAAAGTCAGTACATATAATGTAAAGGTGAGCATACAAGTTTGATAATAGCATATAGAGTTTGAATAGTTTACACATAACCAGCACGTACACAGAGGAAAACGAAGCATGTTAATTATCGAAATGGACCTATCGATACCAATGACTGCGGATTGACCGTCCGAGACGGTTCACAATACATGATTACCATCGTAATCCATGCAAGTAATTGTCCTTAACAACCCCTGCATGAACGGGCGCTGAGTCCAAACTATAGTACTACGTCGTTAAGGCAAGCAGACAGCATTCCACGTGTAAACACAATCAACAAGCATTCTTTAAGTCACGTAATACATGCATATCGGTTAGCGTTTAAATAGTTCGAGTAGTGTGAACGTTTGTGTTTTGATATAAGCAACGTATGTAACACCCAAAAGTGCTAAAAGCAAAAAGGGATCGAGTATACTCAAAGTGATTGATTATGGATTGAAGGGAGCGCTAAGAGTAGGGTTAGCCTGAATAGTTCGATAACACAACAATGAATATCGTGGAAATGCAAACAAATGTGGATGGATCGGAGAGGCTGGTCGACCGAACGGCAGGTTCGATCAAACGGTCTGTTCGATCGGCTGGTATGTCCGTTTGGACAGTCCTGTTCGATCGGTCGGTAGGCTCGATCGGAAGGGCCATTCGAGTGGATTGTTTCTTCCTCTGGTGTGTTTGTGTTTGAGGATTTGAACTTTTGAAGTTTTCGTTGTAGTATATGAGAACACTAAGGTGTTCTTACCTTTCAGGTCGATCGATCGAACGGTCCGTTCGATCGGCCGGCTTAACCGATCGGTTGGGAACTTTTGAAGTGGTTCTCAACAGGATGTCGCTCGATCGAACAGACTGTTCGATCGGCTGGCATTCCTTACTAAGAACGAGCTGTAAAATCGATCAAGTGTTGAAGCATAGTATCTCATGATCCGAACAGTAATGTTCACCAATCGAGTAACATATTCGATCGAACACCACTTCGTCAATACCATACCTCAGGAAGTTTGAAAAGTGAGACGCCATGTGCTAGCCGATCCGCTGGCCCGGTCGATCGGCTGGCATGTCCGATCGGCTGGGCTGTTCGAACAGCCTAGCCGTTCGGCTAGCAAGTCTGACCTGGTCGGCCTTCCGTCTAACTCTTGGCTGTTTAATTACTTGTCGTCATATCGAGGTAGTTTGATAACGAGTTGAACTATGATATCCTTCGTTCCTACTCGTTTCTTCGGCTTGGACAGGAATTACCCAAGTCCGGCCGGTGAACGGTTCGGAACGTCGGTTTAGAGTTTAACCCATCGTCGGTGAACCATGTATATAGAATCCGAATCTTGAACCTCTTAACTGTTAGAATGATTAGTTAGCCGGTTCAAGCTCCGTTCCTACCGGTTTTAAGGTTTCGAGTGTAAAAGGTTGAAGAAAGTTGGGAATTGTTCATAAAATTGTTAAGATTCTTACAAATCTTAGTTTGTTTATGTGGAAACCGGTCAGATCTAAGCTATTCATGGTTGAATGAGGCCAAAGTTTGGTGTTCTTCAAGAACACCATGATGACATCACCCAAGAACACTTAGATCTTGGTGATTTCACGGTTAGACATCAAGTTTTGAAAGATAGAAAGGTGTAGAATCATGCAATGATAAAAAAACGTACAAGAATTAGAGTGGGAACTTACCGGAGTTGAGAAAAATCTGAGAAAAGGTGAAGAAGAAGGCTGGTTCGGTCAGAGCTTTCCAAAAATAGAAAGTGTGACAATGAGAGCCCTATTTATAGGCTCCAAAAGAGGAAAGTGGCAGCCGATCGGCCAGGAGCTCCGATCGAATGGGCTGCTCGATCGGCTAGGAAGATTGTTGGATCATCGTTGACCCTGAATGAGTCAATCAGAAGAGTCGTTTTCCAATTCAAAGGCGGAATCAGTGAATTAGACGCTCAAACTAAATATAATGCTTCACTTTATTGATTCTAACAACGTTTACAACCTGGAAGCAATTCGGCAGCACTTCGCTACAAGTTTCGAGCCGTTCCAAATGAAACAACCATGCACCCTATTTATAGAGTTTCTGGATCGCCTTTGTGGACATGCTCTATGAGCGATCCAGATAAGTTGTGTGGTTCGCTTTTATGGACAATGTCCATATAAGCGGTCAACAATGCTAATTCACCAGTTCTCATTTCTCGTACCTCGTGCACTGGTTATTCTAACCTATCCTAACCTATTACATGATACAAGACGAAGTCAATAGACGTAATACACCAACAAACTCCCCCTCGGATATTGACGAAGTCTTCAGTGAACATTCTCTGTTATGCCACCTCTTCAGTCTTAATCATCTTTGCCAACTTCATCATCAGTAGGCTCCCCCTCTCATCAAGCTTCCGTGCTTTTAGAGATCATCACCTTGCTTTTCAGCTACAAGCTCTTCCTCACTTACAATTTATCTTCAAACTCTCCCTTAGACTCAGCTCTTTGGGATCGTAATCTGAATCTTTCCTGTAATTCTCAAACATTCAAAAGTAACAATATTTTCAAAATCATTAAACATGTTCTCTAATACACTCCCCCTGTCAACAAACTTAATTCCCTCACAAATTATCATTCAAGTTCAAATTAATGACCTTGAAGATATCACCCATGTTTTTGAAAATTTTCCAAGAAATTTCAAGTTTCAAATTAATGAACTTGTTTTGTTTTCAGAAACACAATCAGCATACTAAGATTTTGAAACTCAGCAATTCAGACATCGGTTTATCGAAAATAATGCAGAAATCAAAATCTTTTTGTGTTTTCTGAAAATATAAAACTGTAAAGAAATATATACAAACATATTTACAAACAATATTTTTGTTTTGAGTATGCATCAGAGGATCATATCAGTTTATGACAAGTCACAAGTACCGTTAAGCTTTAAATCATACTCAGAATTAAACAATTCACTTAGATTGTCGATATACTGGTCCATTTAAATTTTCATACAAATTTCAACTGATTCAGGATACGATTTAGATGTTTTAAGACTTAAACTCATTCATGTGTCCCACCTCTTGAATATACTCCCGTATCCAGAATCCCAATATTCAGTCTTACAGGTAAGAATACTACAATGATGTCTTGTACATAAATTAGGGTATGCGAGAACTGAGGGATCTCAGGTCAGAACTTCCGTTCAGCAGAGAGATATCAGCTTCGACTTTGCAGTATATTCCCTTTAGAGAATCTTTTAGTTACAACAACTGATTATCAATTTTATTGTCTAATCAGCTGAGGGCTTTATGCTAAATTTCAAGCATCTTGGTGAAAGTATTAGCCAGGGACTAGGTCAGAACCACCGTTCAGCAGAAGTCCCGGAATAATACCCCAGACATCATAGAGTATAAACACCTAGTATATCAGAATACGAGACCTTTCAAACGAGATTTCAGGGGTTACCTATATATCCAAGTAGTGTTCCCCACAAAATAAGCAAGTTTGAATTTAGGTTTATATCCCGAAAAAGTTTACTAATTGTATAAAAACCTATCGACATATCATCAGTGAGACTGTTTAACGCTATTTAATCATTACACATCTTTAGCATACTGTAACTGTCTACTGATGTACTATCATTTCCTCTGTATATGCAAAACTCAAATTTTTGATTTTATCATGTTTTTGTATTTTCTAACAATTTTTCTCCCCCTAAAATGCAAAACCATTAAAGAAATTTGACAAACCGATACTGATAGCTTTGTCTCGCCATCCATTTTCTGCTTCTCATGCTCTGTTTCGCAGAAAATATAACGTACCCCCATGATTTACAACCCATTGATTTTGACCATTAGAAAACCATTCTTCAACCTTTGAGTAATCATGTTTGTTCCGCCGTGAGGGTTTCGGCATAGTCCATCACCACTTATTCTAAGTAAACAATCATCAATCATCTCAAACATCAAGCAAACCAACACAACCAACAAACATAACCAATCATCAAACACAACACAAATTCATACAAAACAACAAACAAACTCCCTGTCTGTCCAAAACCAGGGATCTTCAATCTTTTTCCATGCAACACTCTCACAATCTTCATCTGCATATAGCACCTGCACATTCAAACTTTATCAAATACACAAACAATTTGTCATAAAACTTTCAAACAATAAAGATAGATGCCGATTCATGCTTCGCGACACTGGAAGCTCCGGCAATTCCAACTACTTAATCAAACATGGTGTCCACCCAGGCCTCAGGAGCCTTAGGTGTAACCTTGATTCTAGCAACTTGAATTTTAAAATTTTCAGCTTTAAGCGGTGGAAAATTTGCATCATAGGCAACCAAAGCTGAATCCTCAGAAGTTTTCACCTCAGAAGTTGAACATATTGTTTCAGTTTTTGGTTTCCAAATTTGTTTTTGTTTCTCAGTTTTCATGCCAACATTCTTATCTTTCATCAAATGAATACTTTTCTTAACAGACCACACTTGACCTTCCAGAGTACCTCTTTTGTAAAAATTTGTTTCTTTCTGAACCTTTTGAGTTTGAACAACATTTTTAGGTTTCCAAATCTTTTGAGGTTTTATCACACAACCGATGTTTTCCGACTCCAGGGTGTGTGAGAATTCAAGGTCTGTCTAGAGTTAAACCTGTTCGGGTTTGATTTCCAATTTTGATTTGAGGCAAACTTGTTTGTTGTAAACCTCCAAGTTTGTCTCGAATCAAATCTGGTTGACCTCGGTTTCACACTCTCAGATTTCTGTTTTTCAACATCAACAGACTTTGGATTTGGACATTTTCGTACAACATGTCCAATTTGATCACATTTAAAACAAACTTTCTTTGACACATCTTTTGGCTGTTGTTGTTTCTTTTTCATGGCCTCAAACTCCGCATTAGATTGTGTTTCAAGTTTGAGTTTTTCTTCTTCAGTGAAACTTTTTCCTTGAACAAAATTCATTTTTGTCTGAAAATTTGACCTTTCAGTTCTGTTTCGATTATGTTTCTTCTTATACCCCAAACCAGACTTCATGTTTTTCTTCTTAGAACCAGGTTTGTTATAAGACCCTTTGAAACCTTTACCAGCAAACTTCGAAATCTCAGACTTCTCAATTTCGACCATCTTGAAAACTTTGTCAATTTTCTCTGTAATCACATTCTGAATCGGGAAAACCACGTCCAAGAATAGTTTGTCCGATCCAATCATGGTATAAACCAATCCTTTGGAATCATCATTCAAATTCTTCTCAGATTTCGTGTCTTTCAGATATCCATCATAAAGATTTCCTTCATCTTCATCTTGTGATTCAGACTTACCTTTAATAGACTCATCTTTCAAAACACTATCAACCACCTTACTCACCACCTCTGAATCATCAGCATCATCAGATTTGATGTAAGTAACATCGATACTGTCAGGTAATTGGTCAGCTATGTTCAAACCCTTTGCCACCTTTTCCTCATCATAAAAAGTATAATTGTCTCTCAATGGTGGTGGTACCTGATGATATTCTGAACCAATACCCTTTTTACAAACATTAGTATCTTTGTTATCAGGTGTGATATTGAAAATACGTTCGAGAATGTACGAAGAGTCATGATAACTTTGAAGTTTTGTAACAATCTTTTCTTTTTCAGCCAAGACTTGTTTAAGATTTGCAATTTCATCAACACGTTTGTTTAATTCAATTTGCTTTTCTTTAAATTGTCTTTCATATATTTCTTTAGTTGTTAAAGTTTCAGACAATCTTTGTTCAAAACTTTTGACTTGGCTCTTCAAAGTATCATATGCTTCTTGTACTCTCTGACTTGACCATTTTAAAGAATCATACTGTTTTTGTAACTCTAGAAACTTAGATTCTTTCTCAATACAATTAACACATTTTGTATCACATTTTTCTTTCAAAACTGTATTTTCTTTTTCAAAATCATGACACTTTTGTGTTAATTTCTCAACTTTTAATTTTAGACTTTGCTCTGTGTCAATCCTTTCTTTACATTTCAGTTTTAACGCATGTTCAAGTTTGTTCATTTCATTGTCTTTTGTTTTGTTTTGATTATTTCTTCTTTTTCAATACAGGCTTTGCACTTTTCAATGCAATTCCTGCACTTGTTTTCTTTTTCAACAACCAATTCAATATCTGGTACTTCAGAAGATTCCGTTACCTTAGTAATTTGCACCTTGGCATGATCAGCTGCCTTTGTCTCCTGTATCTTCTCAACTTTTTCTTCCATCTCTTTCGGCTTTTGTTCTTCTTCAGCCTTTTGATTCTCTTCACCAGCAAACTTTGCAACAGTCTTTACTTCTTCAATCATCTTCTTCAACTCTTCTTCTTTTCTCTTCTTCATCTCTACCACCTTCGGTAGACTTGTTTCAAAGACTTCTCTTAACTTGTTCATCAACTCTGGCAAATAGCTGCTATCAGAAATCCTTTTTGTGTTGAAAACACGCTCACTTGGAAATACATTAGTCACTGCATCAAAATCAACTTTTGACGGATCTACCATTGGATTCCCCTGTGGATCCAAGTAACACTCCAACTCTTCATTCCATCTCTTGGCTCTCTGTGCTTCATGAAATGGTTCATATAGCTTGCCAATTTCCCATCTTGCACTATCTTTTCTCCACCATGTGTCATGATCATCTTTTGCCACGAATGCATAACCAACCGCATCCTGTTCTGGAAGAACTTCTTTGCTCCAGTCATAGCCTTCATCATCATAAATGACTGCTAGAGCCCTTGATTTTTCTTCCTGCTGTTTCAACCTTGGTGGTTCAGACTTATTTTGATGATAAATCGCTTTCTTGTAATAGTCTTCGTTGAACGGATTTTCAGAAACTTCAGCAACATATGAATTTCTACACTCGCGCTTGAAGTGACCTTTTTGTTTGCATTTAAAACATGTCACTTCGGATTTGTCAAAACCCAGTTTAGTAGATGGTCCTCCAATTGACTTCCTCCCCGTAATTTCCATGAACCGTTGTGCTCTACGAACTGCACTGGCCATACACCATCTGATATCCATCAGTTCCATCTCCTCTGGATCTATTTGATCATACTCTTCTTTTGTCAAGTTGGTATTTCCAATCTTCCCTGCGACGAGGCCTTCATACGATTCCAATACAGATGCTAAGAAAACCATCTGTTGTTTCGCTGATTCTTCACTGAAGTTCTGCCCATTCTTTAAATCGATTGCAATATTACACTGAAATACATTCTTTGAAGCAGTTTGATCTGAAGTGTTTGAAGAAGCACCACTGTGAAAACCACTGTGAAGATTTTCATTGTTGACTGAGTTCGAACTTTCTGCAGAGAATGCTGTTTTTGGAGAACCAGCATTTGGTACACTTCCTCTGTAATAAAGTTCCACATTCTGCTGATACCCTGTACTGTTGACTTTAGATCTCTTCAACTCCAGTTCATGACTTTCAAGCCTTTCAATCAGCAAATCAATCTTTAACTCATCTGGCTTGATTGTATTCTTCAGCATAAGAGCAAAATATTTCCAATCTTGATCATTGGGCAATGCATCAAACAGTTTATCCACCATCAATTCTTCAGAATAGTCTATGTTGTATCTAACCAACTCCATTTTCAGATGTCCAAATCTTTCTAACATCTTACAAACAGATTCATTTTTCATGCAATTGAACACTTCAAACTCTTTGCGCAACAACTTTTTCTTATTCTTTACAATCTCGTTACTTCCAACACACTTTCTCTCCAATGCTTCCCACAATTTCTTTGACGTTTTTTCTTGTTCAAGCAATGAAATAATATCCTCTCTTACTGACTGTTTAATCAAAGTTATCATTCTGTATTCAGCAACAACATTCTTTACATCTTTTTCTGTATAATCTTTCTCCTCGATTAACTCTCCTTCTGCTTTTTCTGGTGCTTGATATTCAGTTACTAACTTCAACCAGCTTTCAGGAGCGAAAGCTTTCACCCATCCTTCAAACCTGTTTTTCCACCAATTATAGTCTTCAACTTTCATCAATTTTGGTGGCTTTTGTTGACTTCCGTACATGTTTTCGAATTTCAAGTTATCCGAGATCTCTTTTGAATACTCTTTCAACTCAGCTCTTCTATCTGACGATTCAGAAGTGAACGCGTTGTAGAATGTATTGTAGAATTCTTCACCATTGTTCGACATTTTTGATCTCCTGAAAATCAATAACCTGGAGCAACCAAACAAACTGAATCAGCTAAAACAATATCAAGTAAATTGAAATACACAAACACTCGATGTCGTGTAATAATCTTGACACTTGAACGAACACAGATTGATCGAACGAGCAAAACCAAACTTGACAAATAAGCGAAACTGATTGGACAAGTAAGCGGCCCAAGTCAGATGAGCGGACCAGGAATGGTCACAAAAGCGAACTGAACTTTTTGACTAATAAGCGATCCAGAACATTTGACAAATGAGCGATCCAGAATTTGTCACATGAGCGAGTCACAATGTCTGTTCGAGCGGTCCTGATATGGTCGTTCGAGCGATTCAGAGGGTAAAAATTGTTCAAAAGAGCGATCCTCGATGTCCAGAAAAGCGGTCCAGATATGTTCACTCGAGCGATTCAAGG
The DNA here is from genome assembly GCF_002127325.2 of Helianthus annuus. Taxonomy (NCBI): domain Eukaryota; kingdom Viridiplantae; phylum Streptophyta; class Magnoliopsida; order Asterales; family Asteraceae; genus Helianthus; species Helianthus annuus. Next base: position 47,872,945 of record NC_035446.2, on the reverse strand, counting down.
CAGTTTTTGGAGCGGTCCAGATGCAAAATTGTATCTAAAAGCGGTTCATACTATGTCCGAAAAAGCGAACCTACATTCGAAGGCTGTTTTGTCCATTTTTAGTTCGAGTTTTAGTCTCAAAGTTTCAAGGGTTTGTTATTGTCCAATAATACACGTCCTGTGAAAAATTCGTCCGATTTTAACCGTGGAAACTCGTTTAAATCGAAAAAGAAAATGTAGAAGACAGAAAACGGATCAAATTTGAGCTGAACTCTTCTTCCTGAGCTCTGATACCACTTGTTGGATCGTCGTTGACCCTGAATGAGTCAATCAGAAGAGTCGTTTTCCAATTCAAAGGCGGAATCAGTGAATTAGACGCTCAAACTAAATATAATGCTTCACTTTATTGATTCTAACAACGTTTACAACCTGGAAGCAATTCGGCAGCACTTCGCTACAAGTTCCGAGCCGTTCCAAATGAAACAACCATGCACCCTATTTATAGAGTTTCTGGATCGCCTTTGTGGACATGCTCTATGAGCGATCCAGATAAGTTGTGTGGTTCGCTTTTATGGACAATGTCCATATAAGCGGTCCACAATGCTAATTCACCAGTTCTCATTTCTCGTACCTCGTGCACTGGTTATTCTAACCTATCCTAACCTATTACATGATACAAGACGAAGTCAATAGACGTAATACACCAACAAAGATGCTAGCCGATCGGCTGGCCTGTTCGATCAGGATGCCTCCTGTTCGATCCGCGACCTTCTTTGAGTATTTCGTGACGATTTTCGATGTTTCGATTTCGATGGACGATAATATGAATACGATAGGGTTCCTAGACAAATTACTTTCAGTAGTTGGGACTATATCTAACATACAATCATCTATAGGTCACGTTTCGATATCGGTTTCGATTAAGTTCGATTGCATTTCGAGTTTCGATTCGATTTTCGATTGATTCGCTTGAATACCACACCAAACATATAAGTAAACACGCACAAGTAACACATAAGGTACACACACACGTAATACAATCCCAGAGTTCACATAATTCGAGTCTCGAGTTTGATTGATGAATCGATTAGCTTGATTATTGATTGATTAACTTTATCGCATTGTTACTTCCTACTATTCACAGTTGTAAATCGGTTACATTGATTAAACATTCGATTACTTCGATTCTTTCTGATTACAACACTTACTGCACAGAATACAACCAAAACATAATATAGACTATCTATAGTCAAAGAAAGTCAAAGCTGACTTGGACTTTGACTTTGACTTTGACATTCGAAAACATGGGGTGTTACAATCAAACAAAAACCAAATCAATGAAATATTATGTTTCATACTTGGGATTTGTAAAAATATGTGTATCGTTTGCACATATCAATTCTTGTTCGATTTCGGGCTTTAAATCGCTTTCTGGAAGGTTATACGCGATCTGATGCGTGAATATAACTAGTTTAATGCAACAAACACTCCGGAATAGTGACATAGGCTTAACATACCTTAAATAACCTTTACATAACTTAGAAATAAGTTTTGGATGGGTTGGTATGCCGAAATCAAGTTTATTCGCTTACAGGGACTAAATTCGACAAACTGCGAAAGTATGTCAATTTGTACTATAACAAACCTTCCGGAACTTGATCATAAGTTAAATATGCCCTAAATATCCTTTACATAGCTTAGAAATAGGCTTCGAGGTGTTTGGTGCGTAAAAATAAACTTTATGCTCATTCAGGGACTAAAAGCGTCAAAAAGTGCATAAGTTTGCATTTTCGCGCATATTTTACGTTCTGAATACTTCCGGACTTCCAAAAATTTATGTAAGCATTAAAATATTTTATTTTAGTGTTTGGCATGATAAAATTTCATTCGTCGCTTAATTTGGATCGTTTTTGCGTTCGTTACGACTTCCGTCGTAATTAAGCGAATAACGCGATCGTACGACCAAACGAGCCGGCATCCAAGATGTTTTTGAGCATGTTTTGAGTTCCCTATACTTTAACTTCATTTTAGAGCCTTGAAATGAGGTTAATGGGGTTTAAACGCATCGAAAAAGGCCTTAAACACGTGTAGGGACCAAAACTGTCATTTTTGAAACTTTTCTGTATCTGGCACATGCTAGCGCAGCGCGAGCAACTCCTGCCCACCTTGTGGCCCTACGCGAGCAACTGATCTGGGCAGAAACTCCATTTTTGCACTTGCAGGTCCATTTTCAGCACTTCTCTTGAAGTTTAGGGTCTATTTTGTAAGTTTTTCAATACCGTTAGCTGGTTTTGGGGCACCCCTAGTATCCCAAGACCATGGGCCACATGTGTACGATCCAGATCGAAGCTCAATTATCGAGGAACGATCCTAACGGTTGTGCAAAAACTATAAATACCCACCTCCTCTTCACTTCTTCTTCACACATTTGCTCTCAACTTCCTCTCTAAGTTGAAGATCCCCTTGTGGAACTTCATACCTGAGAAATTTTGGGTTCAAATGTTCAAGGGTTGGACCCGTTGTAAGTATTCTTTCGTTCTTTTGTTTGTTTTAGCGTTAAAGTCAAACTTTGTTTGACTTCCTACATTGACCAGTTTATGGTCAACACGAAGTTCGGTTGAACTTCATAACGTGAGCGTAATCACGATGGTTATAGTCCCTAGTGACTATACCTACTGATTACCACGTTATCTAGGCTCAGTGACGAGTCGTAGTTTCAGCCAAAATGCGTTTTCTCGCGTATTTTGTAACCAAACTACTCTAGGGTATTAAAACCGTTTGTTTTAATACCAAGCCTGTTTTCTAACTTTACTAAACATGTTCTAGCATGTTTAGCTCGTCGCTTTTAGTTTTGTGCTTATCTAGGGTCGTAAGGGTAAGCGATCTAAACAATCGCTTATGCTTTCGAACCCGACCCAATTGGTCAATCTTTAGGATTTGATCAAACACATTAGGTGACCATAGTTGTATAGGGAATAACCTTCCAAGGTTATACCTTATGGTCACGTCGTTTAGTTAGTTGTACGATAGGTAGTTTATATGCCTTAGGTAAATTACCAAAATACCCTTTTTACGCATAAATTCATTTTAAGCATATGTAACCTAAATTTTGACATCTAAACTGATTAGGAAATTATATTAGACATGTTAAGGCATATTCTACTTGTCATAGGACTAGTTAGGCGGTCCAAACGCGTTTCACGCGAACGACACGTTAAAATAGCATAAGCTACCTAAACGGGTCGTAATGGGTCGTAAGCACTTAGGTTAGGTTTCATTTTAGTATGTGGGTTTTGTTTAACCATATCATAAGAGTTCCAATACTCATTTGGTTTACGAAACCTCATACTATCCAATCCCCCGATTTAGGTCCGGTTATTTACATAGTTACCTATATTAGGTGCCGTTTGATTCCGTGATCCCTCTAGCTTTGCTTGGTTGTTGTTCAAGACTTCTAAGCACCCTCAAGTGAGTACATAGTCCCCTCTTTTACTGTTTTTCAAACATTTTGGGGTGAAACACATGTGCCTACTTGTTACTTTCATGATTTCATGCTTTTATATCATATACTTGCTATATTCACTAGTACACTATTAGTACATGATTTCATTGCGTTTTTGCTATGTATGCCCATTGTGTGCATACTTAGTACATCGTTTTACATGACATTTCATGCTATGTATGTTCATCATACTTAGTACATTTTACATCACATGCTATGTATGTCCATTGTGTGCATACTTAGTACATCGTTTTACATGACATTTCATGCTTTGTATGTTCATCATACTTAGTACATTTTACATCACATGCTATGTATGCCCATTTGTCGCATACTTAGTATATTGTTTGTGCGTTTTTACCTATGGTTTAGTTGATACATATTTCACTTGCCATACATAACATCTTATTTACACATTACTTGATTGACATTTGACATAGACATTTGACAAATGGTTTAGAAATGGGCAATTTACATTGGTGGTTTATTTGGGTAAGTGATTTAAGTAACGAGATGTGTGTAATATGATACAAGCATGGTGGATACGCCGCTGGTACTTCCTATATATAAGTGCTTGTATTATATTACATGTCGTAGCGTTATTTAAATCATTCAATTTGGACTTATGCATTTTTACATAAATAACATATTTTTCACAAGACATTGTTTTACAAAACAGTTTGTTTTATACAAACTCATTTTTACTTGGTTATTCATTTAATCTTACATCATTCTTTTTAACTATACATATCTATTATCGTTTTTCAAACGTTTTATAAAAGCAAACACTTAAACTTGATTCATGACAAGTTTTCATTAAACATTTTCTTAAACCTAAGTCATGAATCCTAGTTTCACAAAACCTATGTACTCGCCGGCATTTTTATGCTGATGTATTTTCACATGTGTTTCAGGTACGATAGTTGATGATATTTGATATTGACGCATGCTCACATAGGATTGGACAAGGCCTTAGTGACCATAAAAGATGCAAGACTAGTTAAATTTTGTTATATTTTCTTTGTTGTTAAGACATTGTAATACATTTAATTCAATAAAACGAAATTTGTTTAATCCATGGTTGTGAAACAATGATTCTGTTACAACACTCCCCGACGTTTCTGTCACGTTTTGTTGTTTTACGTGGTCGGGGTGTGACAGAAAAGTTGGTATCAGAGCACATGGTTAGAGGGAATTAGGTTATTAGTAATGCTTTGACCTAGTCTATAACCTTCCGAGGACCCTAACGCGAGTTTACTTGCGTTTAGTCATAAAACAATACCGTTACTTATCCTTAGGTGACAACCACAACAAGAACATAAATTTGATCTGCCTTGAAAGCTAATCATCTGTTCTAGGATGATTTATTATAAGGTTTTGAACCCTTCCAGTTTGACTCATCTTTGGCTTAGTGCCTTTTGAGTTTTCAAACTCGTCAAAGTTTGGGTCTAAATAATGTGAACACATGCAAACTGGAAGAGTGGGTGCATGTACCCTGGGTCTTCTGTCTAAGGCTAGAGTGTTCGTACAAATCCGAAGTATCGGACCAGTCACTCTTACCTGGGAACTCTTGGGGTGAGTGTCAACTTATAGGCGAGCATGTCTTCGCGATACATTATATTGACCCGCTTACTTTGATTAGTCACCATCTCATTTGTTTGCCTTTGGTAACAAACAAATGGTCACAACCTTCATGCGTTGTCATTTCCTTTTGACTATGTTTCGCTTGTTTCCTCCTATGCCTTCCATTGTCTTCAAGATGCCTCTTCATCGCAACAACACTCAAATGTCCGAACCAGGTTGTAACATTTGTGCTCGAAATCATTATGAACAGTTCAATTATCAATAAAACAACGTTATTTGATCCCAATGTTTGTTTGGTTGTGTTTTACATTTTTCATGTTTTCACTTTTGTTCGATTTCAAATTCTACATCGCTTTCTAGAGAATTATACGCAAACTGGTGCGTAAAGGTACTCAGTTTAATGCGACAAATACTCCGGAACATCAACATATACTCAGCATACCTTAAATAACCTTTACATAACTTAGAAATAAGTTTTGAAGGCCTTGGTATGGCAAAAACAAGTTAATTCGCTTACAGGGACTAAACTTGACAAACTACAAAAGTATGCCAATTTGAACTGAAACAGACATTCCGGAACATGTCCATAAGTTAAACATACCATAAATATCCTTTACATAGCTTAGAAATAGGCTTTGAGGGGTTTGGTATGCTAAAACAAACTTTTGGATCATTCAGGGGCTAAAAGTGTCAAAAAGTGCACAAGTTTGCACTTTCGCGCATAACTTACGTTCTGAATACATCCCCGGATATCCAAAAATTTATGTAAGCATCCTTATATTATGCCTTAGTGTTGGGCATGAGAAAAATCCATTCGTCACGCATTTTGGATTGTTTTTCGCGCTTATGCGCATTCCGTCGTAATTAACCGAACATCGCGATCGTACGGCCAAACAAACCAACATCCGGAATATTTTTGAGCATGTTTCATGTGCACAATGTTTAGGCATCATTTTAGGGCCTTAAAGTTGGCTTTACGGGCCTTAGAAGTGTTGGAAATGGCTTAAATACGCAACAGGGACTAAAACTGTAATTTCTGAAACTTTGTGCTGATCAGACAAGGCCAGGCGGCCCGCCTGGGTTTTGTGTGTATCCTGACGCGGGCCGCATCAGACAAACAGACCAGATTCAATGTTTTCTGATCCACTTGCATTGGCCTTTCGATCACCCAAAGGGCAACGACACGTGTCAAATTCCTATGGTGGGGGCAAAATAAGCCACCACAACTTTGCGACAAGTGTACGGATTGGATCGTGGCACGTTATTCAAGAAACGATCCTAACGGTCTTGCTTTTCCTATAAATACCCCTCCTTTGGTTAAAAACCCACAAAATCTGATCTAAAGCTCTAAGTTGAGGCCTTTGCTTCATACCTGAGCTCCTGGATCGAGATTAGCTTTCGGGGACCCTTCGTAAGTGTTCTTTCATTCTTTTATTCGCTTTTCAAGTCCGAAAGTCAAAGTTTTCTTTGACTTTCTGCGTGACCAGCCTATGGTCAACACGAAGTTCGTTGGAACTTCATAACGTGAGCGTGATCACGATGGTTATAGTCCGTAGTGACTATACCTACTGATTACCACGTTATCAAGGCTCAGTGACGAGTCGTAGTTTCGGCCAAAATGCGCATTCTTGCGTATTTTGTAACCAAACTACTCGTGAGCATCAAAACCGTTTGTTTTGATGCCAAACCTGTTTTCTAAACTTAGTTAAGCATGTTCTGTCACACCCCCAAAATCCACCTGCGGAGTATCACCGCTTGGGAGCGTGACTGACCAGGATCAAGCCACCAATCATATTGAACATGTAATTAATATTAAGTAAAATAAATGTAAACCATCCATCCAATACGATAGGTGTTCAAAACATAACCATAGTTTCAAAGTATAGCGGAAGCATAATAAATAATCCAACAATAGTTAATAGTTTTAAATGTCATAATAGTTCAACGTAGAAACCACGATCCTTGTCCACAACGACCCGCTTCTCCAGTGCAAGCTCCAAGTACCTAACGATCTGCAAGGCATGTAACAGAATGATCAACAAACTAGTTGAGCGAGTTCACAATAAGTAAGTGCGTAACAGTATGTAACGGGTGGCTCTACTGGGCCAATAGTAAGTTATACAGGTGGGGGCTTCCCATGTTATGTGACCACTAGACTATTCGTATCAACTACTTGTATCATCCCTGTTCTTCATCCGAGAACAGTAGCGGGTATGGGGTGTGCGTAGGTTTTACGCACGTATCCTTCACAACCGAGGATAGAAGTAAGTAATGCGTACACGTAGGTTTTACGTGCGTGCCTGACATCCGAGGCAGTAATTGGCATATGACCACGTAGGTGTTATCCTAACCTACGGAACCGTCCTGACATCCGAGGACCATGGTAGGTGATAGTCTAGGAAAAGCATATATACGTTCTTAGTCAATGGTAACCTTTATCCCATTCCCACGACCCGGGAATCCCATGCCTTAGTAGGAGTGTGAACTCACCTTGGTTTGCTCGGTATGCTAGGTTATGCACTCACAAGTAATAAATCAAGTCCTATTGTATGCACGTATAACAAATCAGTTCATGTTCGCAATGATACGCATGTAATCAAATGTCACATAGTGCTTGATAGCCAATATCATGTATCAATCATGTATCACGTAATAGTTAACTCATTCATACAATTCACGTAATTCATATGAACATTTACAGGATCATGCACCTCTCAAAAACTCAGACAAGTATGGGGGGGGTCTCCCCTGTTCAAAACTCGGATAGCACATGTAATCATACAACCTCGGACATATAGTCAGCATACAAACTCAGACATGGTCGATCATATTAAACTCGGTCCAATAGATAGTCCATCAGTATATAATCCATTAAAGTCAGACTAATATCAAACATTATATTCGGATCAGAGAGGATCCATTAAACTCGGCCCAACCATTTAATCATTAAACTCGGGCATGGCAATATAACATTAAACTCGGACCCAATGTCACATTTACTAAACTCGGTCCAAAGTACACATATTAAACTCGGTCCAAACTCTTTACATAAACTCGGACCATTTGGCTTTATTAAACTCGGCCCATCATTTGTTTAACAAACTCGGACCATGTGATATACTATTAAACTCGGTCCATTCACAACACTGTAAACTCGGTCCAAACACCAACAAATAAACTCGGTCCAAGCTATTGCCATTAAACTCGGACCAACGGGTTACCCTAAACTCGGACCACATGAACTTATTATATTCGGACCATGTGAATGTGCATTAAACTCGGATCAATCAATTTATTAAACTCAGACAATAAGCATTATCATACTCGGACCATATATGTTTTTAATAAACTCAGACGAATAATCAAACTCAGGCAAATAATAAACTCAGACTAATCAACATACGAATGTTCAAGTTTGACAGAATTGAATCAGTTACACTTTTCACATCCATCAGTTACGTACTTCAGTTCATACGATCTAACCCTAATTCATATGTCTGCGTTAATCCAATCAAAACAACAATCTTTATGTCTACACATTACGCATCAAAATCATCAGGCAACTGATTATATGATTAATCATCTTCACAATATAATAATCAACCTCAATCAAAAACACAGGAATATGATATAGAGACTAGGGTTTACAAGAATTCACAAGAATCAAGAATTAAAAACAATCAAGCAATCAACAATTAATCACAACAATGATTAAACAATTACCTTGTGATGATCCTAGAGAAAGAGTAATCAAGAGTGATGATTTTCTTGTGCCAAATGATTTGGTGATGATGCTTGCTAGAGGATTACAAGTACGTGCTTTGGATTTGTGTGCCAATGATTAGTGAAATGAGGTTAGGGTTAAGTATCTAGGATTTCACTAATTACACTCTACCTCCCTAAGTATTATATTTTCCACATGCACACCATCTCATAACTATTTCATAGTTCCACCACCAAGTTTACACATTTGACAAGTTTCACAAATAACAAACAACAATGCACAATCAAACAATCAAAACGTATATAATTTCATGGCAACCAAATGTGCAAATAAACGACTAGTCAATACATGATCGTGAAATAAATACGAAATCGAATCTTGAAAATTCGAGTTGTCACATTATCCCCAACTTAAAAGAAATTTCGTCCCGAAATTTGGTACGCACTCACTGAGGAAGCTAGGTAAGCTGTACTGTTCACTGGTTTTCCTGGGGTGTCACATCATCCCCCCGTTGATTTGGAATTTCGTCCCGAAATTCAGTAGTAGTAGCTTCAGCCTCAGTAGTGGATGTATTGGTTTCGAATAACTGGGGGTGCTTTTCTTTCATTTGGTCTTCACGTTCCCAAGTATACTCTGGGCCACGTTGGGAGTTCCAACGAACTCGAACAAGAGGGATTCTCTTGTGTTTGAGGACCTTAACATCCCGGTCCGTGATTTCAATTGGTTCCTCGACGAACTGCAACCGCTCGTCGATAGTGAGTTCCTTAAAAGGAATGATGAGGGTTTCATCTGATAAGCACTTCTTTAAGTTCGACACATGAAAGACATTGTGAACTGCTCCGAGTTCAGCTGGTAAGTTCAACTTGTAGGCTACTTTGCCAATCTTTTCTAAGATTTCGAATGGTCCGACGTACCGCGGATTCAGTTTGCCCCTTTTGCCAAAACGTACCACACCCTTCCAGGGTGAGACTTTCAATAATACCCGGTCCCCGACCTGAAATTCCAAAGGCTTTCTACGCTTGTCCGCGTAGGCTTTCTGACGGTCGCGTGCTGCCGCCATGCGTTGTCGTATCTGTGCTATCTTTTCTGTGGCGTCCACTACAATCTCTGGACCCGTAATTTGACTATCCCCCACCTCTGCCCAACAGAGAGGTGACCGGCATTTACGTCCGTACAATGCCTCGAATGGAGCGGCTTGAATGCTGGTATGGTAACTGTTATTGTACGAAAACTCCACCAATGGGAGGTGTTTTTCCCAGCCGTTGCCGAAATCGATAACGCATGCCCTAAGCATGTCTTCAAGTGTTTGAATCGTTCGCTCAGACTGCCCATCCGTCTGAGGATGATATGCTGTGCTCATGTCTAAACGTGAGCCGAAAGATTTATGCATTGCTTGCCATAATTCTGACGTGAATCGTGCATCCCGATCCGAAATGATGGATGTGGGCACCCCGTGCCTCGAAACAACTTCTTTAAGATAAATGTCTGCGAGGGTGGAGAACTTATCCGTTTCCTTTATAGCTAGGAAGTGTGCAGACTTGGTGAGTCGATCCACGATTACCCATATTGTATCGTTCCCACGCTGAGATCTCGGTAGGCCTGTAACGAAATCCATGGAAATTTCTTCCCATTTCCACTGAGGTATCTTAGGCTGTTGAAGTAGGCCTGCGGGTTTCTGATATTCGACCTTGACTCTCGCACAGGTCAAGCACTTGCCAACATAGGTGGCGATGTGGGCTTTCATACTTGGCCACCAGTATGTTGTTTTGATATCGTGGTACATCTTATCCGACCCTGGATGTACCGAGTAGCGAGACTTGTGCGCTTCGTCCATCACAAGTTCGCGTAAACCGCCATAAAGTGGGACCCAAATACGCCCCGTTACATAGTAGGCGCCGTCTTCCTTTTGTTCCATTTGTTGCCTTGAACCACGTAAGGCTTCAGCCTTGACGTTTTCGGGTTTTAGTGCTTCGATCTGAACAGCTCGTATCTGTGCAGGAAGACTGGACTGGATGGTAAGCTGTAGTGCTCATACACGCTTAGGTAAAGTGTCCTTCCGACTGAGGGCATCAGCCACAACATTGGCCTTGCCTGGATGGTACTTGATGGCGCATTCGTAGTCGTTCAGAAGTTCAACCCATCTCCGTTGACGCATATTCAAATCCTTTTGCTTAAGGATATGCTCGAGACTCCTGTGATCGGTGTAAATCGTGCACCTGGTACCGTACAGGTAGTGTCGCCATATCTTAAGCGCGAAAACAACAGCTCCCAGCTCTAAATCATGCGTCGTATAATTCCGTTCATGAACCTTGAGTTGACGAGAGGCGTAGGCAATAACTTTATCCCGCTGCATCAATACACAACCAAGCCCCTGTATCGATGCGTCACAGTAAACCACGAAGTCATCTGTGCCCTCTGGCAATGAGAGAATAGGTGCGCTGCAAAGCCTATCCTTTAAGTACTGAAAAGCAGTTTCCTGCGTATTACCCCATCTGTAAACGACACCTTTCTGTGTTAGCATAGTAAGCGGCTGCGCGATCTTGGAGAAGTCTTTGATAAACCGCCTGTAGTAACCCGCCAAACCCAAGAATTGGCGTATTTCTGTTGGTGTTCGCGGTGCTGGCCAATTCCTGATCGAATCTACCTTGGATGGATCGACATGAATCCCATCCTTATTCACCACATGGCCTAAGAAGTGGACTTCATGAAACCAGAAGTCGCATTTTGAAAACTTTGCGTACAGTTGCTCCTTTCGAAGAAGTTCCAAGATAAGACGTAAGTGCTGCTCGTGTTCCTCCTGACTCTTTGAGTAGATTAGAATGTCGTCTATGAAGACAATAACGAACTTGTCAAGATAAGGTTTGCACACCCTGTTCATAAGATCCATGAAGACTGCAGGCGCGTTCGTAAGCCCGAATGGCATGACCAGAAACTCGTAATGACCGTAGCGAGTTCTGAAAGCGGTTTTGGAGACGTCCTCATCCCGGACTCTCAGCTGATGATAACCTGACCTCAAGTCTATCTTGGAGTAATAACACGACCCTTGCAACTGGTCGAATAAGTCATCTATGCGCGGAAGGGGATAACGGTTCTTCACCGTCACCTTATTAAGTTCGCGGTAGTCGATGCACATTCTGAACGTACCGTCTTTCTTCTTCACAAATAACACTGGAGCTCCCCAAGGCGAAGAGCTTGGACGAATAAAGCCCTTTTCCAAGAGCTCTTGTAGCTGCTTCGACAGTTCTTCCAGTTCGGTTGGAGCTAAACGATACGGTGCGCGGGCTATTGGTGCTGCTCCAGGAGCTAACTCAATCTGAAACTCGACTTGACGATGAGGAGGTAAACCAGGTAAATCTTCAGGAAACACTTGAGGAAAATCACGCACAACTGGTATATCCTCCAGCTTCTTTACCTTTGCTGATGCGTCAGTGACAAGTGCCAGAATGGCAGTATGTCCCTTTCGTAAACATTTCTGCGCCTTTAAGAAAGAGATGATGCCAACCACAGCACCACTCTTGTCACCTTGAACTTCGAGGGGTTCTTGACTGGAGCGAGGGATACGAATAACTTTTTCTTTGCATAAGATCTCCGCGTGATGTTGGGATAACCAATCCATACCGATGACGACGTCGAAACTACCCAAAACTATGGGTATGAGATCAATCGAGAAAGTCTGACCCGCTAGAACAATACTACAACCCTTGACTACCTGTGCGGCTTCTACACTTTTACCATTGGCTAGTTCTACGACGTGTTTGGTGTCTAGGGGTGTTGGCGTACGTTTTAATAATTTACTCATTTTCAATGACATATAGCTTGTATCAGCACCCGAATCAAATAAGACAGTAATATAAATATCGTCGAGAAGAAACTTACCCATAACCACATTGGGATCATTCACTGCGTCACCCCGACCTAGCACAAAAGCACGACCCCGAGCTTCGTTGCCATTGTTGTTGTTGTTTCCCCCGTTATTGTTGTTATTGTTCCCGTTGCCCTGATTGTTGTTGTTGTTGTTCTGGTTCCTGTTTAGCTGAGGGCAGTGTCTCTTGATGTGACCTTCAGCACCACAATTATAGCACCCCTTGTTGCCCTGTTGCTGATTCTGCTGTGCCGGTGGCTGCTGCTGATTCTGATTCGCAGGACGAGGGCTTCTACAGTCTTTGGCCTCGTGACCCATCTTGAGGCATCTTTGACAACGGCCCCTGTTACACTGGCCGCTGTGGTGCCTGTTGCAGTTGTTACACTTTGGAAGGTTTCCGCGATATCCACCCTGCCTGTGGCTACCTGACGACTGCTGGTTAGGGCTTTGATAGTTGCCAGTCTTTCGCTGCTGATTCTGGGACTGAACCGAAACTGATGCTTTGCTTGAATCCCCCTCCCATTTCCTCTTGTTGTCACTGAGGGTAACGGGAGTAGCTGAAGGAGTGACTGTAGCAGTAGCGCTGACGCGCTTAGGCAGTTTATTCTGATCCACTGCCTGATCGGTGATGCGATGAGCGAGACGCTGGATTTCCTGGATGTTGTCGAGGTTAGCCGAGGTAACGTGGCTCTGTATTTCTGGTGCCAAACCTTTGAGATACAACTCAATACGCTTGTATGGAGGGTCCACCATAGTTGGACACAGCACGGCCAGCTCATTTGACCGTTTAGTATACGCTTCAATCTCTGATCCAACCATTTTCAGATTATACAGCTCGTCTTCCAGTTTGTGAATATCTTCACGCGTACAATACTCTCTCTTGATAAGTTCCTTAAAATCGTTCCAGGGTGTGGCGTTAGCAGCTGCCAACCCCAGAATTTGCACCTGCGCGTTCCACCAGGTTAGCGCTATTCCCTCCAAGGTGCCAGTTGCATACTTAACCTTGCGAGCCTCAGGGCACTCGCACATCTCGAATACCGACTCTAGCTTTTCGAACCAATGGAGGAGTCCCACTGCCCCCTCGGTGCCACTGAAGGAATTTGGACGACAGTCCATGAAGTTCTTGAAGGTACACACAGGCTGCTGCGCGTGTTGACCTACTGTGTACGAATAGGACAAAGTTAAATACGAGCGTTAATGTAGGATCTAAAGACCCTAGTATGAGTCTATACTGCAGGATATACTACCTGCTTGAGCGGCTGCAACTGCCGCAGCAATGAGAGCCTCTAGCTGGGCTTGAGTCATGTTAATTCGTGCGGCCATTGATCTTCACATCAAAGGCAACATAAGTGAGAAAAGTTCGCGAATAGTGCGATGACAGAAGAGTGTAAGCACGTAAGTGTTCTCAAGCAATAACAAGTAGTGAGCAAAGTAATGTAAGCATACTACGAGCAAAGTTCTATGCAGTTCTAGCAAGCAGGTAACAAACATAAACCTTATTACCTAGGATGTCGAGTCTTGCACGTGGAGCGAAGCGTCGTTGTGGATCGTTGAGAGCACTGTTCTGGTTATAGTCTGGTTTTAATAAAAACGTTTTTCCATGTTAAAACCAAGTTCTCTATAACCAATGGCTCTGATACCAATCTGTACACCCCCAAAATCCACCTGCGGAGTATCACCGCTTGGGAGCGTGACTGACCAGGATCAAGCCACCAATCATATTGAACATGTAATTAATATTAAGTAAAATAAATGTAAACCATCCATCCAATACGATAGGTGTTCAAAACATAGCCATAGTTTCAAAGTATAGCGGAAGCATAGTAAATAATCCAACAATAGTTAATAGTTTTAAATGTCATAATAGTTCAACGTAGAAACCACGATCCTTGTCCACAACGACCCGCTTCTCCAGTGCAAGCTCCAAGTACCTAACGATCTGCAAGGCATGTAACAGAATGATCAACAAACTAGTTGAGCGAGTTCACAATAAGTAAGTGCGTAACAGTAAGTAACGGGTGGCTCTACTGGGCCAATAGTAAGTTATACAGGTGGGGGCCTCCCATGTTATGTGACCACTAGACTATTCGTATCAACTACTTGTATCATCCCTGTTCTTCATCCGAGAACAGTAGCGCGTATGAGGTGTGCGTAGGTTTTACGCACGTATCCTTCACAACCGAGGATAGAAGTAAGTAATGCGTACACGTAGGTTTTACGTGCGTGCCTGACATCCGAGGCAGTAATTGGCATATGACCACGTAGGTGTTATCCTAACCTACGGAACCGTCCTGACATCCGAGGACCATGGTAGGTGATAGTCTAGGAAAAGCATATATACGTTCTTAGTCAATGGTAACCTTTATCCCATTCCCACGACCCGGGAATCCCATGCCTTAGTAGGAGTGTGAACTCACCTTGGTTTGCTCGGTATGCTAGGTTATGCACTCACAAGTAATAAATCAAGTCCTATTGTATGCACGTATAACAAATCAGTTCATGTTCGCAATGATACGCATGTAATCAAATGTCACATAGTGCTTGATAGCCAATATCATGTATCAATCATGTATCACGTAACAGTTAACTCATTCATACAATTCACGTAATTCATATGAACATTTACAGGATCATGCACCTCTCAAAAACTCAGACAAGTATGGGGGGGGGGTCTCCCCTGTTCAAAACTCGGATAGCACATGTAATCATACAACCTCGGACATATAGTCAGCATACAAACTCAGACATGGTCGATCATATTAAACTCGGTCCAATAGATAGTCCATCAGTATATAATCCATTAAAGTCAGACTAATATCAAACATTATATTCGGATCAGAGAGGATCCATTAAACTCGGCCCAACCATTTAATCATTAAACTCGGGCATGGCAATATAACATTAAACTCGGACCCAATGTCACATTTACTAAACTCGGTCCAAAGTACACATATTAAACTCGGTCCAAACTCTTTACATAAACTCGGACCATTTGGCTTTATTAAACTCGGCCCATCATTTGTTTAACAAACTCGGACCATGTGATATACTATTAAACTCGGTCCATTCACAACACTGTAAACTCGGTCCAAACACCAACAAATAAACTCGGTCCAAGCTATTGCCATTAAACTCGGACCAACGGGTTACCCTAAACTCGGACCACATGAACTTATTATATTCGGACCATGTGAATGTGCATTAAACTCGGATCAATCAATTTATTAAACTCAGACAATAAGCATTATCATACTCGGACCATATATGTTTTTAATAAACTCAGACGAATAATCAAACTCAGGCAAATAATAAACTCAGACTAATCAACATACGAATGTTCAAGTTTGACAGAATTGAATCAGTTACACTTTTCACATCCATCAGTTACGTACTTCAGTTCATACGATCTAACCCTAATTCATATGTCTGCATTAATCCAATCAAAACAACAATCTTTATGTCTACACATTACGCATCAAAATCATCAGGCAACTGATTATATGATTAATCATCTTCACAATATAATAATCAACCTCAATCAAAAACACAGGAATATGATATAGAGACTAGGGTTTACAAGAATTCACAAGAATCAAGAATTAAAAACAATCAAGCAATCAACAATTAATCACAACAATGATTAAACAATTACCTTGTGATGATCCTAGAGAAAGAGTAATCAAGAGTGATGATTTTCTTGTGCCAAATGATTTGGTGATGATGCTTGCTAGAGGATTACAAGTACGTGCTTTGGATTTGTGTGCCAATGATTAGTGAAATGAGGTTAGGGTTAAGTATCTAGGATTTCACTAATTACACTCTACCTCCCTAAGTATTATATTTTCCACATGCACACCATCTCATAACTATTTCATAGTTCCACCACCAAGTTTACACATTTGACAAGTTTCACAAATAACAAACAACAATGCACAATCAAACAATCAAAACGTATATAATTTCATGGCAACCAAATGTGCAAATAAACGACTAGTCAATACATGATCGTGAAATAAATACGAAATCGAATCTTGAAAATTCGAGTTGTCACATGTTCTAACATGCTTAGCTCGTCACTTTTAGTTTAGTGCTTATGTAGGGTCGTAAGGTAAGCGATCTAAACAATCGCTTATACTTTCGAACCCGACCCATTTGGTCGATCATTAGGATCCGACCAAACACATTAGGTGACCCTAGCTGTAACCTTCCGAGGTTATACCTTATGGTCACGATGTTAGGCGTTCCAAACGCGCTTCACGTGAACGACGCGTAAAGGTAGCATAAGCTACCTAAACGGGTCGTAATGGGTCGTAAGCACTTAGGTTAGGTTTCATTTTAGTATGTAGGCTTTGTTAAACCATATTACACGAGTCTCCATACTCGTTTGGTTTACGAACCCGCATACTATCCGATCCTCCGATTTAGGTCCGGTATATTAACATAGCTACCTATTAGGTGCCGTTTGATATTCCGTGATCTCTAGCATTATTTGGTTGTTATACAAGAACTTCAAAGCAATCTCAGGTGAGTACATAGAACCCCATCTTTTACATGTTTTCGAGGAGTTCATGTGAGTACATTGAACCCCTCTTTTACTGTTTTCCAAACTGTTTTAGGGTGAAACACATGTGCCTACTTGTTACTTTCATGCTTTCCTGTTTTCACATCATATACTTACTATGTTCTTTAGTACACTGATTAGTAGATGATTTACATTACATTATTCTGCTACATATGTAAACTTAGCATATTAAGCACATTGTTTTATATAACCTTTTCTGCTATGTATGTTGACTGAGCATGCTAGCACATTGATTTACATGACTTTTCTGCTATGTATGTTGACTGAGCATGCTAGCGCATTGATTTACATGACTTTTATGCTATGTACGCCCATTGTGTGCGTACTTAGTACATCATTTTACACTACATTTCATGCTATGTATGCCCATTGTGTGCGTACTTAGTACAATTATTCATCACATGCCTACATTTTGGTATGACATTTGGTTTGTTTAAATTATACAATGTACATTCATTAACATCGATCATGCCGCCCGTTAGTAGGTAGTGGTACCATAGGAATTGACAACTCCCGTTCCGGACATCCTGGGTTGGTTTGGATGAAAGGAATGACCGAATTCGATACACATAACTTAGATAAACCTTTAATTTGTTTAAGGGTTTATCGCCACAGTCTCAAGGCTTGGATATATGCATTTTCACAATACCGCATAAATGTTTGTATCAGTATAGCATGCATTTGTTCCACAAAATATAACTTTGATTTAAACCATGTTTTACTTCAATACCTTGTTTTTGTGCATTTTACATATGGTTTAGTTGATACATTTCACTTACCATACATGATATATTTTGGGTACACATTACATGATCTACATTAAACATAAACATTTTGACATTAATATACATATTTGGTGGTTTACATTGAACATAGACATTTCGATATGGTTTACACAATAACACTTGACAATTGATTTATACATGAACAATTTACATGGTGGTTGGTTTGGGTAGATGGTTTGAGTAACGTGGCGTATGTAATATGATACAAACATGGTGGATACGCCGCTGGTACTTCCTATATATAAATGTTTGTATAATATTACCTATCGTAGCAATATCTAAATCATTTCAGTTTAGACATATTACGTTTTACACAAATAACATATTCTTCACAAGACATTATTTTTACCAACAACTTATCTTATTCAACTCATTTTACTTGGTTATTCGTTTAACCTTACATTTATCTATACATATCATCTGGTTTTATCGTTTTTCAAATGATTTACAAGACAAAACAATTTACAAGGTTCATGACTGACTGTTATTAAACGTTTTCTTTAAACTCAAGTCATGGATCCCATTTTCACAAAACCTATCTATCTCACAGGCATTTTTATGCTGACGTACCTACATTCATATGTGTTTTCAGGAGCTGTTGCTTAGGATGATGATTGTGACACTAGGGCGGACCTGTGCCTTAGAGACATAAAACGAAGATAGACTAGTTTAATTATGTTATAAACACTTTATTTCATGTTTTGAAATGATGTAACACTTGTGTTTAATAAATAAAATATAAATTTGTATGCCATAGTTGTGAAACAATTAATTCTGTCCCAACACTCCCCGGCGTTTCCGCCGCGGTTGCATGTTATACGCGGCCGGGGTGTGACAGAAGAGTTGGTATCAGAGCCAATGGTTATAGGGAATTAGGTTATTAGTAATGCTTTGACCTAGACTATAACTTTCTAGGACCCTAACACAAGTTATCTTGTGTTTAGATTTTAAAACATGCACTTCACCTATCCTTAGGTGATAACCACAACGGGAACTTCGATTCCGAATCCGCTTTGAAAATTAATTGTCTGTTCAAGGATGATTGATTACTAGGTTTTGAACCCTCTGTTATAAGGTTTTGAACCCCTTTGGATTTTCAAAAATCTCGTCAAGGTTTTCGGGTTTTAATAGTGTGAACACGTGCGAACTGGAAGAGTGAATGCCTGTACCCTGAGTTTTCTGTCTAAGGCTAGAGTGTTCGTACAAATCCACATAATTGGACCAGTCACTCTTACCTGGGAACTCTTGGGGTGAGTGTTCACTTATAGGCGAACATGTCTTCGCGATACATTATTTTTTACCCATTTACTTTGACCAGACATTTCGTGTCGCTTGTTTGCTTTGCGATGCGTAACCACCATCTTTGCTTTTGTTGATTTTGCTTCATCTCATTCTCTTCATCCAATCATCTCACTCGTTTCCTTTCATGTTTTTCCTCTTTTAGAATGCCTCCTCGACGCGAAAACCAGATAGCTACTGCCGAGCTGGCAGATATTATTGTACAGTAGATGGCTGCTCAATTCCCAAATCTCTTTGCTCAATGGAACCAAGCCAACAACAACAACAATGCTCCATGCAATTTCAAGAATTTTAACTCGGCTAAACCACTCAAGTTTATGGTTCTGAGGGAGCAACTGGGCTTCTTCAATGGTTCGAGAGCATTGAGAATACTTTTCGCCACGTTCAGTGTCCGGATAATCGCAAGGTCGAGTTTTCTTCAAGCGTGTTTTAGAAGAGGGCTCTTACATGGTGGAATGGGGTAATGAGAGACCGTGGTGCAGAAGTTGCTCTAGCACAGACATGGGCTGAACTCAGAGCCCTTATGATGAGGGAGTTTTGTCCTCGTCATTAGCAACGAGCGTTGGAGAAAGAGTTTGATGATTGGAAACAAAATAGTGGCGAGCACAGGGCATATACTGATAGGTTTGAGGAGTTGAGTCTGCTTTGCCCGACTATGGTTGCCCCACTCGACAAGGCTATCGAAAGGTACATCGACGGCCTGCCTGACTCGGTACAAGACATCCTTACTGGTAGTAACCCTACCACACTCCGTCAGGCGATCGAGTTATCAACGACATTGACTGAGTCGCAGATTCGGAAGAATAAATTACACAGGAAGGGTGACAAGGGCAAGAAACAGTTGTCTGACAAGGAAGATAGCAAGAAAGGTCAAAACAAAAATGGACAGGATTCTGGTTCATCGAAAAGAGCAAAGAAGCGTAAGGCTTTCCAAAACTATGCTGTCACTCCCAAGCTAACCAGGCAGCTCCCAACCAACCCGCACAGCCTCCAGCCAAGAAGCCTTATCTTTGCAATGCACCTTTGTGCAACAGGTGTAACAGCCATCACCCACCACAGGTTCAGTGTCGTCAATGCACCAACTGTGGAAGAAATGGTCATCTTGCTGCCACCTGCCGCATTCCTGCTAACTAGAACCAAGCTCAGCCTCTTGCTCAGCAACAGGGTCAAGCTGCACGACCACACTACCCACCAGGTGCTTGTTATAACTGTGGGGATCTGACCCATTACAGAAATCGGTGCTCAAGGCTAGCCAACCAGAACCAGAATGCAAATCAGAATCAGGCTCAGGCTCGAGGTCGAGTCTTCAACATGAACGCACAAGAGGCACAAGCAGATGATAATGTGGTGAACGGTACATTCTTTATTAATAATCAGCCAGCATCTGTTCTTTTTGATTCGGGTGCCGATAAGAGTTTTGTGTCGTTATCTTTTGAACCATTGCTTCGCCTGTCTAGAACGAAACTATGTAAACCATTGACAATAGAAGTGGCGAGCGGTGAGCCCATTGTTCTTGATTCTGTTCTCCGCAACTGCCAGTTGAACCTTAACAACCATCTTTTTCCTATTGACCTCACGCCTATGCAACTTGGAAGCTTCGACGTTATTGTGGGTATGGATTGGTTAGCCAAGTATCGTGCAGAGATAGTTTGTTTCGAGAAGATCATCCGGATACCGCTTTCGTCAGGTGAGATCCTACAGGTTCGTGGTGAGAAACCTGCTAGTGGTCTCAAACTCATGTCTTGTTTTAAAGCTCGGAAGTATCTGCGAAAGAACTATGTGGCCTTTTTCGCAAATGTTGTAGCAGATAAGGGCAAAGGTAAGTCTATTCAAGATATTCTTGTCGTTCGGGATTATTCAGAGGTTTTCCCTGAAGAGTTACCTGGTCTACCCCCAGCACGCCAAGTCGAGTTCCGTATTGATCTCGTACCTGGTGCAAATCCCATTGCCAGAGCTCCATATCGTCTTGCACCGTCTGAGATGCAAGAGTTGTCTAAGCAGCTACAGGAACTCTCTGACAAAGGTTTTATCCGTCCTAGCTTTTCACCTTGTGGTGCTCCCGTTCTCTTTGTCAAGAAGAAGGATGGATCTTTTAGGATGTGTATCGATTATCGTGAGCTTAACAAGCTTACCATCAAGAATCGATATCCCCTACCTCGCATTGATGATCTCTTTGATCAATTGCAAGGCGCTTCTTATTTTTCAAAGATTGATCTGCGATCTGGATATCATCAACTCCGTGTGCATGAAGAAGATATTCCCAAGACAGCGTTCCGTACTCGTTATGGGCATTATGAGTTCACAGTCATGCCATTCGGTTTGACTAATGCTCCTACTGTTTTCATGGACTTAATGAATAGGGTCTGCAAGCCTTATTTGGATAAGTTCATCATTGTTTTCATTCATGACATCTTGATTTATTCTAAGACGCGAGCTGATCATGAGCAACATCTTCGTCTTACTTTGGAACTCCTAAAGAAAGAGCAACTTTTCGCCAAATTCTCCAAATGTGAATTCTGGCTTAAAGAGGTTCAATTCTTAGGACATTTTGTCAACGAACAAGGTATTCATGTAGATCCCTCCAAGATCAGTGCGATTAAGGATTGGGATACACCTACTACCCCTACTGAAGTTCGTTCTTTTCTTGGTCTAGCGGGTTATTATCGCCGCTTCATTGAAAACTTCTCAAAGATTGCAGTTCCTCTAACTGCTCTAACTCAGAAGAACAAACCCTTTGATTGGGGATTCAAGCAAGAGGAAGCGTTTCTGACTTTGAAACAAAAACTTTGCGACGCGCCTGTTCTAACTTTGCCTGAGGGCAATGATGATTTCGTCGTTTATTGCGATGCATCTAAATTGGGTCTTGGCTGCGTCCGAATGCAAAGGAACAAAGTCATAGCATACGCATCGAGACAGTTGAAGATACATGAGAAGAACTACACCACTCATGATCTTGAGTTGGGTGCAGTTGGCTTCGCTCTTAAGGTTTGGAGACACTATTTGTACGGTACAAAATGTGTGGTTTTCACAGACCACAAAAGTCTTCAACATATCTTCAATCAGAAAGAGCTCAACGGGAGGCAACGACGCTGGGTGGAGCTTCTAAACGACTATGACTGCGAAATTCGCTACCATCCTGGTAAGGCGAATGTCGTAGCCGATGCTTTGAGTCGCAAGGAACGTACTAAGCTTCATTGTGTTCGTGTCCAATCTGTTAATCAAGCTCAATCCGATATCCAAGCCCGTATTTCTCAGGCTCAACAATCTTGTGTTTCACAAGGTTTGATGGATAAGGAGTTTCCTTATCACATAACACCTGCTCTGGAACTGAAGGACAATGGATCGTATTACTTCATGGACCGTTTGTGGGTCCCGAGCCAAGATAACCTTCGTACCTTGCTTATGGATGAAGCCCATAAGTCTCGTTATTCTATTCATCCTGGCTCAGATAAGATGTATAAGGATCTTCGTATTCAGTATTGGTGGCCTGGTATGAAGAAAGACATTGCCTTATATGTATCAAAATGCCTTACTTGTCTTAAGGTTAAGGCTGAACATCAGCGTCCTTCTGGATTATTGGAGCAACCAGAGCTCCCAGTTTGGAAATGGGAAAACATTACTATGGATCTCATTACTAAACTCCCGCGCACAAAGAAAGCTCACGATGCCATCTGGGTAGTTGTTGATCGTCTTACTAAATCACCGCATTTCTTGCCAATCCGTGAGGATTTTTCGGCTGACAAACTTGCTCAAATCTACGTGGATGAAATTGTAGCTCGACATGGTGTTCCTTTGAACATCATTTCTGACAGAGATGCTCGTTTCACTTCTCATTTTTGGAGAACCATGCAATCTGCTATGGGGTCCCAACTTAATCTGAGCACAGCTTATCATCCACAAACGGATGGTCAATCTGAAAGAACAATCCAGACACTGGAGGATATGCTTAGAGCTTGTGTGATCGATTTTGGTGGTAGTTGGGATTCACATCTTCCGTTGATTGAATTCTCCTACAACAACAGTTATCACTCCAGCATCAACATGGCTCCTTTCGAGGCTCTCTATGGTCGAAAATGTCGTTCACTAGTCTGCTGGAATGAGATTGGCGAGGCTCAACTTACGCGGACCTGCTGGACCTGCCCTCATTTTAGAAACAACAGAGAAGGTTAAGAAAGTTCGTGATAACCTTCAGACAGCTAGAAGCCGTCAAAAGAGTTACGCGGACCTAAAACGCAAGCCCTTGGATTTTCAAGTCGGTGATCGTGTATTACTTAAGGTCTCACCTTGGAAAGGTGTGATCAGATTTGGAAAGAAAGGAAAACTTGCACCTAGATACGTTGGACCATTCAAGATCGTCGAAAGAATCGGTAAGGTAGCCTACAGACTTGAGTTACCTCCTGAACATGGAAATGTTCATCCAACCTTTCACGTGTCCAATCGCAAGAGGTGTTTAGCTGATGAGAACCTCCACATACCGCTTGACGAAATTCGTGTTGATAAAACACTGAAATTTGTTGAGAAACCGGTGGAAATCATGGAACGTGAAGTCAAGTGGCTTAAACGCAAGCACATTCCTTTGGTCAAGGTTCGCTGGGAATCTAAACATGGACCCGAGTTTACTTGGGAATGCGAAGATCAAATGAAGGCAAAATATCCGCATCTTTTTCCACGAGTTTCCTCTAAATAAATTTCGGGACGAAATTTCCACAAGTAGGGGAGACTGTAACATTTGTGCTCGAAATCATTATGAAAAGTTCAATTATCAATAAAACAACGTTATTTGATCCCAATGTTTGTTTGGTTGTGTTTTACATTTTTCATGTTTTGACTTTTGTTCGATTTCAAACTCTACATCGCTTTCTGGAGAATTATACGCAAACTGGTGTGTAAACGTACTCAGTTTAATGCGAAAAATACTCCGTAACATCAACATATACTAAACATACCTTAAATAACCTTTACATAACTTAGAAATAAGTTTTGAAGGCCTTGGTATGGCAAAAACAAGTTAATTCGCTTACAGGGACTAAACTTGACAAACTACGAAAGTATGCCAATTTGAATTAAAACAGACATTCCGGAACATGTCCATAAGTTAAACATACCATAAGTATCCTTTACATAGCTTAGAAATAGGCTTTGAGGGGTTTGGTATGCTAAAACAAACTTTTGGATCATTCAGGGGCTAAAAGTGTCAAAAAGTGCACAAGTTTGCACTTTTGCGCATAACTTACGTTCTGAATACATCCGGATATCCAAAAATTTATGTAAGCATCCTTGTATTATGCCTTAGTGTTGGGCATGAGAAAAATCCATTCGTCACGCATTTTGGATCCTTTTTCGCGCTTATGCGCATTCCGTCGTAATTAACCGAACATCGCGATCGTACGGCCAAACGAACCAACATCCGGCATATTTTTAAGCATGTTTCGTGTCCACAATGTTTAAGCATCATTTTAGGGCCTTAAAGTTGGCTTTACGTGTCACACCCCGACCACGAAGAACATACAAAACGTGGCGGAAACGTCGGGGGGTGTTGAAACAGAATTTATTGTTTCAAATCCATGGCAAATGAAGTTTCGTTTTATTAATCAAACATGAAAGTTTACATTGTTTAAACAAGAATCAAAGTGTACATAACATAAATTAACTAGTTCTTGTCTCGTTTTAAGTCACTAAGGCACAGGTCAGCCTAAGTATGTCTTGATAAGTCCTATGCATCATCTCCTGAAAACACATGTGAAAATAGGTACGTCAGCATAAAAATGCCTGTGAGATACATAGGTTTTGTGAAAACAGAATTCATGACTTATGTTTGAGAAAATGTTTAGTCATGAACCTTGTAATTTGCTTTGCCTTGTAAATCATTTGAAAAACGATAAGATCAAATGATATGTATAAATAAGAGAGTAATGTATGGTTAACTGACTAACCATGTAAAATGAGTTTGTATAAGATGAGTTGTTTGTAAATCAAGGTCTTGTGAAAAGTGTGTTATTTGTATAAAATGTTATATGTCTCAAATTGAAATGATTCAAATAACGCTACGATATGTAATACCATACAAACAATTATATATAGGAAGTACCAGCGGCGTATCCACCATGCTTCTATCGTATTACACAAGCCTCGTTGCGTAGATCACTTACTCAAACCAAACCATCAAGATGTAATGTTTAACAATTGTAGAAATGTTTATGTATAGTCAAATGTCTATTGTCAAATGTAAATCATGTCAACAGATACAACTGGTTCACACGGTTCAAAGGTTACGAATGGTTCGTATAATCAAAGGGTTAAGACGGTTCACATAGTCAAACGGTTACAATGGTTCAAAATGTAGTATAATGTGTTCATATGCTGGATGAGCATATGCAACAGAAATACAATGAGAAACAATGTACTAAGTATGCACACAATGGGCGTACGTAGCATGAAATGTATTGTAAAGTGATGTACTAAGTATGCACACAATGGGCGTACGTAGCATGAGATGTATCGTAAAGTGATGTACTAAGTATGCACACAATGGGCGTACGTAGCATGAGATGTATCGTAAAGTGATGTACTAAGTATGCACACAATGGGCGTACGTAGCATGAGATGTATTGTAAAGTGATGTACTAAGTATGCACACAATGGGCGTACGTAGCATGAGATGTATCGTAAAGTGATGTACTATGTATGCACACAATGGGCGTACGTAGCATGAGATGTATTGTAAAGTGATGTACTAAGTATGCACACAATAGGCATACGTAGCATGAAATGTATTGTAAAGTGATGTACTAAGTATGCACACAACGGGCGTACGTAGCATGAGATGTATCGTAAAGTGATGTACTAAGTATGCACACAATGGGCGTACGTAGCATGAGATGTATCGTAAAGTGATGTACTAAGTATGCACACAATGGGCGTACGTAGCATGAAATGTATTGTAAAGTGATGTACTAAGTATGCACACAACGGGCGTACGTAGCATGAAATGTATTGTAAAGTGATGTACTAAGTATGCACACAATGGGTATACATAGCATAAAATGTAGTGAAATGTGATGTACTAAGTATGCACACAATGGGCGTACGTAGCATGAAGTGTATTGGAAATCGTGTATTATAATGTACTAATGAACATAGCCGGTATATGATGTGAAAACATGGAAAGCATGAAAGTAACAAGTAGGCACATGTGTTTCACCCCAAAATGTATGGAAAGCAGTAAAAGAGGTGTTCAATGTACTCACATGAGATTGCCTTGAAGTCCTTGTATAACAACGAAATAATGCTAGAGATCACGGAATATCAAACGGCACCTAATAGGTAGCTATATTAATATACCGGAACAAAATCGGAAGGATCGGATAGTATGCGGGTTTGTAAACCAAACGAATATAAAGACTCGTGTAATATGGTTTAACAAAGCCTACATACTAAAATGAAACCTAACCTAAGTGCTTACGGCCCATCACGACCCGTTTAGGTAGCTTATGCTACCTTAACGCGTCGTTCACGTAGAACGCGTTTGGAACGCCTAACATCGTGGCCACAAGGTATAACCTTGGAAGGTTACAGCTATGGTCACCTAATGTGTTTGGTTGGATCCTAATGATCGACCAAATGGGCCGGGTTCGAAAGTATAAGCGATGGTTTAGATCGCTTACCTTACGACCCTATATAAGCACTATACCAAAAGTGACGAGCTAAGCATGTTAGAACATGCTTAACTAAGTTTAGAAAACAGGTTTGGCATCAAAACAAACGGATTTGATGCTCACAAGTAGTTTGGTTACAAAATACGCAAGAATGCGCATTTTGGCCGAAACTACGACTCGTCACTGAGCCTTGATAACGTGGTAATGAGTAGGTATAGTCACTATGGATTATAACCATCGTGATCACGCTCACGTTATGAAGTTCAAATGAACTTCGTGTTGATCATAGGCTGGTCAACGCAGAAAGTCAAACAAAGTTTGACTTTAGCACTAGAAAGCGATTAAAGAATGAAAGAACACTTACGAAGGGTCCCCGAAAGCTAATCTCGATCCAGGAGCTCAGGTATGAAGCAAAGGCCTCAACTTAGAGCTTTAGATCAGATTTTGTGAGTTTTAACACAAATGGGGGGGGTATTTATAGGAAAAGTAAAGCCGTTAGGATCGTTTCTTGAATATCGTGCCACGATCTTATGCGTACACTTGTCAAGATGTTGTGGTGGCTTATAATGACCTTAACTCTACAGATTGTGAAAGGGCATTGCCCTTTGGTGTGTTTGAAAAGCCAAGTTCAGCCAAGAAAACAAGTTTCTGCATCTGCAGGGGCCACGCGGCCCGCGTCAGCATATAGACAAAACTCAGGCGGGCCGCCTGGGCATGTCTGATCTGCACAAACTTTCAGAAATGGCAGTTTTGGTCCCTGTTGCATATTTAAGCTATTTCCGACACTTCTAAGGCCCGTAAAGCCAACTTTAAGGCGCTAAAATGATGCCTAAACATTGTGGACATGAAACATGCTCAAAAATATGCCGGATGTTGGTTCGTTTGGCCGCACGAACACGATGTTCGCTTAATTATGACGGAATGCGCATAAGCGCGAAAGACGATCCAAATGACGCAACGAATGGATTTTTCTCATGCCAAACACTAAGGCATAATATAAGGATGCTTACATAAATTTTTGGATGTCCGGATGTATTCAGAACAAAAGTTATGCGCGAAAGTGCAAACTTATGCACTTTTTGACACTTTTAGTCCCTGAATGATCCAAAAGTTTACTTTAGCACACCGAACACCTCAAAGCCTATTCCTAAGCTATGGAGAGGATATTTATGGCATGTTTAACTTATGGACATGCAGAATGTCTGTTTTAGTACGAATCGTCATACTTTCGCAGTTTGTCAAGTTTAGTCCCTGTAAGCGAATTAACTTGTTTTTGCCATACCAAAGCCTTCAAAACTTATTTCTAAGTTATGTAAAGGTTATTTAAGGTATGTTAAGTATATGTTGGTGTTCCGGAGTGTTTGTCGCATTAAACTGAGTACGTTTACGCACCAGTTTGCGTATAATTCTCTAGAAAGCGTTGTAGAGTTTGAAATTGAACAAGAATTGATATGTGCAAAAGATACACATATTTATACAAGATCCCGAGTATGAAATGCAATATTTCATCGGCTTGGTATTTGTTTGATGGTCGCTGTGACACAGGTGTCACAGCCTCCCCTACTTTAGGAAATTTCGTCCCGAAATTTATTCGTAGGAGTCTATTAGTGTCTTTGCCAAATACCTACCAGCGATATGCAAGGCAATATCCTGTCATTTCCTTGATGGTCATTCTTCAGAAACGAAAATGAACAGACGGAGTCATTTTCCACAACGAGTATTCTTCGGAAATGGAAATGACGGAATAAGCAAACGGATGTTCATTTCCTCAACGGACAAATCTTCAGAAGCGAAAAATGAACAGACGGAGTCATTTTCAATGGTTGCTTCATCAGAAATGGAAATGAAGGATTACACAATGGACATTGATTTCCTCAACGGATAAATCTTCAGAAACGAAAATGCACTAACGGAGTCATTTTCAACGGTTGCTTCATCAGAGTTGGAAATGAAGGATTACACAACGGATATTCATTTCCCCAACGGATAAACCGTCAGAAACGAAAATGAACTAACGGAGTCATTTTCAACGGTTGCTTCATCAGAGTTGGAAATGAATACAGTTAACTCTAGACACATGACAGAGCCTGCGGTGATTTCTGTGCACTAAATTCCATAATTATGTATGCATCCATAATTACGTAATCCCTTGCACAGTCCGCACAGTTTGTTTTGTAATGTTTTGGGGAAGGATATCAACCTTGTGATGAGGGTGACTAGACTTCCATCGGTTCCTTTTAATTAGATCGACAGGGGATCTTCTTAGTTAGGCCACCAAGGAGTCCTTTCAGCTATATCATCACATGATATCCCTAGCCAGATTTTTGGATCGATCTGTTTATCTAGACCACTCAAGGGGTCTAATTATGAAGTAGTACTTTATAATCCAAGGGACTTAACTATAACGTAGAAGTCCATTGAGGATTTTTACGTAGTACCTTTGGGTATCCTACTATGAATCCTTTATACGAATGATATGGAAGATTCTACAAGGATTTGGATAACATAATTTGGATCACACAACAACATATAAGGGAACACATAAGCACAAAGTCACATAATTGTTTAACTTGATTATATTTTGTTATTAACTTGTTATTGATTGAATACGGGTATGGAAACCAGTCGATGGGCTGCAATGTCCTCTGGGATCTATCTGAAAAGATAGGAAGATCTCTCAAAAATTCGATTTTGTTTTCAAAGAAACGTAATATTCGAATTAAGGAACACATCAATTTTAGGATTTACGGAAATATCCCTAGGTACCCTATCAAGGATTTACAGTGGTACTTTGGGTATTCGTCTCGTGTTGTAACTTGCGCCTTGTACTTCGTTTCCTTAGAATAAATGGGTACTTAGGAATTTCGTGGGAAAATACAAGGGATCATAAGATGGAAAAATTTTGGGGGTAGTTTGTTCTTCAAGGAATACGGTTCCTTGATTGTCGGTATTGTAAAGGATATGTCATTTATACATGCAACCACAGAAATACAGTGCAATGTAAATAAAAGATTTATTTATAAACAACGATAACAACTGTTTCTTGGACCTTGACAACAAAAGAAAATAATACATAAGACGTGATTATTTCTAAACGATGTTGTCTTCTAGTCAGTCAGATGCTCATCCCTGTGCTGGATTTGCATTAGCAAGCTTTGGGCAATTTCCTCGGAAATGACCCATCTCGCCACAATTGAAACAAGAGCCTGGTAGAAAACGACCTTGAGCAGGATTGTTGCCAGCTTGGTTTGGCGCAACTGCAGTTGGGCAGACTCTTGCTGTATGGCCTATAAGTCCACAAGTTTGGCATTTGCGGCACTGTACATTGGCGTGATGATGGAGGCTACATTGGTTGCACAAGGGTGCAGTTCCATTGTATGGTTTTCTAGCTGGGGGTTGAGCTGGTTGGTTGGGGACGGCTTGACCATTGTGAGCAACCATGGCGAAGTTCTGAGAAGCTTTTCGCTTCTTTGACTTTTTAGAGGATTCAGTCTGTTCATCCATGGTCTTTGATTCCTCGATTGGGTTCGATTCCCCGACCGGTTTCTTGTCACCTTTTCGGAAAAGTTTACCTTTCCGGATCTTTGATTCAGTCAAGGTTGCAGATAGCTCAATGGCCTGTCTAACTGTAGTAGGGTTACTACCAGTCACAATGTCTTGTATTGAGTCAGGGAGGCCATCAGTGTACTTTTCGATTGCCTTATCCAAAGGTGCAACCATATCCGGGCATAACAAACTTAATTCCTCATAACGATCCGTGTAGGCTCGATGCTCACCGCTAACTTGCTTAAGATCATCGAACTCCATTTCCAATGCCCTGATCTCGTGACGAGGACAGAATTCCTTCATCATCAGAGCTCGAGGCTCTTGCATGTTTGAGCCAGTGCCACATCGGCACCCCTATCTCTCATCACACCATTCCACCATGTCAAAGCTCGTTTCTCAAAGACGCTAGATGCGAATTCTACCTTTCGCTCGTTTGGACATTGAACATGTCTGAAGGTGCTCTCTAAACTCTCGAACCATTGCAGAAGTGCAGTCGCTCCTTGAGACCCAGAAAACTTTGATGGCTTAGCCGAGTTGAACGTCTTGAAGTTGCAAGGGGCATGATTGTTGTTGTTGGCTTGGTTCCATTGAGCAAAGAGGTTTGGGAATTGAGCAGCCATTTGCTGCGCAATGATCTCTGCCAGTTCGGCAGTTTCTATCTGGTTTTCGCGTCGAGGAGGCATTCTAAAAGAGAAACAAGAAAGAAAACAGATGAAATGGCATTGGGTAAGAATAGGATGTTACAATTACCGGCCATAATCACGGTTGATGGTCATTTGTTTGAATCCACGAAGCAAACGAACAACACCAAGGCTGAATCAAAGCAAATAGATCCTCATAGTGTATCGCGAAAACATGCTCGCCTATAAGTGGACACTCACCCCAAGAGTTCCCAGGTAAGAGTGACTGGTCCGATTATGTGGATTTGTACCAACACTCTAACCTTAGACAGAAATCCCAGGGTACAGGCATTCACTCTTCCAGTTTGCACGTGTTCACATTATTTAGGACCCAAAACTTTGACGAGAGTTTTGAAAATTCAAAGGGGTTCAAAACCTTATAACAGAGGGTTCAAAACCTAGTAATCAATCATCCTAGAACAGATGATTAGTTTTCAAAGCGGTTTTGAAATTTATGTTCTTGTTGTGGTCGTCGCCTAAGGATAGGTGACGGTATTGTTTTATGACTAAACGCAAGTAAACTCGCGTTAGGGTCCTAAGAAGGTTATAGACTAGGTCAAAGCATTACTAATAACCTAATTCCCTATAACCATTGGCTCTGATACCAACTTTTCTGTCACATCCCGACCACGAAGAACATACAAAACGTGGCGGAAACGTCGGGGAGTGTTGTAACAGAATTTTTTGTTTCAAATCCATGGCAAATGAAGTTTCGTTTTATTAATCAAACATGAAAGTTTACATTGTTTAAACAAGAATCAAAGTGTACATAACATAAATTAACTAGTTCTTGTCTCGTTTTAAGTCACTAAGGCATAGGTCCGCCTAAGTATGTCTTGATAAGTCCTATGCATCATCTCCTGAAAACACATGTGAAAATAGGTACGTCAGCATAAAAATGCCTGTGAGATACATAGGTTTTGTGAAAATAGAATTCATGACTTATGTTTGAGAAAATGTTTAGTCATGAACCTGGTAATTTGCTTTGCCTTATAAATCATTTGAAAAACGATAAGATCAAATGATATGTATAAATAAGAGACTAATGTATGGTTAACTGACTAACCATGTAAAATGAGTTTGTATAAGATGAGTTGTTTGTAAATCAAGGTCTTGTGAAAAGTGTGTTATTTGTATAAAATGTTATATGTCTCAAATTGAAATGATTCAAATAACGCTACGATATGTAATACCATACAAACAATTATATATAGGAAGTACCAGCGGCGTATCCACCATGCTTCTATCGTATTACACAAGCCTCGTTGCGTAGATCACTTACTCAAACCAAACCATCAAGATGTAATGTTTAACAATTGTAGAAATGTTTATGTATAGTCAAATGTCTATTGTCAAATGTAAATCATGTCAACAGATACAACTGGTTCACACGGTTCAAAGGTTACGAATGGTTCGTATAATCAAAGGGTTAAGACGGTTCACATAGTCAAACGGTTACAATGGTTCAAAATGTAGTATAATGTGTTCATATGCTGGATGAGCATATGCAACAGAAATACAATGAGAAACAATGTACTAAGTATGCACACAATGGGCGTACGTAGCATGAAATGTATTGTAAAGTGATGTACTAAGTATGCACACAATGGGCGTACGTAGCATGAGATGTATCGTAAAGTGATGTACTAAGTATGCACACAATGGGCGTACGTAGCATGAGATGTATCGTAAAGTGATGTACTAAGTATGCACACAATGGGCGTACGTAGCATGAGATGTATTGTAAAGTGATGTACTAAGTATGCACACAATGGGCGTACGTAGCATGAGATGTATCGTAAAGTGATGTACTAAGTATGCACACAATGGGTGTACGTAGCATGAGATGTATCGTAAAGTGATGTACTAAGTATGCACACAATGGCGTACGTAGCATGAAATGTATTGTAAAGTGATGTACTAAGTATGCACACAACGGGCGTACGTAGCATGAGATGTATCGTAAAGTGATGTACTAAGTATGCACACAATGGGCGTACGTAGCATGAGATGTATCGTAAAGTGATGTACTAAGTATGCACACAATGGGCGTACGTAGCATGAAATGTATTGTAAAGTGATGTACTAAGTATGCATACAACGGGCATACGTAGCATGAAATGTATTGTAAAGTGATGTACTAAGTATGCAAACAATGGGCATACATAGCATAAAATGTAGTGAAATGTGATGTACTAAGTATGCACACAATGGGCGTACATAGCATGAAGTGTATGGGAAATCCTGCACTATAATGTACTAATAAACATAGCCGGTATATGATGTGAAAACATGGAAAGCATGAAAGTAACAAGTAGGAACATGTGTTTCACCCCAAAATGTTTGGAAACAGTAAAAGAGGGTTTCAATGTACTCACATGAGATTGCCTTGAAGTCCTTGTATAACAACGAAATAATGCTAGAGATCACGGAATATCAAACGGCAACTAATAGGTAGCTATATTAATATACCGGACCAAAATCAGAAGGATCGGATAGTATGCGGGTTCGTAAACCAAACGAGTATAAAGACTCGTGTAATATGGTTTAACAAAGACTACATACTAAAATGAAACCTAACCTAAGTGCTTACGGCCCATCACGACCCGTTTAGGTAGCTTATGCTACCTTAACGCGTCGTTCGCGTAGAACGCGTTTGGAACGCCTAACATCGTGACCACAAGGTATAACCTTGGAAGGTTACAGCTATGGTCACCTATTGTGTTTGGTTGCATCCTAATGATCGACAAAATGGGCCGGGTTCGAAAGTATAAGCGATGGTTTAGATCGCTTACCTTACGACCCTATATAAGCACTATACCAAAAGTGACGAGCTAAGCATGTTAGAACATGCTTAACTAAGTTTAGAAAACAGGTTTGGCATCAAAACAAATGGCTTTGATGCTCACGAGTAGTTTGGTTACAAAATACGCAAGAATGCGCATTTTGGCCGAAACTACGACTCGTCACTGAGCCTTGATAACGTGGTAATTAGTAGGTATAGTCACTATGGACTATAACCATCGTGATCACGCTCACGTTATGAAGTTCAAATGAACTTCGTGTTGACCATAGGCTGGTCAACGCAGAAAGTCAAACAAAGTTTGACTTTAGCACTAGAAAGCGATTAAAGAGCGAAAGAACACTTACGAAAGGTCCCCGAAAGCTAATCTCTATCCAGGAGCTCAGGTATGAAGCAAAGGCCTCAACTTAGAGCTTTAGATCAGATTTTGTGAGTTTTAACACAAATGGGGGGGGATTTATAGGAAAAGTAAAGCCGTTAGGATCGTTTCTTGAATATCGTGCCACGATCTTATGCGTACACTTGTCAAGATGTTGTGGTGGCTTATAATGACCTTAACTCTACAGATTGTGAAAGGGCATTGCCCTTTGGTGTGTTTGAAAGGCCAATTTCAGCCAAGAAAACAAGTTTCTGCATCTGCAGGGGCCACGCGGCCTGCGTCAGCATATAGACAAAACTCAGGCTGGCCGCCTGGGCATGTCTGATCTGCACAAACTTTCAGAAATGGCAGTTTTGGTCCCTGTTGCATATTTAAGCCATTTCCGACACTTCTAAGGCCCGTAAAGCCAACTTTAAGGCCCTAAAATGATGCCTAAACATTGTGGACATGAAACATGCTCAAAAATATGCCGGATGTTGGTTCGTTTGGCCATACGAACGCGATGTTCGCTTAATTACGACGGAATGCGCATAAGCGCGAAAAACGATCTAAATGACGCGACGAATGGATTTTTCTCATGCCAAACACTAAGGCATAATATAAGGATGCTTACATAAATTTTTGGATGTCCGGATGTATTCAGAACGAAAGTTATGCGCGAAAGTGCAAACTTATGCACTTTTTGACACTTTTAGTCCCTAAATGATCCAAAAGTTTACTTTAGCACACCGAACACCTCAAAGCCTATTCCTAAGCTATGGAGAGGATATTTATGGCATGCTTAACTTATGGACATGTTCCGGAATGTCTGTTTTAGTACGAATCGTCATACTTTTGCAGTTTGTCAAGTTTAGTCCCTGTAAGCGAATTAACTTGTTTTTGCCATACCAAAGCCTTCAAAACTTATTTCTAAGTTATGTAAAGGTTATTTAAGGTGTGTTAAGTATATGTTGGTGTTCCGAAGTATTTGTCGCATTAAACTGAGTATGTTTACGCACCAGTTTGTGTATAATTCTCCAGAAAGCGTTGTAGAGTTTGAAATTGAACAAGAATTGATATGTGCAAAAGATACACATATTTATACAAGATCCTAAGTATGAAATACAATATTTCATCGGCTTGGTATTTGTTTGATGGTCGCGGTGACACAGGTGTCACATTACGGGCCTTAGAAGTGTTGGAAATGGCTTAAATACGCAACAGGGACTAAAACTGTAATTTCTGAAACTTTGTGCTGATTAGACAAGGCCAGGCGGCTCGCCTTGGTTTTGTGTGTATCCTGACGCGGGCCGCATCAGACAAACAGACCAGATTCAATGTTTCTGATCCACTTGCATAGGCCTTTCGATCACCCAAAGGGCAACGACACGTGTCAAATTCCTATGGTGGGGGCAAAATAAGCCACCACAACTTTGCGACAAGTGTACGGATTGGATCGTGGCACATTATTCAAGAAACGATCCTAACGGTCTTGCTTTTCCTATAAATACCCCCCCCCCTTTTGGTTAAAAACCCATAAAATCTTATCTAAAGCTTTAAGTTGAGGCCTTTGCTTCATACCTGAGCTCCTGGATCGAGATTAGCTTTCGGGGACCCTTCGTAAGTGTTCTTTCGTTCTTTTATTCGCTTTTCAAGTCTGAAAATCAAAGTTTTCTTTGACTTTCTGCATGACCAGCCTATGGTTAACACGAAGTTCGTTGGAACTTCATAACGTGAGCGTGATCACGATGGTTATAGTCCGTAGTGACTATACCTACTGATTACCACGTTATCAAGGCTCAGTGACGAGTCGTAGTTTCGGCTAAAATGCGCATTCTTGCGTATTTTGTAACCAAACTACTCGTGAGCATCAAAACCGTTTGTTTTGATGCCAAACCTGTTTTCTAAACTTAGTTAAGCATGTTCTAACATGCTTAGCTCGTCACTTTTAGTTTAGTGCTTATATAGGGCCGTAAGGTAAGCGATCTAAACAATCGCTTATACTTTCGAACCCGACCCACTTGGTCGATCATTAGGATCCGACCAAACACATTAGGTGACCCTAGCTGTAACCTTCCAAGGTTATACCTTATGGTCACGATGTTAGGCGTTCCAAACGCGCTTCACGCGAACGACGCGTAAAGGTACCATAAGCTACCTAAACGGGTCGTAATGGGTCGTAAGCACTTAGGTTAGGTTTCATTTTAGTATGTAGGCTTTGTTAAACCATATTACACGAGTCTCCATACTCGTTTGGTTTACGAACCCGCATACTATCCGATCCTCCGATTTAGGTCCGGTATATTAACATAGCTACCTATTAGGTGCCGTTTGATATTCCGTGATCTCTAGCATTATTTGGTTGTTATACAAGAACTTAAAAGCAATCTCAGGTGAGTACATAGAACCCCATCTTTTACATGTTATCGAGGAGTTCATGTGAGTACATTGAACCCCTCTTTTACTGTTTTCCAAACTGTTTTCATGCTTTCCTGTTTTCACATCATATACTTACTATGTTCTTTAGTACACTGATTAGTACATGATTTACATTACATTATTCTGCTACATATGTTTACTTAGCATATTAAGCACATTGTTTTACATTACCTTTTCTGCTATGTATGTTGACTGAGCATGCTAGCACATTGATTTACATGACTTTTCTGCTATGTATGTTGACTGAGCATGCTAGCGCATTGATTTACATGACTTTTATGCTATGTACGCCCATTGTGTGCGTACTTAGTACATCATTTTACACTACATTTCATGCTATGTATGCCCATTGTGTGTGTACTTAGTACAATTATTCATCACATGCCTACATTTTGGTATGACATTTGGTTTGTTTAAATTATACAATGTACATTCATTAACACCGATCATGCCGCCCGTTAGTAGGTAGTGGTACCGTAGGAATTGACAACTCCCGTTCCGGACATCCTGGGTTGGTTTGGATGAAATGAATGACCGAATTCGATACACATAACTTAGATAAACCTTTAATTTGTTTAAGGGTTTATCGCCACAGTCTCAAGGCTTGGATGTATGCATTTTCACAATACCGCATAAATGTTTGTATCAGTATAGCATGCATTTGTTCCACAAAACATAACTTTGATTTAAACCATGTTTTACTTCAATACCTTGTTTTTGTGCATTTTACATATGGTTTAGTTGATACATTTCACTTACCATACATGATATATTTTGGGTACACATTACATGATCTACATTAAACATAAACATTTTGACATTGATATACATATTTGGTGGTTTACATTGAACATAGACATTTCGATATGGTTTACACAATAACACTTGACAATTGATTTATACATGAACAATTTATGTTAATGCAATAACGTCTGTAGCTTCCGTCAACATGTAGTCATATTTTGTATAGTTGTGTATATGTTATGTTTGTGTGTATGTAAAGCAGGACAGAATCGGTGAAGTTTTTGTTAAGTGCTGTTGATGCCAGCCGATCGGCTAGCCCAGCTGATCGGACAGCCCAGCCGATCGAGCAGGCTACTCGATCGGTTAGCATTGTCAGCCGATCGGCTAGCCCAGCCGATCGGCCAGCACTCTCTTATTCTGTCCTTGCCTATAAATAGCTGGTAGGTTAGTTTATTTAGAACCTTTTGACACTTTCACTGGTGACCAACCTTTTGTATGTCTGAGTTCTTTCTGGCTCCTATACATTTTCACATCATTCAATAGAATATCAGATGGTGATTCAAAGTAGAATGTTGTCTCTGTATATCTGCTATGTGATTACATGAATTCCGCGCATTGATCACTTTACGATTCAACTACGTTTACGAACAGGAAGATCCCATCCGAGGGACCAACAAGTGGTATCAAAGCAGAAGGAAGCTGAATCGAGACCTACAGAGACGAATTCACCGGAAATCAAGTCATTCTTGTTGATTTAGAGACGAATTCACCGGAATTCAAGTCGTGTTTGTTGTGTCAGAAACAAATTTCACCGGAAATTTGTTATTTCTATCATTCCGACTCAAATTTCACCGGAAATTTGACCGATTCTTCTATATTCTTCTCAGATCTAGCTTTACTTTTCACTTTTACATCATAAAACCAGAAAAACTTAAAATTTAGTGAGATTTTACCGTTAAAAATTGACAAATTTGCTATCAATCGAATCGCAATCATTAGAATTACAATCCTACAAAGTTTCACAATCAAATTAAATCAAAAACTTGTTCAAATTGATCAAAATCTATGGAAAACTGTTCATGTTTGCTGATGTCAGGCAGTCGAACGACCTAGCCGATCTTGTACTTGCTGACATCATCATTCCCGTTGCATAACCGTTCAGATATTTTCAAGTGTTGCTGACGTCATCAGTGTTAGCCGATCGAATGAGCAATTCGATCGGACAGCATTGTTGACATTTGAAATTGTTGCTGACATCATATTGCTAGCCGATCGAATACGCCACTCGATCGGACAGTAACTGTGTACTGGTTACATAGTTGTGTTTGTCAGCCGATCAAACGAGTCACTCGATCGAACGAGCCAGCCGATTGTGGGTGTGCTGGTTGATCGAACGAGCCATTCGATCCAAGTGTCATTGTGCTTACATCTTTAAAATTCAAAAGTTTTTCTAAGTGGTTGATAAACATCTCAGGTACTTAACAATGGAAGAATTCATGAACCCATTCAGTGAAATGTATGCGTTTGCTGGCAATGGTGGAGATGATTCAACAAACCGAACAAATGAGAATACTCCAAGTACGAGAAAGACGTTGACAGAAGCACTTAGTGTGGAAAGCGCTTATGGAACCTAGAATAAGCCACCAAAGTTGTTAGCAATTGAAAATTATAATCGGTGGGCAAAACGATTCGAGGAATTG
Source organism: Helianthus annuus (assembly GCF_002127325.2). Classification (NCBI taxonomy): domain Eukaryota; kingdom Viridiplantae; phylum Streptophyta; class Magnoliopsida; order Asterales; family Asteraceae; genus Helianthus; species Helianthus annuus. Next base: position 47,833,703 of record NC_035446.2, on the reverse strand, counting down.
TTGAAAGCCTTCGCGTACCCCAGTTGGAAAAGCTTAAAAAACGGCTTTAACAATGGAAGAGAAGACTTTGAGAACATGTCAGAAAGTGAAGAGATTGAATATTTTGTGGCTGAACAAAAATGTCTAGCTTTGATTAACCAATCAGTGAGAGAAGATATTATCTCACTGATTGATTATTCAAACGCAAAGGATCTCTGGGATAAATTACAAAACAATTGTGTCGGTACTGCAGAAATCATTAAAAACAAAAAGAAACTGCTAAAAAAGGAATTTGATCTGTTTGGTTGTCTTAAAAATGAGTCTGTTCCAAAAATGATTGAACGTTTCGGACATCTAAAGCTAGAGTTGGCCGGGCATGGGATTGTTTTTACTCAAGAGGAGCTTGTAGACAAGTTATTTGATTCTTTGCCAGACGAAATGGATTGGCAATACTTCACAATGATGATCAAGAATACAATCCAGCCAACTGTTCTGACAGTTGATTTGCTGATAGAGAAACTTGAGAGTCATGAGCTCGAAATAAAGAAAACACATAAAGTCAATCACTCGTTATATCAACAAAATGTGGAACTTTATTATCCAAAGAACTTGATGCAAAAGACAGGATCTCTGAAAACAGCCTTCACTGCTGAAAGTTCACAACCAATGACTCAAGAAACCTCACACAGTGGTTTTCATGGAGGAATGTCTTCCAACACTACAAGTCAAGGACCATCTTCAAGCACATCAAACCAACAGCAAACTGCACCAAAGAGTGTCTTTCAATGTAACATTGAAGTTGACTTGAAAAATGGTCAGAATTTTAGTGAGGAATCAGCGAAACAACAGATGATTTTCTTGGCATCTGTATTGGAGTCATATGAGGGGTTAGTTGATGGGAAGATAGGTAACACCAACCTGACGAAAGAAGACTACGATCAAATAGATCCTGAAGAAATGGAGCTAATTGATATTCGTTGGGCTATGGCTAGTGCTGTTCGTCGAGCACAACGCTTCATGGAAATAACTAGGAGGAAAACAATTGGTGGCCCATCTACCAAATTGGGTTTCGATAAGTCTAAAGTGACATGCTTCAAATGCAAACAAAAAGGTCACTTTAAACGAGAATGCAGAAACGAGTATACTGATGAATCGGCTAATCCGTTCCAAGAGGATCACTATAAGAAAGCCATTTATCATCAGAACAAATCGGAACCTCCAAGGCTGAAGCAGATTGAAGAAAAGGATAAGGAAAAGTCAAGAGCCCTAGCAGTCATTCATAATGATGAGGGATACGACTGGAGTGAGATATTGCCTGAAGAAGATGCAGTTGGTTACGCATTCGCAGTAGGAAAGATTGTTCCGTTCAGAGATACAAGAACAGAAGAAGAAAAGTTTGTGAATAGAAGAATGAAAGCCCAAACAAAAGTAAGCAGAATCTATACCATTTACAAAGAAGCAAAAAGGGCTTAAAGGTGGGATCCAGACAGAGAATGCTATCTTGATCCTCAAGGTAATATCGCAATCGATCCAAGTTCACTCAGTGTTGATGCAATCATTCAGCAATATGCTGAAGAAGAGGAAGCTAGACAAAGAGAATGGTGGGGTGAAGGTGAAAAGAAAGTGGAACAAAAAGAAGAAAAGGTGAAATTGGCAGAAAAGAAGATCGATGATGGGGTGATAGATACATCACAGGAGCTCACAACTGAAAATCTGATGAAGATGGCAGACAAAGTTCTAGCTGCAAAAGAACTGGAGGTAGATTCTAGTTCTGGAACTGAGTCAAACGCCAAGCTCAGTCAGATAAACATGAATGTAGTGTCAGGTAAGAAAGACAAAAGCGAAAGTGACTGCAAGAATTGCATGAAAAATTGCAAATATTGTAGTACTATCGCTTATCTCAAGAACAAAAAGGTTGAAGATCTGACTAAAAGAGTAAGAGAGGTTGAAAACCAAATCTTAAACCGGGATAAATTGCTAAAAGCTTCAAACGATCGTGCAAAAGAGTTAACTGAAAAAATTGAAAGTGATAAAAGTGACATAGAAAGAACTAAGAAAGAAAATGAAAAATTCATTCTTGAAAATCGACACATCACTGAAAATTTGGAGAAGCTTAAGCGAACGGTTAAAGATTCGGATGATCGAAATGGGAAAACAACAAAAGAAAATGTTCAACTGACGGGTGTGTTAAGGGTGAAAGAGGAGTTAATAAACAAACAATTGGATGAAATTTCTAATCTGAAGCTTCAATTCCAAGAAGCAAAAATCGAAAATGAACGCATCCAATTAAAATTAACCAGTTACAACTCTGCGAGCTTTGTTCTGCAGCACATTGTTCCCAAACCCATCGGGAAAAACAAAGCTGGCGAAGATGTATTTTCGGCCGGAACTGGAGTGGGATATCATCAAGTCCCACCACTTGTTTTAAACAATTTTTCAAACAAAAAGTCCGGACTGGTTAATGATGATGAAAATTTAGATGAAATAAAACTTCCAGAGTCGATTGATGTTACATTCTCATCATCATCATCTGATGATAGTGTTCAGACTGATATTGTCAAAAGCATGGCAGAAAGTGTCTTAGAGTCTGATTCAAATGAAGATGATGGTTGTTTCTTGGATAAATACATTCCGAAACAAAAATCCAAGAACAACTTAAATGAAGAACCAAATCTTGTCATGTACAAGATGTTGGGTTCAGATAAGTTGTTTTCGGATACTGAGTTTCCAATTGAGAATGTAAATGTCAACAAATTGAAAAATGTTTACAAATTAATCGAAGTTGAGCTGACAGAAGTGAAGAGTTTGAACCAAACAAAAAGACAAATGAATTTTGAAAAAGATAAAGCTTACTACAAGAAACCTGTTATTCCTCCATGTTTTTCTAATAACAATCGAAACAATTGGTCGGGAGGATATCAGGGGGGTAAGTCTTATCAGAAGAAAAATGTTCAAAACAAGAAATTTGTTGAAAAGAAAGTTTTTGTGAACAGTTCGAGTTCATTTTCAAATGAAGAACCTGAAATTTTTTCAAAATCGAACAAAGAGTTCTTTGAGGAAAAAGCTTCACAACCTCAGTCTGAAGGCACTAGTCGGGTTGTTGACACCCGAACATGTTTCAGATGCAATCAAGTCGGGCATATTGCACGAAAGTGTACCAACTTGAAGTCTAAGACTGATGTTGTTGAAAATCAAAAGAAGAAAAATGATGAGAAAGAAAAGGCTCCATTGATTGTTGAGAAAAAGAGTTTGAAAAATGACAACACCAAAGTCAAAACTGAACCCGTAAAGAAGGTGGTAATTAAAAATGATAAATTTTACAAAAGGGTCGCAACAACTCAACAAACATGGAAGCCGAAAGTTACTGAAATGAGAGCAAGTGGGTCAAAATCAAAGGTTTATGAAGTGGAAAAACAATCATCTTCTACCACATCGGTAAAGATGAGTGTTTCTGAAAAGAAAAGGGTTCCATTATCTCAACAAGTTTGGAAACCAAAAAGTGAGAAGAAAATTTCAACTTCCGAGGAGAAAAAGTCTGAAGAATCAATTACGGTTGATTATGATGCAAATTTTCCACCTCTCAAGGCTGAAAATTTCAAATTTCAAATTGCGAGAGTCAAAGTTACACCTAAGGCAGATGAGGCCTGGGTGGACTCGATGTTTGACTGAACAATCTGATTTGCCGGAGCTTCCTTGATCGCGAAGCATGTATCGGCATCCTTTATTGAAAATGTTTTAATCATGTTTGTGTATGTGTAGGATCTTCCAGAACTTGTTTCAAGATGGATCATGGACAGTGGAGCTTCCAGACATATGACAGGGAAGACTGCATTGTTGTATGATGTAAGGAATATAAATGGAGGATATGTCGGATTCGCGGGCAATCAAGGTGGTCGTATAATTGGTGAAGGAACGTTATCAAATGGGATTGTAACGTTTGAAAGAGTTAATTATATTGCTGAGCTAGAGAACAACCTACTAAGTATTTCTCAGATCTGTGACAGAAAGTACACCACTCATTTCACTGACAAAGAATGTTTGATTCTAAAACCGGGATTTGTTGTTCCTGAAGAGTGGGTCATCATGAGGGCACCAAGAGTCAACGACCTGTATGTATTGGATATGAGCATAGCAATGACAACAACGGGTCAGGCTCACTGTTTTGTGTCAAGAGCAACTGAGAAGGAGTCAAGATTGTGGCACCGAAAGATGGGGCATATACATCTTCGAAAAATGAATCACTTAGTGCATAATGATCTGGTTACAGGAGTTCACATCAAAGGTTTTCATCTAGAAGGGGAGTGTATAAGTTGCATTAAGTTAAACAGAAGAAAAAGTCACACCCCAAAAAGCAAGTCAATTCAGTTTCACGACCTCTGGAAAGACTTCACATGAATTTATTTGGTCCTGTGAATGTCAAAAGCATTACAGGAGATTGCTATTGCTTGGTCGTCACTGATGATTATTCTATATTTTCATGGGTATCTTTCTTGAAAACAAAAGATGAAACGTTTGACAGTCTGATGGCGTTATTCAAAAAGATTGAGAATTTGTACCAGAGGCGTATCCGAAGAATTAGAAGTGATAATGGTACTGAATTCAAAAACCACAAGATGGAAGCATTTTGTGAAGAAAGAGGTATAGTGCATGAAATTAGTGCTCCGTACACTCCGCAGCAGAATGGAGTAGCAGAACGCAAAAACCGGACGCTAATTGAGACAGCCAGAACTATGCTCACAGATTCAAAACTTCCAATAAATTTATGGGCTGAAGCTGTTTCTGCCGTGTGCTATACTCTCAACAGAGTTCTCACCGTGAAGAAATTTAATAAAACATGTTTTGAATTGATCAATAACCGCAAGCCTAACTTGAAGTATCTTGAACCGTTCGGGTCACCTTGTACAGTAATAGAACCTTTTGGAAAATTTGGTCCGATGTGCATCGAGGGTATATTTGTTGGATATGCAAGTCCTCTGCGTCGTGTCTTCGTGCCAAGTGAAAAGCGGATTATTGAAGCTGCAAATGTTGAATGTCAAGGTAATACGATGCCGCCTCAGAACCCAGGAGATTCATGGCGTTACCATTACGACACGTTGTGGGATTCCTTTGATGTAATGGAAGAACCTGAAGATGAAGAAGACTTCTTTGATGAGTTGGATATTCTTCGAGACTATGAGTCATCAGAAGAAAGATTTCCAGCACAGTATTCTAGGCAATCTCACAAAACTTCAAATGATGATAAAGCCGGTCCTAGTAATGCTGGTGAACAAAATGATACTCCTCAAACTCCAGAGAATCAGACAGCAACAAATGATGACACAACATCTGATATTGGTCCAACTTTTGATCATGGGGATTCTGAATCTGAGGGGGAGCAAATCCAGATCTTAGGTCAAGCAGATCCTATCAGTGAAGAAGGTGCAGATCAAAATGTCACTAATCTGGAAAGCAATGTAGATGTTCCGAGTGAAGCAATGCCCAGAACTCTTTCATATCATCCGGAGGAGCTGATCATCGGAGAACTTCAATCAGTAGCACCTCTACAAACTGAATTTTCACTATGTTGTTTTATCTCGCAGATTGAACCTCCAACGTATAAAGAGACGCCTACTGAAGATTCTTGGGTCAACGCGATGCAAGAAGAGCTGAACCAATTTGAGAAATTAGGTGTTTGGTAACTGGTGGATTTACCAGAGGGTCACAGAAAAATCAACACCAAATGGGTGTTCAAGTGTAAGAGGGACGATAGAGGTGTAGTGGTCAGAAACAAAGCTCGACTTGTTGTTCAAGGCTTCAGTCAACAGGAGGGAATTGACTTTACTGAAGTATACGCTCCTGTGGCACAACTAGAAGCAATCAGAATTTTCCTAGCGTTTGCATCATGGAAAATCTTTAAAGTCTACCAGCTTGATGTGAAGTCGGCCTTTCTCTACGGCAAAGTGAAGGAGGAAGTGTATGTGGGACAGCCACCGGGTTTTGTCGATCCACACCACAAGAATAAAATGTATCTTTTGGATAAAGCGTTATATTGTCACACCCCGGCCGCGTGTAACGTGCAACCGCGGCGGAAACGCCGGGGAGTGTTGTGGACAGAATTAATTGTTTCATAACCATGGAAATTAAAGTTACATTTTATTTATCAACAAACGTGTTACATTGTCTTCAAACAGGAAATAAAGAGTTTATAACATAATTAACTAAGTCTATCTTCATTTTTAGTCTCTAAGGCACAGGTCCGCCCTAGTGTCATGATCATCATCCTATGGAACAGCTCCTGAAAACACACGTGAAAGTAGGTACGTCAGCATAAAAATGCCTGTGAGATACATAGGTTTTGTGAAAATGGGATTCATGACTTAAGTTTTAAGAAAACGTTTAATAACAGTCAGTCATGAACTTTGTAAATTGTTTTGCCTTGTATATCCTTTGGAAAACGATAAAATTAGATGATATGTATAGATAAATGCAAGGTTAAACGAATAACCAAGTAAACTGAGTTGAATATGATAAGTTGTTTGTAAAGCAATGCCTTGTAAAAAGTATGTTATTTGTATAAAACATAATATGTCTAAACTGAAATGATTTAGATAACGCTACGATATGTAATATTATACAAACATTTATATATAGGAAGTACCAGCGGCGTATTCACCATGATTGTATCATATTACATACGCCACGTTACCCAAACCATTTACCCAAAACCGACCACCATGTAAATTGTTCATGTATAAATCAATTGTCAAGTGTTATTGTGTAAACCATGTCGAAATGTCTATGTTTAATGTAAACCACCAAATATGTATATCAATGTCAAAATGTTTATGTTCAATGTAGATAATGTAATGTGTACCCAAAATATATCTTGTATGGTAAGCGAGATGTATCAACTCAACCATATGTAAAATGCACAAAACAAGGTGTTGAAGTAAAACATGGTTTAAATCAACGTTATGTTTCGTGGAACAATGCATGCTCTACTGATATGAACATTTATGTGCTATTGTGAAATATGCATACATCCAAGCCTTGAGACTGTGGAGATAAACCCTTTAACAAATTAAAGGTTATCTAAGTTATGTATATCGAATTCGGTCATTCCTTCCAATCCAAACAAACCCAGGATTTCAGGAACGGGTGTTGTCAATTCCTATGGTACCACTACCTACTAACGAATGGCGTGATCAATGTTAATGATGTATTGTTCCATGTTAAACAAACCAAATGTTATACCAAAATGAAGGCATGTGATGTAAACAATTGTACTAGGTATGCACACAATGGGCATAAATAGCATGAAATGCAATGTGAAACAATGTACTAAGTACGCAAACAATGGGCATACATAGCATGAAATGTAATGTAAAGCAATGTACTAAGTACGCACACAATGGGCATACATAGCATGAAATGTAATGTAAAGCAATGTACTAAGTACGCACACAATGCGCATACATAGCATGAAATGTAATGTAAAACAATGTACTAAGTACGCACACAATGGGCATACATAGCATGAAATGTAATGAAAACATGTACTATAATGTACTAATGAACATAGCCGGTATATGATGTGAACGCATGGAAAGCATGAAAGTAACAAGTAGGCACATGTGTTTCACCCCGAAACTGTTTGGAAAACAGTAAAAGAGGGGTCTATGTACTCACCTGAGATTGCTTTGAATTCCTTGTATAATAACCAGATAATGCTAGAGATCACGGAATATCAAACGGCACCTAATAGGTAGCTATGTTAATATACCAGACCTAAATCGGAAGGATCGGATAGTATGCGGGTTTGTAAACCAAACGAGTATGGAGACTCGTGTATTATGGTTTAACAAAGCCTACATACTAAAATGAAACCTAACCTAAGTGCTTGCGACCCATTACGACCCGTTTAGGTAGCTTATGCTACCTTAACGCATCGTTCGCGTATAACGCGTTTGGAACGCCTAACATCGTGACCACAAGGTATAACCTCGGAAGGTTATTGCTATGGTCACCTAAGGTGTTTGGTCGGATCCTAATGATCGACCAAATGGGTCGAGTTCGAAAGTATAAGCGATGGTTTTGATCGCTTACCTTACGACCCTATATATGCACTATACTAAAAGTGACGAGCTAAGCATGTTAGAACATGCTTAACTAAGTTTGGAAAACAGGTTTGGCATCAAAACAAACGGCCTTGATGCTCACGAGTAGTTTGGTTACAAAATATGCAAGAATGCGCATTTTGGCCGAAACTACGACTCGTCACTGAGCCTAGATAACGTGGTAATCAGTAGGTATAGTCACTACGGACTATAACCATCGTGATCACGCTCACGTTATGAAGTTCTAATGAACTCCGGGTTGACCATAGGCTGGTCAATGCAGAAAGTCAACAAAACATTGACTTTCGGACTCGAAAAGCGAATAAAAGAACGAAAGAATACTTACGGAGGGTCCCCGAATGCTAATCTAGATCATAATAGCTCAGGTATGAAACAAAGGCTCCAACTTAGAGCTTAGATCAGATTTTTGTGGGTTTTAATAAGAATGGGGGTGGGGTATTTATAGTATTTCCCGAACCGTTAGGATCGTTTCTTGAAAAACGTGATCGAATCTCGTGCGTACACTTGTCGAAAAGTTGTGGTTACTGAAAATGACCCTTAATGAGCTGAAAGGGCAAGTGAAAACATGTGGTTGTGGTTTAATCAGCTGAGATTTGCTGACTAATTGATCTTATCTGATCTGCATGTCCCACGCGGCCCGCGTCAGGATTCACACAAGGCTCAGGTCGGCCGCCTGGCCCTGTCTGATCCGCACAAACTTTCAGAAATTACAGTTTTAGTCCCTGTTATGTATTTAAGCCATTTCCAACACTTCTAAGGCCCGTAAAGCCAACCTTAGGGCTCTAAAATGATGCCTAAACATTGTGGACATGAAACATGCTCAAAAATGTGTCGGATGTTGGTTCGTTTGGCCGTACGAACGCGATGTTCGCTTAATTACGACGGAATGCGCATAAGCGCGAAAAACGATCCAAATGATGCGACGAATGGATTTTTCTCATGCCATACACTAAGGCATAATATAAGTATGCTTACATAAATTTTTGGATGTCCGGATGTATTCAGAACGTAAGTTATGCGTAAAAGTGCAAACTTGTGCACTTTTTGACACTTTTAGTCCCTGAATGATCCAAAAGTTTATTTTAGCGTACCAAACCCCTCAAAGCCTATTTCTAAGCTATGTAAAGGATTTTTGTGGTATGTTTAACTTATGGACATGTTCCGGAATGTTCGTTACAGTTCAAATTGGCATACTTTCGCAGTTTGTCAAGTTTAGTTCCTGTAAGCGAATTAACTTGTTTTTGCCATACCGAAGCCTTCAAAACTTATTTCTAAGTTATGTAAAGGTTATTTAAGGTATGTTAGGTATATGTTGATGTTCCGGAGTTTTTGTCGCATTAAACTGAGTACGTTTACGCACTAGTTTGCGTATGATTCTCCAGAAAGCGATGTAGAGTTTGAAATTGAACAAAAGTCAAAACATGAAAAATGTAAAACACAACCAAACAAACATTGGGATCAAATAACATTGTTTTATTGATAATAGAACTGGTCATAATGATTACAAGCACAAATGTTATAGTCTCCCCTACTTGTGGAAATTTCGTCCCGAAATTTATTTAGAGGAAACTCGTGGAAACAGATGCGGATATTTCGCCTTCATTTGATTTTCACGTTCCCAAGTAAACTCGGGTCCACGTTTGGATTCCCAACGAACCTTGACCAAAGGAATGCGCTTGCGTTTAAGCCACTTGACTTCACGTTCCATGATTTCTACCGGTTTCTCAACAAATTTCAGTGTTTTATCAACATGAATCTCGTCAAGCGGTATGTGGAGGTTCTCATCAGCTAAACACCTCTTGAGATTGGACACGTGAAAAGTTGGATGAACATTTCCAAGTTCAGGAGGTAACTCAAGTCTGTAGGCTACCTTACCGATTCTTTCGACGATCTTGAATGGTCCAACGTATCTAGGTGCAAGTTTTCCTTTCCTTCCGAATCTGATCATACCTTTCCAAGGTGAGACCTTAAGTAATACATGATCACCGACTTGAAAATCCAAGGGTTTGCGTTTTAGGTCCGCGTAACTCTTTTGACGGCTTCTAGCTGTCTGAAGGTTATCACGAACTTTCTTTACCTTATCTGTTGTCTCTAAAATGAGGGCAGGTCCAGTAAGTTGGGCCTCGCCGATCTCATTCCAGCAGTGTGACACCCCAGGAAAACCAGTAAACGATACAACTTACCTAGCTTCCTCAGTAACCGCATGCTAAATTTCGGGACGAAATTTCTTTTAAGTTGGGGATAATGTGACAACTCGAATTTCCAAGATTCCTATTTTGCATTTATTGCACGATCATGTATTGTTTAATTGTTTATTTGCACAAATAATTGACTATGGAATTGTATACGTTTTGATACAATGTAGTGTATTATGTGATTGTGCATCGTTATGTGTTAATTGTGATAAATTTGTTAAATGCGTTAACTTGGTGGTGAAAATGTGAAGTTGTGAGATGGTGTACTTGTGTAAAGATTAATACTTGAGGATGTAGAGAATAATTAGTGAAATCCTAGAGATACTTAACCCTAATCCCTTTTTCATTAATCATTTTCACAAAAACCAAAGCACGTACTGTGTTCTCTAATTCCCTAGCAATCATCATCACCATCATCATTGGCACAAGATATTCATCTCTCTTGATTCCTCTCTTTCTCTAGAATCATCCAAGGTAAATGGTTATTGATTGTTTGATTGTCCTTAATTCATGATGTTTGTAATTCTTGAAAACCCTAGTTCATCATATGATAGTTCTGTGTTTTCAATTGATGTTGATTATTGTGATATAATGATGATTAGTTGTGTAATTGTTTGCTTGTTATCAAGATATGCCTGATATGATGAAAATGTTAATCGTTGATTTGATCCTACTACGCACAGCATGAGTTAGGGTTTCTTGATTGTGTGAAAACCAAAAACGTAACTGCTACAATCGTTACATTGGAGTCGAATAGCTAATGAGTTATGTTAGTCAGAGTTTTGGATTAACATGTTTTGTCTGAGTTTTGTTATTGTTGTTGTCTGAATTTTAAAATCAAAGGACATTTTTTATAACAATATGAATGGTCCGAATTATATATATAAAATGGAGTCCGACTTCTAAAGCCACAAGAGGAGTCCGACATTTGATATAACAAAAGGGAGGGGGTCCGAGTTTTAAAAGCCTTACCCTTGTCCGATCTTTAACCCTAGAAAAGGGTCCGAACTTCTTAATGGGTTGAGTGTGGTCCGATTTTTATATGAGTGCTCAAGGGTCCGAGTTTCTTATGTGTGGCGTGTCCGAGCTTTAGGCTTTATAAAGCCTTGTCCGAATTTCAAAGGGGCATGGCCCTTGTCCGAATTTTGTAAGGGAAAAGTCCCCTTGGTCCGAGTTTCAGGTTTCATATGTCCGACTTTAAAAGCTTGGCAAGGGTCCGACTTTTGTAGTCCATATAGGTCCGACTTTTAACTCATGGATGAAGTGTGAGTTTCATGTTATGTGGTTTGGTCTAAGTTTTATATTACATGTGATCAGAAGTTATAAGTGTTGTTATATATATAGCCCGATTTTATAAAGATAATATTCATTGTCCGACTTTTTAAGGTTGATATGCTTAGAGCCGCGTAACTTTGGTAGCTTATAACTCTGTTAATTGATAAACTATGTTGGATAGTAAATCCAGTTAAACATGTTAACTCCGTTATGACCGTAAAGATGTTAACTCAGTAGACGTGTAACATTGCTGGTGTGTGAATCCTGTTAAGTATGTTAATTTGGTGAAGTATGTTAATTGCATGTTCTTCCTATCAAACATGAATTGTATGAAGATGATTAACTGGTTGTAATGCCTGATGTTAACTGTTACACACACTATGTGACGAACTTTGCATGCGAAACCTTACAAACATGTACTGACTGTGAATACATGCATACTCTAGGCTTTGATTGATTCCTTGTGAGCACTTAACTTAGCATACCGAGCAAACCAAGGTGAGTTCACACAGCCAAGGCATGGGGTTCCCAGGGTGGGAATGGGATTGATTTATTTATTTGTACTTCTTTAGATAATGGAGCGTAGTGATATGATCCTCGGGTGAGGAAGGTGATTGGTTAAGATACTGCTAGACTAGTGATGCTTATAGAACTGATCTTCGCACACACGCCAGGGTTGGCTGCGATAATATGACTGATCTTCGCACACATGCCAGGGTTGGCTGCGATAATATGACTAATCTTCGCACACATGCCTAGGAAGGCTGCGAACTATACACTAAAACTTCGCACAGGTGCCGGGTGGCCGCGATACGAACATACCTAGTCTAGAATACTTGAGAACTTTCCCTAAACTTCGCATACATGCCTAGAAGGGCTGCGATACGAACTAATACGATACATGACATAACGAACGAACACAAGGCTTACTATACTATTACAATTACTGAACTATAAACTGTGAACTCGCTCAACTAGTTGTTGATCCTCTGTTACATGCCTTGCAGGTCGTTAGATATTTGGAGCTTGCACAGGGAGGAGCAGGTCGTTGTGGAGCATGGATCATGGATGTTTTGTTAAACTTTATAACACCTGAACTTATTACATACTTTGGGTTTTCATGTTATGCTTCCGCTACTTAACTATGTTTGGTTTGAACATCAATTGTATTGAATTGGGTTTTACAAACTACTTTGATTATTATATATACTATGTTCAATATGATTGGTGGCTTGATCCTGGTCAGTCACGCTCCCAAGTGGTGGTATTCCGCAGGTGGATTTTGGGGGTGTGACAGATTGGTATCAGAGCCATTGGTTATAGAGAACTTGGTTTTAATATGGGAAAACGTTTTTATTAAAACCAGACTATAACCAGAACAGTGCTCTCAACGATCCACAACGACGCTTCGCTCCACGTGCAAGACTCAACATCCTAGGTAATAAGGTTTATGTTTATTGCCTACATGCTAGAATTGCATAGAACTTTGCTCGTAGTATGTTTAAATTACATTGCTCACTATTTGTTATTGCTTGTGAACACTCATGTGCTTACACTCTCCTGTCATCGCACTACTCGCGCACCATTCTCACTTACACTACTTTTACTATGAAGATCATGTCTGGACGTGTGAACATGACTCAAGACCAGTTGACGGCACTTATCAATGAACGAGTAGCTGCGGCACTTGCAGCTGCAAACGCATGAGGTATACCCTGCAGTCGTAACTTATTCTAGGATCTTTAGATCCTACGTTCCTAAACAACTCTTATGTTTAACCTCGTTCTGATCTTACACATTAGGTCAACACGCTCATCAGCCCGTTTGTACTTTCAAGAACTTCATGGACTGTCGTCCAGGCACATTCAGTGGCACCGAGGGGGCAGTGGGACTCCTCCATTGGTTTGAGAAGTTAGAGTCGGTATTTGAAATGTGTGAATGCCCTGAGGATCGCAGGGTGAAGTACGCCACTGGCACGTTGGAAGGAATCGCGTTAACTTGGTGGAACGCGCAAGTGCAGATCTTAGATTTGGCAGCTGCTAACGCCACCCCTTGGAATGACTTCAAGGAACTGATTAAACGTGAATACTGCACTCGAGAAGACATCCACAAGCTGGAAGATGAGTTCTATCATTTGAAAATGACTGGGTCAGAGATTGAAGCTTACACTAAACGGTCGAACGAGCTGGCCGTGTTGTGTCCAACTATGGTGGACCCTCCAATCAAGCGCATTGAGTTGTATCTCAAGGGGTTAGCGCCAGAAATCCAGAGCCATGTGACATCGGCTAATCTTGATAATATCCAGGCTATTCAGCGCCTTGCTCATCGTATTACGGATCAGGCAGTGGATCAGAACAAGCTGCCAAAACGCATCAGTGCTACCACTACTGCTACTCCCAGTGACAACAAAAGAAAATGGGATGGGGATTCCAGCAGGGGATCAGTTTCTGTTCAGTCTCAGCAGCGCAAGACAAATGACTACCAGGATCCGGGTCAGCAGTCATCAGGCAATCAGGGGCAGGGTGGATATCGGGGAATTCACCCATTGTGTAATAAGTGCAACAGACACCACAGCGGGCGGTGTCGTAAGGAGCGTTGTCAGAGATGTCTCAAGTTAGGGCATGAAGCTAAAGACTGCAGGAGTTCGCGACCTGCAAATCAGAATCAGCAACACCCACCACCAGCTCCACAGAACCAGAATCAGCAGCAGCAACAGCGGGGCAACAGGGGATGTTTTTAGTGTGGGGCTGAAGGTCATTTCAAGCGTGATTGTCCCCAGTTGCACCAGAACCAGAATCGCAACAATAACAACAATCAGGGAAATGGCAACAACAACAACAATGGTGGGAACAACAATGGCAACGAAGCTAGGGGACGGGTATTTGTGCTGGGGCAGGGAGAAGCGAGAAATGATCCCAACGTAGTCATGGGTAAGTTTCTTCTTGACGACTTTTACGTTACTGTTTTGTTTGATTCGGTTGTGAATTCCAATTATATGTCTTTGAAAGTTAGTCGAATGTTAAAACGTACACCAACTCCCTTGAACACCCAACGTGTTGTAGTGTTAGTTAATGGTAAAGGTCTAGAGGCCGTACATAGTTCAGGGTTGTAATCTTACCCTCGCTGGTCAGACGCTTCCTATCGACCTCATTCCTATAGTTCTAGACAGCACCTATAGCTCACGCATCATATCGTTTAGCTTCAACTGAATTGGAAGAACTGTCTAAGCAACTACAAGAGCTCTTGGATAAGGGCTTTATTCGTCCAAGCGCTTCGCCTTGGGGAGCTCCAGAATTATTCGTGAAAAAGAAGGATGGCACTTTCAGAATGTGCATAGACTACCGCGAACTGAACAAGGTCACAGTGAAGAACCGTTATCCTCTTCCTCGTATTGACGACTTATTCGACCAGTTGCAAGGGTCGAGTTACTACTCCAAGATCGATCTAAGGTCCGGTTACCATCAGCTGAGAGTCCGGGATGAGGACGTCTCCAAGACAGCATTCAGAACTCGCTACGGCCATTACGAGTTCCTCGTCATGCCATTTGGGCTTACGAACGCGCCTGCAGTTTTCATGGATCTTATGAACAGGGTGTGCAAACCCTACCTAGACAAGTTCGTCATTGTTTTCATCGACGACATTCTGATCTACTCCAAGAGTCAGGAGGAACACGAGCAGCACTTACGTCTTATCTTGGAACTTCTTCGAAAGGAACAACTGTACGCCAAGTTTTCAAAATGCGACTTCTGGCTTCGTGAAGTCCACTTTCTAGGCCATGTGGTGAACAGGGATGGGATTCATGTCTTCGATTAGAAACTGGCCTGCACCGCGTACACCAACGGGAATACGCCAATTCTTGGGTTTGGTGGGGTATTACTGACGATTCATCAAAGACTTCTCCAAGATCGCACAGCCGCTTACTATGCTGCCACAGAAAGGTGTCACCTACCGCTGGGGAGACTCCCAGGAAACCGCTTTTCAGTACCTGAAGGATAGACTATGCAGCGCACCTATTCTCTCATTGCCAGAAGGCACGGATGATTTTGTGGTTTATTGTGACGCATCGATACAGGGGCTTGGTTGTGTATTGATGCAACGGGATAAAGTTATTGCGTACGCTTCACGTCAACTCAAGGTTCACGAACGGAATTATACGACGCACGATTTAGAGCTGGGAGCTGTTGTTTTCGCGCTCAAGATATGGCGACACTACCTGTACGGTACCGAGTGCACTATTTACACCGATCACAGGAGTCTCGAGCATATCTTCAAGCAGAAGGAATTAAACATGCGTCAACGACGATGGGTCGAACTGCTTAATGATTACGAATGCGCCATCAAGTACCATCCAGGCAAGGCCAATGTTGTGGCTGACACTCTCAGTCGAAAAGACACTCTACCTAGACGCGTACGAGCCTTGCAGCTCACCATTCAGTCCAGTCTTACTGCACAAATACGAACTGCTCAGATGGAAGCATTAAAGCCCGAAAACATCAAAGCTGAAGCTTTACGCGGCTCAAGGCAACGAATGGAACAAAAGGAAGACGACGCATACTATGTAACGGGGCGTATTTGGGTCCCACTTTATGGCGGTTTACGAGAGCTTGTAATGGACGAAGCTCACAAGTCTCGCTATTCGGTACATCCAGGGTCGGATAAAATGTACCACGACATCAGAACAACATATTGGTGGCCTAGCATGAAGGCCCACATAGCAACTTACGTCGGCAAATGTTTGACGTGTGCAAAAGTCATAGTGGAGTATTAGAAACCAGCGGGCCTACTTCAGCAGCCCAAGATACCGCAATGGAAATGGGAAGAAATTCCATGGATTTTGTTACAGGCCTACCCAGATCCCAGCGTGGGAATGATACTATATGGGTGATCGTGGATCGACTCACCAAGTCTGCACACTTCCTGGCTATTAAGGAAACGGATAAGTTCTCCACTCTTGCAGACGTTTATCTTAAAGAAGTTGTTTCGAGGCACGGGGTGCCCACCTCCATCATTTCGGATCGGGATGCACGATTCACGTCAGAGCTATGGCAAGCGATGCATAAATCTTTTGGCTCACGATTAGACATGAGCACAGCATATCATCCTCAGACGGATGGGCAGTCTGAGCGAACGATCCAAACTCTTGAAGACATGCTTCGGGCATGTGTTATTGATTTCGGCAACGGCTGGGAAAAGCATCTCCCTTTGGTGGAGTTTTCGTATAATAACAGTTATCACACCAGCATACAAGCCGCTCCATTCGAGGCATTGTACGGGTGTAAATGCCGGTCACCTCTCTGTTGGGCAGAGGTGGGGGATAGTCAGATCACGGGTCCAGAGATTGTAGTGGATGCCACGGCAAAAAATTGCACAGATACGACAACGCATGGCGGCAGCACGCGACCGTTAGAAAGCCTACACG
Source organism: Helianthus annuus (assembly GCF_002127325.2). Lineage (NCBI taxonomy): Eukaryota > Viridiplantae > Streptophyta > Magnoliopsida > Asterales > Asteraceae > Helianthus > Helianthus annuus. Next base: position 47,816,718 of record NC_035446.2, on the reverse strand, counting down.
GATAAGCGTAGGAAGCCATTGGAATTTCAGGTCGGGGACCGGGTTTTACTTAAAGTCTCACCCTGGAAGGGTGTGGTTAGATTTGGTAAACGAGGCAAGCTCAATCCACGGTATGTTGGACCGTTCGAGATCATTGAGAAAATAGGCAAAGTGGCCTACAAGCTAAACCTACCAGCTGAACTCGGTGCAGTTCACAATGTATTTCACGTGTCGAATCTGAAGAAGTGCCTGTCAGATGAGACCCTCATAGTTCCTTTTAAGGAACTCAATATCGACGAGCGGTTGCAGTTCGTCGAGGAGCCAGTTGAAATCACGGACCGGGATGTTAAGGTCCTCAAACACAAGAGAATATCTCTCTTGTCCGAGTTCGTTGGAACTCCAAACGTGGCCCAGAGTTCACCTGGGAACGCGAAGACCAGATGACAGAAAAGTACCCCCAGTTATTCGGAACCAATGCAACCACTACTGAGACTGAAGCTACTACTGCGGAATTTCGGGACGAAATTCCAAATCAACGGGGGGATGATGTGACACCCCAGGAAAACCAGTAAACGATACAACTTACCTAGCTTCCTCAGTAACCGCATGCTAAATTTCGGGACGAAATTTCTTTTAAGTTGGGGATAATGTGACAACTCGAATTTCCAAGATTCCTATTTTGCATTTATTGCACGATCATGTATTGTTTAATTGTTTATTTGCACAAATAATTGACTATGGAATTGTATACGTTTTGATACAATGTAGTGTATTATGTGATTGTGCATCGTTATGTGTTAATTGTGATAAATTTGTTAAATGCGTTAACTTGGTGGTGAAAATGTGAAATTGTTGTGAGATGGTGTACTTGTGTAAAGATTAATACTTGAGGATGTAGAGAATAATTAGTGAAATCCTAGAGATACTTAACCCTAATCCCTTTTTCACTAATCATTTTCACAAAAACCAAAGCACGTACTGTGTTCTCTAATTCCCTAGCAATCATCATCACCATCATCATTTGCACAAGATTCATCTCTCTTGATTCCTCTCTTTCTCTAGAATCATTCAAGGTAAATGGTTATTGATTGTTTGATTGTCCTTAATTCATGAAGTTTGTAATTCTTGAAAACCCTAGTTCATCATATGATAGTTCTGTGTTTTCAATTGATGTTGATTATTGTGATATAATGATGATTAGTTGTGTAATTGTTTGCTTGTTATCAAGATATGCCTGCTATGATGAAAATGTTAATCGTTGATTTGATCCTACTACGCACAGCATGAGTTAGGGTTTCTTGATTGTGTGAAAACCAAAAACGTAACTGCTACAATCGTTACATTGGAGTCGAATAGCTAATGAGTTATGTTAGTTAGAGTTTTGGAATAACATGTTTTGTCTGAGTTTTGTTATTGTTGTTGTCTGAATTTTAAAATCAAAGGACATTTTTTATAACAATATGAATGGTCCGAATTATATATATAAAATGGAGTCCAACTTCTAAAGCCACAAGAGGAGTCCGACATTTGATATAACAAAAGGGAGGGGGTCCGAGTTTTAAAAGCCTTACCCTTGTCCGATCTTTAACCCTAGAAAAGGGTCCGAACTTCTTAATGGGTTGAGTGTGGTCCGAGTTTTATATGAGTACTCAAGGGTCCGAGTTTCTTATGTGTGGCGTGTCCGAGCTTTAGGCTTTATAAAGCCTTGTCCGAATTTCAAAGGGGCATGGCCCTTGTCCGAATTTTGTAAGGGAGAAGTCCCCTTGGTCCGAGTTTCAGGTTTCATATGTCCGACTTTTAAAGCTTGGCAAGGGTCCGACTTTTGTAGTCCATATAGGTCCGACTTTTAACTCATGGATGAAGTGTGAGTTTCATGTTATGTGGTTTGGTCTAAGTTTTATATTACATGTGATCAGAAGTTATAAGTGTTGTTATATATATAGCCTGATTTTATAAAGATAATATTCATTGTCCGACTTTTTAAGGTTGATATGCTTAGAGCCGCGTAACTTTGGTAGCTTATAACTCTGTTAATTGATAAACTATGTTGGATAGTAAATCCAGTTAAACATGTTAACTCCGTTATGACCGTAAAGATGTTAACTCAGTAGACGTGTAACATTGCTGGTGTGTGAATCCTGTTAAGTATGTTAATTTGGTGAAGTATGTTAATTGCATGTTCTTCCTATCAAACATGAATTGTATGAAGATGATTAACTGGTTGTAATGCCTGATGTTAACTGTTACACACACTATGTGACGAACTTTGCATGCGAAACCTTACAAACATGTACTGACTGTGAATACATGCATACTCTAGGCTTTGATTGATTCCTTGTGAGCACTTAACTTAGCATACCGAGCAAACCAAGGTGAGTTCACACAGCCAAGGCATGGGGTTCCCAGGGTGGGAATGGGATTGATTTATTTATTTGTACTTCTTTAGATAATGGAGCGTAGTGATATGATCCTCGGGTGAGGAAGGTGATTGGTTAAGATACTGCTAGACTAGTGATGCTTATAGAACTGATCTTCGCACACACGCCAGGGTTGGCTGCGATAATATGACTGATCTTCGCACACATGCCAGGGTTGGCTGCGATAATATGACTAATCTTCGCACACATGCCTAGGAAGGCTGCAAACTATACACTAAAACTTCGCACAGGTGCTGGGTGGTCGCGATACGAACATACCTAGTCTAGAATACTTGAGAACTTTCCCTAAACTTCGCATACATGCCTAGAAGGGTTGCGATACGAACTAATACGATACATGACATAACGAACGAACACAAGGCTTACTATACTATTACAATTACTGAACTATAAACTGTGAACTCGCTCAACTAGTTGTTGATCCTCTGTTACATGCCTTGCAGGTCGTTAGATATTTGGAGCTTGCATAGGGAGGAGCAGGTCGTTGTGGAGCATGGCTCATGGATGTTTTGTTAAACTTTATAACACCTGAACTTATTACATACTTTGGGTTTTCATGTTATGCTTCCGCTACTTAACTATGTTTGCTTTGAACAACAATTGTATTGAATTGGGTTTTACAAACTACTTTGATTATTATATATACTATGTTCAATATGATTGGTGGCTTGATCCTGGTCAGTCACGCTCCCAAGTGGTGGTATTCCGCAGGTGGATTTTGGGGGTGTGACAAGCAGACTGGTGAACGACATTTTCGACCATAGAGAGCCTCGAAAGGAGCCATGTTGATGCTGGAGTGATAACTGTTGTTGTAGGAGAATTCAATCAACGGAAGATGTGAATCCCAACTACCACCAAAATCGATCACACAAGCTCTAATCATATCCTCCAGTGTCTGGATTGTTCTTTCAGATTAACCATCCGTTTGCGGATGATAAGCTGTGCTCAGATTAAGTTGGGACCCCATAGCAGATTGCATGGTTCTCCAAAAATGAGAAGTGAAACGAGCATCTCTGTCAGAAATGATGTTCAAAGGAACACCATGTCGAGCTACAATTTCATCTACATATAATTGAGCAAGTTTGTCAGCCGAAAAATCCTCACGGATTGGCAAGAAATGCGCTGATTTAGTAAGACGATCAACAACTACCCAGATGGCATCGTGACCTTTCTTTGTGCGCGGGAGTTTAGTAATGAGATCCATAGTAATGTTTTCCCATTTCCAAACTGGGATCTTTGGTTGCTCCAATAATCCGGAAGGACGCTGATGTTCAGCCTTAACCTTAAGACAAGTAAGGCATTTGGATACGTATAAGGCAATGTCTTTCTTCATACCAGGCCACCAATACTGAATACGAAGATCCTTATACATCTTATCTGAGCCAGGATGAATAGAATAACGAGACTTATGGGCTTCATCCATAAGCAGGGTACAAAGATTATCTTGGCTTGGGACCCACAAATGGTCCATGAAGTAATACGATCCATTGTCCTTCAATTCTAGAGCAGGTGTTATGTGATAAGGAAATTCCTTATCCATCAAACCTTGTGAAACACAAGCTTGTTGAGCCTGAGAAATACGGGCTTGGATATCGGTTTGAGCTTGGATAACAGATTGGACACGAACACAATGAAGCTTAGTACGTTCCTTGCGACTCAAAGCATCGGCTACGACATTCGCCTTACCAGGATGGTAGCGAATTTCGCAGTCATAGTCGTTTAGAAGTTCAACCCAACGTCGCTGCCTCATGTTGAGTTCTTTTTGATTGAAGATATGCTGAAGACTTTTGTGGTCCGTGAAAACCACACATTTTGTACCGTACAAATAGTGTCTCCAAATCTTAAGAGCGAAGACAACTGCACCCAACTCAAGATCATGAGTGGTGTAGTTCTTCTCATGTATCTTCAACTGCCTTGATGCATATGCTATGATTTTGTTTCTTTGCATCAGGACGCAGCCAAGACCTAATTTAGACGCATCGCAATAAACGATGAAATCATCATTGCCCTCGGGCAAAGTTAGGATAGGCGCGTCACAAAGTTTCTGCTTCAAGTGTTGAAAAGCTTCCTCTTGCTTGAATCCCCAATCAAAGGGTTTGTTCTTCTGAGTTAGAGCAGTTAGCGGAACTGCAATCTTTGAGAAGTTCTCAATGAAGCGGCGGTAATAACCCGCTAGACCAAGAAAAGAACGAACTTCAGTAGGGGTAGTAGGTGTATCCCAATCCTTAATCGCACTGATCTTGGAGGGATCTACATGAATACCTTGTGCGTTGACAATTTGTCCTAAGAATTGAACCTCTTTAAGCCAGAATTCACCCTTGGAGAATTTGGCGAAAAGCTGCTCTTTCTTTAGGAGTTCCAACGTAAGACGAAGGTGTTGCTCATGATCAGCTCGCGTCTTAGAATATATCAAAATGTCATCGATGAAAACGATGATGAACTTATCCAAATAAGGTTTGCAGACCCTATTCATCAAGTCCATGAAAACAGCAGGAGCATTAGTCAAACCGAATGGCATGACTGTGAACTCATAATGTCCATAACGAGTACGGAACGCTGTCTTAGGAATGTCTTCTTCATGCACACGGAGTTGATGATATCCAGATCGCAGATCAATCTTTGAAAAATAAGAAGCGCCTTGCAATTGATCAAAGAGATCATCAATGCGAGGTATGGGGGATTCTTGATGGTGAGCTTGTTAAGCTCACGATAATCGATACACATCCTGAAAGATCCATCCTTCTTCTTGACAAAGAAAACGGGAGCACCCCAAGGTGAAAAGCTAGGACGGATAAAACCTTTGTCAGAGAGCTCCTGAAGCTGCTTAGATAACTCTTGCATCTTAGACGGTGCAAGACGGTATGGAGCTCTGGCAATGGGATTTGCACCAGGTACGAGATCAATACGGAACTCGACTTGGCGTGCTGGAGGTAGACCAGGTAACTCTTCAGGAAAAACTTCAGAATAATCCCGAACGACAGGAATATCTGAAATAGACTTACCCTTGCCTTTATCTGCTGTAACATGTGCTAAGAAAGCCACATAGTTCTTCCGTAGATACTTCCGTGCTTTAAAACAAGACATGAGTTTGAGACCACCGGCAGGCTTCTCACCATGAACCTGTAGGATCTCGCCCGTCGACAGCGGCACACGAACAATCTTCTCAGAACAAACTATCTCTGCGCAATGCTTAGATAACCAATCCATACCCACTATAACATCGAAGCTTCCAAGTTGCATTGGCGTGAGGTCAATAGGAAAAATATGGTCGTTAAGGTTCAACTGGCAGTTGCGTAGAACAGAATTAAGAACAATGGGTTCACCACTGGCAACCTCTACTGTCAAAGGTTTACCTAGTTTCGTTCTAGACACGCGAAGCATTGTCTCAAAAGACAATGACACAAAACTCTTGTCGGCACCCGAATCAAAAAGAACAGATGCAGGCTGATTATTAATAAAGAACGTACCGTTCACCACTTCATTGTCAGCTTGTGCCTCTTGTGCATTCATGTTGAAGACTCGCCCTCAAGCCTGAGCCTGATTCTGGTTTGCATTCTGGTTCTGGTTGGCTAGCCTTGGGCACTGATTTCTGTAGTGGGTCAGATCCCCACAGTTATAACAAGCACCAGGTAGGTAGTTTGGTCGTGCAGCCTGACCCTGTTGCTGAGTAGGAGGCTGAGCAACTTGTTGAGCAGGGTTCTGAACTGCGCGATTTTGAGCAAACCGACAACCATTGGCAAGATGACCTGACTTCCCACAGTTAGTACAGAAACGACACTGATGTCGCGGCTGATGGTGACTGTTGCATCGATTGCACAAAGGTGCACTTCCTGAATAGGGCTTCTTTGCTGGAGGCTGTGCGGCTTGGTTGGGAGCTGCCTGGTTAGCTTGGGCAGTGACAGCATAGTTTTGGGAAGCCTTACGCTTCTTTGACCCCCTTTAGGAACCAGAATCCTTTCCCTTCTTGTTTTGACCTTTCTTGCTATCTTCCTTGTCAGCCGACTGTTTCTTGCCCTTGTCACTCTTCCTGTGTAGTTTATTCTCTCGAATCTGCGACTCAGTCAAAGTCGCTGATAACTCGATTGCCTGACGGAGTGTGGTAGGGTTGCTACCAGTGATAATGTCTTGTACTGAGTTAGGCAGGCCATCGATGTACCTTTCGATAGCCTTGTCGAGTGGGGCGACCATAGTCGGGCAAAGCAGACTCAACTCCTCAAACCTATCAGTATATGCCCTGTGTTCGCCACTATCTTGCTTCAAATCATCAAACTCTTTCTCCAACGCTCGTTGCTCATGACGAGGACAAAACTCCCTCATCATAAGAGCTCTCAGTTCAGCCCATGTCTGAGCTAGAGCAACATCTGCACCACGGTCTCTCATTACCCCATTCCACCATGTATGAGCCCTCTTCTGAGACACACTCGAAGAAAACTCGACCTTACGATTATCCGGACACTGCACGTGGTGAAAAGTATTCTCGATGCTCTCGAACCATTGAAGAAGCCCAGTTGCTCCCTCAGAACCACTAAACTTGAGTGGTTTAGCCGAGTTAAAGTTCTTGAAATTGCATGTACCATCGTTGTTGTTGTTGGCTTGGTTCCATTGAGCGAAGAGATTTGGGAATTGAGCAGCCATCTGCTGCGCAATAATTTCTGCCAGCTCGGCAGTTGCTATCTGGTGTTCGCGTCGAGGAGGCATTCTAAAAGAGGAAAAACATGAAAGGAAATGAGTGAGATGATTGGATGAAGAGAAGGAGATGAAACAGAATCAACAAAAGAAAAGATGGTGGTTACGCATCACAAAGCAAACAAGTGACACGAAATGTCTAGTCAAAGTAAATGGGTCAAAAATAATGTATCGTGAAGACATGTTCACCTATAAGTGAACACTCACCCCAAGAGTTCCCAGGTAAGAGTGACTGGTCCGATTATGTGGATTTGTACGAACACTCTAGCCTTAGACAGAAAACTCAGGGTACAGGCATTCACTCTTCCAGTTCGCACGTGTTCACACTATTAAAACCCGAAAACCTTGACGAGATTTTGAAAATTCAAGGGGGTTGAAAACCATATAACAGAGGGTTCAAAACCTAGTAATCAATCATCCTAGTACAGATGATTAATTTTCAAAGCGGATTCGGAATCGAAATTCTCGTTGTGGTTATCACCTAAGGATAGGTGATGTGCATGTTTTAAAATCTAAACACAAGATAACTTGTGTTAGGGTCCTAGAAAGTTATAGTCTAGGTCAAAGCATTACTAATAACCTAATTCCCTATAACCATTGGCTCTGATACCAACTCTTCTGTCACGCCCCGGCCGCGTGTAACGTGCAACCGCGACGGAAACACCGGGGAGTGTTGTGGACAGAATTAATTGTTTCATAACCATGGAAATTAAAGTTACATTTTATTTATCAACAAACGTGTTACATTGTCTTCAAACAGGAAATAAAGAGTTTATAACATAATTAACTAAGTCTATCTTCATTTTTAGTCTCTAAGGCACAGGTCCGCCCTAGTGTCATGATCATCATCCTATGGAACAGCTCCTGAAAACACACGTGAAAGTAGGTACGTCAGCATAAAAATGCCTGTGAGATACATAGGTTTTGTGAAAATGGGATTCATGACTTATGTTTTAAGAAAACGTTTAATAACAGTCAGTCATGAACTTTGTAAATTGTTTTGCCTTGTAAATCCTTTGGAAAACGATAAAATCAGATGATATATATAGATAAATGTAAGGTTAAACGAATAACCAAGTAAACTGAGTTGAATATGATAAGTTGTTTGTAAAGCAATGCCTTGTAAAAAGTATGTTATTTGTATAAAACATAATATGTCTAAACTGAAATGATTTAGATAACGCTACGATATGTAATATTATACAAACATTTATATATAGGAAGTACCAGCGGCGTATCCACCATGATTGTATCATATTACATACGCCACGTTACCCAAACCATTTACCCAAAACCGACCACCATGTAAATTGTTCATGTATAAATCAATTGTCAAGTGTTATTGTGTAAACCATGTCGAAATGTCTATGTTCAATGTAAATCACCAAGTATGTATATCAATGTCAAAATGTTTATGTTCAATGTAGATAATGTAATGTGTACCCAAAATATATCTTGTATGGTAAGCGAGATGTATCAACTCAACCATATGTAAAATGCACAAAACAAGGTGTTGAAGTAAAACATGGTTTAAATCAACATTATGTTTCGTGGAACAATGCATGCTCTACTGATATGAACATTTATGCGGTATTGTGAAATATGCATACATCCAAGCCTTGAGACTGTGGCGATAAACCCTTAAACAAATTAAAGGTTATCTAAGTTATGTATATCGAATTCGGTCATTTCTTCCAATCCAAACAAACCCAGGATTTCAGGAACGGGAGTTGTCAATTCCTATGGTACCACTACCTACTAACGAATGGCGTGATCAATGTTAATGAATGTATTGTTCCATGTTAAACAAACCAAATGTTATACCAAAATGAAGGCATGTGATGTAAACAATTGTACTAGGTATGCACACAATGGGCATAAATAGCATGAAATGCAATGTGAAACAATGTGAAACAATGTACTAAGTACGCACACAATGGGCATACATAGCATGAAATGTAATGTAAAGCAATGTACTAAGTACGTACACAATGGGCATACATAGCATGAAATGTAATGCAAAGCAATGTACTAAGTACGCACACAATGGGCATACATAGCATGAAATGTAATGTAAAACAATGTACTAAGTACGCACACAATGGGCATACATAGCATGAAATGTAATGAAAACATGTACTATAATGTACTAACGAACATAGCCGGTATATGATGTGAAAGCATGGAAAGCATGAAAGTAACAAGTAGGCACATGTGTTTCACCCCGAAACAGTTTGGAAAACAGTAAAAGAGGGGTCTATGTACACACCTGAGATTGCTTTGAATTCCTTGTATAATAACCAGATAATGCTAGAGATCTCGGAATATCAAACGGCACCTAATAGGTAGCTATGTTAATATACCGGACCTAAATCGGAAGGATCAGATAGTATGCGGGTTTGTAAACCAAACGAGTATGGAGACTCGTGTAATATGGTTTAACAAAGCCTACATACTAAAATGAAACCTAACCTAAGTGCTTGCGACCCATTACGACCCGTTTAGGTAGCTTATGCTACCTTAACGCGTCGTTCGCGTATAACGCGTTTGGAACGCCTAACATCGTGACCACAAGGTATAACCTCGGAAGGTTATAGCTATGGTCACCTAATGTGTTTGGTCGGATCCTAATGATCGACCAAATGGATCGGGTTCGAAAGTATAAGCGATGGTTTAGATCGCTTACCTTACGACCCTATATATGCACTATACTAAAAGTGACGAGCTAACCATGTTAGAACATGCTTAATTACGTTTAGAAAACAGGTTTGGCATCAAAACAAACGGCCTTGATGCTCACGAGTAGTTTGGTTACAAAATATGCAAGAATGCGCATTTTGGCCAAAACTACGACTCCTCACTGAGCCTAGATAACGTGGTAATCAGTAGGTATAGTCACTACGGACTATAACCATCGTGATCACGCTCACGTTATGAAGTTCTAATGAACTCCGGGTTGACATTAGGCTGGTCAATGCAGAAAGTCAACAAAACATTGACTTTCGGACTCGAAAAGCGAATAAAAGAACGAAAGAATACTTACGGAGGGTCCCCGAATACTAATCTAGATCATAATAGCTCAGGTATGAAACAAAGGTTCCAACTTAGAGCTTAGATCAGATTTTTGTGGGTTTTAACAAGAATGGGGGTGGGGTATTTATAGTATTTCCCGAACCTTTAGGATCGTTTCTTGAAAAACGTGATCGAATCTCGTGCGTACACTTGTCGAAAAGTTGTGGTTACTGAAAATGACCCTTAATGAGCTGAAAGGGCAAGTGAAAACATGTGGTTGTGGTTTAATCAGCTGAGATTTGTTGACTAATTGATCTTATCTGATCTGCATGTCCCACGCGGCCCGCGTCAGGATTCACACAAGGCTCAGGCGGGCCGCCTGGCCCTGTCTGATCTGCACAAACTTTCAGAAATTACAGTTTTAGTCCCTGTTATGTATTTAAGCCATTTCCGACACTTCTAAGGCCCGTAAAGCCAACCTTAGGGCCCTAAAATGATGCCTAAACATTGTGGATATGAAACATGCTCAAAAATGTGTCGGATGTTGGTTCGTTTGGCTGTACGAACGCGATGTTCGCTTAATTACGACGGAATGCGCATAAGCGCGAAAAACGATCCAAATGACGCGACGAATGGATTTTTCTCATGCCATACACTAAGGCATAATATAAGGATGCTTACATAAATTTTTGGATGTCCGGATGTATTCAGAATGTAAGTTATGCGTAAAAGTGCAAACTTGTGCACTTTTTGACACTTTTAGTCCCTGAATGATCCAAAAGTTTATTTTAGCATACCAAACCCCTCAAAGCCTATTTCTAAGCTATGTAAAGGATTTTTATGGTATGTTTAACTTATGGACATGTTCCGGAATGTTCGTTACAGTTCAAATTGGCATACTTTCGCAGTTTGTCAAGTTTAGTCCCTGTAAGCGAATTAACTTGTTTTTTGCCATACTGAAGCCTTCAAAACTTATTTCTAAGTTATGTAAAGGTTATTTAAGGTATGTTAGGTATATGTTGATGTTCTGGAGTATTTGTCGCATTAAACTGAGTACGTTTACCCACTAGTTTGCGTATGATTCTCCAGAAAGCGATGTAGAGTTTGAAATTGAACAAAAGTCAAAACATGAAAAATGTAAAATACAACCAAACAAACATTGGGATCAAATATCATTGTTTTATTGATAATAGAACTGTTCATAATGATTACAAGCACAAATGTTACATATATGGCTTACACCAGGCCCCGAGAGCCTGGTATGAGACGTTATCTCAGCATTTGCTAGCCAATCACTTCATCCGGGGAACAATAGACGCCACCCTCTTCGCAAAGATAGTCGACGGTCACCTGCTGATAGTACAAATTTATGTGGATGACATAATTTTTGGGTCAACAAACGAGGACTTGTTCAAAGAACAAGTGATGAAGCAAAAGTTCGAAATGTCATCAATGGGGGAAATGAAATTCTTTTTGGGACTCCAAGTTGATCAACTTCCTGAAGGAATTTTCATACACCAGACAAAGTACGTTCATGATATTCTAGAGAAATTTGGAATGTCAGGTTCTACTCCTGCGGCAACTCCATTAGCAACAAATCATGGAATTCACCCAGATCTCACCGGAGATAAGGGAGATGAAACACTTTATCGTTCCATGATTGGTTCTTTGATGTATCTTACTGCTTCAAGACCCGACATTATGTATCTGACGTGCCTCGCAACAAGATTTCAATCTAACCCAAGAGCTTCGCACTTGATCATTGTGAAAAGGATATTACGCTACCTGAAGGGAACTCCATCGTTGGGGTTGGGGTATCCTAGAAGAGGTGACTTTACGCTCGAAGGGTATTCCGACTCAGATTTCGGATGATGCAAAGTCAATGCAAAATCAACAACTGCAAGATGCCAGTTCTTTGGACCTCGCTTGGTCACCTGGCAGTGTAAGAAACAAACGTCTGTGGCGCTATCCACATGTGAAGCAGAGTACATTTCTGCCAGCAGTTGCTGTTCTCAGATCCTGTGGATACAGCAACAGATGCGCGATTATGGTTTGCAGTTTCTTAACACTCCTCTTTTTGTTGATAATGAGGCTGCAATAAATATAACAAAAAATCCGGTACATCACGCTAAAACCAAACATATAGAAATTCGTCATCACTTTATTCGCGATTGTTTCGAGAAAAAGTTGATACGAATTGAGAAAATCCACACTGACGAGCAAAAAGCTGATTTACATACCAAAGCATTTGATAGATCACGTTTTAAATATCTTTTAAAACTAAATGGTATGATGCTTTTGTCGGTGAAGGATGGAATTGTTGGCGTTGATGAGGATACCACTGTAGATGATGTTGATAATCTATCTGCAATGGTTTGTCGATTTTTTACCTGTTTTGGTCTTTAGAGGGAGATAGGTATATTTGTATATACTTTTTAGAAAATCCAAAACATTAAAAAATCAAAAAGCCAAAAACATGATAAAATTTCAAAATCCAAAAACAATAAAAAATGAAAAAGAGCTTGTGTAAAAAGGGAAAATGATAGTACATCAGCTAGACTGTTACGGTATGCTAAAGATTTGCAAAGTTTTAAAAGGTTTAAACAGTCTCACTAATGATGTGTCGATAGTTTTTTTTCACAGTCAATAGATTTGTTCGGGATATAAACTTAAAAATTCATAACGAGACTTACTTTGTGGGGAACACTATTTGGATATATAGGTAACCCCTGAAATCTCATTTGATAGGTCCCTTATTCTGAGATACTAGGTCTTTATACTCAGTGATATCGGGGGTATTATTCCGGGACTTCTGCTGAATGGAAGTTCTGACCTAGTCCCCGAATAATACTTTACGCAAAATGCTTGAAACATAGCATCACCCTCAGCAAGCTGATGAAACAATAAAATTGATAGTCGCTGCTGTTGAAATTAAAAGATCCTCTAAAGGGGACACACCGAAAAGTCGAAGTCGTCATCTCTCTGCGTATATGGAAGTATCGACCTGAGCTCTCACGGCCCTCGCATTTAACCCCTTACAGATATCATCTGTGGCATACTCACCTGTAAGACTGAATATTGGGAACTTGATACGGGAGTATATTCAAAAGGTGGGACACATAAATGAGTCAAGTTAATAAGACATCTAAATCGTATCCTGAATAAATTGAAATCTGTGAGAAAACTTAAAATAGATCAGTATATCGACAATCGAGGTGAATTATTTAATCCTGAATATGAAATGAAGCTTAACGGTACTTGTAATTTGTCTAAAAAGCTGATATGATTCCCTGACACGCTCATCCAAAAATTTGTTTGTAAATAGATTTCTTTACATTCTGTCTTTCAGTTTCAGTTTATACTTTTATAGTTTAAAGTCTGCTTATAAAACTCCAAAAGATTTTACACTTCTGCTTTATTTTTGACAAACCAAAGCGGAAGGTTGATCTTCAGATTCACACTCTGATGCAAGTTGCAGGATGTTGTTCTGAGCTGAAAAAACAAGTTGGGAGCTAATCTTGATACAAACAAAGAAAATAAAAAGTCAAAATGCAAGTTCATTAAGTTGAAACTTGTAAAATTTTCAGAAAAATGTTTAAAATATCAGTTTGTTTTTGCTTCGGGTCAACCAAGGTCATTAAGTTGAACTTGGTCGACAAATTAAGTACCTAGGGTCATTAACTTGGACCTAGATACTTAAGTGGATTTCTCGAACACTGATAATGTGAAAAAGATCAAAAAGTCAAATCGGTTTGAAAGTCAAAGTTCCTTGGATCGAACAGGCCAGTCGATTGGCTGGACCAGCCGATCGAACTGCCTAGCCGGTTCATTGACACACTATAAATAGGAGTTCATGCTTCATTTGTTCTTTTTCGCACTTCGATCGAACCAAAAACACTCTCAGCCGATTCACTGATTACACTGTTTTTATTTGATCTTCATCTCTCTTTGCTTCAATAGATTTGATTTGTTGGCTTACTCATCATCTCAAATGGCAAAGGTATGTTTTCTAACATCAAAATCTTTAAAATCCTTAGTGTTCTTCATGTTCTTATCTGTCGGTTCCTTTAAACTCAGATTTAGGAAGATTTAAGATGTTTTGATGAAATCTAGGTATAGGGTTTTGTTCGCAATGCAAAGATCTTTAAGTTTACCGGTTCAATTTCAGAAAAATCATGCTAAAATTTGATAGATCTAAGATTAAATCATTACGGCAGTCGGCATGTTCCTTGTTAAATTAAACTCTGTTTAGGACGATTTAGACAAGAATGAACATAGCGTTTTGATCGCGACAACATTAGGAACATGGATCTGTGCTCAATTTGTGATAACTAGCATAAATTTTTGAATCATTAGTTCATGTTCTTCAAACTGTTCCTCATCGAAGTTGCCAGTCGATCGGCTAGCCCAGCCGATCGGACATCAATCATAATGTGCCTTAGTTGTTGTTGAATAAGGTAGTTCATATCATGAAAAATGTGCTTTGTTTGTGCTAAGTGCTTGGGATGTGGTTTTGCTTTGTGCAAGCCGACCGGCTAGACCAGCCGATCGAATAGCAATGTGCTAGCCGATCGGCTAGACAAGCCGATCGAGTAGCAATAAAGATCATGTGTTTGAAATGTGTGCTGAATGTTTGCTATGAAATCTATGTGTTTGAATCTTTTGAAGAATATTTTTTGATCATAACATTGCCAGCCGATCGGCTAGACCAGCCGATCGAACAGCAACGACAACATTGTCAGCCGATCGGCTAGACCAGCCGATTGAACAGCAATGTGCCAGCCGATTGGCTGAACCAGCCGATCGAATAGGAAGTGTTAACCTATTGAAAAGCATATGTTAGTCAATAGGGCAGCATTACTTGTTGAAAGGATAGTATTCTTCACATACTTAGATTTTTGTGCATAAGTTTGCCAGCCGATCGAAGAGATTTTGCTAGCCGATCGGACACCATATGAACTTCTTTGTCACATTTTGTCAGCCGATCGACCAGACACTTCCACTATATGCATTCTTAGCCGATCGAACAGTAATGCTCTTCGATCGACCAGACCAGTCGATTCTGTAGTGTTGTCACATAGAAATGTCAAAGTGTTAGAAAAATTTTCAGAATTTTTGATGCGTGTGTAGTGTAATATATTTTTAATGTATAATTAAGCCCTTTTTTTACACCTTTAGCCAAGTTTTAAATTTATAAAACACGATATTTACTAACACTAAACACACATATGGGCAAGTGCACCCATCGTGGACGTAATATAGTGTTGGTAAGATACCGAGGTCGTCCAAGGACACAAGAGCTTTTAATACCGGTTTATCCTCAACGTCTAATCAAATCAAAAAGTTAGAAAAGATTTTTAAACTAAGAAAATAAAAATTAACTAAATGCTGAAAAATAAAAATAAAATAAAAACAGATAGACAAGATGAATCACTTGGATCCGACTCGTGTATTAGTATAACCTTTGATTATTTTCGCACTTTTGCACTTGTTTAAGAGATTATCTTAGTTATTGTAGTAGGCCCCTCTTTTGAAGGCGACGTTACCCTCAACCCAGTAGTTTGAGTCAGCAAGGATACAATCCTAAAGGGTTGGATTATTGGAATATAATGAATTAAGTTATTAATGCAAATTGTGGTAGGCCCCGCTTTTGGCGGTGACGTTACCCTCGGCTAAGTAGTCTGAGTCAGCAGGGATACAGTCCTAAATAGCCGGGTTATAGTATTAATAGTAGTTAACTTATGAGGGGGTCAAAGAGTTTGGATCCCCGCCATCCAATACCTATGGGCATTGAAGGAGATCCTACTAAATTTGACCCAGGTCCCTTGCAGGACCTCTAAACGCTGAACAAGGGCAAGACCCTTACCAAACCGTTCCCTTAACCCCCGACCAGGTAGCCAACATACCTCCATATAGACCGTGGAGATATGAATGGTGAAAATCTTTTATTTTATATAGACAGTAAAATAATGCCAAGACACCACGGACAAACGATAAGGAAAGATCACCTTCAACATAAGCAACTAGTTATTAAAGTCATTAATACAAAACCAAATAAAAAGTGCAAAAGATTAAAAATAAAAAGTATTATACTAAACACTTGTCTTCACCAAGTGATGTAAGAGACTTAGGCAAAGATGGCCTTGATTGTCAAGAACTCTTACTATCAATCTTGGATCCCGAGACGACTCACACACTCTACGATGGACAATGGATGATGGTGGTGGATGATGGTGTTATGGTGGTGGTGGGTGGTGGATGAAGTGTGAGAGAGGTGGTGTGCCAAGGGATGAGTTGGAATGAAACCAAGCACTCCTATTTATAGGCTGAACAGAAGGCTGGGCACGGCCCCGTGTCCGCTGGACACGCCCCCGTGCCCGTCTGACATTCTCTCTCTTCATTAATTGTAATTCGCAATTACAATTAATGTGCCTGCTGTACTTTCGCCACGCCCCCATGCTCACTGGACACGGCCCCGTGGTGGGCAATAGAAGCTTCTACAGGTTTGTCTTTTCTGCTGCTTCTTGGGCACGGCCCCGTGCTGGCTGAGCACAGGGCGTGTTCAGGCTTCTGTTTTCTTTTCTTTGCTTGGGAGGATGCCGTTGAGGGTTCGGGCAATCTACTTTTGTTCCTTTTCTTGTATTTATGTTAGAATTAGCTGTCTTTTTGCTTCTTTTGTGAATTTGAGCTCATTTCATCCTGAAAATACAAAAGGAAGACAAAAACACTCTTTTTCCAACATTAGTACTTAAAAAGGGTTAGTTTTATGCCTTATTTGATGTAATTTATATGTTGCATTTTACACACATCAAATACCCCCACACTTGAACTTTTGCTTGTCCTCAAGCAAAACTCTTTAAATGTGGCTTACACTCCCAAATGGAATGGGTAGAAGAGAAGGTTTTGTCATAGAGTGTCGGGAATCCAAGAATTTTTTTGGGTTTTATTTTTATTTATTTACAGTCCTATTCGTTATGATTTATTTAGAACGTTTCATAAGATAAATTACTTATTTGGGCATAACATGCCTTTTTAAAATTTCATTTATATACAAGTTCACATACCTCACGGGAGAAATCACTCAACACTCGGCCGAAGGTGTGTTTTTAGTGAATCACTCGAGAGCGGCATGGAACTTACGCCTACCATAGGCTTGCCAAGCAATCAATCCTCATCCTTTTTAACTTTATACCTTTGTAAATATCAAGAGGACTTTTTCGGGTGAAGGGTTAGGCTTGGGCTAAAGGTGGGTGGTTGGGTTAGTGGTTAGTAAAAGGGCGAAAAGCGTAAAAGCGTCGATTTTTCGTAAAACACTTTGTTTTTACTGACTTTTTATTTTGAAGTATTTCTCCACACAAGCTTTTGTTTGCATAGCTTTGTTTGTTTTTAACTTCATCATTTTTTTTTAGTCTCATAAAAGAACGAGCTTGCGAAAAATCGAGCTTGTTACTAAAATAAAGGGTGAAAAATAAAAAGGGTTTTTGGTGGGTAAAAAAAAGGTTTAGGGTAAAGAAACGAAAGGATTAGGCTCAAAGGGGTTAACTAGGGGGATTTTGGGTAGGTAAGAAAAATTGAAAAATAATGGTGTAGAAAGAAAAATGGTTAGTCCTAATGCCTCCATCATTTACTTACTTGGGTTTAAGTTGGTAAGGACCGGGAATGATTCGTCGTGGCAAGTTCTAGAGTTGTAAGAACCAAGCGGCTATACACACAAGAAACGAAAAATGAGCATTTAGTCTAAGGATGTAAATTTGTATGCTTAATAAAGGCTCAAAACTCACTTTTGTGGGAATGGGTTTTTAATGTGATCAAGTATATATAATCAAATTTTAACTAGATTTGTTATGCCATTTCATAATTTTCTTATGTTGGTTCTTGTTATCACGACGCTCTCGGTTGTAAAATTTATAAAAATATAACCTTATTAATCTTGGGATTCCTAACTTAAACTTTAGACAAGTAAAAAAAAATGAATTTTTTTTTTTTTTTGAAAAAAATTTGGGGTGTTTAGCGGTTCCAATAGAGTTTTGTGTAAGGCTTGTTGTTAGGACTTGCAAAATTTCAAGGTGTTAGCTTCCCCCCCACACTTAAATTACACATTGTCCTCAATGTGTCCCAAAAATAAATTTTTAGGTTGATTAGATGTGTAATGTGGTGTTAAAAAGCAAAGATTTATTGTTACTGGCAGTCTGGACACGGCCCCGTGGGGACCGGACACGGCCCCGTGTTCAGGTGCCAGTAACAGAAATTAAAGAAATGAGACAAAAGCTTGGACACGGGGGCGTGTCTGGTGAACACAACCCGTGTCCAGTTACCTGAACTGGGTGTTTTTTCTGCAGGTGGCTCAACACGGGGCCGTGTTGGTTGAGCACGGCCCGTGTTGAGCTTTCTGTAACGGAGATTTGTGTCGGGTTGCCTCTTTCTTGTGCATGGGGCCATTTTTCTCGTTCCCTTTTTCATCCATTACCACCACGAGTGTGTTTTATTCCTGCAAATTAAAACTAAAAGATTAAACTAAACTAAGGATAGTTCCGCAGAATGCCTCCGTGGCGCGCCACATTTATAAGTGTCCTTGGCTAGACCCAATGCGAGGTTATATATTTTCTGAGTGGGATACTTGGCGTCCCATGTTACACCGTCGGAGAGCAGCATCCAAACTTGAATCAATAACCTTCATGTAGTTGACCGGGTCGTCGTCCTCTATTCTCTTCCCAACTCCGAATTTTACTTCATCATCCCCATACCTCAAAGTGAGTGTTCCGTCATTCATATCTACCACCGCTTGTGCGGTGGCAAGAAATGGTCTCCCTAGTATGAGGGGGACCTTGGTGTCTTCCTCCATATCGAGTATGACAAAGTCGGCTGGGTAGACGAATTTGCTCACCTTTACCAAGACATTTTCAATGACACCTTGCGGGAATTTGACGGATCGATCAGCAAGTTGTATGCTCATTTTTGTAGGACTCGTTGTTCCTAGGCCGAGTCTTTTAAACATTGATAAGGGCATGAGGTTAATGCTAGCCCCAAGGTTGGCTAGTGCATTATGAACGGGGGACTCCCCGATTGAGCAGGGAATCGTGAAGCTTCCGGGATCGATTTTCTTTTGGGGAAGTTTATTGAGTACGAAGGCTGAGCATTCTTCGTCTAAATTGACTAATTGAAAATTTACAATTTTCTTTTTATGAGTGAGGAAGTCCCTCATGAACTTAGAGTATTTGGGCATTTGGGTTAGGACCTCAATAAAAGGAATATTGACATGCAATTGCTTTAATAGTTTTCGAACTTCGCGAATTGCTCATTGGTCTTTTGACGAATTAACCTACCGGGGTACGGAACTCGAGGAGCCTTGGTAGGTTCTGGTGACGGAGGGGAGTTCTTTTCCTGCAGAGGTGTGGGTACCGTTTCTTCTGTCGGCGGCGGCGCTTCTGCAAGCCCTACGGTGCGGTTTCGTAACGTGATGAGATGAACTTGCGCTTTTGGGTTTGTTTCGGTATTGCTAGGTAATGCGCCTTGCGGTCTCTCGGAAAAATTTTGAGCTATTTGATTTAATTGTTTTTCTATGTTTTGAATACTAGCTTGTTGATTTCTAAAATTTGATTCTAATTGTAGAAATCTTTCCGAGTTTTTCTTTTCAGTGTCGGAGATGAGGCGAGATACAGTATCTTCAAGCCTTTCTCGTCCACTTTGTTGTTGAGTGAAATTTTGTGACTCATTTCTTGGTTGTTGAAAGTTTGTTCGTTAGTTTTGTTGGTTACTACTATTGCCGGGTTCTCTCCAACCAAGGTTTGGGTGGTTTCGCCATCCTTGGTTGTAAGTTCCCGTTGGAGGACCCGACGGCCTAGGTCTATTATCAATGTAGCTTACCGATTCTTGTTGATAGTCCGTTTCTTTCATACAACTCCAATTTTCATGTGGCCCACCACACCCTTCACAAGCCATAACCGAGACTGTTTTTGTCATTTCTAATTTTTTTTATTTTTGAAGAAAGGGCCTCGATTTGGGCTTGTAAAGAAGTGCTTTCATTGACCTTATGGGCGCCCGGGGCAATAGATTTATTGCCTCGGGGGGTGTGCCATTGAAAATTGGTTTGAGCAATTTCCTCAATTTGGTTATATATTTCATGCGGGCATCGATTACCTAAAAGTCCCCCGGAGCTAGAATCAAGTGTCTGCCTTGTGTGTGGCAACAGTCCATTATAGACAGTGGATACTTGTTGCCATATCGCAAGGCCATGATGTGGACACTTGCGTAATAACTCCTTGAACCTTTCCCATGTTTCATATAAGGATTCCCCGTCCTCTTGTGAATATGTATTAATTTCAGTCATTAATTTAGCCGTTTTACCGGGAGGGAAATACTTATATAGAAATTTTTGGGCTAGTTCATACCAGGTGTTTACCGATCCAGCTGGGAGGGCGTTGAGCCAAGCTTTCGCTCAGTCTTTTAGTGAGAAAGGAAACATTCGGAGGCGGATGGCGTCATTTGATGCTCCATTGATCCGAAAGGTATCACATATTTCTAAGAAATTAGTAATATGTAGATGGGGATCTTCTTCCGCAAGCCCATGGAAGGTTGCGGAGTTTTGGAGCATTTGTATCAAGTGCGGTCGAAGTTCGAAGTTATTAGCTTCAACATTTGGTGCATTGATAGCAGCGCCTAGGTTACCTACGGTGGGTCGTAGGTAATCCATGAGGGCACGTTGGTCCGCCATTGGAGGTGGATCACCCGAAACTTTCTCTTGGTTTTTAGCTTTTAGTCTGTTTCTGAGAAAGCGTTCGGGTTCTTCTAGAGGTTCTTTTATGTCCTTATTAGAACTGGAGCTCATACACTATGTAAGATTGGCGTCTGGTTCCAAGTCCTGCAATAAAAACAGAAAAGAATGCTGGTCAGAAGGTTCACCACGGCCCCGTGTTCAGCGAACACGGCCCGTGGTCGGAGCTACAGTGATTGTTTTCCAGATCCCAGTTACTGGAAGTTGGACACGACCCCGTGTTGCACCGACACGGCCCCGTGGTTAGCCTTCTGTAACTTGGAAAACTAAAAACTGCCAGTAACGATGCTGGGCACGGCCCGTGTCCGACCAGGCACGGCCCGTGCTGAGCTCTGCAGAAGCTGAAAAACTAAGAAAATCCTAAAAAAAATTAAAAAGAAAAATAAAAATATGATTAGGCCGTTGATTCCTAACTTTCTTAAAATCCTTGTGTCCCCGGCAACGGCGCCAAAAACTTGATGCGTGTGTAGTGTAATATATTTTTAATGTATAATTAAGCCCTTTTTTTACACCTTTAGCCAAGTTTTAAATTTATAAAACACGATATTTACTAACACTAAACACACATATGGGCAAGTGCACCCATCGTGGACGTAGTATAGTGTTGGTAAGATACCGAGGTCGTCCAAGGACACAAGAGCTTTTAATACCGGTTTATCCTCAACGTCTAAACAAATCAAAAAGTTAGAAAAGGTTTTTAAACTAAGAAAATAAAAATTAACTAAATGCTGAAAAATAAAAATAAAATAAAAACAGATAGACAAGATGAATCACTTGGATCCGACTCGTGTATTAGTATAACCTTTGATTATTTTCGCACTTTTGCACTTGTTTAAGAGATTATCTTAGTTATTGTAGTAGGCCCCTCTTTTGAAGGCGACGTTACCCTCAACCCAGTAGTTTGAGTCAGCAAGGATACAATCCTAAAGGGTTGGATTATTGGAAGATAATGAATTAAGTTATTAATGCAAATTGTGGTAGGCCCCACTTTTGGCGGTGACGTTACCCTCGGCTAAGTAGTCTGATTCAGCAGGGATACAGTCCTAAATAGCCGGGTTATAGTATTAATAGTAGTTAACTTATGAGGGGGTCAAAGAGTTTGGATCCCCGCCATCCAATACCTATGGGCATTGAAGGAGATCCTACTAAATTTGACCCAGGTCCCTTGCAGGACCTCTAAACGCTGAACAAGGGCAAGACCCTTACCAAACCGTTCCCTTAACCCCCGACCAGGTAGCCAACATACCTCCATATAGACCGTGGAGATATGAATGGTGAAAATCTTTTATTTTCTATAGACAGTAAAATAATGCCAAGACACCACGGACAAACGATAAGGAAAGATCACCTTCAACATAAGCAACTAGTTATTAAAGTCATTAATACAAAACCAAATAAAAAGTGCAAAAGATTAAAAATAAAAAGTATTATACTAAACACTTGTCTTCAGCAAGTGATGTAAGAGACTTAGGCAAACATGGCCTTGACTGTCAAGAACTCTTACTATCAATCTTGGATCCCGAGACGACTCACACACTCTACGATGGACAATGGATGATGGTGGTGGATGATGGTGTTATGGTGGTGGTGGGTGGTGGATGAAGTGTGAGAGAGGTGGTGTGCCAAGGGATGAGTTGGAATGAAACCAAGCACTCCTATTTATAGGCTGAACAGAAGGCTGGGCACGGCCCCGTGTCCGCTGGACACGCCCCCGTGCCCGTCTGACACTCTCTCTCTTCATTAATTGTAATTCGCAATTACAATTAATGCGCCTGCTGTACTTTCGCCACGCCCCCATGCTCACTGGACACGACCCCGTGGTGGGCAATAGAAGCTTCTACAGGTTTGTCTTTTCTGCTGCTTCTTGGGCACGGCCCCGTGCTGGCTGAGCACGGGGCGTGTTCAGGCTTCTGTTTTCTTTTCTTTGCTTGGGAGGATGCCGTTGAGGGTTCGGGCAATCTACTTTTGTTCCTTTTCTTGTATTTATGTTAGAATTAGCTGTCTTTTTGCTTCTTTTGTGAATTTGAGCTCATTTCATCCTGAAAATACAAAAGGAAGACAAAAACACTCTTTTTACGAAATTAGTACTTAAAAAGGGTTAGTTTTATGCCTTATTTGATGTAATTTAAATGTTGCATTTTACACACATCAATTTTCATGTTCTTATTTGAATAATTTTCACTGAAAAATTTTTACAGGGACGAGGAAAAGAGAAAGACAAGAGTCATAACATACCCTGTGAAATTGATTCTGAATCAACCACTGGTACTGTGGTAGAAAAGATGGCAACGTTTTTGAGAGAGAGCAGAATAGCTAAAGCTATGTCTGATAAAACTGTGATTTATGAATCACATGTTAGAACATTCTAGAACACTGCTAGATATGAAGATTCAGACAAGATGATACATGCAGTATTGAGAAAGAAGGATCAAGCTGGAAAGGATATAGATGTGGAGTTTAAGTTTGATGTAGGAGATGTGAGGAGAGTTCTAGACTTACAAGATTCTGATAATGATCCAACAATCATGTCTGAACGTCTTGTAAAGGGTTTGTGGTGTAGAATGGGATTCACTGGGTTCATTAATGGACAGATGTACAAAAGATGCTTCTCCAAAGCATATAGGTACTTAATACACTGCATGATACACTCAATGGGACATAGAAAGGGAGCATATGATGAGGTTGCTGACTACATCATGAATATGATAACAAGCTTGGTGCTAAACAGAAGGTACAACATTTCACAAGTGATTTTTGAATACATGATGGAGAATTGTGAAGCTGGAGCAGATAAGTATATCATGTATCCTAGATTCATCATGATGTTACTAAATGACAAAATCAAAGATCTTCCAAAGGATTGTGAGGATGTGATGGAGATGAGTGTTGTGAATAAGACAACAATAGGAAGAGTTACAAAGGATAAGGATGAGAAAACCAAGCAGATGATTTGCAGAATAAAAGATAAAGCATATGTTTCTCCTGAAAACGATAAATGGAGACATGACAACAGCAATTCAGACAATGAAGATTCAAAGATGAGTGAGATGGTTGAGAAAAAGACTAGGTGGTGGCATGTTAGAGATGGAAAAAGGAAAAGGACTCCTAAGTCATCCCCTACGGTTGTTATTCCTAAAGAAGGAGAAAAGGGTACAGTGAAAGGGGGAGCATTAAGATAGTTAGATCACATATGATTTAAATGTTACTAATTTTATTGTCTATGTTTGTCTTGTAGGGTCTTCTGGAGAGCCACAGCAGAAGTTGATTGATGAGACAGTTCTAGAGCCATCTGTGGTGATTAAACAAGGTGCTAATTTGTTAAAGCAATCTTTGGAAAGCTATTTGAAAAGGAATTTAGGATATTGCAGCACAACAAGCTCAAGGAACAAATGTTCATGCTGAAAAGGTTACAAGGGTTTGTCACACCCCGACCACGTAGAACATACAAAACGTGGCAGAAATGTCAGGGAGTGTTGTAACCTAATCAATTGTTTCAAATCCATGGTAAACGAAGTTTCATTTTATTAATCAAACATGAAAGTTTACATTGTCTTAAACAAGAACCAAAGAATACATAACATAAATTAACTAGTTCTTGTCTCGTTTTAAGTCACTAAGGAAGAGGTCCGCCTAAGTATGTCTTGATAAGTCCTATGCATCATCTCCTGAAAACACATGTGAAAATAGGTACGTCAGCATAAAAATGCCTGTGAGATACATTGGTTTTGTGAAAACGGAATTCATGACTTATGTTTGAGAAAATGTTTAGTCATGAACCTTGTAATTTGCTTTCTCTTGTAAATCATTTGAAAAACGGTAAGATCAGATGATATGTATAAATAAGAGAACAATGCATGGTTAACTGAATAACCATGTAAAAATGAGTTTGTTATAAGATATGTTGTTTGTAATTCAGTGTCTTGTGAAAAGCGTGTTATTTGTATAAAATGTTCTATGTATCAAATTGAAATGATTTAAATAACACTACGATATGTAATACCATACAAACACTTATATATAGGAAGTACCAGCGGCGTATCCACCATGCTTGTATCATATTACACACGCCTCGTTACTTAAATCACTTACTGAAACCAAACCATCAAGATGAAATGTTTAACAACGGTAGAAATGTTTATGTATAGTCAAATGTCTATTGTCAACTGTAAGTCATTTCAACGGATACAACTGGTTTACACGGTTCAATGGTTACAAACGGTTCATATAATCGAAGGGTTAAGACGGTTCACATAGTCAAATGGATACAACGGTTCAAAATGTAGTATAATGTGTTCATATGCTGGATGAGCATATGCAACAGAAATGCAATGTGAAACAATGTACTACGTATGCACACAATGGGCGTACGTAGCATGAAATGTATTGTAGAGTACAACGGTTCAAAATATAGTATAATGTGTTCATATGCTGGATGAGCATATGCAACAGAAATGCAATGTGAAACAATGTACTACGTATGTGTCACACCCCGACCACGTAAAACAACAAAACGTGGCGGAATCGTCGGGGAGTGTTGTAACAGAATCATGGTTTCATAACACATGGAAATTTGAAATATTGTTTTATTGATTAAAAGAGTTACAATGTCTTAACAAACATATAAGTATAACACAATTAACTAGTCTTGCATCTTTTATTGTCACTAAGGCCCAAGTCCGCCTATGTGTGTCTTGATCAATCCTATGCATCATGTCCTGAAACACATGTGAAAATAGGTACGTCAGCATAAAAATGCCGGCGAGTAACATAGGTTTTGTGAAAATAAGATTCATGACTTATAAGTTTAAGAAAAGTGTTTAATAAAAGTTGGTCATGAACCTTGTAAAATGTTTTGTTTTGTAAATCCTTTGAAAAGCGACAAAGTTTGATGATAAGTATAAATAAAAGAATTATGTATGGTTAAAGAATAACCAAGTAAAATAGGTTGTATAAAGTAAGTTGTTTTTGTAAAACGTAGTCTTGTGAAAATGTATTATTCGTGTAAAAGTATATAAGTCCAAACTAAATGATTTAAATAACGCTATGACATGTAGTACAATACAAGCACTTATATATAGGAAGTACCAGCGGCGTATCCACCATGCTTGTAGCATACTACACACATTTCGTTACTTAAGTCACTTAAACAAACCACCAAAGCATATAGTTCATGTTCAAACCAATCATCAAATGTTCTTGTCTAAACCATTGTCAATGTTTAAAAGTCCAAAATGTAGTCATGTACTTATGTATAAACAAAAGTTATGTATGGTAAGTAACAAAATGAGAATACTTAACCATAAGTAAAAAGGAACAAAACAAAGTATTCTGAATAAATCAAAAAGTTATGTTTTGCCAAGTAGAAAACATGCTTTATTGATACAAACATTTATGTGTAAACAAAAGTTATGTATGGTAAGTAACAAAATGAGAATACTCACCCATAAGTAAAAAGGAACAAAACAAAGTATTTTGAATATCAAAAGTTATGTTTTGCCAAGTAGAAAACATGCTTTATTGATACAAACGTTTATGTGTAAACAAAAGTTATGTATGGTAAGTAACAAAATGAGAATACTCAACCATAAGTAAAAAGGAACAAAACAAAGTATTCTGAATAAATCAAAAAGTTATGTTTTGCCAAGTAGAAAACATGCTTTATTGATACAAACATTTATGTGGTAAGTTAAACGCATTACATTCAAGCCTTGAGACAGCATGATAACCTTAGAGTAAAGGCTATCAAAGTAAAATGTTCACGGATTCAGTCATTCCTTACATCGACACCAACCCAGGATGTCAGGAACGGGATTTGTCAAGTCCTATGGTACCATTACTTACTACCGAGCGACGTAGCTAATGTTAATGAATGTAGTAAAGAACCGTTTATGCAAACCAAATGTCATATCAAATGTAAACAAGTTACGTGAAAACGATGTGCTAAGTATGCTAAGTAACATACAAAGCAGAAAAGTTATGTAAATCAATGTGCCAGCATGTTAAATGAACATACATAGCAAGTGAAATGAAATGTAAAACAATGTGCTTAGCATGTCAAGTAAACATACATAGCAAGTGAAATGAAATGTACTAATAATGTACTAATTAACATAGCAAGTATATGGTATGAAAAGATGAAAAGCACAAAAGTAACAAGTAGGCACATGTGTTTCACCCCAAAATGTTTGAAAAACAGTAAAAGAGGGGACTATGTACTCACAGTAGTGCGTCTTGAATCGAATCTCAAACCTTGTCCGCTACACGACAACCTACAACGTACTAATGTCTATTAGACGAGCGGGTCGTGCCTTGGCTTAGAGTTTAGTGTTTTGATTTGGTTACTTAGGTATTATTTTGTTAAAACAATGATAATTATTTTAACTTAACTATCGATATTAGAAAAAAATAGTTAGACAACTATTTCGTACCTACTTTATCTAATATTTTACTAAGTGTTCGGATTCTCGGAAAATTTCGGTAGGGTATCCTCTGTAAATAGAGGTGTCCATGCTTTAATAGCATATCATTTTCTTTTATATAAAACCAATAGTTCATTTTCAATCACCAAATCGACATATCGACAAACAAAACGTTGCATACTTCATTTCAGCTTTATAACTCGAAACCGGACTGTTTTCGAGGATTTTTATAAAATAGTTAGCCTTTTCTAAAAATCTCCAAATTTTTACAGAATATGACATATGTTCCAAAATTTATTGTGTAAAAATATCAAAGTCCAATTTGTTACCCATATTTTATAAAAAATCATTTTCTCGACTGCAATCAGATTTGTTACCATTCTGATCGCAGTTTACGGAAATATTCACTAAAAATCAACCGTAAGTCCGTTTGACGAAATTCCAGTTGGAGGATCGTCCTGATAACGGTGTCCATCTACTGTAAAAATTTCATGGGTTGATTTTATTCAGGTTTTAAGTTGTGACTCCAAAAATGTCATACTTTTTCTGCAATAAAAATGCAGCTTGAGCTGCTGTCCAAAAATAACCTTTTAAAAATAGTAAACGGTCTCGAAAAATTATGATTCCAGTGCCATTTGCTTAGTTATTCCAAAACACTCATTTTAGGCTTTAGAAATTCCGTTTTTCGACTTAAAATGACCCCGTTACAGCCTGTTGAAGTTGGCTGGAAATCCAACTCAGCAAGCTGTTTGAGTTTTTGTGTGTGAAAAACAATCAACAATCGAACAAGAATCGAAGTGAGACAAGAGTATAAATGGACTTACTACTAGCACAAGGCTAGGGTAGAAATTCTAGAAAAAGATGAAGAAAAAAGATGGTGAAAAGCAATGTATGAAGCTCCTTAGTGATCTACAACTTCAAGCACCCTTGATTCACCTTCTAGCACTTAGATGAAGCTTGGAATGGATGAACTAAGTTTGAAGATGGTGGTGGTGTGGGGGTGGCTCATGGCCGTAGGTGGGAGAAGGGAGTGAGAGTTTGGTGTTGAGTGGTGAAATGAGGAAGATGGTACTTATAATCTTTCCATATCTCACAAAATCTTTACAAAATCAAATAAAATCCAAAAGAAATCTAAGTAATATCAAATGAGATTTTGTAGAAGATTGGCAAATATTTGGTGGGTCATCCCCTATGTGTCCGTATACATGAAAGGGGGGGGGGGCAAAGTGTAAGTTTTTTATATAAACATGCCATACGCAGGCTAAAACGAGTGTTTAACTGGATACCGGGTATTTTATCTAGCGTTTAAATCCCGGTTATGGCGTCCTAAAATATTTTTATTATACTATAAAAATAAACTCGCCAAAATATTACTAGAAATAAATTTCAGTTGCCAAGACTGGCTGTGTTGTCTGCGTTTTGCAGTATAAGCACTGTGTTGCGCAGAAACACGCGGTACGCGCTTAAACTAGAAAAGAACGTTTTTAAGCGTTTTAATTTATTTTTCAACACGAACCTGATTAAAATAAGATTTTAATCATAACAGAATATTTGTGGGATTTAAATATTATCCGGGCGATCACCAACGTTCGTTCGCAGTTTTGTCGTAATTAGTTCTTTAGTTTAAATAAACATGTTTTCGCCATACCGAATCCTTCGAAACTTATTTCTAAGTTATGAAAGGGATATTTAGGGTATGTTTGGCTTTCGTCACAGTTCCGGAATGTACGTCGCGTTAAACTGATTGCGTTTAAGCACCAGTTTGCGTATAACCTTCCAGAAAGTGATTTAAAGCTTTAAATCGGAATCGAATCAAATTGTAAAATCATTAAACACAAGAACACATATAATAACACCAAAGCGTATTGTTTTATTGATAACTAACATTGTTTTACATTATACGGTGCTTACAGAACACAGTTGTCACAGTCTCCCCTACTTTAGGAAATTTCGTCCCGAAATTTTATTTAGAGGAAACTTGTGAAAGTTTGAAACATGAAGTCAAAAAGATCGAACAATCACTGGTTAGAGTCCAGAACTTCTAGTAACTTTTATTAACATCATGCTTGCAATGTGAGAGGGTCACTTATATACAAGTATATAAAGCGTTATTGGTGCGTCCACCGTACCTCTATTACATTGTTCACATTTCGTTATGGTTGTCGCTATCGGTTCTCACACATAGTAAGTCTTACCACGGTTTCTTGTGCACTGAACTTCGTAATTATGTATGCATTCATAATTACGTAATTCCTTGCATAGTCACGTAGTGCCTCTTAGAATGTGTAGGGGAGGAAGACAATGAACGAGCCTGTGATGATTGTGATTTGACCACATTGGGGTCCTTTTTAATTGAGTCAATAAATGATCTCCAGACCGCCAAGAAGTCTTTTCAGCTTATATCATGACATGGCATTCTCAACCAGATCTTGAATCAAACCTTTGACTAGACCACTCAAAGGGTCTCTTTTTGAATCATGGAATGGTACTATATAATCCAAGGGTCTTGACTATCACGTAGAAGCCCAATAAGGAATTAAGGTAGTACCTTTTTGAATATCCTACTACGAATCCCTCATATGAAGATATGGAAGGTTCTATGAGGATTTGGATAACGAATATCCAGAGTATTCAAAAACACAAAATGCATAAAAGAAAACATAAATTGCATAAACACATAATCACATAACCACAAAATTGCTTATCTTGATTTTAAATTTGTCATGATTTAATTTGTTCTGATAACTGAGCACATGCATTTAAAGCACACCAGGTATCCAACCAGTGGATTTTGATTGGTGCTTTAAACATTATCAAGAATCCAACTATGAAGATAGAAAGATCTTAAATAGAAAATTCGATTTCGATTGTAAAGAACCGAAATGTTCAAATTAAGGTACACAAGGAGTCCAATTAAGGACTCTGATTTGAAAGACAATTAACCACAAGGGTCTAATTGTAAAGATAAAAAAAAATCCCATATGGATTTTAGAAGTTGAATATGTTTTTGAAACCTTGCACTGGATGTGCTTTAAGTCAAAACATGAAGTAAAAATGCTTATGAAGTTGAGATGCTGGATATGTCAAGGCGACATATAAAGCAGAATTTGAAGGTTAAGTCAAGGAATGAAGAGAATATTTTTGAAAACTATGCATGGGGTTCTAAAAAAATGTGTTCAATGTTTTTGAAACCTTATATATAATACTTTTGAAATCATAAAGTAGGTGCATTAGGTAGGTATATTTATAAAAATGTTTAAAAATCATGCGGGATGAATTTTGAAATTATGTATAAGGTTTTTGAGAACATGAGTGATGCTTTTGAAATCATGCACTTGATATAAGTAATTATATTGTATTAATAATATCTTGAAATCATGAAGGTCGTTTTTGAAAAGATAGACATTGTTTTTGAAATCATGGAGGTTGTTTTTGAAAACTTATGTTATGCATGTTGAAAATCAGAACGTAACGAGTATGAGATTTGAAAATACCCTTAGTTATCTAACCAAGGATTCAAAGGCACAAACGTGCAGAAGCACGATTACTCATAATTTTGCTTTATTTCTTGTACTTTGCCTCCTAGAAAGAAACGAGTACTTAAAATTTTTAGGAAATCATGAGCGATCACTTGAAAGGGAGAATCACAAGGGTAGTTTGTAGGGAACATAGTTCCTTGATGTAGGTATCATAGGAAAATGCCATACACACATGTAACTACATTTGTACACCAGAATTGCAAATAACAACTTTTATTTATGAACAAGGCAGATTGTTTCACGGTACAAGAAAACAAAAGAAACAAAGGCATAAGACAGCAACATCTTTTACTCAGCCAAATGCTCATCCAAGGGTCAGATTTGCATTAGCATGCTTCGGGCAATCCCTTCGGAAATGGCCCATCTCGCCACAGTTGTAGCAAGAACGAGCTTGTGTAGAATTGTTGCCAGCTTGATTTGGTGTTGCTGCAGCTGGGCAAACTCTTGCTGTTTGCTCGGACATCTGAACGTTGCGGGGATAAAGAGACATTCCAGAATAAAATGAAAGACATAGGAAGAAACAAGTGAAAGGTTATCGGGTGATCAAAACAAAATGACAACGCATAGAAATTGCGATCATTTGTTTGTTACCTAAGGCAAACAAATGAGATGGTGAAGAATCAAAGTAAGCGGGTCATATTAATGCATCGCTGAAGACATGCTCGCCTATAAGTGAACACTCACCCCAAGAGTTCCCAGGTAAGAGTGACTGGTCCGATACTGCGGATTTGTACGAACACTCTAGCCTTAGACAGAAAACTCAGAGTACAGGCATTCACACTTCCAGTTTGCACGTGTTCGCATCATTTAGACCCAAACTTTGACGGGATTTTTGAAAACTCGAAAGGCACTATGCCAAATATGAGTTAAACTGGAAGGGTTCTAAACTTTATAACAAGGGTTCAAAACCTAGTAATCAATCATCCTAGAACAGATGATTAGTTTTCAAAGCGGATTAGATTTATGTTCTTGTTGTGGTTGTCACCTAAGGATAAGTGACGGTATTGTTTTATGGCTAAACGCGAGTAAACTCGCGTTAGGGTCCTAGGAAGGTTATAGACTAGGTCAAAGCATTACTAATAACCTAATTCCCTATAACCATGAGCTCTGATACCAACTTTTCTGTCACACCCCGACCACGTAAAACAACAAAACGTGGCGGAATCGTCGGGGAGTGTTGTAACAGAATCATGGTTTCATAACACATGGAAATTTGAAATATTGTTTTATTGATTAAAAGAGTTACAATGTCTTAACAAACATATAAGTATAACACAATTAACTAGTCTTGCATCTTTTATTGTCACTAAGGCCCAAGTCCGCCTATGTGTGTCTTGATCAATCCTATGCATCATCTCCTGAAACACATGTGAAAATAGGTACGTCAGCATAAAAATGCCGGCGAGTAACATAGGTTTTGTGAAAATAAGATTCATGACTTATAAGTTTAAGAAAAGTGTTTAATAAAAGTTGGTCATGAACCTTGTAAAATGTTTTGTTTTGTAAATCCTTTGAAAAGCGACAAAGTTTGATGATAAGTATAAATAAAAGAATTATGTATGGTTAAAGAATAACCAAGTAAAATAGGTTGTATAAAGTAAGTTGTTTTTGTAAAACGTAGTCTTGTGAAAATGTATTATTCGTGTAAAAGTATATAAGTCCAAACTAAATGATTTAAATAACGCTATGACATGTAGTACAATACAAGCACTTATATATAGGAAGTACCAGCGGCGTATCCACCATGCTTGTAGCATACTACACACATATCGTTACTTAAGTCACTTAAACAAACCACCAAAGCATATAGTTCATGTTCAAACCAATCATCAAATGTTCTTGTCTAAACCATTGTCAATGTTTAAAAGTCCAAAATGTAGTCATGTAGTTATGTATAAACAAAAGTTATGTATGGTAAGTAACAAAATGAGAATACTTAACCATAAGTAAAAAGGAACAAAACAAAGTATTCTGAATAAATCAAAAAGTTATGTTTTGCCAAGTAGAAAACATGCTTTATTGATACAAACATTTATGTGTAAACAAAAGTTATGTATGGTAAGTAACAAAATGAGAATACTCACCCATAAGTAAAAAGGAACAAAACAAAGTATTTTGAATAAATCAAAAGTTATGTTTTGCCAAGTAGAAAACATGCTTTATTGATACAAACGTTTATGTGTAAACAAAAGTTATGTATGGTAAGTAACAAAATGAGAATACTCAACCATAAGTAAAAAGGAACAAAACAAAGTATTCTGAATAAATCAAAAAGTTATGTTTTGCCAAGTAGAAAACATGCTTTATTGATACAAACATTTATGTGGTAAGTTAAACGCATTACATTCAAGCCTTGAGACAGCAGGATAACCTTAGAGTAAAGGCTATCAAAGTAAAATGTTCACGGATTCAGTCATTCCTTACATCGACACCAACCCAGGATGTCAGGAACGGGATTTGTCAAGTCCTATGGTACCATTACTTACTACCGAGCGGCGTAGCTAATGTTAATGAATGTAGTAAAGAATTGTTTATGCAAACCAAATGTCATACCAAATGTAAACAAGTTACGTGAAAACGATGTGCTAAGTATGCTAAGTAACATACAAAGCAGAAAAGTTATGTAAATCAATGTGCCAGCATGTTAAATGAACATACATAGCAAGTGAAATGAAATGTAAAACAATGTGCTTAGCATGTCAAGTAAACATACATAGCAAGTGAAATGAAATGTACTAATAATGTACTAATTAACATAGCAAGTATATGGTATGAAAAGATGAAAAGCACAAAAGTAACAAGTAGGCACATGTGTTTCACCCCAAAATGTTTGAAAAACAGTAAACGAGGGGACTATGTACTCACAGTAGTGCGTCTTGAATCGAATCTCAAACCCTGTCCGCTACACGGCAACCTACAACGTACTAATGTCTATTAGACGAGCGGGTCGTGCCTTGGCTTAGAGTTTAGTGTTTTGATTTGGTTACTTAGGTATTATTTTGTTAAAACAATGATAATTATTTTAACTTAACTATCGATATTAGAAAAAAATAGTTAGACAACTATTTCGTACCTACTTTATCTAATATTTTACTAAGTGTTCGGATTCTCGGAAAATTTCGGTAGGGTATCTGTCACACCCCCAAAATCCACCTGCGGAACACCACCGCTTGGGAGCGTGACTGACCAGGATCAAGCCATCAATCATATCAAACATAGCATAATAGATACGATTGATGTTCCAAAACCAAACACTGTTTAGGTAGCGGAAGCATTAAATGTAAAACCCAAAACATAAGTATCAATGTGTGAATGTAAAAGTGTTTAATAGGCATTCACGAGTTCTTGTCCACAACGACCCGCCTCTCCTCTGGTGCAAGCTCCAAGTATACCTAAGGCCCTGCAAGGCATGCAGCAAATAATCAACAAACTAGTTGAGCGAGTTCACAGGAAATAAGTTTGTAATAATCATGCGTAAGTTCATCTAATAAGGCTTCCCAAGCAAGTGTATTCTATTGGTGAGGAATTCTCACGTTTATCCTTTATAACAGGCTTCTCATTATGGTACTTACTAGACTAACTTCCGACCATGTGTTCTTCTTTACCGAGAACAGGGAAACGTACAGGGTCACGTAGGCTTTACGTGACGTGCCCTTCCCCGAGGACATGGTACGCGTGGGGGCTACGCAGGCTTTACGTAGCGTGGCCTTCCGACCCGGAAGCCAGTAGGAGGTATTGGGTTACGTAGGCTTTACGTAACGTGTCCTCCCGACCCGGGAGACAAATGGCAATCATACTGGGTTACGTAGGCTTTACGTAACGTGTCCTGACTAACCTGAGGACGATGGTCTATAGTCTGGTATATGCGTAAGTACGAGTAACTCCTTTAACAATAACATATCCAACCCAATTCCCAACCCGGGAATCCCATGCCTTGGCTGTGTGAACTCACCTTGGTTTGCTCGGCAGATACACAAACAAAAGACTCTTGAACTAAGGGTGGTCAACCACGTCCTAACAGGGTTACCACACAAGTCAGGTTCGGTTCAAATAGTGCACGTATACATCACATAAGCAATCACGTTACTAATCATGTATTGGTCATGGTAAACCACGTAGCAGTCGGACATAACAGTCCATTAGATATCCTACATTGTGCGATTGGTTAATTTAGCCCAATATTATGAACAACCCCAATAACCATTCTCGGCCCAACCTATTAAACGTATGGCAGTTTTGTGCGATCCAAATGGGGTTGTGCGACCTGTCCAGCCCAACAGTTCATCCGGCCCAACTAATCAAGTAACACGTGTACGGCCCACATAATTGTGCGATCAGTGTGTGCTTGTGCGAGTGGGTATTTGGGCTGTCCGGCCCAACAGTTAAGTATCTTAACAAATCGTGTGAATATGTGTGGCCCAAAAGAGCATGTGCGATCCAATGAAGGCTTGTACGATCCAGCTGCCATTGTGTGATCCGAGGGATCTTGTGCGACAGGCAGCTTTGTGCGAGTGGACCACCTTGTGTGATTGGACTTCTTGTACACCAAGAAGTCTTGTGCGATCATTTAACAAAATTCCATGAATTATGCTATCAGTTACAACAATTAATAGTTTCCATATGATGAATCAATCAACAACCAATCAGTTACAACACATGCTAAATCTCGATCAAACAAGGCAATCATTCCTAAATCCATATGAACCCTAACAAGACATGAACAATAATCCAATGATTCACATAATCAAAACACGGCCAACAACCTATCAATTCCTATTGTTCGATCCGATCATGCATATACAGCCGATTACTTCAAACAACACGTGATTAACAATCTAAATCAATCTATAATATGGTACATACGAGCCGGTTTCATGACAAGTAAACATGTATCAATCGATCCACATAATCAATCATGTTTAACAAGAATCCTATCACATCATCATCATGACTATTGTAACACACATCAAAACATCTACAACAATTAACCAAACACTAACCGTGAGATAGAATCAAGTCGAGAGAGAGTGATCTTCGGTTGCTTGCCGTCGGGTTCGAAGAAGAGAGAAAGATAGCTAGGGTTTCGAGAACTTGTGTGTGTGTGATATGTTTGTAACCACAATGAGAAACAAAACCCCCCTTACCCTTTGTTTGTTCACGTGAAAGGGGAGTGGGCCGAGCCCAACTCGGTTGTCTATGAGTTCCGAAAACAAGCTAAACGGCCCAAGGGTTTGTGCGAATGATGTGTGTTGTGCGATTCTTGTGCGGTTCAATATATGCATACATACAATATAAGCACAACACATGTTTCACAAAGCTCACATAACACATAATAACAAATCATTTATTAAATCCAACCATATAATCTAGTTCACATATGCACATAGCGTTACACAAAGCGAGTCTAAAGTCCGAGTTGTCACATTATCCCCAACTAATTGGAAATTTCGTCCCGAAATTTTGTATGCACTCACTGAGGAAGCTAGGTAAACTGTGTTGTTCACTGATTTTCCTGGGGTGTCACATCCTCCCCCCGTTGATCTGGAATTTCGTCCCGAAATTCCGAAGTAGTAGCTTCAGTCTCAGCAGTGGTTGTACTGTTCGCGAACAATTGGGGGTACTTTTCTGTCATCCTGTCTTCGCGTTCCCAGGTGTACTCTGGGCCACGTTTGGAGTTCCAACGAACTCGAACAAGAGGGATTCTCTTGTGTTTGAGGACCTTCACATCCCGGTCCGTGATTTCTACTGGTTCCTCAACGAACTGCAACCGCTCGTCGATAGTGAGTTCCTTAAAAGGAATGATGAGGTTTTCATCTGATAGGCACTTCTTTAGGTTCGATACATGAAAGACATTGTGAACTGCCCCGAGTTCAGCTGGTAGGTTCAACTTGTAGGCTACCTTGCCAATCTTTTCTATAATTTCGAATGGTCCGACATACCGCGGATTTAGTTTGCCCCGTTTGCCAAAACGAACCACACCCTTCCAGGGTGAAACTTTCAATAAAACCCGGTCCCCGACCTCAAATTCCAAAGGCTTTCTACGCTTGTCCGCGTAGGCTTTCTGACGGTCGCGTGCTGCCGCCATGCGTTGTCTTATTTGTGCAATCTTTTCCGTGGCGTCCACTACGATCTCTGGACCCGTAATTTGACTATCCCCCACCTCTGCCCAACAGAGAGGTGACCGGCATTTACGCCCGTACAATGCCTCGAATGGAGCGGCTTGGATGCTGGTATGGTAACTGTTATTGTATGAGAACTCCACTAAAGGGAGGTGCTTTTCCCAGCCGTTGCCGAAATCGATAACGCATGCCCGAAGCATGTCTTCAAGTGTTTGAATCGTACGCTCAGACTGCCCATCCGTCTGAGGATGATAAGCTGTGCTCATGTCTAATCGTGAGCCGAAAGATTTGTGCATTGCTTGCCAAAGCTCTGATGTGAATCGTGCATCGCGATCCGAAATGATAGATGTGGGCACCCCGTGCCTCGAGACAACTTCTTTAAGATAGACGTCTGCGAGAGTGGAGAACTTGTCCGTTTCCTTAATCGGTAGGAAGTGTGCAGACTTGGTGAGTCGATCAACTACGACCCATATCGTATCGTTCCCACGCTGGGATCTAGGTAGGCCTGTAACAAAATCCATGGAAATTTCTTCCCATTTCCACTGAGGTATCTTAGGCTGCTGAAGTAGGCCAGCTGGTTTCTGATATTCGACCTTGACTCTCGCACAGGTCAAGCACTTTCCAA
Source organism: Helianthus annuus (assembly GCF_002127325.2). Lineage (NCBI taxonomy): Eukaryota > Viridiplantae > Streptophyta > Magnoliopsida > Asterales > Asteraceae > Helianthus > Helianthus annuus. The sequence continues at coordinate 47,779,130 of NC_035446.2, read as the reverse complement.
CGTACGTAGCAATGTGGGCCTTCATACTAGGCCACCAATAAGTAGTACTGATATCGTGGTACATTTTATCCGACCCTGGATGTACCGAATAGCGAGACTTGTGTGCTTCGTCCATCACAAGTTCGCGTAGACCGCCATAAAGTGGGACCCAAATCCGGCCCGTTACGTAGTAGGCGCCGTCTGCCTTCTGTTCCATTTGCTGTCGTGAGCCGCGTAAGGCTTCAGCCTTGACGTTTTCGGGCTTCAGTGCTTCTACCTGAGCATTTCGTATCTGTGCGGGAAGGCTAGACTGAATCGTAAGCTGTAGCGCTCGCACGCGCCGTGGTAAAGTGTCCTTTCGACTGAGGGCGTCAGCCACAACATTGGCTTTGCCTGGATGATACTTGATGGCGCATTCGTAGTCATTAAGTAACTCGACCCATCGTCGTTGACGCATATTCAAATCCTTCTGCTTAAGGATATGCTCGAGACTCCTGTGATCGGTGTAAATCGTGCACCTGGTACCGTACAGGTAGTGTCGCCATATCTTAAGCGCGAAAACCACAGCTCCCAGCTCTAAATCGTGCGTCGTGTAGTTCCGTTCATGAACCTTTAGCTGACGAGAGGCGTAGGCAATCACTTTATCCCGCTGCATCAATACGCATCCCAGACCCTGTATTGATGCGTCACAATATACTACGAAGTCATCTGTGCCCTCTGGCAATGAAAGAATAGGTGCACTGCAAAGCCTATCCTTTAGATACTGAAAAGCAGTTTCCTGCGTGTTGCCCCAACGGTAGGTGACACCCTTCTGTGTCAGTAGTGTGAGTGGCTGCGCAATCTTCGAGAAATCCTTAATAAACCGTCTGTAATAACCTGCCAGACCCAAGAATTGGCGTATTTCTGTCGGCGTACGGGGTGCAGGCCAGTTTCTGATCGAGTCTACCTTGGATGGATCGACATGGATCCCATCCTTGTTCACCACGTGGCCTAAGAAGTGGACTTCACGAAGCTAGAAGTCGCATTTAGACAGCTTGGCGTACAATTGTTCCTTTCGAAGAAGTTCCAATATCAGGCGAAGATGCTGCTCGTGTTCCTCCTGACTCTTGGAGTAAATCAGAATGTCGTCGATGAATACTATGACGAACTTGTCAAGGTAGGGTTTGCACACCCTGTTCATAAGATCCATAAACACCGCAGGCGCGTTCGTTAACCCAAATGGCATGACAAGAAACTCGTAGTGACCGTAACGAGTTCTGAAGGCTGTCTTGGAGACGTCCTCGTCCCGGACTCTCAGCTGATGGTACCCCGACCTCAAATCTATCTTCGAATAGTAGCACGACCCTTGCAACTGGTCGAATAAGTCATCTATGCGTGGAAGAGGATAACGGTTTTTCACCGTCACCTTGTTGAGTTCACGGTAGTCGATGCACATCCTGAACGTACCGTCTTTCTTTTTCACGAAGAGTACTGGAGCTCCCCAAGGCGAAGAGCTTGGACGAATAAAGCCCTTTTCCAAGAGCTCTTGTAGCTGCTTTGACAGTTCCTCCAATTCTGATGGAGCTAGACGATATGGTGCGCGAGCTATGGGTGCTGCTCCTGGAGCGAGCTCGATTTGAAATTCGACCTGACGATGAGGCGGTAAGCCAGGTAAGTCTTCAGGAAACACCTGAGGGTAATCACGTACAACTGGTATATCTTCCAGTTTCCTTTCCTTTGCTGATGCGTCTGTAACGAGAGCCAGAATGGCTGTGTGACCTTTACGTAAGCACTTCTGAGCCTTCAAGAAAGAGATGATGCCAACCACAGCACCACTCTTGTCGCCTTGAACTTCTAGAGGTTCCTGACCAGAACGTGGAATGCGAATAACCTTTTCGCTGCATAAGATTTCTGCCTGGTGTTGGGAAAGCCAATCCATCCCAATCACGACGTCGAAGCTACCCAAAACTATGGGAATGAGATCGATAGAGAAGGCTTGACCAGCTAGGATAAGATTACAACCCTGAACTACGTGCGTGGCTTCTAGACTTTTACCATTAGCTAACTCTACTACATGTTTGGTGGGTAAAAGTGTTGGTGCACGTTTTAGCAGTTGACACATTTTCACAGACATATAGCTTGTATCCGCACCCGAATCAAATAAAACAGTAACGTAAATATTGTCGAGGAGAAACTTACCCATAACCACGTTGGGATCGTTCACTGCGTCACCTCGACCTAGTACGAATGCACGACCACGAGCTTCATTGCCGTTGTTGTTGTTTCCCCCGTTGTTGTTATTCCCGTTGCCCTGGTTATTGTGGTTGCGGTTCTGGTTCAATTGAGGGCAATCGCGTTTGAAGTGACCTTCAGCCCCACACTGGAAACATCCCCGGTTTCCACGCTGTGGTTGCTGTTGCTGCTGCTGCTGGTTCTGTGGAGCTGGTTGCTGAGGCTGCTGATTCTGATTTGCAGGGCGAGGGCTCCTACAGTCTTTGGCCTCGTGGCCCATCTTAAGACACCTTTGACAACGACCCTTGTTACATGGGCCGTGGTGATGCCTGTTGCAGTTGTGGCACCTGGGTTGACTACCCTGATATCTCCTCTGTCTGTGACCACTAGAGGATTGCTGACTGGGACTCTGATTGTTAGGCCCTAAAGTGTAAGACTGACGCATCAAACTAATCCAACGGGCTATGGTTACGAACTGGGCTTTACCGGGTTAGTTAGTATTAGGTTGTGGACCTTTATAGGTCACTTGGGCCAAGCTTTAGGCCATGTGGGCCAAGCAGGCCCAAGGGGAGCCCATGTAGGGAAGTGGGCTTGACTTAGTATATAAACAAGTTTTCTACTTGTTTTAGGGTTCGAACCTCTTTGTTACAAAAGTTTTAAAGAAGCTAGAGAGAGGCGATTGTGGTGTAGGAACTTGTACCAGACGGTTTTGCTAGTTGATAGTAATAGAATCGTGTGCAAGTTTGAAAGGTGATTCGGTTTGTTTTTCGTGTTTCATATTTTTTCGGTTTATCTTGAATAATCTTGTGATTGGATTCCGCACTCTCACAAGATTAGGTTTGATATCATTGAAAGATCCGTTTCACGGGACTTACAAGTGGTATCAGAGCCTTTAGAACCTATTTCTAGGCTCAGTGTGATATCAAAGATTCAAGATTTTCGTTAATTTTTGTTCGGTGTTCTTCGTGTTCTTCGCGTTCTTCGTTGTGTTCATCGAGTTTCTTAAAAAATTGGTATATTTTGGTGATGTTTGATTTTTGAAAGTTGTTAAGATTTGAAATTTTCAAATTTTTGCCAAGTTTGAAAAAGGAACTATTCTTGAAATACGATTTTATTTTTAAATTTGGAGATAATTATTTTTGGAAAAGGATTTGCAATATTTTTGAAGATAATCACTGCTTCTTTTTCGGAATATCTGGTTGTCAACCTTTTTGGACAAGTCGCAATCAACTCCTCATCATCATCATTTGGTTTCGAGTTAACAGGTTCCACAACTCACAGTCTCGAGTCGCAATCTCTTCAACCATCATCACAGCAGCTCTTGTGGTCTCGAGTCACCTTCACAGCCGCAATCAAGATCTCGGTTCATCACGGTTTCGGTCTCGACTCATCATCCTCTACCGTCTCGAGTCTTCTCCTCACCGGTCTCGAGTTCCCATCCGCTTTGTGGCTTCTCGGTTGCAAGGTCTCGACTCGCAAACACCGTTCCGACTCACCATTCTGAGTCGCAACCTTCACTTCACCACGGTTCCGAGTTCGCGTTCTCGAGTCGCAATCTCAGGTCTCGAGTCATATTCATCTTTGCTTGTCTCGAGTTATGTTCAGACTCGCAAACATCATCTGAGTCGCAACCTCGTTCATCATCATCTTCTCAGTCGATCTTTGCGAAACTCCGATAACCGTCTCGTCGATCTCTGGTCACCATTCTTCAAAACTATACGGCCAGCGACTGTCATCTATCATACATCACGTTCGTTCATCGTCATCTTCTTCGACTCGCACCGTACCCCATCATCACTTCCGATCACCTCCGACACCGTACACTGTCATCACCTCCGCATCCTCCGTTCCAACTCGCGATCATCTCTGTTCTTCTCCGATAACCGTCGCCGGAAACCGTCGCCGGAAACCTGCAACTTCATCCTCTCCGGTTCACACTTCATCATCTTGTTCAGCTCTCCATCTTCACCGACGACCTCCTCCGACTGTCTCCGAACCACCATAATCACCATCATATAGCCCCCAGTCGAATAACAAGATCGTTGAGTTAGGTTGTTATCGATCTTTGTGGATTGTGTTGAGTGATATCTGTTATCGTTTTTAATAATAATAATCTTTAGGTTTTAATATATTAAATATATAATATTGATAATCATTAGATCATCATTGTATAATCATTTTAATAAAAAAAAAAAAAAAAAAAGGTTTGTTTTGTTTGTGAAATCGGTCTGACAGGTTTTGAGGTGCGGTTCAGAAACCAGGATCATTCGATTGGAAGAGTTTGAGTTAGCGAGTACACGGGTGTTCGTTTGGTTTGTGTTTTGTATCAACCACCCATTGAAATTATGACATTACGTGAAGAGATGCTTTCTGTCTTTTGCACTCCTGAGTGTAGAGAAAGAGTTGAGGCATATCGGTTACACAACGCTGAACTTATTCAAGATTATCAAGATCTTAAGAATAAAAACTTTACTTTGGCCAAAAATGAAAAACTTTACAAAGAAAAAATTGAGGCCTAAAGAAAGGATATAGTTCAGCTAAAAGAAGACCTCAGTGCTAAAAACTGTAATTTCTTGGATGCTCTAGCCACAATTAGCGACCTGACCAAAGAATTAGAGGACTTGAAAGTCAAATATCAGATAAATGAAATCAATATTAAAAAATTTGACACCTCTAGTAATTTGGTCAAGAACATTTGTGACATACAACTAGAGTATAAAGAAAAGAAAGGGGCTGGTTTGGGATACACAAAAACTCCTCCTCCATACAATCATAACTACACTTATATGCCTTTCACGGAAGAGGAGTTACTTAATGAGGGCAAGATGACTTACGGTCCAAAAACCGATAAGTCATCAATCAACAGCAAATCTGTTGATAAACAACCAGGTCATTCAATGAATTTTGTCTCAAAAGGAAATGTTGATCCTAACCAGTCGTTTGCATGTGCAGAAAAAGTTGATTTGAAATGCGAAGAGACTCTTAGGGGAGAACAAGTTTTAAATTCTGATTCACAAAAACCTTGTTTTGATGAAAATAATCCTGATCTTATTTTGGGACAAAGTATTTTTAGCATGTTACTTTCTTTAGCTGGTAATGGGCCTGATGTTTTGGGCAAGACTGATGATGTTTGTGTTGAAACTGTGAACATTAATTCTGGTGATGAATTTTCTTCGGTTAATAATTGTGAATGTGATGGTTCTAATATGTCAGATGATAGTGTTGCAGGTGAGGTCCCTCAGGATACATTCAGTGAAACCACTGAAACTTCTTCTCAAGAAAATCAAGAATATCCTGATTCTTCTTCTGAATCGGTCTTAGTGGGAGTCCCTAATGTTGAATCTAGCGGGACCCCATTGGAAACCGTTGATGCATGTGATGAAGAAACGTGTGTTGATGAAACTTCTACATCTTCTGAAATTAAAACTGAACCAGATTTGGAAAAAGAAGAGGTACAGAAGAAATCTGAAAAGGCACATGGAACACAAGCAAAGCAACCTAAGCATGCTAAGCAAGCTCGGTCATCTAGGCCCATCAGATCAGCTACTGCTGCTGGCTCTCCGAATCTCCATACATTGAAGCGACAGACATGTTTCAATTGTGGAATTCCTGGGCACATTGCTAGAAATTGTGTTCATCGCCCAAACGTGCAACAAAATGCGAATATTCACTCTTGTGCTGATGTTTGTGAGCCGGTTCACAACACACAGAAGGAGCCAAAACGAGTAGATCAAAATCAGGGATATAAGAAGTCTGCTCATCAAGGACAATCACAATCTCGTAAGGCTCGTGACAAGGTGAAGAAAAGCTCCAATCAGGGAGAAAACACGAAGAATGGTGCTCAGAGCAACAAGACTTTTGCAAACAGCAAATACAAGTACCCAAATTCATCTTCGTCTAAGAGTAATGTGCAGTCACATCCAAAGCAAAAAGGACCGGTTTGTCCTTCAGGACCTGCTAGAGCAAATCAAGCTACTCAAAATGTCTTTCCGATGAAAAGACAAACTTGCTACAACTGTGGCATTGCGGGTCATATTGCTAGAAACTGCCCAAGGCGTCCCTACGTACCCTACTATATGCAAAATCAGAGGGTTACATCAAAGGATAACAATCATTCCAAGCCAATGAAGGTATCTTCACCTAAGGCAATGAAGAATGTGAATCCCCAGGTTAAACCTTCTGATGGGGATTGGAATGCTGCTAAAAACAAACGCAAGGCTGTTCAGGAACAAAAACGTGTTTCTAAAACTAACAAACCTGAAACAGCTAAAGTTGCTCAACCGAAGGCAACAAACGCGTTTGCTAGACCGAAACAGTTTTGGAAACCCAAAGCAGTAATGTCTCCAATCCTTGAAACAAAAGGGGACTTGTGTTTGAAAGAAGTGTCTTACTTTGATGCTTCAGGAAATCCCAGGACCACGATGGCCTGGGTACCCATGTCTTACTAATCTCCTCACTTTTCAGGAACAACTAAGGAGGAGCTGTTGACAATCTCTGGAATGTTGATAGCGGTTGTTCCAGAGATAAAAACGGGTAACATTTCACTGTTGCAAAAAGTTCAGATTTTTTTTTACAGATGATGTGTTTCCTTTGGAGGAGATAAAAGAAGTAAGAAATGATCAGCAAAAGGTACCGTTTAAATTCAGTACTTTGATTTGAATATGATTAGTCTTCAATCTGATGATAGAACGGTTAAACAAAAATATTTTTTCTCTCTTTTTCTTAGTTTATAACTTTGTATATAAAGTGTCCTTTCTCTAGTAAATGGTAAATTTGCGCAAAAATCCAAGATTTATGCACAAATTTAGGGGGGGAGAGAGACATATATAGAGTTTAGGGGGAGAAAACTCAGAAAAGAAAAATACAAAAAGAGTTTGCTGTATATATGTATTGCTTTAGGGGGAGAAAATGAGAAAAACACAAAAACATTAGAAAAATGAAAAAGCCAAAAAGAAAAATTGCATGATATGGGAAGTGAAATAAATGTTCGTGTTAAAGGGTTTGACTAACACATGTAAGGTGCCATAGCTGAAAAGACTAGGATCTACTGTGATATGTCGATAGGCTTGACGCTCAACATGATAAAAGATACTAAGTGATATAAACATAACGAACTATGTACCATGTGGGTAACATACCAACGGCGTATGATTTTATGGTCTTAAATCTTGCGTTGATAGATAGCCAACATCTGAGGTTTCGGGTCTTTATATTGTTGAATCATCCGGGGATATCTTGGTTGTCCTTCTGCTTAGAACCAAAATTGTACATGACCCCAGGAAAGAAAGTCACTTGGAATTAGCTCATTTCTATTTGAATGTCTGTATGTTGTCCCGATACACACAATTTTGGTCTGATTCTGAAATCTTATCTGAAAAAGTCGTGTACCTCCTCTGCTGCATCCAGATACATGCTGACCTGGAGGTGCTAGGCAACGACAGCTTCTGCTGCATCCAGATACATGCTGACCTAGCTGTACGTTGTCGCACTGTAGATCTAAACACCCGAAAGAGGCCCTCTAGTGCCCAAAAGAAACCCCAATAAACCTATATCAAATTGAGAAAAAACTCATTTGATCTGTATATTATACCATCTCTGCAAAAGATCTATTCTTTTCTTTTCTCAACCTACTCCCAGTTAAGATTTCAGAAATCTGGATTGGACTTGTGAAATATGTGGTAGGGAAGATACTTGCATGATAGAGTGTGCTGTTTATATTTCCAGGATTTGATTAGTATTTATTTGGGTGTTCATTGTTAAGAAATCAAAACATGATAAGACAGATTATATGCAGACCTAGACTCAGTCAGGATATCTTAAAGGATGACATCAGTATACTCACCTGCTACGATGAATCGTTGTGCTTACCTTGATCGCGGGGGTATGCCTTGGAATGGGACACCCAGGTATATAGTATAATATTACCTAAAGCATATCACGAAGTTGAAAAATTGAAAGTTGAGCGTTAAAGTTTAAGTGGACAAACATATTGGCAATCGCATAGACCAGTTTGATTAGGCTCGTACTGAAAAGTGTTCCTTAGTCTGCCTGAGAACGAATTTTGATCCCATTTGCAATTGTAATTGTATATTATGGTAGTTGTTTATGGTAGTTGTTTATATTTTGAGTTTTTATTTGTTTTAGTTCTTAAAAATTAAAAATTAAAAAATAGAAAAATTCAAAAATCCAAAAATAGTGTGTTTATTTGTTTTTTCTTAAAATTAAAAAATATAACCGTTCTTGAAGATTTGACTGATCATCAAAAGTTGAAAGAATTTAAATTGTGAAATTTCATGTACCTAGTGTTCATGTGGTACTCTCCCTGTTGCATAAGAAATGTTTGCTTATGAGTTTGTGAGCATGTGCAGAACTTGATTTCAATCAAGAACAGGGGTTGATGAAGATTGAGATGTTGTTAGTTGCTGAAGAAGCCTGAAGCAGCTCAACAACAAGATGTACCTGAGTCAAAAGAATCGGATACGAAACGCCGTATGACAATGAAAGTGCATTTGAAGAAGTACCATGAACCTGCTTGAAAGACAAAGATTGAAGAAGAAAAGAGCTGCTGAGAATCCTCCTCTCACATTCTTTTTGACAAGATTTTCAAGCAAACGCTGATCGTGATCCTGATATGAAGCTAACCACAGAATCTGAAGAAAGAGACCCAGTGCTGAGAGTTCAGAAGTCAAGAACTTCCACAACATCTGCAGCTTAGAGACAACCATAGATTTCGTTGAAGACATTGCTGAATTCAAGTCATGAAGACAATTTGATGGCATCAGTCTAGGGGGAGATTGTTAGGCCCTAAAGTGTAAGACTGACGCATCAAACTAATCCAACGGGCTATGGTTACGAACTGGGCTTTACCGGGTTAGTTAGTATTAGGTTGTGGACCTTTATAGGTCACTTGGGCCAAGCTTTAGGCCATGTGGGCCAAGCAGGCCCAAGGGGAGCCCATGTAGGGAAGTGGGCTTGACTTAGTATATAAACAAGTTTTCTACTTGTTTTAGGGTTCGAACCTCTTTGTTACAAAAGTTTTAAAGAAGCTAGAGAGAGGCGATTGTGGTGTAGGAACTTGTACCAGACGGTTTTGCTAGTTGATAGTAATAGAATCGTGTGCAAGTTTGAAAGGTGATTCGGTTTGTTTTTCGTGTTTCATATTTTTTCGGTTTATCTTGAATAATCTTGTGATTGGATTCCGCACTCTCACAAGATTAGGTTTGATATCATTGAAAGATCCGTTTCACGGGACTTACACTGATAGTGATCGATCTTCTGCTGCTGAGCTTGTGGCTGAACAGATGCTGAACCTTTGCTGGAATCCCCATCCCATTTTCTTTTACTGTCACCAGATGTAGCAGGAGTAACTGAGGTGGTGACGTTAGCAGTAGCATTAACACGCTTGGGCAGTTTATTCTGATCCACTGCCTGATCGGTGATACGGTGAGCGAGACGTTGGATTTCCTGGATGTTTTCGAGATTAGCCGACGTCACGTGGCTCTGAATTTCTGGCGCCAATCCCTTGAGATACAACTCAATGCGCTTGTATGGAGGGTCCACCATAGTTGGACACAGAACGGCCAGCTCGTTCGACCGTTTAGTATACGCTTCGATTTCCGATCCAACCATTTTCAGGTTATACAGCTCGTCTTCCAGCTTGTGAATATCCTCACGTGTACAGTACTCACGCTTGATGAGTTCCTTGAAATCGTTCCATGGGGTGGCGTTAGCAGCTGCCAACCCTAAGATCTGGACTTGGGCGTTCCACCAAGTCAGTGCTATTCCTTCCAAAGTACCAGTAGCAAACTTGACCTTGCGAGCCTCAGGGCACTCGCACATTTCGAATACCGATTCTAACTTTTCAAACCAATGGAGGAGTCCCACTGCCCCCTCTGTGCCACTGAAAGAATTTGGACGACAGTCCATGAAGTTCTTGAATGTGCAGACAGGCTGCTGCGCGTGTTGACCTATTGTGTACGAATAGGACGAGGTTAAATACGAGAGTTAATGTAGGATCTAAAGATCCTAGTGTGTGCCTATACTGCAGGATATACTACCTGCTTGAGCTGCTGCAACTGCCGCAGCAACTTGAGCTTGAACAAGAGCCTCTAACTGGGCTTGTGTCATGTTGATTCTTCCAGACATGATCTTCATAGTAACAAGTAGCATACGTAAGAATGGTTCGCGAGTAGGGCGATGACAGAAAAGTGTAAGCACGTAGGGTTTCTCATGCTATAGCATCATGTGTATCTAAGCGTAATGCGAGCAAAGTTCTAAGCAGTTCTATCAAACAGGCAATAAACATAAACCTTATTACCTAGGATGTCGAGTCTTGCACGTGGAGCGAAGCGTCGTTGTGGATCGTTGAGAGCACTGTTCTGGTTATAGTCCGGTTTTAATAAAAACGTTTTCCCATATTAAAACCAAGTTCTCTATAACCAATGGCTCTGATACCAATCTGTCACACCCCCAAAATCCACCTGCGGAACACCACCGCTTGGGAGCGTGACTGACCAGGATCAAGCCATCAATCATATCAAACATAGCATAATAGATACGATTAATGTTCCAAAACCAAACACTGTTTAGGTAGCGGAAGCATTAAATGTAAAACCCAAAACATAAGTATCAATGTGTGAATGTAAAAGTGTTTAATAGGCATTCACGAGTTCTTGTCCACAACGACCCGCCTCTCCTCTGGTGCAAGCTCCAAGTATACCTAAGGCCCTGCAAGGCATGCAGCAAATAATCAACAAACTAGTTGAGCGAGTTCACAGGAAATAAGTTTGTAATAATCATGCGTAAGTTCATCTAATAAGGCTTCCCAAGCAAGTGTATTCTATTGGTGAGGAATTCTCACGTTTATCCTTTATAACAGGCTTCTCATTATGGTACTTACTAGACTAACTTCCGACCATGTGTTCTTCTTTACCGAGAACAGGGAAACGTACAGGGTCACGTAGGCTTTACGTGACGTGCCCTTCCCCGAGGACATGGTACGCGTGGGGGCTACGCAGGCTTTACGTAGCGTGGCCTTCCGACCCGGAAGCCAGTAGGAGGTATTGGGTTACGTAGGCTTTACGTAACGTGTCCTCCCGACCCGGGAGACAAATGGCAATCATACTGGGTTACGTAGGCTTTACGTAACGTGTCCTGACTAACCTGAGGACGATGGTCTATAGTCTGGTATATGCGTAAGTACGAGTAACTCCTTTAACAATAACATATCCAACCCAATTCCCAACCCGGGAATCCCATGCCTTGGCTGTGTGAACTCACCTTGGTTTGCTCGGCAGATACACAAACAAAAGACTCTTGAACTAAGGGTGGTCAACCACGTCCTAACAGGGTTACCACACAAGTCAGGTTCGGTTCAAATAGTGCACGTATACATCACATAAGCAATCACGTTACTAATCATGTATTGGTCATGGTAAACCACGTAGCAGTCGGACATAACAGTCCATTAGATATCCTACATTGTGCGATTGGTTAATTTAGCCCAATATTATGAACAACCCCAATAACCATTCTCGGCCCAACCTATTAAACGTATGGCAGTTTTGTGCGATCCAAATGGGGTTGTGCGACCTGTCCAGCCCAACAGTTCATCCGGCCCAACTAATCAAGTAACACGTGTACGGCCCACATAATTGTGCGATCAGTGTGTGCTTGTGCGAGTGGGTATTTGGGCTGTCCGGCCCAACAGTTAAGTATCTTAACAAATCGTGTGAATATGTGTGGCCCAAAAGAGCATGTGCGATCCAATGAAGGCTTGTACGATCCAGCTGCCATTGTGTGATCCGAGGGATCTTGTGCGACAGGCAGCTTTGTGCGAGTGGACCACCTTGTGTGATTGGACTTCTTGTACACCAAGAAGTCTTGTGCGATCATTTAACAAAATTCCATGAATTATGCTATCAGTTACAACAATTAATAGTTTCCATATGTTGAATCAATCAACAACCAATCAGTTACAACACATGCTAAATCTCGATCAAACAAGGCAATCATTCCTAAATCCATATGAACCCTAACAAGACATGAACAATAATCCAATGATTCACATAATCAAAACACGGCCAACAACCTATCAATTCCTATTGTTCGATCCGATCATGCATATACAGCCGATTACTTCAAACAACACGTGATTAACAATCTAAATCAATCTATAATATGGTACATACGAGCCGGTTTCATGACAAGTAAACATGTATCAATCGATCCACATAATCAATCATGTTTAACAAGAATCCTATCACATCATCATCATGACTATTGTAACACACATCAAAACATCTACAACAATTAACCAAACACTAACCGTGAGATAGAATCAAGTCGAGAGAGAGTGATCTTCGGTTGCTTGCCGTCGGGTTCGAAGAAGAGAGAAAGATAGCTAGGGTTTCGAGAACTTGTGTGTGTGTGATATGTTTGTAACCACAATGAGAAACAAAACCCCCCTTACCCTTTGTTTGTTCACGTGAAAGGGGAGTGGGCCGAGCCCAACTCGGTTGTCTATGAGTTCCGAAAACAAGCTAAACGGCCCAAGGGTTTGTGCGAATGATGTGTGTTGTGCGATTCTTGTGCGGTTCAATATATGCATACATACAATATAAGCACAACACATGTTTCACAAAGCTCACATAACACATAATAACAAATCATTTATTAAATCCAACCATATAATCTAGTTCACATATGCACATAGCGTTACACAAAGCGAGTCTAAAGTCCGAGTTGTCACAGTATCCTCTGTAAATAGAGGTGTCCATGCTTTAATAGCATATCATTTTCTTTTATATAAAACCAATAGTTCATTTTCAATCACCAAATCGACATATCGACAAACAAAACGTTGCATACTTCATTTCAGCTTTATAACTCGAAACCGGACTGTTTTCGAGGATTTTTATAAAATAGTTAGCCTTTTCTAAAAATCTCCAAATTTTTACAGAGTATGACATATGTTCCAAAATTTATTGTGTAAAAATATCAAAGTCCAATTTGTTACCCATATTTTATAAAAAATCATTTTCTCGACTGCAATCAGATTTGTTACCATTCTGATCGCAGTTTACAGAAATATTCACTAAAAATCAACCGTAAGTCCGTTTGACGAAATTCCAGTTGGAGGATCGTCCTGACAACGGTGTCCATCTACTGTAAAAATTTCATGGGTTGATTTTATTCAGGTTTTAAGTTGTGACTCCAAAAATGTCATACTTTTTCTGCAAAAAAAATGCAGCTTGAGCTGCTGTCCAAAAATAACCTTTTAAAAATAGTAAACTGTCTCGAAAAATTATGATTCCAGTGCCATTTGCTTAGTTATTCCAAAACCCTCATTTTAGGCTTTAGAAATTCCGTTTTTCGACTTAAAATGACCTCGTTACAGCCTGTTGAAGTTGGCTGGAAATCCAACTCAGCAAGCTGTTTGAGTTTTTGTGTGTGAAAAACAATCAACAATCGAACAAGAATCGAAGTGAGACAAGAGTATAAATGGACTTACTACTAGCACAAGGCTAGGGTAGAAATTCTAGAAAAAGATGAAGAAAAAAGATGGTGAAAAGCAATGTATGAAGCTCCTTAGTGATCTACAACTTCAAGCACCCTTGATTCACCTTCTAGCACTTAGATGAAGCTTGGAATGGATGAACTAAGTTTGAAGATGGTGGTGGTGTGGGGGTGGCTCATGGCCGTAGGTGGGAGAAGGGAGTGAGAGTTTGGTGTTGAGTGGTGAAATGAGGAAGATGGTACTTATAATCTTTCCATATCTCACAAAATCTTTACAAAATCAAATAAAATCCAAAAGAAATCTAAGTAATATCAAATGAGATTTTGTAGAAGATTGGCAAATATTTGGTGGGTCATCCCCTATGTGTCCGTATACATGAAAGGGGTGGGGGGCAAAGTGTAAGTTTTTTATATAAACATGCCATACGCAGGCTAAAACGAGTGTTTAACTGGATACCGGGTATTTTATCTAGCGTTTAAATCCCGGTTATGGCGTCCTAAAATATTTTTATTATACTATAAAAATAAACTCGCCAAAATATTACTAGAAATAAATTTCAGTTGCCAAGACTGGCTGTGTTGTCTGCGTTTTGCAGTATAAGCACTGTGTTGCGCATAAACACGCGGTACGCGCTTAAACTAGAAAAGAACGTTTTTAAGCGTTTTAATTTATTTTTCAACACGAACCTGATTAAAATAAGATTTTAATCATAACAGAATATTTGTGGGATTTAAATATTATCCGGGCGATCACCAACGTTCGTTCGCAGTTTTGTCGTAATTAGTTCTTTAGTTTAAATAAACATGTTTTCGCCATACCGAATCCTTCGAAACTTATTTCTAAGTTATGAAAGGGATATTTAGGGTATGTTTGGCTTTCGTCACAGTTCCGGAATGTACGTCGCGTTAAACTGATTGCGTTTAAGCCCCAGTTTGCGTATAACCTTCCAGAAAGTGATTTAAAGCTTGAAATCGGAATCGAATCAAATTGTAAAATCATTAAACACAAGAACACATATAATAACACCAAAGCGTATTGTTTTATTGATAACTAACATTGTTTTACATTATACGGTGCTTACAGAACACAGTTGTCACAGTATGCACACAATGGGCGTACGTAGCATGAAATGTATTGTAAAGCAGTGTACTAAGTACGCACACAATGGGCATACATAGCATGAAATGTATTGTAAAGCAATGTACTAAGTACGTACACAATGGGCATACATAGCATGAAATGTAGTGAAATCATGTACTAACGAACGTAGCAGGTATATGATGTGAAAACATGGAAAACATGAAAGTAACAGGTAGGCACATGTGTTTCACCCCAAAAAAGTTTGTAAAACAGTAAAAGAGGGGTTCAATGTACTCACCTGAGATTGCTTTGAATTCCTTGGGTAATAATCACACAATGCTAGAGATCACGGGATATCAAACGGCACCTAATAGGTAGCTATATTAATATACCGGACCAAAATCGGAAGGATCGGATAGTATGCGGGCTCGTAAACCAAACGAGTATGGAGACTCATGGAATATGGTTTAACGAAGCCTACATACTAAAATGAAACCTAACCTAAGTGCTTGCAGCCCATTACGACCCGTTTAGGTAGCTTATGCTACCTTAACGCGTCGTTCGCGTATAACGCGTTTGGAACGCCTAACATCGTGACCACAAGGTATAACCTCGGAAGGTTATAGCTATGGTTACCTAATGTGTTTGGTCGGATCCTAACGATCGACCAGATGGGTCGGGTTCGAAAGTATAAGCGATGGTTTAGATCGCTTACCTTACGACCCTATATAAGCACTATACTAAAAGTGACGAGCTAAGCATGTTAGAACATGCTTAACTAAGTTTAGAAAACAGGTTTGGCATCAAAACAAACGGCTTTGATGCCCCCGAGTAGTTTGGTTACAAAATACATAAAAATGCGCATTTTGGCCGAAACTACGACTCGTCATTGAGCCTAGATAACGTGGTAATCAGTAGGTATAGTCACTACGGACTATAACCATCGTGATCACGCTCACGTTATGAAGTTCCAACGAACTTCGTGTTGACCATAGGCTGGTCAACGCAGAAAGTCAACAAAATGTTGACTTTCGGACTCGAAAAGCGAATAAAAGAACGAAAGAATACTTACGGAGGGTCCCCGAATGCTAATCTAGATCAAAATGGCTCAGCTATGAAACAATGGTTCCAACTTGGAGCCTTTAGATCAGATTGTGTGAGTTTTTAGCAAAATGGGGGGGGGGGTATTTATAGGAAAAGCAAAACCGTTAGGATCGTTTCTTGAATAACGTGCCACGATCTCGCCCGTACACTTGTCACAATGTTGTGGTACCTCTGTTCTTGCCCCTTATTGGCTGGATGAGACAAGGGAGCTTTGATCTTTCACTACTTGAAGAGGCAACAGCATTAAATGTTGAATCTGCTGTTCTGGGTAGGCCTTACGGACGTATGGGTTTTGGCTTACGGTCCGTAAGCCCCTAGTTTGGCAGATTTACAGTTTTGGTCCCTGTTGTGCCAAAACTTGGTATTTGATGCATTTTTGACATGTTTAAGCCCCGTTAACCCCATTTAAAAGCTCTAAAATGAAGTTAAAGTATAGGGAACTTAAAATGTGCTCAAAAATATCTCGGATGTCGGTTCGTTTGGTCGTACGGTCGCGATGTTCGGTTAATTACGACGGAATGCGCATAAGCGCGAAAGACGATCCAAATTGCGCGACGAATGGATTTTTCTCAAGCCATACACTAAGGAATAATATAAGGATGTTTACATAAATTTTTGGATGTCCGGATGTATTCAGAACGTAAGTTATGCTTGAAAGTGCGAACTTATGCACTTTTTGACACTTTTAGTCCCTGAATGATCCAAAAGTTTGTTTTAACACACCAAGCACCTCAAAGCCTATTTCTAAGCTATGTAAAGGATATTTATGGTATGTTTAACTTATGGACATGTTCCGGAATGTCTGTTACAGTTCAAATTGGCATACTTTCGTAGTTTGTCAAGTATAGTCCCTGTAAGCGAATTAACTTGTTTTTGCCATACCAAAGCCTTCAAAACTTATTTCTAAGTTATGTAAAGGTTATTTGAGGTATGTTGAGTTTATGTTGATGTTCCGGAGTATTTGTCGCATTTAAACTGAGTACGTTTACGCACCAGTTTGCGTATAATTCTCCAGAAAGCGATGTAAAGTTTGAAATTGAACAAGAACTGATATGTGCAAAAGATACACATATTTATAAAAGATCCCAAGTATGAAATACAATATTTCATTGGCTTGGTATTTGTTTGATGGTCGCGGTGGCGCAGGTGTCACAGTCTCCCCTACTTTAGGTAATTTCGTCCCGAAATTTATTCGTAGGAGTCTATTTGTGACTCTGCCAAATAACCATCAGCGATATGCAAAGTAATGTCCTGTCATTTCCTTAACGGTCGTTCTTCAGAAACAAAAATGAACAGACGGAGTCATTTTCCTCAACGAGTATTCTTCAGAAATGGAAATGACGGAATAAGCAAACGGATGTTCATTTCCTCAACGGACAAATCTTTAGAAACGAAAAATGAACAGACGGAGTCATTTTCCTCAACGAGTATTCTTCAGAAATGGAAATGAAGGATTACACAACGGATATTGATTTCCTCAACGGATAAATCTTCAGAAACGAAAATGAACTAACGGAGTTATTTTCAACGGTTGCTTCATCAGAGTTGGAAATGAAGGATTACACAACGGATATTCATTTCCCCAACGGATAAATCGTCAAAAACGAAAATGAACTAACGTAGTCATTTTCAACGGTTGCTTCATCAGAGTTGGAAATGAAGGATTACACAACGGATATTCATTTCCCCAACGGATAATTCGTCAGAAACGAAAATGAACTAACGGAGTCATTTTCAACAGTTGCTTCATCAGAGTTGGA
The DNA here is from genome assembly GCF_002127325.2 of Helianthus annuus. Classification (NCBI taxonomy): domain Eukaryota; kingdom Viridiplantae; phylum Streptophyta; class Magnoliopsida; order Asterales; family Asteraceae; genus Helianthus; species Helianthus annuus. Next base: position 47,761,478 of record NC_035446.2, on the reverse strand, counting down.
AATGAAGGATTACACAACGGATATTCATTTCCCCAACGAATAAATCGTCAGAAACGAAAATGAACTAACGGAGTCATTTTCAACGGTTGCTTCATCAGAGTTTGAAATGAAGGATTACACAACGGATATTCATTTCCCCAACGGATAAATCGTCAGAAACGAAAATGAACTAACGGAGTCATTTTGAACGGTTGCTTCATCAGAGTTGGAAATGAAGGATTACACAACGGATATTCATTTCCCCAACGGATAAATCGTCAGAAACGAAAATGAACTAATGGAGTCATTTTCAACGGTTGCTTCATCAGAGTTGGAAATGAAGGATTACACAACGGATATTCATTTCCCCAACGGATAATTCGTCAGAAACGAAAATGAACTAACGGAGTCATTTTCAACGGTTGCTTCATCAGAGTTGGAAATAAAGGATTACACAATGGATATTCATTTCCCCAACGGATAAATCGTCAGAAACGAAAATGAACTAACGGAGTCATTTTCAACGGTTGCTTCATCAGAGTTGGAAATGAAGGATTACACAACGGATATTCATTTCCCCAACGGATAAATCTTCAGAAACGAAAATGAACTAACAGAGTCATTTTCAACGGTTGCTTCATCAGAGTTGGAAATGAAGGATTACACAACGGATATTCATTTCCCCAACGGATAATTCGTCAGAAACGAAAATGAACTAACGGAGTCATTTTCAACGGTTGCTTCATCAGAGTTGGAAATGAAGGATTACACAACGGATATCCATTTCCCCAACGGATAAATCGTCAGAAACGAAAATGAACTAACGGAGTCATTTTCAACGGTTGCTTCATCAGAGTTGGAAATGAAGGATTACACAACGGATATTCATTTCCCAAACGGATAAATCGTCAGAAACGAAAATGAACTAACGGAGTCATTTTCAACGGTTGCTTCATCATAGTTGGAAATGAAGGATTACACAACGGATATTCATTTCCCCAACGGATAAATCGTCAGAAACGAAAATGAACTAACGGAGTCATTTTCAACGGTTGCTTCATCAGAGTTGGAAATGAAGGATTACACAACGGATATTCATTTCCCCAACGGATAAATCGTTAGAAACGAAAATGAACTAACAGAGTCATTTTCAACGGTTGCTTCATCAGAGTTGGAAATGAAGGATTACACAACAGATATTCATTTCCCCAACGGATAAATCTTCAGAAACGAAAATGAACTAACGGAGTCATTTTCAACGGTTGCTTCCTCAGAGTTGGAAATGAATAAGGTTAATTCTAGACACATGACAGAACTTGTTGTGATTCCTGTGCACTAAACTCCATAATTATGTACGCATCCATAACTACGTAATCCCTTGCACAATCCGCACAGTTTGTTTTGTAATGTTTTGGGGAAGGATATCAAGCTTGTGATGAGGGTGACTAGACTTCCATCGGGTCCTTTTAATTACATCCACAGGGGCTCTTCTTAGTTAGGCCACCAAGGAGTCCTTTCAGCTATATCATCACATGATATCCCTAGCCAGATTTTTGGATAAATCTGTTTAACTAGACCACTCAAGGGGTCTAATTATGAAGTAGTACTTTATAATCCGAGGGACTTAACTATAACATAGAAGTCCATTAAGGATTTTAAGTAATACCTTTGGGTATCCTACGATGAATCTCTTGTACAAGGATGTAGGATTCTACGAGGATTTGGATAACATAATTTGGATCACACAACAACACATAAGGGAACGCATAAGCACATAGTCACATAATTGTTTAATCTTGATTATAATATGTTATTAACTTGTTATTGATTGAATACGGATATGTAAACCAATCGACGGGTCTCAATGTTCACGGGAATCTATATGAGAAGATAGAAAGATCTCCCAAAATTTGATTTTTGATTACTAGGAATTATCATATTCGAATTTAGGTATACAACAATTAAAGACTTGCGGAAAATCCTTAGGTACCCTATTAAGGATTTATAGTGGTACTTTGGGTATTCGTCATGTGTTGTAACTTGCGCCTTGTACTTCGTTTTTCTTAGAAGAAACGAGTATTAGGAATTACGTGGAAGACACAAGAGATCATAGAATGGGAGAATTTTGGGGGTAGTTTGTTCTTCAAGGAATACGGTTACTTGATTGTCGATATTGTAAGGGATATGTCGTTTATACATGCAACCACAGAAATACATTGCAATGTAAATAAAAGATTTATTTATGAACAACGGCAACAACTGTTTCTTGGACCTTGATAACAAAAGAAAATAATACATAAGACGTGATTATTTCTAAACGATGTTGTCTTCTAGTCAGTCAGATGCTCATCCCTGTGCTGGATTTGCATTAGCAAGCTTTGGGCAATTTCTTCGGAAATGACCCATCTCGCCACAATTGAAACAAGAGCCTGGTAGAAAACGACCTTGAGCAGGATTGTTGCCAGCTTGGTTTGGCGTAGCTGTAGCTGGGCAGATTCTTGTTGTGTGGCCTATAAGCCCACAAGCTTGGCATCTGCGGCACTGTACGTTGGCGTGATGATGGAGGCTACATTGGTTGCACAAGGGTGCAGTTCCATTGTATGGTTTTCTAGCAGGGGGTTGAGCTGGTTGGTTGGGGACGGCCTGGCCATTGTGAGCGACCACGGCGAAGTTCTGAGAAGCCTTTCGCTTCTTTGACTTTTTAGAGGATTCAGTCTGTTCATCCATGGTCTTTATTCCTCGATTGGGTTCGATTCCCCGACCGGTTTCTTGTCACCTTTTAGGAAAAGTTTACCTTTCCTGATCTTTGATTCACTCAAGGTTGCAGATAGCTCAATGGCCTGTCTAACTGTAGTAGGGTTGCTACCAGTCACGATGTCTTGTATTGAGTCAGGGAGGCCATCAATGTACTTTTCGATTGCTTTATCCAAAGGTGCAACCATATCCGGACATAACAAACTTAACTCCTCATAACGGTCCGTGTAGGCTCGATGCTCACCGCTAACTTGTTTAAGATCGTCGAACTCCGTTTCCAAGGCCCTGATCTCGTGACGAGGACAGAATTCCTTCATCATCAGAGCTCGAAGCTCTTGCCATGTTTGAGCCAGTGCCACATCGGCACCCCTATCTCTCATCACACCATTCCACCATGTCAAAGCTCGTTTCTCAAAGACGCTAGATGCGAATTCTACCTTTCGCTCGTTTGGACATTGAACATGTCTGAAGGTGTTCTCTAAACTCTCGAACCATTGCAGAAGTGCAGTCGCTCCTTGAGACCCAGAAAACTTTGATGGCTTAGCCGAGTTGAACGTCTTGAAGTTGCAGGGGGCATGATTGTTGTTGTTGGCTTGGTTCCATTGAGAAAAGAGGTTTGGGAATTGAGCAGCCATTTGTTGCGCAATGATCTCTGCCAGTTCGGCAGTCGCTATCTGGTTTTCGCGTCGAGGAGGCATTCTAAATGAGAGACAAGAAAGAAAACAAATGAAATGGCATTGGGTAAGAATAGGATGTTATAATTACCGACCATAATCATGGTTGATGGTCATTTGTTTGAATCCACGAAGCAAACAAACAACACCAAGGCTGAATCAAAGTAAATAGATCCTCATAGTGTATCGCGAAGACATGCTCGCCTATAAGTGGACACTCACCCCAAGAGTTCCCAGGTAAGAGTGACTGGTCCGATTATGTGGATTTGTACGAACACTCTAACCTTAGACAGAAATCCCAGGGTATATGTAGGATCGTTCGTTGACCTGACGAGTCGTTCAGAAGAGTGCTTAGACTAATTCAGAAGCGGAATTCATTGAATTATTCTTCGTAAAGCTTGATTTCACTACTTAACGTCTCCTGTATTGATTAAATGTCAAATTACAAGCTCTTGGAGACAAACGGGCAGAGCTTCGCTGTTACACCTTGAAAAACACACACATACGCTGCTCCTGGAACCGCTCATATGACACCTATTTATAGGAGTCATGGGTCGCTTATATGGACAAGTCCATATGAGCGATCCAAACACTTACCACTCGAGCGATCCAACATCATGTCACTCGAGCGGTCCAGCATCTATGCCATTCGAGCGGTTCACACTCTAGTTGACTAATGAGCGGTCCAACAAGCTCAATTCTATACAAGCTCACAATTTCTTGTATTTCGTGCACAATACGATCTGCCCTACCCTAAGACTCGAACTAAGATGTAGTCGACAGACAACTGCACCAACAGACTCCCCCTTGAATGTTGACGGAATCTTCAGTGAGAGTCTTCAATCATTCACAGCTCTTCAATCTCGTTCGGTCTTCTTCAGGAACTCTGCCTGGAATCAAATCTTCTTCAAAAATTCCTACCTGAAACCATATGCCTGGATCTTTCTCTGGTTTTAACTTTCGTCAGACTCCCCCTATCATCATGCTGGGATCTCTGTCTGGAAATCGTTATCACCATTGAAATCAACTCCTGGCTTTCTATGTTTAAGCTCTTCTCAGGTTCTGATGTGTCTCCTGGCTATCTATAGTAACAAGATCAGAAGCCTGCAAAAACTCATACATACTATCACAAAACAACACAATTTGTGATTCAATTTAATGAATCAACTTATCATTTGATACTGTTTACAATTAAACACTAATTACAAATTTGAAACATTCCAATTTCTGATTCAACCTAATGAATCATTTTAAACATTTCAAATGACTTAACCAACCTGTCTATTCATCAAGTTTAGCACTTTGAATTTCGAAAATCAGCATTTCAACACCAGTTGTCAAAAATCTTTTTGATTTTTCAAAATTTATGCTAAAACACACCAAAAATCTTTTTGGATTTTTGAATAAAAGTAAATGCAGAAATGAAATATTTACAGACAATATTTTTGTGAGTTTGTGCAAGAGGATCATATCAGTTATGAAACATATCACAAACACCGTTAAGCTTGATTACATGTTAAGTTCTAAACAATTTACCTAGATTGTCAGTATGTTTGTCCACTTAAATTTTCACACAAATTTCAACTGATTCGAGATACGATATTAATGTTTTAAAGACTTAAACTTAATTGTGTATCACTCCACCTGAATATACTCCCGTATCCAGATCCCAATTATTCAGTCTTACAGGTGAGTATTCCACAGATGATATCTGTAAAGGGGTAGATGCGAAACCTTGAGAGCTCAGGTCAGAACTTCCATTCAGCAGAGAGATGACGGCTCGACTTTTGGTGGGTCCCCTTTAGAGGATCTTTTGTTACAACAGCAAAAATTACCAATTTTATTGTTTAATCAGTTTGCTGAGGGCGACGCTTATGTTTCAAAGCTTTTTGCAGAAAGTATTATTCGGGGACTAGGTCAGTATTTCCATACAGCAGAAGTCCCGGAATAATACCCCAGATATCACTGAGCATAAAGACCTAGTATCTCAGAATACGGGACCTTTCAAACAAGATTTCGGGGGTTACCCATATATCCAAGAATAGTTACCCACGAATTAAGCAAGTTTGATTTAGGTTTATATCTCGTTTCAATTTACTAAATGTGCGAAAATCTACTGACACATCCGCAGTAAGATTGTTTATCACATTTTGACTTTACAATTCTTTAGCGTGCTGTGATAGTTCACTGATGTACTATCATTTCCTCTTTTATGCAACAAAAACTCATTTTTCAATTTTATCATGTTTTTGGCTTTTTCAAATTTTCTGATGTTTTTGGATTTTCTAAAAATTCTTACTCCCCCTAAAATTCAAATACATCTGAAGAAAATTGAAAACAAACTGTACAAAACATGACAACTGATATCGAAACACTTCAAATCTCCATCCGTTTGGCTTAAACAATCAGAACTCCCCCTCACAACAAACTATTTTCCCATAATGATTTCAAAACACTTAAGTTTGTTTAAATCAGAATGGTTTTTCCGGAAAATATGTTTAGTTGTTTTTACCTTTTGTAAAATGGGGTTCAAATCATCACTTTGTTTACCAAATTCTTGAATGATAATTAAATCAAGTCCAATTCAATGACCTTGATTTAACCACTTGTAAGATCAACTCCATTCACTACCATACAACCACTTGTAGGTTTAGCAATTAAGCTTTTCAAACCTGTTTTTCAACCAATTACCATCTGATGGTTGAATTCTCAAGGTGCCGATTCCTACTCCTCGCTTACAAACCTGGGAGTTCCAGCAAGTCCTGCAACTTCACAAACAGATTTAGAAAGATGCCGATTCATGATCCACAATACCATCTTGCGATCTCCGGCAAGTCAGGTTTTTCATTTAAAAAGATCCACCCAAGCCCGACCAGCCTTGGGTGTTTTCGACAAATTTACCTCAACACATGGCTCCTCTGGCTTTGACGAACCAGAATCATTACTTGAATGTGGCTTGTCTGACTTTAATGAGTCAGATTCATCGCCTGAAGGTGGCTTGTCTGACTTTAACACATCAGATTCATCGCCGACCGTTTTCTTCTTCTTCTCCTCTTTTGTCCCCAGATTTGTATCTGATGAATTCTTTTTGCTTGTCTTTGCAACTGAGGGAGTAGATTCATCAGAACTGTTATTCTGTTTGTCCCGTGAACCCGAGGACAAAATCTTCTCGAGATATTCTCTCACCTTGTTTCTCTTTTTCCTCAGTCTGTCTTTCTGCCCCTGTGAAAGTTGAACTTTCTTTTCCTGAATTGACTGTTCTTGAACTATAGGTTTCAGAACCTTCTGTTCCTGGGGCTTGACTTTGACTGGAATCTTTGCCGATTTCTGAGAATTAGCCCTCAATCTTTCATTCGATCTCCTTGGGCAATCTCTGGCAATGTGACCTTTGATGTTGCAGTTAAAGCACCTCCTGGTCTCATAACTCCAATACTGGCAGTTAACAGCAATGTGTCCGTGATATCCGCAGCTGTAACACACTCTGTTATCGTACCAATCACCATTTTGAGTCCAAACGCTCAGATCAAAGCATTGTTTGGCTTGGTGATATTCTTTCCTCAAGTTTGCTGGATTCTGCTTTGAAGCACTGTGGTCCGACCTGCACCACTTATTACCAACAATTTTCGAGTTTTCATTTTTTACTTTTTGTAATTTTTCTTTTTGATTGGATGATCGATCTGATGAGCTTTTATAATCTTTTTTAACAATTTTCTCATTTTTAATTTTTTTGTTTCTGTTCTGCTTTCTTCTTCAAAGGTTTTTGCTTTGAGCATTCACCCTTTTCAGTTGATTGCAGAACAGTTTTCTGAAATTTTTCCTTTTTATCATCAGATTCTTCACCACAATCTTTTACTTTGACATTATCAAAGTTTGTGACATTGTCACTCATTGAAACAGAATTGATTGGTTTTGGACAGGGAAACTTCAAATTGTCTGATGAAGTCACAAAACCTATCAATTTTTTCTCAAGTTCATCAATCTTGCTTCTGGAATTCTCAGCTTCTTTTTCAAACTGATATATTCTTTCAAAATGAGACTTGATTGTTTTTTCATTATCATTCTTCAAATTTTCAAGAACAGATTTTTCATTCATCAAAACTTTTATCTGTTCCTGAAATTTTGATTCATTCGCTTTCAGGTTTTTGTTTTCCAGCTTAATCCAGAAATCCTCATCTTCTGAAGATTTCTTTTTGCTTTCAAACTCTTTTTCCAGCTCTTTGGTTTTCTTTCGAGCACTTTCACATTCCTTCTCCAAATTTATAATTTTCTGAAGATGTGAATTAATCAATTTTTGCTTCTCAATGTTGTTTTGGCTAAAAACATTTCTCCCATCTTCAAGAATTTTTAGTTGATTTTGAAATTCTTTTTCACTTTTTGTTTTTTCAATTTCAAAATCCTTAATTTTCTCTTCAAAAACTTTTTCTTTTTCTTTCAACTTCTTGTTTTCAAATGTCAAACTGTTCAAATTACTTAACAGTTTGTCATTTTCAGCTTTCAACTTCTCACAATTTTCCTGAACCATAAGAATCTGCTTATCATCAGCTTGCTTCACATCTTCTAACTTCTTGACTTCCGATGTCAAACTTTCCGCATCCTTCAAGAGTTTGTCATTTTCAGTCTTGAAGCGATCACATTTTGAGCATGCTGATGCAAAACCTGAAGATCCAAACTCTACAGATTCTTCAATCTTTGGAGTATCCTTTGTTTCCATCTTGTCGATTCCTGCACAAAAGAGTTTAACAAAATTAAAAGGATTCAAATTATCATCAATATAACATTTCCTTTTGATATCATATTTCAGAGTACTCTTTGTTGCAAGAAATACACAAACTCTTCTATCAACTTCAATGAGTACATCCAGCTCCAGTCTATGTAAATTCTTTTCCATCTTGGCTAAAAGCTCTTTCCTTTTCCTTTCTTCCTTATAAAACTCTCCTCTAACTTCATTAAAGAACTGATATGGAAAAAGCTCTAGAAAGAAATCTTTCTGTTTTAGTTCAACCATAAGCTCATCCCATTTAGCAGGTAATGCAGTTGTCAATTTTGATAGATATTCATCATTTGACATCTTAATACCCTTTCTCCTTATATTGTCCGTTAGAATTTTAAACCGTGCTTCCAACTCATTCAAAGTCTCATCCTTTTGACACATGAAAAATTCAAAGCTTTTAACCCAAGTGTCCGTACTCACATTTCTATAATCGGTATCCATATTTCTCATATACCAATTATTAAAATCCTCTAGCATATTGTTTTCTTGTTCATCAAATAACATCGTCATTTTTCACAAATTCACTAACAATTTCCCAACTTTGACAACTTGTTCAAATAAACGGACTGCTCTATAAGCAATCCAATCAATCTGATCAATAAGCGAACCAATTAGGCACACCGTTCGAGCGAACTGTTCAATCAGCGGTCCAATAGAATTGTTTAATAGGCGAACCAAGCAATGTCCGAAAGAACGGTTCAAATGTTGTTCTTACGAGCGATCCAGACAATGTCACTAAAAGCGATCCAATGAGAATCCTTGGAGCGAACCAGAGGATGTTCGAACGAGCGGACCAAGAATTATCCGAATAAGCGATCCAGAACCTGTTCTTAAGAGCGATCCAAACTATGATCTATGAGCGGTTCACAATGACGTCACTTCGAGCGAGCCACACATCGAACATGTTTTGATCGGTTTTTAAGCTGAATTTCGTCCTGAAACGTCCAAGGGTTTGTTTTAGTATGATTATACACAGTCTGTGAGAATTTGAGCGAATTCCGACCGTGAAATCTCTTCGAAATGAGAAAAGAAGGTGTAGAAATCAGAATTTTGAGCGAAAATCGAACTAAACGGTAAGAACTCTTCCTCCTGAGCTCTGATACCACTTGTAGGATCGTTTGTTGACCTGAAGAGTCGTTCAGAAGAGTGCTTAGACTAATTCAGAGGCGGAATTCATTGAATTAGTTTTCGTAAAGCTTGATTTCACTACTTAACGTCTCCTGTATTGATTAAATGTCAAATTACAAGCTCTTGGAGACAAACGGGCAGAGCCTCGCTGTTACATCTTGAAAAACACACACATACGCTGCTCCTGGAACCGCTCATATGACACCTATTTATAGGAGTCATGGATCGCTTATATGGACAAGTCCATATGAGCGATCTAAACACTTACCACTCGAGCGATCCAACATCATGTCACTCGAGCGGTCCAGCATCTATGCCATTCGAGCGGTTCACACTCTAGTTGACTAATGAGCGGTCCAACAAGCTCAATTCTATACAAGCTCACAATTTCTTGTATTTCATGCACAATACGATCTGCCCTACCCTAAGACTCGAACTAAGATGTAGTCGACAGACAACTGCACCAACAGTACAGGCATTCACTCTTCCAGTTCGCACGTGTTCACACTATTTCGGACCCAAAACCTTGACGAGATTTTGAAAACCCAAAGGGGTTCAAAACCTTATAACAGAGGGTTCAAAACCTAGTAATCAATCATCCTAGAACAGATGATTAGTTTTCAAAGCGGTTTTGAAATTTATGTTTTTGTTGTGGTCGTCGCCTAAGGATAGGTGACGGTATTGTTTTATGACTAAACGCAAGTAAACTCGCGTTAGGGCCCTAGGAAGGTTATAGACTAGGTCAAAGCATTACTAATAACCTAATTCCCTATAACCATTGGCTCTGATACCATCTTTTCTATCACACCCCGACCACGTAGAACATACAAAACGTGGCGGAAATGTCGGGGAGTGTTGTAACAGAATCAATTGTTTCAAATCCATGGTAAACGAAGTTTCGTTTTATTAATCAAACATGAAAGTTTACATTGTCTTAAACAAGAACCAAAGAATACATTGTCACACCCCGACCACGTAAAACATCAAATCGTGGCGGAAACGTCGGGGAGTGTTGTAACAGAATTATTGTTCCACAACCAAGGTAATTAAAATAATATTTTATTCATCACCCAAGGGTGGAATACATTGTTCAAAACAAGAACCAACATGTTACATTGTCTTAAAACTACTGAAATAAAGAGTACATAATGTCATTAAACTAAGTCTAGCTCTGTTTTATGTCACTAAGGCCCGAGTCCAACCTAGCGTGTCACGATCATCATCCTATACATTAGCTCCTGAAACACATGTGAAAATAGGTACGTCAGCATAAAAATGCCTGTGAGATACATAGGTTTTGTGAAAATAGGATTCATAATTTAGGTTTAAGAAAATGTTTAATGAAAACTTTGTCATGAATCCAGTTTAAGTGTTTGCTTATAAAATGTTTGAAAAGCGATAACAAATCAGTTAATATGTATGTATAAAAGAATGATGTATGGTTAAAAGAATAACCAAGTAAAAATAAGTTGTATGAAATAAATTGTTTTGTAAAACAAAGTCTTGTGAAAAATATGTTATTTGCAACAATGTATAAGTCCAAAATTGAATGATTTAAATAACGGTATGTCATGTAATACAATACAAGCACTTATATATAGGAAGTACCAGCGGCGTATCCACCATGCTTGTAGCATACTACACACATATCGTTACTTAAGTCACTTAAACAAACCACCAAAGTATATAGTTCATGTTCAAACCAATCATCAAAGGTTCTTGTCTAAACCATTGTCAATGTTTAAAACCCAAAGTGTAGTCATGTAGTTAAGTATGTGTAAACAAAAGTTATGTATGGTAAGTAACAAAATGAGAATACTTAACCATAAGTAAAAAAAAGAACAAAACAAAGTATTTTGAATAAATCAAAAAGTTATGTTTTGCCAAGTAAAAGCTTGTTTTATTGATACAAACATTTATGTGGTAAGTTAACGCATTACATTCAAGCCTTGAGACAGCAGGATAACCTTAGAGTAAAGGTTATCAAAGTAAAATGTTTTCGGATTCAGTCCTTCCTTTCATCCAAACCAACCCAGGATGTTAGGAACGGGATTTGTCAAGTCCTATGGTACCATTACTTACTACCGAGCGGCGTAGCTAATGTTAATGAATGTAGTAAAGAACCGTTTATGCAAACCAAATGTTATACCAAATGTAAACAAGTTATGTGAAAACAATGTACTAAGTATGCTAAGTAAACATACAAAGCAGAAAAGTCATGAAAAGCAATGTGCTAATATGCCATGTGAACATATATCGCAAAGTAATGTAATGTAAATCAATGTGCTAGCATGTTAAGTAAACATACATAGCAAAACATAATGAAATCATGTACTAATAGTGTACTAATGAACATAGCAAGTATAAGTTGTGAAAACATGGAAAGTATGAAAGTAACAAGTAGGCACATGTGTTTCACCCCAAAATGTTTGAAAAACAGTAAAAGAGGGGTCTATGTACTCACATAGACACCTTGAAAGCATTTGAAAGATGGGGTTCTATGTACTCACTTGAGATTGCTTAGAAGTCGTAGGATAACCACCAAGCAATGCTAGAAGATCACGGAATCAAACGGCACCTATATAGGTATCTACATTAATAAACGGACCTATCGGAGGATCGGGTAGTACGAGGGTTCGTAAACCAAATAAGTATAGGAACTTATGTAATATGGTTTGACAAAGCCTACATACTAAAACGAAACTTATCCTAAGTGCTTTTGACCCGTTACGACTCGTTTAGGTAGCTTATGCTACTTTAACGTGTCGTTCGCGTAAAACGCGTTCGGAATGCCTAACTAGCCCTATGACAAGCAAGATATGCCTTAACATGTTTAATATTGTTGTTAAATCAGTTTAGATACCAAAAATTATGTTTCATAGGCTTAAGATGAATTTTGGCGTAAAAAGGGTATTTTGGTAATTTACCTAAGGCATAAGAACTACTTATCATACAACTACTTAAACGTCGTGACCATAAGGTATAACCTCGGAAGGTTATTCCCTATACAACTATGGTCACTTAAAATGTTTGGTCAGATCCTAAAGATCGACCAAATGGGTCGTGTTCGTAAGCATAAGCGATTGTTTAGATCGCTTACCTTTACGACCCTAAACAAGCACAAATCTAAAAGCGACGAGCTAAACATGCTAGAACATGTTTAGTAAAGTTAGAAAACAGGTTTGGTATTAAAACAAACGGTTTTAATACCCTAGAGTAGTTTGGTTACAAAATACGCGAGAAAACACATTTTGGCCGAAACTACGACTCGTCACTGAGCCTAGATAACGTGGTAATCAGTAGGTATAGTTGCTAGGGACTATAACCATCGTGATTACGATCACGTTATGAAGTTCAAACGAACTTCGCATTGACCAAAAACTGGTCAATGCAGAAAGTCGAACGCAGTTTGACTTTAACGCTAGAACGAACGAAAAACGCGAAAGAATACTTACAGAAAGTCCCCGCAAGATTGATATTCCAAGTATTTCTCAGGTATGAAGTGTTCTACACTTCAACTTAGAGAAAATCTCAGAAGTCAAGTGGGGAAAGAATGAAATGGGTGGGGGTATTTATAGTTTTCGCACAACCGTTAGGATCGTTTATCGAAAACCGAGCTTCAATCTTAGCCATACACCTCATGCCCACTGATTTATGAAACCATGGGACCTTAAAACCAGCCTATAGGAACCTTAAAACCATTTGCAAAACCAAGGAGCAGCTGGGTTTTATTAAAAATGATTTCTGCTGAACTGGGACCTGCTTACGGACCATATGGAGTAGGTCTTACGGTCCGTAAGGACCTTGCAGGTCTGATACTTTCCAAAAATTGCAAAATGGTCCCTGCACTTGAGAAACATGCATTTCGGCCCATTTTTGACACGTTTAAGCCCTGTTAACCCCATTTCAAAGCTCAAAAATGAAGTTAAAGTATAGGGAACTTAAAATGTGCTCAAAAATATCTCGGATGTCGGTTCGTTTGGCCGTACGATCGCGATGTTTGCTTAATTACGACGGAATGCGCATAAGCGTGAAAGACGATCCAAATTGCGCGACGAATGGATTTTTCTTATGCCAAACACTAAAATAAAATATTTTAATGCTTACATAAATTTTTGGATGTCCGGAAGTATTCAGAACGTAAGTTATGCGCGAAAATGCAAACTTATGCACTTTTTGACGCTTTTAGTCTCTGAATGAGCATAAAGTTTATTTTAGCACACCAAACCCCTCAAAGCCTATTTCTAAGCTATGTAAAGGATATTTAAGGCGTGTTTAACTTATGATCATGTTCCGGAATGTTCGTTACAGTTCAGATTGGCATACTTTCGCAGTTTGTCAATTTTAGTCCCTGTAAGCGAATAAACTAGATTTTGCCATACCAAAGCCTTTAAAACTTATTTCTAAGTTATGTAAAGGTTATTTAAGGTATGTTAAGCATAAATTGATGTTCCGGAGTATTTGTTGCATATAACTGATTACGTTTTCGCACCAGTTTGCGTATAATTCTCCAGAAAGCGATATAGAGTTTGAAATCGAATAAAAGTCAAAACATGAAAAACATCAAACATAAACAAACAAACATAGGGATCAAATAACTTTATTTCATTGATAACTGAACTGTTTACAATGATTACAAGCACAGATGTCACATACATAACATAAATTAACTAGTTCTTGTCTCGTTTTAAGTCACTAAGGCACAGGTCCGCCTAAGTATGTCTTGATAAGTCCTATGCATCATCTCCTGAAAACACATGTGAAAATAGGTACGTCAGTATAAAAATGCCTGTGAGATACATTGGTTTTGTGAAAACGGAATTCATGACTTATGTTTGAGAAAATGTTTAGTCATGAACCTTGTAATTTGCTTTCTCTTGTAAATCATTTGAAAAACGGTAAGATCAGATGATATGTATAAATAAGAGAACAATGCATGGTTAACTGAATAACCATGTAAAAATGAGTTTGTATAAGATATGTTGTTTGTAATTCAGTGTCTTGTGAAAAGCGTGTTATTTGTATAAAATGTTCTATGTATCAAATTGAAATGATTTAAATAACGCTACGATATGTAATACCATACAAACACTTATATATAGGAAGTACCAGCGGCGTATCCACCATGCTTGTATCATATTACACACGCCTCGTTACTTAAATCACTTACTCAAACCAAACCATCAAGAAGAAATGTTTAACAATGGTAGAAATGTTTATGTATAGTCAAATGTCTATTGTCAACTGTAAGTCATGTCAACGGATACAACTGGTTTACACGGTTCAATGGTTACAAATGGTTCATATAATCGAAGGGTTAAGACGGTTCACATAGTCACATGGATACAACGGTTCAAAATGTTGCATATGCTGGATGAGCATATGCAACAGAAATGCAATGTGAAACAATGTACTACGTATGCACACAATGGGCGTACGTAGCATGAAATGTATTGTAGAGTACAACGTTTCAAAATGTAGTATAATGTGTTCATATGCTGGATGAGCATATGCAACAGAAATGCAATGTGAAACAATGTACTACGTATGCACACAATGGGCGTACGTAGCATGAAATGTATTGTAAAGCAATGTACTAAGTACGCACACAATGGGCATACATAGCATGAAATGTATTGTAAAGCAATGTACTAAGTACGCACACAATGGGCATACATAGCATGAAATGTAGTGAAATCATGTACTAATATGTACTAACGAACGTAGCAGGTATATGATGTGAAAACATGGAAAACATGAAAGTAACAGGTAGGCACATGTGTTTCACCCCAAAACAGTTTGGAAAACAGTAAAAGAGGGGTTCAATGTACTCACCTGAGATTGCTTTGAATTCCTTGGGTAATAATCACACAATGCTAGAGATCCTAACGATCGACCAAATGGGTCGGGTTCGAAAGTATAAGCGATGGTTTAGATCGCTTACCTTACGACCCTATATAAGCACTATACTAAAAGTGACGAGCTAAGCATGTTAGAACATGCTTAACTAAGTTTAGAAAACAGGTTTGGCATCAAAACAAACGGCTTTGATGCCCACGAGTAGTTTGGTTACAAAATACGTAAAAATGCGCATTTTGGCCGAAACTACGACTCGTCATTGAGCCTAGATAACGTGGTAATCAGTAGGTATAGTCACTACGGACTATAACCATCGTGATCACGCTCACGTTATGAAGTTCCAACAAACTTCGTGTTGACCATAGGCTGGTCAATGCAGAAAGTCAACAAAATGTTGACTTTCGGACTCGAAAAGCGAATAAAAGAACGAAAGAATACTTACGGAGGGTCCCCGAATGCTAATCTAGATCAAAATGGCTCAGGTATGAAACAATGGTTCCAACTTAGAGCCTTTAGATCAGATTGTGTGAGTTTTTAGCAAAATAGGGGGGGTATTTATAGGAAAAGCAAAACCGTTAGGATCGTTTCTTGAATAACGTGCCACGATCTCGCCCGTACACTTGTCACAATGTTGTGGTACCTCTGTTCTTGCCCCTTATTGGCTGGAAGAGACAAGGGAGCTTTGATCTTTCACTACTTGAAGAGGCAACAACATTAAATGTTGAATCTGCTATTCTGGGGAGGCCTTACGGACCGTATGGGTTTTGGCTTACGATCCGTAAGCCCCTAGTTTGGCAGATTTACAGTTTTGGTCCCTGTTGTGCCGAAACTTGGTATTTGATGCATTTTTGACATGTTTAAGCCCCGTTAACCCCATTTCAAAGCTCTAAAATGAAGTTAAAGTATAGGGAACTTAAAATGTGCTCAAAAATATCTCGGATGTCGGTTCGTTTGGTCGTACGGTCGTGATGTTCGGTTAATTACGACGGAATGCGGATAAGCGCGAAAGACGATCCAAATTGCGCGACGAATGGATTTTTCTCATGCCATACACTAAGGCATAATATAAGGATGTATACATAAATTTTTGGATGTCCGTATGTATTCAGAACGTAAGTTATGCATGAAAGTGCGAACTTATGCACTTTTTGACACTTTTAGTCCCTGAATGATCCAAAAGTTTGTTTTAACACACCAAGCACCTCAAAGCCTATTTCTAAGCTATGTAAAGGATATTTATGGTATGTTTAACTTATGGACATGTTCCGGAATGTCTGTTACAGTTCAAATTGGCATACTTTCGCAGTTTGTCAAGTTTAGTCCCTGTAAGCGAATTAACTTGTTTTTGCCATACCAAAGCCTTCAAAACTTATTTCTAAGTTATGTAAAGGTTATTTGAGGTATGTTGAGTTTATGTTGATGTTCCAGAGTATTTGTCGCATTTAAACTGAGTACGTTTACGCACCAGTTTGCGTATAATTCTCCAGAAGGCGATGTAAAGTTTGAAATTGAACAAGAACTGATATGTGCAAAAGATACACATATTTATACAAGATCCCAAGTATGAAATACAATATTTCATTGGCTTGGTATTTGTTTGATGGTCGCGGTGGCACAGGTGTCACAGGGTTCAACCAGATACAGAAGCTTTAAGGAGTTCAAGTGATGGAGATTCTGAAGCTACTCAATCTGAATCTGAATTAATTCCTGAAACTGTTGGTAAAGGAAAAGTTTAGTTGAAGAAAAGACCTGCAAAGAAACAAAAAGGTTCAGATGATGAAGATTCTCCTTATGATCCTGAAAAGTCAAATAAAAAAAGAAAGAAACGAAAGGCAGCTCCAGTTGGTGTAATTCCCAGAAATGTCAGATCAAAGAAATCAGGAGCTAAGTCACAAAAGGATAAAGAAGGAAAGGCAGCTCAACATGTTCAGAAAGAAAAATCACCAAGTGTTGATGTTCCAAAAGAACCGGAGGTGAAAACAAAAGAAGTTCCAGTTGTGGAAACAGAAAAGAAGACAAGTGATGATGATTATGTAGAGATCACTGGATTCAGAGCTGCTAGTCCAAAACCTGCTCAACAAGAGATTCCTCAGTCATCACAACAGAAAGTAGAAGACTTTAATTTTAACTTTGACAATATTGGTTCGGCTACTGGTATTTTCTCTGAAGATATGCCTAAAGGTGAAAGTGATATGTTCAATGATCAGGCGGTTAAAGATCTAACTAAGAAAGTTAAAGAACTGGAAAAAGAGAAAGCAAAAGCTGAGGAAGAACGTAATATGCTGAGAAGTCAAATTGATGAATTGATGGAAGCTCACGATAAAATAGTTGCAGCATTGGTTGAAAAGGAGAAAAGAATGAATCAAATGAAGGATGAGGCCGAGGGTAATTCTAAAGTGTTTGAGTTGTCACACCCCCAAAATCCACCTGCGGAGTATCACCGCTTGAGAGCGTGACTGACCAGGATCAAGCCACCAATCATATAGAACAATATATATAGTAAAAGTAATTGCTATTAAACCAAACCCAATCCATATGAAAGGTGTTCCAAAAACCTAAGTAAGTTATCATTGTTTAGCGGAAGCGTATAAATAAAACCCATCGTAATAAAGTATCAAGTATCATAAGTGTTTAACAAGATAATTACGATCCAAGCCCACAACGACCAGCTCCTCCCTGTGCAAGCTCCATGTATCTAACGACCTGCAAGGCATGTAACAGAGGATCAACAACTAGTTGAGCGAGTTCACAGAAAGTAAATGCGTAATAGTATATTCGTTTGTAACATATGGCTCTACTGGGCCGATAGTACGTTCTATTGGTGGGGGCTTCCCATGTTGTATAACCACTAGACTATTCGTAATCATAAGTATCCTTCACAACCGAGGATAGTAGTAAGTATAAATACACGTAGGTTTTACGTGAGTATCCTTCACAACCGAGGATAGTAGTAAGTATAAATACACGTAGGTTTTACGTGAGTATCCTTCACAACCGAGGATAGTAGTAAGTATAAGTACACGTAGGTTTTACGTGAGTATCCTTCACAACCGAGGATAGTAGTAAGTATAAGTCTACGTAGATTGTAAGTATGTGTCCTGCACAACCGAGGACAGCGAATAGCATAAGTATGTGTCCTGCACAACCGAGGACAGTGAGTAGCATAAGTATGTGTCCTGCACAACCGAGGACATTGGTATGGTAGTCTAGTAACAGTATGTACAGTTCTATTCAATCTCAATCCTTCAATCCCAATTCCCGTGCCCTGGGAATCCCATGCCTTAGTAAGAGTGTGAACTCACCTTGGTTTGCTCGGTATGTTAAGTTATGTGCTCACAGTTAATCAACCACGTCCTATGGTACGTAAGTGTATAAGTCAGTTTGCATTCATGAGGTTCACATAATAGCAAAATCAATGTTTATCAAGTAGTACATATCACGAAACCAACATCGTACAAGTCATGCAAAGCATCTAACAACAGTTAATAAATCCAGCTATCAATAACAGAAATAAACCAGGTTACAGAGCAGATTACCCACTCGGCGAAACACCCCTGTTTCGCCGTGAATCCCTTTCGACGAAACGACCTCCGTTTCGTCGTTGCATCCCTCGACGTAACACTCTTGATACGATGAGTTTGTTTCGTCAAGAACGATCTCGGTGAAACACAATGTGTTTCGCCATGTCGGTTTCGTCAAAAGTGTTTCGCCGATAATCTGTTTCGTCAACCGGTAACGGTTTTAGCAAGTAACAACAATATCACCACAACCTAATTTCCCTAGTGGCCGACACTTATTCCCCCACCGCCAACCCTCATTGGACCACAAAGATACTAGCCGGTGAGATGTTCACATGCCAGTTGGCCGCCACTCTTTTGATTCGGTTCCTTAGCTTCATTGGGCCGAAGCCCACAGCCAAGGGCTTTCGGTTGACCGCCCAATCCCACCAATCAACAAGCTCATGGATTGAAAATTAATTTCCTAATCACACACATATATTTAGCCGACCAAGTTACACACACATGTAGTCAGCCGCCCAACTCATCCAATATTCAAATAAGTACCTTATCAAAACATGGCCGACAAATGTTATTGCTTCTATGATACTATTGGACCAAAAAAAAATGTAGTGGATTGCAAGATTATTTACTCATAGAATTAATCCTATATCTAATCTGACAATACACCCTATGTGTGCACATGGTTTGACTTTAACAAAATTACAAACACAGCCGCCATTTTTTATATCCAAGGCTATCTACCCCTTAATAACCATTCACCCCAATTCTATTGGACCAAAAGTCATCAGTGAGACTCATATGTAAATTTTCATAATTGAATTATCATACTGATTGCATTTAGCGGGACAGCCACTTTGATTGATCATCGAGACACACAAACAAGTTCCAGGAAGCCAATGCATAAAAATCATCGATTTTTATAATGAACTACTAGGACAATCACTAACAAGAAAGAATCATACTAACATCACATGCACAACATCAACAGTTAACATGAATATAAAATCACTCACCAAAAACTTAAGTCGGTCAAGATGATATTTCGAATGGGGAGGGGTATGCTCAAAGCCGTCGCACAAAATAGGTGGGGAAGTAGGGTTTGGTTTGATATACAATAGTTATAAAGCCAAAGGATCTCACAAGTGGGCCGGCAGAATGGTCTTAGGCCAAAGCCCATTCTCGACGAAATTGGCGAGGGCGATGAAAATCGAGTGGGTGTTCGTCGGGTACTAGGATGTACAAGTTATGGTTCATAAGTTCCACATTTTATATACTAACACCCTAACACATGTATGTACAATTATGACGTCTCAAGCATGTAACAAACATACACAATTATAAAACAACTAAATCGCGCAAACAAAAATGCAAAACAATTTACGTGTCGAGGAAAGGCCTTGGAAACTCGAGTTGTCACATGAGTCGTTAACACAAGAGATATCTTCTTTGAATGCCAAGATAAAGGATCTGGAGAATGTGAATCAAACGTTAAATCAGCTTCTTAATGAGATGAGTGAAGCTTCGTCTAATGAAATGAAGGCAATGAAATTAGAGATGGAGGCTATGAAAGCTGATAAAGTAATGAAAGATCAACAACTTCAGATGCTGGTTGCTGTGGTTGAAAGTCATTTGAAGATGAACATTCATGCTGCATTTGACGAAATTGATGTGATAAGAGCAAACGAAAAGAGATTGGAGCGTGAACGTCAAATGGCTGAAGAAGCAAATCTAAAGAACAAAGGAATAGTTGAAGAGGTTGAAATAGTCGATGCATCTTCAAGTCAACCAGAGGTTGGAGGTTCTTCTTCGCAACCTGATATTGAAATGATTGAAGAGGTTGATGTTCAAGAACAAGAAGTTGTTGAAGATGATCAAGAGATGGTTGAAGCTGAAGCTGAAGAGCCTTATGAACCAGAATACTTGATTGTTGGTGAGCCTATTGAGCCTATTATTGCAGAAAATGTCCTTCGAAGAGTTGAAATTATTCAAAGAAGAAGAAGAGCAAGGGAAGTACTACTGCTGGAGTATACAACTGACAAATTTGTGTTAGTTGGAAATGCTTACCCTGTGCCATATAATTCAAAAGAAGTGGCAAAGTTGTTAAAGTTTATGGATCTAAAAAGAAAAGGAAGGATAGCACGTGGAGAGATTGTTGTCACACCCCCAAAATCCACCTGCGGAATATCACCGCTTGGGAGCGTGACTGACCAGGATCAAGCCACCAATCATATTGAACATGTAATTAATATCAGGTAAAATAAATGTAAACCAATCATTCAATACGATAGGTATTCAAAACATAATTATAGTTTCAAAGTGTAGCGGAAGCATAAGTATGAAAACCCAATGTATAACATAAGTTCAAATGTTTAAATGTCTTAACATGGCATCCACGATCCATGCTCCACAACGACCTGCTCCTCCCTGTGCAAGCTCCATGTATCTAACGACCTGCAAGGCATGTAACAGAGGATCAACAACTAGTTGAGCAAGTTCACAGTAATAGTTCAGGTATTGTAGTAGTATGTTAAGCCTTGTGTTCGTTCATTAAGTCATGTATCGTAATAGTTCGTATCGCAGCCCTCCTAGGCATGTATGCGAAGATTAGGAAAAGTTCTCAAGTATTCTAGACTAGGTATGTTTGTATTGCGGCCACCCGGCACCTGTGCGAAGTTTTAGTGTATAGTTCGCAGCCTTCCTAGGCATGTGTGCGAAGATTAGTCATATTATCACAGCCAACCCTGGCATGTGTGCGAAGATCAGTCATATTATCGCAGCCAACCCCGGCGTGTGTGCGAAGATCAGTTCTATAAGCATCACTAGTCTAGCAGTATCTTAACCAATCACCTTCCTCACCCGAGGATCATATCACTACGTTCCATTATCTAGAGCAGTACAAATAAATAAATAAATCAATCCCATTCCCACCCTGGGAACCCCATGCCTTGGCTGTGTGAACTCACCTTGATTTGCTCGGTATGTTATTGCTTCTAGAGTTTATTATATGTCTAAGTCTGTTACACACGACCTAGGATACATTGCACACGATACGATGTGAGTGTTACATTCAAGTAGGGTTTACAAGTCTTGGTGTTCAATCGACTGTGTGTGATAATTGATTACATACTGACTTGACAGGATTTGCACATAAATACAGCAATATACAGCAACTACAGTAACATACGGTAATGTACAGCAACATACAGTAAGTAACATTCAGTATCATGCATACAGTGGTGACAAGATAATCATATTTCATTCAATATTAACTTGGTTCAGTTAACAAGTCAACATGCTCGGATCGTATAACTATTAACAATGTCACACCCCCAAATTCCACCTGCGGAGCACCATCCGCTTGAGGGCGTGACTGTCCAGGATCCAGCCACCAATTATACTGAATAATTGAATTAATAACCAAAGTAATACTTACTAACCATACGATTAGCAAATATCATGTTCAGAGCTTAAGGTTTTGAAGTTCAAATAGTAGCAAGTAGCGGAAGCATAAGTAAAACAGTTTTAAACAAGGTTCTTAGTTCATGTTTATTTAGCACCCAACACAGGGGTAGACGATCACTACACATCCCCAAGCAGCAAGCTCCTCAGTCACTGGTTACCTGCAAAGCATGCAGTAAGGTGTCAACAATAATGTTGAGCGAGTTCACTAGTTGTCCAGTTTTAATTACCAAAAACTTGTTTCACCAGTTAATTTATCCGTTTATACATGCCATGGGGAGCTACCCCAAAAGTAAGCGACTAAACTGTTTTTCCAATACCGAATACTAAGTTAACCCCGCGTTTCCGCTGTGCCCCGTTTGTCAATGTTCTATCATCATTGACGGTTGTCGGAGTCTATTAGTTCACGCCCGTTCCCGGTAACAAGGGTCGGTGTGAGGCTGGTTAGACCTAAATAGCGCTATCAACTAATAACCCATTCGCCAGACCCCGGCGACTAATCGGTATTATGTAGTAGGGACTTGAGTGATAGAGTTTCGTTTAGTGCCGTTTGTTGCAATCCGTATAAACAGTAATTAACTAAAGGTTCCCAATAACAAGGGAAGAAAAGTAAGTTGTATCCCTCATAAGGGGATAGTGTTGTTTTTAGTTTCGTTTCCCAAACCACCGGGAACGCATGCTTTAAGTTGTGAACTCACCTTGGGTTGCTCGGTAGATTAATTATCCGGTAAATCACGTTGGTCACCACGTCCTAGCATGGTTACCAAATATAGGTCAAGTCGGGGTACAAGTAACCACACATAATCTACACATAACTAACACATAGCATGCATACAAACATACAGTTGGGTTATTGGGCCTGCCCTAACATTTTCACAAACAAACAGTAACAGCAACACATGCAGCCCAGTCAACGGATAGCCCAACAAGTAGTGGCCCAATAACACGTAGGCAGCCCAGTCGAGACAAGGGTG
The DNA here is from genome assembly GCF_002127325.2 of Helianthus annuus. Classification (NCBI taxonomy): domain Eukaryota; kingdom Viridiplantae; phylum Streptophyta; class Magnoliopsida; order Asterales; family Asteraceae; genus Helianthus; species Helianthus annuus. The sequence continues at coordinate 47,738,359 of NC_035446.2, read as the reverse complement.
GTCTCGACTCGAGAATACACGGTCTCGAGTCGCAACCGGGAGATCTCGAAGAATCACGTTTTGGTCTCGAGTGTGCTGCTTGCGAGTCGCAATCTCAGGAGTCTCGAGCCCAGTCTCGAGTCGAGATCATGTCGTCTCAAGTCGAGACTTAGTCGGTCTCGAGTCCCTGAAGCCCGTCTCGGTTCATCATGCTTTGGTCTCGAGTCGCAACCAAGGGTTCCGACTCGCAACCATGATTACGTGCTCTAGAACCTGCCAACATGTACTATCCAATAGAATTCTGGTTTCATATAATTTTGTACTAACCAACCATATTGCAATAACATGTTTCTTTGTATAATATCAAAAGAAAATGGATCAAACCCACTGTTTTTAAATATTCATATCAACATTCAAATAGTTCATCAAATATTCATACATATTCAACACATATTCATCATATCATCATCCTACATAACCTTGTATTTTTCGGACAAAAATCATAGCACATAGACTAGATACCAAAGCAACATTTCCCTTCATTTTTCTAGCATGAATCACTTGTTCAAAGCACACTAGCTTACTCATATCATTTAGTTATTTCAAGTCATTCATTTGGCTCACAAGCAACACATTGTTCATTTGAATTTGATAACAAATCCATTACCTAACAAGCAATATAATCGATCAAACATCCAACTAATCAAAATAGTTTGTGCATCATGAACCATCATTTTCAATCAAATAACTATAATATACTAACCGGTTAGATGGAGGAGTACAAGAAATTGATGAACCAAGTTCCGAATGATGATCTCGAGCTAGTCCGAGAGCTTTGATGTTTCCGGTTGAGCCCAAGAGAGGAGGAGAGGAGGATGATTTTGTTAGGGTTTAGGGTTTTAGTGAGGGAGAGAGTGAGTGAGGATGAAGTGACAGAGAGTGTAAAGGAGAAAGTGTGAGGGTTTGGGGCTATATATAACAAAAGGTGCACCCTAAAGGTTTCCGAGTGGGCTAAGGGGAGGTTGCGGCCCAACCGGCCCAACCGTTCACTGTTCACTCGAGACCAGGTGGTCTCGAGTTGGGTTTCGTGGTCTCGGCCCATTACACACATACATACCTATATATATATATATACTACATACACGTTAATGACACATAGCACACCGAGATAAAATGGAAACTTTTCATTTAGTAACGTACACGTATACATACACAAAATGTTAGTTCAAGAAGGTTGTCCGGGAAAAACCCGAAGTGTCACATTATCCCCAAGTTTTAAGAACTTTCGTCCCGAATGTTAAGGCAGCCACTGACAAGCTAGTGTAAATGAGAACGTTTCAACGAGGTGTCACATCATCCCCCCGTTAGTTTGGAATTTCGTCCCGAAATTCGGTTGTAGTTTCAGCGCTGGGGTTTTCGTTTGGGAACAACTGAGGATACTTGTGCTTCATCTGGTCTTCCCGCTCCCAGGTAAACTCTGGGCCACGTCGCGAGCTCCAACGGACTCGTACGAGAGGGATTTGGCTACGTTTGAGGGTTTTGATCTCTCGATCCGTGATTTCAATCGGTTCCTCAGTAAAGTGTAGCTGTTCATCAATAGTGAGTTCCTTGAAAGGAATTACGAGCGTTTCATCTGACAGACACTTCTTCAGATTAGATACGTGAAAAACGTTGTGTACCGCACTCAGTTCTTCAGGCAGGTTCAATCTATAAGCAACCTTACCGATTCTCTCGGTAATTTCGAACGGTCCGATATATCGCGGATTAAGCTTGCCCCGCTTACCAAAGCGAACTACACCCTTCCAGGGTGAGACTTTAAGTAGAACCCGGTCACCGACCTGGAATTCTAGTGGTTTCCTACGCTTATCAGCGTAGTCTTTCTGACGGTCACAAGCTGCCGCCATGCGTTGTCATCTGGGCAATCTTTTCCGTTGTATCTACCACCATCTCTGGGCCCGTGATTTGACTATCACCGACTTCCGCCCAACAAAGAGGTGACCGGCATTTACGACCGTACAATGCCTCGAAAGTTGCTGCCTGAATGCTAGTGTGGTAGCTGTTATTATACGAGAACTCTACTAGTGGTAGGTGCTTTTCCCAATTCTTGCCAAAATCGATCACACATGCCCTGAGCATGTCTTCTAGGGTTTGGATGGTGCGTTCAGACTGCCCATCCGTTTGCAGGTGATAAGCGGTGCTCATGTCCAGACGTGAGCCAAAGGATTTGTGCATAGCTTGCCACAATTCCGAAGTAAAACGAGCGTCTCGGTCGGAAATAATGGAGGTTGGCACCCCGTGCCTCAAACTACTTCCTTTAAGTAAACTTCCGCCAAGGTAGAAAACTTGTCTGTTTCTTTAATAGTCAAAAAGTGTGCGGACTTGGTCAATCGATCTACTATGACCCAAATAGTGTCATTTCCGCGTTGAGACCTAGGTAGCCCTGTAACAAAATCCATGGAAATTTGCTCCCATTTCCATTTCGGGATTTCTGGTTGTTGGAGTAGGCCTGCTGGCTTCTGGTACTCTGTTTTGACTCTTGCGCAAGTCAAACATTTGCTAACATATGCTGCGATGTGGGCCTTCATGCCAGGCCACCAATACGTAGTCCTCAAGTCGTGGTACATCTTATCTGATCCAGGGTGTACTGAGTAGCGGGACTTATGGGCTTCGTCCATCACTAGTTCACGTAGATCCCCGTAGAGTGGAACCCAAATGCGCCCTGTTACATAGTAAGCGCCATCTTCTTTCTGTTCTAGTCGCTGTCTCGATCCTCGCAGAGATTCGGCCCTGATGTTTTCCTGTTTCAATGCTTCAACTTGAGCATTTCGAATCTGAGTAGGGAGGCTAGACTGGATAGTAAGTTGCAATGCTTGCACGCGCTTTGGTGTAGTGTCCTTTCGGCTGAGGGCGTCTGCCACGACAATGGCTTTGCCCGGATGGTACTTGATGGCGCATTCGTAATCATTCAAGAGTTCGACCCATCGACGCTGTCGCATATTCAATTCCTTTTGCCTAAAGATATGCTCGAGACTCCTGTGATCGGTGTAAATAGTGCACTTGGTACCGTACATGTAATGTCTCCATATCTTAAGAGCAAAGATCACTGCTCCCAGTTCTAGGTCGTGCGTAGTGTAGTTTCTTTCGTGCGTCTTAAGTTGTCGAGAAGTGTAAGCAATAACTTTCTCGCGTTGCATCAACACGCAACCGAGCCCATGGATAGACGCATCGCAGTAAACCACGAAGTCGTCAGTACCTTCAGGTAACGAGATAATAGGAGCACTACAGGGGTTATCCTTTAGCCTTTGAAAGGCCGACTCCTGAGCTTCATTCCACTTGTAAGCAATGCCTTTCTGAGTGAGAGTCGTGAGGGGTTGAGCAATCTTTGAGAATCCCTTGATGAATCTGCGGTAGTATCCTGCTAATCCCAAGAACTGGCGAACTTCGGTTGGAGTCTTGGGCGTAGGCCAGTTCTTTATCGAGTCGATCTTAGCGGGGTCGACGTGAATCCCGTCCTTATTGACCACGTGCCCAAGGAAGTGGACCTCTCGAAGCCAGAAGTCACACTTCGAGAATTTGGCGTACAATTGCTCATTGCGTAAGAGTTTGAGGATAAGGCGCATGTGCCGTTCATGATCTTCTTGACTTTTCGAGTAGATCAGGATGTCGTCGATAAACACAATTACGAATTTGTCGAGGTAAGGCTTGCACACTCGGTTCATGAGATCCATGAAGACCGCAGGTGCGTTAGTCATTCCAAAAGGCATGACGAGAAACTCGTAATGGCCATAACGAGTCCTGAACGCAGTTTTGGAGATGTCTTCATTACGAACTCTCAGCTGATGATAGCCTGATCGCAGGTCAATCTTAGAATAGTAGCTCGATCCTTGCAACTGATCGAACAGGTCATCGATGCGTGGGAGAGGGTAACGATTCTTGATGGTAACCTTGTTCAGCTCACGATAGTCGATGCACATTCGAAATGTGCCATCCTTCTTCTTAACAAAGAGTACTGGTGCTCCCCAGGGTGATGAACTAGGACGGATAAATCCTTTATCCAATAGTTCCTGGAATTGCGTAGAGAGTTCCTTCAGTTCTGCAGGGGCTAGTCGATAAGGCGCACGAGCTATGGGCGCTGCTCCGGGAGCTAGCTCGATTTGAAATTCGACCTGACGGTGGGGAGAGAGTCCAGGTAGTTCCTCAGGAAATACCTCGGGGTAGTCACGTACTACAGGAAAATCTTCAATCCTCTTTTCCTTTTCGTGGGTGTCGGTGACAAGTGCTAGGATAGCGGTGTGCCCTTTTTGCAAACACTTCTGGGCTTTTAGAAGCGAGATAATGCCTGAGACTTCTCCGCCTTTGTTACCTTGAACGATGAGGGGTTTGCCAGAACGGCGAGGAATACGAACCGCTTTCTCTTGACAGAGGATCTCAGCGTGATGTTTGGATAACCAATCCATGCCGATGACGACGTCGAAGCTTCCAAGTTTGACAGGGAAAAGATCGATACTAAACGTTTGACCAGACAATTCTAGTTTGCAGTCGTGGGTCACGTGCGAGGCCTCGTTGTTTCTACCATTGGCTATCTCAACGATGTGCTTAGAACTTAATAATGCAGGTGGGTGCTTAAGCTTTTTACTAACACGTAGGGATACATAACTAGCATCGGCTCCAGAATCAAATAACACAGAAACATAACGATCGTCAAGTAGGAACTTACCCGCCACGACGTTGGGGTCATTCCTTGCCTCTCCAGCTCCAATCACAAAAGCTCTTCCTCTTGCACCATTCCCCGCATTGTTGTTGTTTTGATCGTTGTTCCCAGCTCCCTGGTTGTTGTTGCGGTTCTGGTTCAGTTCAGGGCAATCCCTTCGCATGTGCCCCGTTGCTCCACACTTATAGCATACACGATTGTTTCCTGGCTGTTGCTGTTGTTGGTTCTGTCTAGCCGGAAACTGGCTCCTGCAGTCTTTGGCTTCGTGCCCCATTTTGTTGCATCGCTGGCACTGTCCTTTGGTACAGGCCCCATTGTGGTGCCGGTTACACTTGCTGCATTTGGGGTGGTTCCCTCGATAGCCACCCTGTTGCTGAGGGCCTTTGTTGTTTTCAGTGTTCCTTTGCTGGGTTGGGGCCTGAGTGGGGTTAGCATCTTTGCTTGGGTTTCCTTCCCACTTGCGTTTGTTATCACCAGGAGTTCCATCAGTAGCACTGATCCTTTTGGGCAACTTGCCCTCCTCCACAGCCTGGTTGGTAAGTTTGTGGGCAAGACGAACCACGGGCTGCATGGTAGTGAGGTTGGCCGAGGTCACATGGCTCCGGATTTCTGGGACCAAGCCTTTGATGTACAATTCGATCCTTCGATACATAGGTCGGGACATGTTTGGGCAAAGTGCAGCGTAGTCGTTGGACAGCTTGGTGTAGGTCTCAATCTCTGACCCAACCATCTTGAGACCATAGTACTCGTCCTCGAGTTTGTGGATGTCATCCCTGTGACAATACTCTTCCTTGATCATATCTTTGAAATCTTCCCATGCAGTAGCATTAGCAGTCTCCAAACCAAGCATTTGAATTTGCGCTTTCCACCACGAAAGCGCGCTTCCCTCAAGGGTACCAGTAGCAAACTTCACCCAATTAGCAGGGGACACTCGCAGACCGCAAAGACAGCTTCCACCTTCTCGATCCAGTGTAGAAGACCTATGGCACCCTCAGTGCCATTGAAAGGAAGAGGCTTGCAATCCATGAAGGTCTTGAAAGTACAAACACGCGGTTGCACAGGCGCATGCTGACCTCCAGGGTGAGCTGCGAAAGCTGCAGCCACCGTGTTGATCAGGTTAGTGAACTGAGCCTGAGTCATGTTGACGTTTCCTCGTCCGCGTCCACTCATTGTCTTCATAGCCAGAAAACATAGTATGAGTGTGATGTCGTAATATAGCGAGAATAAGATAGAAGAGGGGAGGCGTATCTATCTAATTAGGCAAACTAGTACGTATAGTAGAGCAGAAAGCATAAGACAAACGAGCAAGTAAACATGGGTCCGAGCTATGAGGTCAGATAAGTCGAGTCTTGCACTTGGAGTGTAGTGTCGTCACGAGTCACGGGTTATAGTCTGGTTTTTCTCAAAAAGATTTCCCCCCCTTTTTAAAACCAAGTTCACTATAACCAATGGCTCTGATACCAATCTGTCACACCCCCAAATTCCACCTGCGGAGCACCATCCGCTTGAGGGCGTGACTGACCAGGATCCAGCCACCAATTATACTGAATAATTGAATTAATAACCAAAGTAATACTTACTAACCATACGATTAGCAAATATCATGTTCAGAGCTTAAGGTTTTTAAGTTCAAATAGTAGCAAGTAGCGGATGCATAAGTAAAACAGTTTTAAACAAGGTTCTTAGTTCATGTTTATTTAGCACCCAACACAGGGGTAGACGATCACTACACATCCCCAAGCAGCACGCTCCTCAGTCACTGGTTACCTGCAAAGCATGCAGTAAGGTGTCAACAATAATGTTGAGCGAGTTCACTAGTTGTCCAGTTCTAATTACCAAAAACGTGTTTCACCAGTTAATTTATCCGTTTATACATGCCATGGGGAGCTACCCCAAAAGTAAGCGACTAAACTGTTTTTCCAATACCGAATACTAAGTTAACCCCGCGTTTCCGCTGTGCCCCGTTTGTCAATGTTCTATCATCATTGACGGTTGTCGGAGTCTATTAGTTCACACCCGTTCCCAGTAACAAGGGTCGGTGTGAGGCTGGTTAGACCTAAATAGCGCTATCAACTAATAACCCGTTCGCCAGACCCCGGCGACTAATCGGTATTATGTAGTAGGGACTTGAGTGATAGAGTTTCGTTTAGTGCCGTTTGTTGCAATCCGTATAAACAGTAATTAACTAAAGGTTCCAAATAACAAGGGAAGAAAAGTAAGTTGTATCCCTCATAAGGGGATAGTGTTGTTTTTAGTTCCGTTTCCCAAACCACCGGGAACGCATGCTTTAAGTTGTGAACTCACCTTGGGTTGCTCGGTAGATTAATTATCCGGTAAATCACGTTGGTCACCACGTCCTAGCATGGTTACCAAATATAGGTCAAGTCGGGGTACAAGTAACCACACATAATCTACACATAACTAACACATAGCATGCATACAAACATACAGTTGGGTTATTGGGCCTGCCCTAACATTTTCACAAACAAACAGTAACAGCAACACATGCAGCCCAGTCAACGGATAGCCCAACAAGTAGTGGCCCAATAACACGTAGGCAGCCCAGTCGAGACAAGGGTGGTCTCGACTCGAGAATACACGGTCTCGAGTCGCAACCAGGAGATCTCGAAGAATCACGTTTTGGTCTCGAGTGTGCTGCTTGCGAGTCGCAATCTCAGGAGTCTCGAGCCCAGTCTCGAGTCGAGATCATGTCGTCTCAAGTCGAGACTTAGTCGGTCTCGAGTCCCTGAAGCCCGTCTCGGTTCATCATGCTTTGGTCTCGAGTCGCAACCAAGGGTTCCGACTCGCAACCATGATTACGTGCACAGAAATCTTCTAGAACCTGCCAACATGTACTATCCAATAGAATTCTGTTTTCATGTAATTTTGTACTAACCAACCATATATCAATAACATGTTTCTTTGTCTAATATCAAAAGAAAATGGATCAAACCCACTGTTTTTAAATATTCATATCAACATTCAAATAGTTCATCAAATATTCATACATATTCAACACATATTCATCATATCATCATCCTACATAACCTTGTATTTTTCGGACAAAAATCATAGCACATAGACTAGATACCAAAGCAACATTTCCCTTCATTTTTCTAGCATGAATCACTTGTTCAAAGCACACTAGCTTACTCATATCATTTAGTTATTTCAAGTCATTCATTTGGCTCACAAGCAACACATTGTTCATTTTAATTTGATAACAAATCCATTACCTAACAAGCAATATAATCGATCAAACATCCAACTAATCAAAATAGTTTGTGCATCATGAACCATCATTTTCAATCAAATAACTATAATATACTAACCGGTTAGATGGAGGAGTACAAGAAATTCATGAACCAAGTTCCGAATGATGATCTCGAGCTAGTCCGAGAGCTTTGATGTTTCCGGTTGAGTCCAAGAGAGGAGGAGAGGAGGATGATTTTGTTAGGGTTTAGGGTTTTAGTTAGGGAGAGAGTGAGTGAGTATGAAGTGAGAGAGAGTGTAAAGGAGAAAGTGTGAGGGTTTGGGGCTATATATAACAAAAGGTGCACCCTAAAGGTTTCCGAGTGGGCTAAGGGGAGGTTGCGGCCCAACCGGCCCAACCATTCACTGTTCACTCGAGACCGGGTGGTCTCGAGTTGGGTTTCGTGGTCTCGGCCCACTACACACATACATACCTATATATATATATACTACATACATGTTAATAACACATAGCACACCGAGATAAAATGGAAACTTTTCATTTAGTAACGTACACGTATACATACACAAAATGTTAGTTCAAGAAGGTTGTGGTGGAAAAACCCGAAGTGTTACAAACAAAGCTTGGATTACAAATGTATCTAGTAAAAGGTCGGACCACATGTCTACATATAAAAGTCAGACCAAGTGTGTTATGTATAATAGTTCAGATAAGACCCCCATGGCCAAAACTCGGATCCTATGTGTGCATAGCAAAACTCAGACAAGAAGTGGGGGGTTTCCCTACTTACAACCTCGGACAAGGGACAAGGGGGCTTCCCATTAAAACTCGGACTTGGGGGATGTCTTTCACAAAGTCGGACTAGGGGTGGGGCTCAAGAAACTCGGACCTTGTGAGGGGGGGGGGGGTTAAAACTCGGACACTCTTAACAATCAACAAAAGTCGGACATAATTCCACTTACAAGTTCGGACTAGGGCATTCCCTACTTAAAATTCGGACAAGGCATGCACATAAAAATTCGGACTCTCATGTGTGGGTTAAAGAATTCGGACCCCTTGATGTATCATTCTAAAACTCGGACCATGCTTGATTCATAAAAGTCGGACTTATATCACATGTAAAAAGATCGGACCATATACATATGTTAAAGGTCGGACCATTAACAATCATTATAAAGGTCGGACCTATTCAAGCTAATAAAATTCGGACATCCATCCATCATTAAAACTCTGACAAACAATAGTCACACATACGAATGTTCAAGTTCAATTGTGATGGTAGCAGTTACGTTCTTGTTTTCATACGATCAGAAAACCCTAATTACATACTTTCACAGTGCAGAATCAAATCAATCTTCAACAGTTTAACCATAGCATACTTCTAACTCATCATGCAATTGATTTACCTAATAACCTTATTCATTTCTCAATAATTCAGACTCAATCAATAAGCAGAGAGTATCAAATGAAAACTAGGGTTTAGCATGAATGAATCAATCAACAATTAACATAAACCAATGATTAATGATTACCTTGAATTGATTCTAACTAGATTGCAAGGTTAAGATTGATGCAGGAGACTTGTGCTTGTGATGAAGATGATGATTGCCAGAGAAGATCAGAGGATTGCAAGTACGTGTTTTGTTTTGTGTCCATGATTAGTGAAAAGGAATTAGGGTTAAGTATGATTTAGGTTTCACTAATAACTCTTTACACCCTTTATTATTATATTTTACAATAGTGCACCATCTCAAACAATTTCACAGTTTCACCACCAAGTTTATGCATTCGACAAGTCTTTCACAACTAACACATAATCATGCAAAATCACACAATACACTTCATTGTATCCAAAACGTTACAGTTTCACAGCAAACTAATTGTGCAAATAAACAACTAAACAATAAATGAACGTGCAATAAATGCGAAGTAGGAATCTTGGAAATTCGAGTTGTCACATTATCCCCAACTTGAAAGAAATTTCGTCCCGAAATTTAGCATGCGGTTACTGAGGAAGCTAGGTAAGTTATATTGTTTACTGATTTTCCTGGGGTGTCACATCATCCCCCCGTTGATTTGGAATTTCGTCCCGAAATTCTGCAGTAGTAGCTTCAGCCTCAGTAGTGGTTGCACGGTTTTCGAATAACTGGGGATACTTGAGTTTCATTTGATCTTCACGTTCCCAGGTATGCTCTGGGCCACGACGGGAGTTCCAACGAACTCGTACAGGAGGTATTCTAGTGTTCTTGAGGACCTTGACATCCCGGTCCGTGATTTCAACTGGTTCCTCGACGAACTGCAACCGCTCATCGATAGTGAGTTCCTTAAAAGGAACTATGAGGGTCTCATCTGACAGGCACTTCTTCAGTTTCGACACGTGGAATACATTGTGAACTGCCCCGAGTTCAGCTGGTTGGTTCAGTCTATAGGCTACTTTGCCTATTCTTTCTATGATCTCGAACGGTCTGACATACCGCAGATTGAGTTTGCCCCGTTTGCCAAAACGAACCACACCCTTCCAGGGTGAGACTTTAAGTAAAACCCGGTCCCCGACCTGAAATTCCAATGGCTTCCTACGCTTATCCGCGTAGTCTTTCTGACGGTCGCGTGCTGCCGCCATGCGTTGTCGTATTTGTGCAATCTTTTCTGTGGTGTCAACTATAAGTTCTGGACCCGTGATCCGACTATCCCCCACCTCTGCTCAACAGAGAGGTGACCGGCATTTACGCCCGTACAATGCCTCGAAGGGAGCGGCTTGTATGCTGGTGTGATAACTGTTGTTGTATGAGAACTCCACCAGAGGAAGATGCTTTTCCCAGCTATTGCCGAAATCAATGACACATGCCCGAAGCATGTCTTCTGGAGTTTGAATCGTGCGCTTTGACTGCCCCTCCGTCTGTGGGTGATAAGCTGTACTTATGTCTAATCGAGAGCCAAAAGCTTTGTGCATAACTTTCCATAGTTCTGACATAAATCGTGCATCGCGATCCGAAATAATAGATGTGGGCACCCCGTGCCTCGAGACTACTTCCTTTACGTATAGGTCTGCTAAGGTGGCGAACATGTCTGTTTCTTTGATTGCCAGGAAGTGAGCAGACTTGGTGAGTCGATCCTCGATCACCCAAATAGTATCATTCTCACGCTGAGATCTAGGCAGGCCAGTAATAAAATCCATGGAAATTTCTTCCCATTTCCACTGTGGTATCCTGGGTTGTTGCAGTAGGCCTAAGGGTTTCTGGTACTCTGTCTTGACTCTCGCACAAGTCAAACATTTACTGACGTAGGTAGCGATGTGGGCCTTCATGCTAGGCCACCAATAAATAGTTCTGATGTCGTGGTACATTTTATCCGACCCCGGATGTACCGAGTAGCAAGACTTGTGCGCTTCATCCATCACAAGTTCATGTAGATCGCCATAGAGTGGAACCCAGATACGCCCTGTTACATAGTAGGCACCATCTTCCTTTTGTTCTAATCGTTGGCTTGAGCCGCGTAAGGCTTCAGCCCTGATATTTTCTGGTTTCAATGCTTCCACCTGAGCATTTCGTATCTGTGCAGGAAGATCAGACTGAATAGTGAGCTGCAAAGCTCGTACACGCCTAGGTAGAGTGTCTTTCCGACTGAGAGCGTGAGCCATAACATTGGCTTTGCCTGGATGGTACTTGATGGCGCATTCGTAGTCGTTCAGAAGTTCGACCCATCTTCGCTGACGCATGTTCAATTCCTTCTGCTTAAAGATATGCTCGAGGCTCCTGTGATCGGTGTAGATAGTGCACTTGGTACCGTACAGGCAGTGTCGCCATATCTTAAGCGCGAAAACAACAGCTCCCAGCTCTAAATCGTGCGTCGTGTAGTTCCGTTCATGTACTTTGAGTTGCCGCGAAACGTAGGCAATAACTTTATCTCGCTGCATCAATACACAACCAAGCCCCTGTATCGATGCGTCACAATAGAACACAAAATCATCCGTGCCCTCTGGCAATGAGAGAATAGGTGCGCTGCATAGTCTATCCTTCAGGTACTGAAAAGCACTTTCCTGTGCATTACCCCAACGATAGGTAACACCTTTCTGTGTCAGCATGGTAAGCGGCTATGCGATCTTCGAGAAGTCTTTGATGAATCGCCTGTAGTAACCCGCCAAACCCAAGAATTGGCGTATTTCTGTCGGTGTACGCGGTGCAGGCCAGTTCCTGATCGAGTCTACCTTGGATGGATCGGCATGAATCCCATCCCTGTTCACTACATGGCCTAAGAAGTGGACTTCACGAAGCCAGAAGTCGCATTTTGAAAACTTGGCGTACAGTTGTTCCTTTCGAAGAAGTTCCAAGATAAGACGTAAGTGCTGCTCGTGTTCCTCCTGACTCTTGGAGTAGATCAGAATGTCGTCGATAAAAACTATCACAAATTTGTCTAAGTAGGGCTTGCATACCCTGTTCATTAGATCCATAAATACGGTAGGCGCGTTCGTTAACCCAAATGGCATGACAAGGAACTCGTAGTGACCGTAGTGAGTTCTGAATGCGGTTTTGGAGACGTCCTCATCCCGGACTCTCAGCTGATGATAACCAGACCTTAGATCAATCTTGGAATAGTAACTCGACCCTTGCAACTGGTCGAATAAATCGTCAATGCGTGGAAGAGGATAACCGTTCTTCACTATGACCTTGTTCCGTTCGCGGTAACCTATGCACATCCTGAAAGTGCCATCCTTCTTCTTAACAATTAATACAGGAGCTCCCCAAGGCGAAGGGGTTGGTCGGATAAATCCCTTATCCAAGAGTTCTTGTGGTTGCTTTGACAGTTCTTCCAGTTCAGTTGGAGCTAAACGATACGGTGCGTGAGCTATAGGTGCTGTCCAGAACTATAGGAATGAGGTCGATAGGGAGCGCCTGACCAGCGAGGATAAGACTACAATCCTGAACTATGTACGGCCTCTAGACTTTTACCATTAACTAACACTACGACACGTTGGGTGCTCAAGGGAGTTGGTGTACGTTTTAACATTCGACTAACTTTCAAAGACATATAATTGGTATTCACACCCGAATCAGACAATATAGCAACATAGAAGTCGACAAGAAGAAACTTACCCATTATTACGCTAAGATCGTTCCTTGCGTCACCCTGACCAATCATGTACACGCTGCCTCGGCGTCATTGTTTCCATTGCTTTCCCCAACGCTATCCCCGTTGTCGTCCCTGTTTCCATGGTCGTGGTTCTGAGTCTGGTCTTGGTTTAATTGAGGGCAATCGCGTTTAAAATGACCTTCAGCCCCACACTGGAAGCATCCCCCGGTTTCCACGCTGTGGCTGCTGTTGTGTGTTCTGTGGAGCTGGTAGTTGCAGTTGCTGGTTCTGTGAAGATTGAGGCGGTCGTTGTTGTTCTTGAGTTACAGGACGTGAGTTTCGACAATCCTTAGCTTCATGACCAATCTTGAGACACCGTTGGCAACGACCCTTGTTGCACTGACCACCGTGGTGTCTGTTACAATTGTTGCACCATGGGTGAATTCCTCGATATCTTTTCTGCCCATGACTACTAGAAAACTGTTGTCTGGGGCTCTGGTAGTCATCTATCTTTTGCTGCTGCGCCAGAGGCTGGACCAAAATTAATTCCGTGCTCAGGTTCTCATCCCACTTGTGTTTTTTATCACTAGAAGCACATGTAGTATCAGTCTTAGCACGTTTCGCTAGTTTGTTCTGTTCTACAGCCTGGTCTGTGAGACGATAAGCAAGCCGAGTGACTTGCTGGATAGTGCCAAGATTAGCTGCGGTCACATGACTCTGAATTTCGGGCACCAGACCCTTGAGATACAGTTCGATGCGTTTGGTGGGAGGGTCTACCATAGGAGGACAGAATGTGGCTAATTCGTTTGATCTCCTCGTATAAGCTTCAATTTCAGACCCCACCATCTGTAGGTTGAGGAATTCTACCTCTAGTTTGTGGATGTCTTCTCTACTGCAAAACTCTTCCTTAATTAGGTCCTTGAATTCGTTCCAGGGAGTGGCATTAGCAGCTGCCAGCCCTAACATCTGAACCTGTGTTTCCCACCAGGTTAATGCAGTACCTTCGAGTGTTCCAGTAGCAAACTTTACTCTACGTGACTCAGGGCAATCATGCACCTCGAAGTCAGTTTCGAGCCTCTCGAACCAATGGAGGAGGTCTTCAACTCCCTCAGTTCCACTGAAAGTAATAGGTCGACATTCCTTGAGGTTTTTGAAGGTGTAAACAGGTGACTGAGCGTGTTGACCTATTGTGTATAAGAATAGGACATGGTTAAACACAAGAGTTGGTTTAGGAGTGTAGGATCTAAAGATCCTAGTTACGACTGCAGGGTTTACCTCCTGCTTGTATGGCTGCAAGTGCCGCAGCAATTCGTTCGTTAATGAGAGCCGTCAACTGGGCTTGTGTCATGTTGATATATCCGGCCATGATCTTCATAGCAAATGTAACGTAAGTGAGAGAGGTTCGCGAATAGTGCGATGACAGAAGAGTGTAAGCACGTAGGTGTTCTCAAGCAATAACAAGTAGTGAGCAATGTAATCTGAGCATACCACGAGCAAAGTTCTATGTAATTCTAGCATGTAGGCAATAAACATAACCCTTATTACCTAGGATGTTGAGTCTTGCACGTGGAGCGAAGCGTCGTTGTGGATCGTTGAGAGCACTGTTCCGGTTATAGTCTGGTTTTAATAAAAAAAACATTTTCCAATATTAAAACCAAGTTCTCTATAACCAATGGCTCTGATACCAATCTGTCACACCCCCAAAATCCACCTGCGGAATATCACCGCTTGGGAGCGTGACTGACCAGGATCAAGCCACCAATCATATTGAACATGTAATTAATATCAGGTAAAATAAATGTAAACCAATCATTCAATACGATAGGTGTTCAAAACATAATTATAGTTTCAAAGTGTAGCGGAAGCATAAGTATGAAAACCCAATGTATAACATAAGTTCAAATGTTTAAATGTCTTAACATGGCATCCACGATCCATGCTCCACAACGACCTGCTCCTCCCTGTGCAAGCTCCATGTATCTAACGACCTGCAAGGCATGTAATAGAGGATCAACAACTAGTTGAGCAAGTTCACAGTAATAGTTCAGGTATTGTAGTAGTATGTTAAGCCTTGTGTTCGTTCATTAAGTCATGTATCGTAATAGTTCGTATCGCAGCCCTCCTAGGCATGTATGCGAAGATTAGGAAAAGTTCTCAAGTATTCTAGACTAGGTATGTTTGTATCGCGGCCACCCGGCACCTGTGTGAAGTTTTAGTGTATAGTTCGCAGCCTTCCTAGGCATGTGTGCGAAGATTAGTCATATTATCACAGCCAACCCTGGCATGTGTGCGAAGATCAGTCATATTATCGCAGCCAACCCCGGCGTGTGTGCGAAGATCAGTTCTATAAGCATCACTAGTCTAGCAGTATCTTAACCAATCACCTTCCTCACCCGAGGATCATATCACTACGTTCCATTATCTAGAGCAGTACAAATAAATAAATCAATCCCATTCCCACCCTGGGAACCCCATGCCTTGGCTGTGTGAACTCACCTTGATTTGCTCGGTATGTTATTGCTTCTAGAGTTTATTATATGTCTAAGTCTGTTACACACGACCTAGGATACATTGCACACGATACGATGTGAGTGTTACATTCAAGTAGGGTTTACAAGTCTTGGTGTTCAATCGACTCTGTGTGATAATTGATTACATACTGACTTGACAGGATTTGCACATAAATACAGCAATATACAGCAACTACAGTAACATACGGTAATGTACAGCAACATACAGTAAGTAACATTCAGTATCATGCATACAGTGGTGACAAGATAATCATATTTCATTCAATATTAACTTGGTTCAGTTAACAAGTCAACATGCTCGGATCGTATAACTATTAACAAAGCTTGGATTACAAATGTATCTAGTAAAAGGTCGGACCACATGTCTACATATAAAAGTCAGACCAAGTGTGTTATGTATAATAGTTCGGATAAGACCCCCATGGCCAAAACTCGGATCCTATGTGTGCATAGCAAAACTCAGACAAGAAGTGGGGGGTTTCCCTACTTACAACCTCGGACAAGGGACAAGGGGGCTTCCCATTAAAACTCGGACTTGGGGGATGTCTTTCACAAAGTCGGACTAGGGGTGGGGCTCAAGAAACTCGGACCTTGTGAGGGGGGGGGGGTTAAAACTCGGACACTCTTAACAATCAACAAAAGTCGGACATAATTCCACTACAAGTTCGGACTAGGGCATTCCCTACTTAAAATTCGGACAAGGCATGCACATAAAAATTCGGACTCTCATGTGTGGGTTAAAGAATTCGGACCCCTTGATGTATCATTCTAAAACTCGGACCATGCTTGATTCATAAAAGTCGGACTTATATCACATGTAAAAAGATCGGACCATATACATATGTTAAAGGTCGGACCATTAACAATCATTATAAAGGTCGGACCTATTCAAGCTAATAAAATTCGGACATCCATCCATCATTGAAACTCTGACAAACAAAAGTCACACATACGAATGTTCAAGTTCAATTGTGATGGTAGCAGTTACGTTCTTGTTTTCATACGATCAGAAAACCCTAATTACATACTTTCACAGTGCAGAATCAAATCAATCTTCAACAGTTTAACCATAGCATACATCTAACTCATCATGCAATTGATTTACCTAATAACCTTATTCATTTCTCAATAATTCAGACTCAATCAACAAGCAGAGAGTATCAAATGAAAACTAGGGTTTAGCATGAATGAATCAATCAACAATTAACACAAACCAATGATTAATGATTACCTTGAATTGATTCTAACTAGATTGCAAGGTTAAGATTGATGCAGGAGACTTGTGCTTGTGATGAAGATGATGATTGCCAGAGAAGATCAGAGGATTGCAAGTACGTGTTTTGTTTTGTGTCCATGATTAGTGAAAAGGAATTAGGGTTAAGTATGATTTAGGTTTCACTAATAACTCTTTACACCCTTTATTATTATATTCTACAATAGTGCACCATCTCAAACAATTTCACAGTTTCACCACCAAGTTTATGCATTCGACAAGTCTTTCACAACTAACACATAATCATGCAAAATCACACAATACACTTCATTCTATCCAAAACGTTACAGTTTCACAGCAAACTAATTGTGCAAATAAACAACTAAACAATAAATGAACATGCAATAAATGCGAAGTAGGAATCTTGGAAATTCGAGTTGTCACAATTGTGGATGAAGATTCTGATAGAGAGTTGTTTGGAGATGATGAAGAAGAAGATAAAGATGATTCTGATGATAAAGATGATAAAACTGATGATATGTCTGATAAATATGACAAAGGCGATGACGACAATGATCAAAGTGCTTCAGGTTTATTAATCAGTGAACCAAATATTCAAGAAAGAGTGGATGAGCTGATGAATAATGAAATAAACGAGCAGGAGGATGAAGTTGATTATGAAGCATCGTCGTTTGGAAAACAATCTGTTGATCAGGTACTTCTTTCTAACCCTACTGTCATTTACTTATCTGGTAAACAACAAGGAGAGGTAGAGGTTAAAAGAAAAAGGGCTGAAATGTTGGAGGAATTGGGTTTGGAAGATGGAAAATTTAAATTTGATATCGAAGATGAAATTCCTCACTCACCTGCAAAAGATTTCGAGCCTAGATACCCTCATGAAGCTGATCATTATGATGAAGTGATTGTTGAAAGCGCATCTGATTCAGAAGAAGATAGGGTGGATTTTCATTATGAAGGTGAAGATGTTGCATTCCCTACTTTCACAGAGTTGTTTCAAGAAAAGAATGAAGATGAATTGAGAAGAAAGATTGAAGAAAGGGTTACTACAGCAGATATTCCTGAACCGGTTTCAAGAGAGATAACAGCTGAAGAAAGAAAACGATGGTCCAAGAATATGCCAAAAGAAAGAAAGACTCTCAGGGCTCTTCAATATTTCACTCATAACAAAGATCTTTCTTGGGGAGATATTTTATCTTGGGGATATCTGGAAGACTTGAAAGTTTATGCAATCAGAAGGGAGCAGGGTGTACAGTATTTTGAATTCTTAGCTGATATAGCTACTTTACCCTGGTGGGACGTAGATGAGTTGGTGGTTACAAAGAATATCAAGCAATACTACTACGGTCCAGAAGTTCATGAACGTGATCAGGATTTGTGGAATTACATCAAATGGCAAGCAAAGAACAATTATCCAGACTGGAAACCACAATATCCGAAGCAGATTGTTAAATACTTGGAGAATGGAGAAAAAGACATTACGTTGGATGTGAAGCCTCCAAGATGTTTGAAGAATATACCACTCAGAGCCATTGAACAAGATTTCTACGATCTATTTCAAGCTTGGCAATATAATCCCTCTACAGCTGAAGCAGTTATTTCCTTGTATGACAAGACCACTGGAGAAGGACGAAGAATAAGTATCTTGGATCCTATGTGGCTGGTCAACTATTCGAAGAAAGATATAGATTGTCTGTTTGTCAACAAGATAATCTATGATAAGAAAGACAAAGAGATAGCTATGCAGTATCAAGGTGTGATAGATGTTTGCTTCGCAAAAGAAATCAATTCAGGAAAAAATTGGAAGACAAAATGGAGAGATCTTGAAGTTGATGAGTTCCTAAAGGTGTACAAGCGAAGTCAAAGACAGAAAGAGATAGCTAGAAAAGCTGCAGAGAGGGGAATAAGAAATCTTGGGTATGTGGCGCCTACAGATTAAACGCCTATTGAATCTGAAGAGAACAAAATTCCAAAGTGGGATCGAAAGCGTGATGGCGACCCAGAATATCGTAAGTGGTGGATAAATGAGGGCAGGCATAAAAGAAGGAGAATGTTAGAGGAACGAGCTGAACAGAGAAGACAAAAGGCTAAAGAGAGGAGACACAACAGGAGGAAATAAAGACTATGTTGGAAGGAACTACAACTACATCCGAGGGGGAGTCTGTTAGTGCAATAACGTCTGTAGCTTCCGTCAACATGTAGTCATATTTTGTATAGTTGTGTATATGTTATGTTTGTGTGTATGTAAAGCAGGATAGAATCGGTGAAGTTGATGCCAGTCGATCGGCTAGCCCAGCCGATCGGACAACCCAGCTGATCGAGCAGGCTACCCGATCGGTTAGCATTGTCAGCCGATCGGCTAGCCCAGCCGATCGGCCAGCACTCTCTTATTCTGTCCTTGCCTATAAATAGCTGGTAGGTTAGTTTATTTAGAACCTTTTGACACTTTCACTGGTGACCGACCTTTTGTATGTCTGAGTTCTTTCTGGCTCCTGTACATTTTCACATCATTCAATAGAATATCAGATGGTGATTCAAACTAGAATGTTGTCTCTGTATATCTGCTATGTGATTACATGAATTCCGCGCATTGATCACTTTACGATTCAACTACGTTTATGAACAGGAAGATCCCATCAGAGGGACCAACAATTTACATGGTGGTTGGTTTGGGTAAATGGTTTGAGTAACGTGGCGTATGTAATATGATACAAACATGGTGGATACGCCGCTGCTACTTCCTATATATAAATGTTTGTAAAATATTACCTATCGTAGCAATATCTAAATCATTTCAGTTTAGACATATTACGTTTTACACAAATAACATATTCTTCACAAGACATTATTTTTACCAACAACTTATCTTATTCAACTCATTTTACTTGCTTATTCGTTTAACCTTACATTTATCTATACATATCATCTGGTTTTATCGTTTTTCAAATGATTTACAAGACAAAACAATTTACAAGGTTCATGACTGACTGTTATTAAACGTTTTCTTTAAACTCAAGTCATGGATCCCATTTTCACAAAACCTATGTATCTCACAGGCATTTTTATGCTGACGTACCTACTTTCATATGTGTTTTCAGGAGTTGTTGCTTTGGATGATGATTGTGACACTAGGGCGGACTTGTGCCTTAGAGACATAAAACGAAGATAGACTAGTTTAATTATGTTATAAACACTTTATTTCCTGTTTTGAAACGATGTAACACTCGTGTTTAGTAAATAAAATATAACTTTGTATGCCATAGTTGTGAAACAATTAATTCTGTCCCAACACTCCCCGGCATTTCCACCGCGGTTGCATGTTATACGCGGCCGGGGTGTGACAGAAGAGTTGGTATCAGAGCCAATGGTTATAGGGAATTAGGTTATTAGTAATGCTTTGACCTAGACTATAACTTTCTAGGACCCTAACACAAGTTATCTTGTGTTTAGATTTTAAAACATGCACTTCACCTATCCTTAGGTGATAACCACAACGGGAACTTCGATTCCGAATCCGCTTTGAAAATTAATCGTCTGTTCAAGGATGATTGATTACTAGGTTTTGAACCCTCTGTTATAAGGTTTTGAACCCCTTTGGATTTTCAAAAATCTCGTCAAGGTTTTCGGGTTTTAATAGTGTGAACACGTGCGAACTGGAAGAGTGAATGCCTGCACCCTGAGTTTTCTGTCTAAGGCTAGAGTGTTCGTACAAATCCACATAATCGGACCAGTCACTCTTACCTGGGAACACTTGGGGTGAGTGTTCACTTATAGGCGAACATGTCTTCGCGATATTTTTGACCCATTTACTTTGACCAGACATTTCGTGTCGCTTGTTTGCTTTGCGATGCGTAGCCACCATCTTTGCTTTTGTTGATTTTGCTTCATCTCATTCTCTTCATCCAATCATCTCACTCGTTTCCTTTCATGTTTTTCCTCTTTTAGAACGCCTCCTCGACGCGAAAACCAGATAGCTACTGCCGAGCTGGCAGAAATTATTGTACAGCAGATGGCTGCTCAATTCCCAAATCTCTTTGCTCAATGGAACCAAGCCAACAACAACAACAATGCTCCATGCAATTTCAAGAATTTTAACTCGGCTAAACCACTCAAGTTTAGTGGTTCTGAGGGAGCAACTGGGCTTCTTCAATGGTTCGAGAGCATTGAGAATACTTTTCGCCACGTTCAGTGTCTGGATAATCGCAAGGTCGAGTTTTCTTCGAGCGTGTTTCAGAAGAGGGCTCTTACATGGTGGAATGGGGTAATGAGAGACCGTGGTGCAGGAGTTGCTCTAGCACAAACATGGGCTGAACTCAGAGCCCTTATGATGAGGGAGTTTTGTCCTCGTTATGAGCAACGAGCGTTGGAGAAAGAGTTTGATGATTTGAAACAAGATAGTGGCGAGCACAGGGCATATACTGATAGGTTTGAGGAGTTGAGTCTGCTTTGCCCGACTATGGTTGCCCCACTCGACAAGGCTATCGAAAGGTACATCGACGGCCTGCCTGACTCGGTACAAGACATCCTTACTGGTAGTAACCCTACCACACCGTCAGGCGGTCGA
This sequence comes from Helianthus annuus, assembly GCF_002127325.2. NCBI lineage: Eukaryota > Viridiplantae > Streptophyta > Magnoliopsida > Asterales > Asteraceae > Helianthus > Helianthus annuus. The sequence continues at coordinate 47,717,062 of NC_035446.2, read as the reverse complement.
GTTATCAGCGACATTGACTAAGTCGCAGATTCGGAAGAATAAGTTACACAGGAAGGGTGACAAGGGCAAGAAACAGTCGTCTGACAAGGAAGATAGCAAGAAAGGTCAAAACAAAAATGGAAAGGATTCTGGTTCATCGAGAAGAGCAAAGAAGCGTAAGGCTTCCCAAAACTATGTAGTCACTGCCCAAGCTAACCAGGCAGCTCCCAACCAACCCGCACAGCCTCCAGCCAAGAAGCCTTATCTTGGCAATGCACCTTTGTGCAACAGGTGTAACAGCCATCACCCACCACAGGTTCAGTGTCGTCAATGCACCAACTGTGGAAGAAATGGTCATCTTGCTGCTACCTGCCGCATTCCTGCTAACCAGAACCATGCTCAACCTCTTGCTCAGCAACAGGGTCAAGCTGCACGACCACACTACCCACCAGGTGCTTGTTATAACTATGGGGATCTGACCCATTACAGAAATCGGTGCCCAAGGCTAGCCAACCAGAACCATAATGCAAATCAGAATCAGGCTCAGGCTCGAGGTCGAATCTTCAACATGAACACACAAGAGGCATAAGCAGATGATAATGTGGTGAACGGTACGTTCTTTATTAATAATCAGCCAGCATCTGTTCTTTTTGATTCGGGTGCCGATAAGAGTTTTGTGTCGTTATCTTTTGAATCATTGCTTCGCGTGTCTAGAAGGAAACTAGGTAAACCATTGACAGTAGAAGTGGCGAGCGGTGAACCCATTGTTCTTGATTATGTTCTCCGCAACTGCCAGTTGAACCTTAACAACCATCTTTTTCCTATTGACCTCACGCCTATGCAACTTGGAAGCTTCGACGTTATTGTGGGTATGGATTGGTTAGCCAAGTATCGCGCAGAGATAGTTTGTTTCGAGAAGATCATCCGCATGCCGCTTTCGTCAGGTGAGATCCTACAGGTTCGTGGTGAGAAACCTGTGTCACACCCCGACCGTGTGTAACATGCAACCGCGGCGGAAACGTCGGGGAGTGTTATGGACAGAATTAATTGTTATACAACCATGGAAATTAAAGTTACATTTTATTTATCAAACACGGGTGTTACATTGTCTTAAAAGGAAGTACAGAATTCAAAACATAGTTATACTAGTTCTATCTTCATTTTTAGTCTCTAAGGCACAGGTCTGCCCTAGTATCGTGATCAACATCTTATGGAACAGCTCCTGAAAACACATGTGAAAGTAGGTATGTCAGCATAAAAATGCCTATGAGATACATAGGTTTTGTGAAAGTGGGATCCATGACTTGAGTTTTAAAGAAATGTTTAATAACAGCCAGTCATGAACCTTGTAATTTGTCTCGCTTTGTAAACCATTTGAAAAACGATAATATCAGATGATATGTATAGATGAACGTAAGGTTAAATGAATAACCTAGTAAAATGAGTTGAATAAGATAAGTTGTTTTGTAAGACAATGTTTTATGAAAGGTATGTTATTTGTATAAAATGTTATATGTCTAAACTGAAATGAATTAGATAACGCTAAGATATGTAATATTATACAAACACTTATATATAGGAAATACCAGCGGCGTATCCACCATGTTTGCATCATATTACATACTCCACATTACTCAAACCAATTACCCAAACCATCCACCATGTAAGATTGTTCTTGTATAACCCAATTGTCAAGTGTTATTGTGTAAACCATGTCAAATGTCTATGTTCAATGTAAACCACCAAATGTGTATGTCAATGTCAACGTGTTTATGTTCAATGTAAATCATGTAATGTGTATCCCAAAATGTATCATGTACGGTAAGCGAAATGTATCAACTTAAACCGTATGTAAAATGCACAAAACAAGTCGTTGAAGTAAAACGTGGTTTAAATCAACATTATATTCTGTGGAAAAATGCATGCTCTATTGATATTAACATTTATGCGGTATTGTAAAATATGCATACATCCAAGCCTTGAGATTGTGGCGATAAACCCTTAAACAAATTAAAGGTTTATCTAAGTTATGTATATCGAATTCGGTCATTCCTTCCAATCCTATCAAACCCAGGATTTCAGGAACGGGAGTTGTCAATTCCTATGGTACCACTACCTACTAACGAACGGCGTAGCTAATGTTAATGAATGTATTGTCCCATGTTAAACAAACCAAATGTCATAACAAAATGAAGGCATGTGATGTAAACAATTGTACTAAGTATGCTAAGTAAACATACGAAGCAGAAATGTTCATGTAAATCAATGTGCCCATCTGCTGAGTAAACATATGCAGCAGAAATGTTCATGTAAATCAATGTGTCCATATGCTGAGTAAACATATGCAACAGAAATGTTCATGTAAATCAATGTGTCCATATGCTGAGTAAACATATGCAACAAAAATGTTCATGTAAATCAATGTGTCCATATGCTGAGTAAACATATGCAACAGAAATGTTCATGTAAATCAATGTGTCCATATGCTGAGTAAACATATGCAACAGAAATGTTCATGTAAATCAATGTGTCCATATGCTGAGTAAACATATGCAACAGAAATGTTCATGTAAATCAATGTGTCCATATGCTGAGTAAACATATGCAACAGAAATGTAATGTAAATCAATGTACTAAGTACGCACACAATGGGCATACAAAGCATGAAATGTAATGAAATCGTGTACTATAATGTACTAACAACATAGCAGGCATATGATGTGAAAACATGGAAAGCATGAATGTAACAGATAGGCACATGTGTTTCACCCCAAAACAGTTTAAAAACAGTAAAAGAGGGGTTCAATGTACTCACATTGACTCCTCGAAAACATGTAAAAGATGGGGTTCTATGTACTCACCTGAGATTGCTTTGGAATTCTTGTATAATAACCAGATAATGCTAGAGATCACGGAATATCAAACGACACCTAATAGGTAGCTATGTTAATATACCGGACCAAATCGGAAGGATCGGATAGTATGCGGGTTCGTAAACCAAACGAGTATGGAGACTCGTGTAATATGGTTTAACAAAGCCTACATGCTAAAATGAAACCTAACCTAAGTGTTTGCGACCCATTACGACCCGTTTAGGTAGCTTATGTTACCCTAACGCGTCGTTCGCGTAGAACGCGTTCGGAACGCCTAACATTGTGACCACAAGGCATAACCTCGGAAGGTTATAGCTATGGTCACCTAATGTGTTTGGTTGGATCCTAATGATCGACCAAATGGGTCGGGTTTGAAAGTATAAGCGATGTTTACCACAAGGCATAACCTCGGAAGGTTATAGCTATGGTCACCTAATGTGTTTGGTTGGATCCTAATGATCGACCAAATGGGTCGGGTTTGAAAGTATAAGCGATGTTTTAGATCGCTTACCTTACGACCCTATATAAGCACTAAACTAAAAGTGACGAGCTAAGCATGTTAGAACATGCTTAACTAAGTTTAGAAAACAGGTTTGGCATCAAAGCAAACGGATTTGATGCTCACGAGTAGTTTGGTTACAAAATATGCAAGAATGCACATTTTGGCCGAAACTACGACTCGTCACTGAGCCTAGATAACGTGGTAATCAGTAGGTATAGTCACTACGAACTATAACCATCGTGATCACGCTCACGTTATGAAGTTCCATGAACTTCATGTTGACCATAGGCTGGTCAATGCAGAAAGTCAACAAAACGTTGACTTTCGGACTCGAAAAGCGAATAAAAGAACGAAAGAAGACTTACGGAGGGTCCCCGAATGCTAATCTAGTTCAAAGAGCTAAGGTATGAAGCAATGGCATCAACTTAGAGCATTTTGATCAGATTTTGTGAGTTTTACATCAAAGGGGGGGGGGGGTATTTATAGGAAAAGTAGAGCCGTTAGGATCATTTCTTCAATATCGTGCCACGATCTTGAGCGTCCACTTGTCAAAATGTTGTGGTTACTGAAAATGGCCCTTGGCTCTTGATTGGGTGAAAGGGCATTGCCCCTTGAACGAACGAAAGGCCAACTGCAAGTGGATTCAAGCATTGAATCTGGTCTGTTAGTCCCACGCGGCCCGCATCAGGATATGCAGAAACTCAGGCGGGCCGCCTGAGCCTGTCTGATCTGCATATACTTTGAAAAATGGCAGTTTTGGTCCCTGTTGCGTATTTAAGCCATTTCCGGCACTTCTAAGGCCCGTAAAGCCAACTTTAAGGCCCTAAAATGATGCCTAAACATTGTGGACACGAAACATGCTCAGAAATATGCCGGATGTTGGTTCGTTTGGCCGTACGATCGCGATGTTCGCTTAATTACGACGGAATGCGCATAAGCGCGAAAAATTATCCAAATGACGCGACGAATGGATTTTTTTCTCATTCCAAACACTAAGGCATAATATTAGGATGCTTACATAAATTTTTGGATGTCCGGATGTATTCAGAACGTAAGTTATGCGCGAAAGTGCAAACTTGTGCACTTTTTGACACTTTTAGTCCCTGAATGATCCAAAAGTTTGTTTTAGCATACCAAACCTCTCAAAGCCTATTTCTAAGCTATGTAAAGGATATTTATGGTATGTTTAACTTATGGACATGTTCCGGAATGTTCGTTACAGTTCGAATTGACATAATTTCGCAGTTTGTCAAGTTTAGTCCCTGTAAGCGAATTAACTCGTTTTTGCCATACCAAAGCCTTCAAAACTTATTTCTAAGTTATGTAAAGGTTATTTAAGGTATGTTGAGTATATGTTGATGTTCCGGAGTATTTGTCGCATTAAACTGAGCACGTTTAAGCACCAGTTAGCGTAAAACTCCCTAGAAAGCGATTTAGAGTTTGAAATTGAACAAAAGTCAAAACATGAAAAATGTAAAACACAACCAAACAAACATTGGGATAAAATAACATTGTTTTATTGATAACTGAACTGTTCACAATGATTACAAGCACAAATGTTACAGTCTCCCCTACTTGTGGAAATTTCGTCCCGAAATTTATTTAGAGGAAACTCGTGCAAAAAGATGCGGATATTTCGCCTTCATTTGATCTTCACGTTCCCAAGTAAACTCGGGTCCACGTTTAGATTCCCAGCGAACCTTGACCAAAGGAATGCGCTTGCTTTTAAGCCACTTGACTTCACGTTCCATGATTTCCACTGGTTTCTCAACAAATTTCAGTGTTTTATCAACACGAATTTTGTCAAGCGGTATGTGGAGGTTCTCATCAGCTAAACACCTCTTGAGATTGGACACGTGAAAGGTTGGATGAACATTTCCAAGTTCAGGAGGTAACTCAAGTCTGTAGGCTACCTTACCGATTCTTTCGACGATCTTAAATGGTCCAACGTACCTAGGTGCAAGTTTTCCTTTCTTTCCAAATCTGATCACACCTTTCCGAGGTGAGACCTTAAGTAATACACAATCACCGACTTGAAAATCCAAGGCTTGCGTTTTAGGTCCGCGTAACTCTTTTGACGGCTTCTAGCTGTCTGAAGGTTATCACGAACTTTCTTTACCTTATCTGTTGTCTCTAAAATGAGGGCAGGTCCAGTAAGTTGAGCCTCGCCAATCTCATTCCAGCAGACTGGTGAACGACATTTTCGACCATAGAGAGCCTCGAAAGGAGCCATGTTGATGCTGGAGTGATAACTGTTGTTGTAGGAGAATTCAATCAATGGAAGGTGTGAATCCCAACTACCACCAAAATCGATCATACAAGCTCTAAGCATATCCTCCAGCGTCTGGATGGTTCTTTCAGATTGACCATCTGTTTGTGCATGATAAGCTGTGCTCAGATTAAGTTGGGACCCCATAGCAGATTGCATGGTTCTCCAAAAATGAGAAGTGAAACGAGCATCTCTGTCAGAAATGATGTTCAAAGGAACACCATGTCGAGCTACAATTTCATCCACGTAGATTTGAGCAAGTTTGTCAGCCGAAAAATCCTCACGGATTGGCAAGAAATGCGCTGACTTGGTAAGACGATCAACGACTACCCAAATGGCATCGTGACCCTTCTTTGTGCGTGGGAGTTTAGTAATGAGATCCATAGTAATGTTTTCCCAATTCCAAACTGGGATCTCCGGTTGCTCCAATAATCCGGAAGGACGCTGATGTTCAGCCTTAACCTTAAGACAAGTAAGGCATTTTGATACATATAAGGCAATGTCTTTCTTCATACCCGGCCACCAATACTGAATACGAAGATCCTTATACATCTTATCTGAGCCAGGATGAATAGAATAACGAGACTTATGGGCTTCATCCATAAGCAAGGTACGAAGACTATCTTGGCTTGGGACCCACAAATGGTCCATGAAGTAATACGATCCATTGTCCTTCAGCTCTAGAGCAGGAGTTATGTGATAAGGAAATTCCTTATCCATCAAGCCTTGTGAAACACATGCTTGTTGAGCATGAGAAATACGGGCTTGGATATCGGTTTGAATAACAGATTGGACACGTACACAATGAAGCTTAGTACGTTCCTTGCGACTTAATGCATCGGCTACGACATTCGCCTTACCAGGATGGTAGCGAATCTCGCAGTCGTAGTCGTTTAGAAGTTCAACCCAGCGTCGCTGCCTCCTGTTGAGCTCTTTCTAATTGAAGATATGTTGAAGACTTTTGTGCTCTGTGAAAACCACACATTTTGTACCGTACAAATAGTGTCTCCAGATTTTAAGAGCAAAGACAACTGCACCCAACTCAAGATCATGAGTGGTGTAGTTCTTCTCATGAATCTTCAACTGTCTCGATGCGTATGCTATGACTTTGTTTCCTTGCATCAGGACGCAGCCAAGACCTAATTTAGATGCGTCGCAATAAACAACGAAATCATCATTGCCCTCGAGCAAAATTAGGACAGGCGCGTCGCAAAGCCTTTGTTTCAAAGTCATAAACGCTTCCTCTTGTTTGATTCCCCAATCAAATGGCTTGTTCTTCTGAGTTAGAGCAGTTAGAGGAACTGCAATCTTTGAGAAGTTCTCTATGAAGCGGCGATAATAACCCGCTAGACCAAGAAAAGAACGAACCTCAGTAGGAGTAGTAGGCGTATCCCAATCCTTAATCGCACTGATCTTGGATGGATCCACATGAATACCTTGTTCGTTGACAATATGTCCTAAGAATTGAACCTCTTTAAGCCAGATTTCACACTTGGAGAATTTGGCGAAAAGTTGCTCTTTCTTTAGGAGTTCCAAAGTAAGACGAAGATGTTGTTCATGATCAGCTCGCGTCTTAGAATATATCAAAATGTCATCAATGAAAACGATGATGAACTTATCCAAATAAGGTTTGCAGACCCTATTCATTAAGTCCATGAAAACAGTAGGAGCATTAGTCAAACCGAATGGCATGACTGCAAACTCATAATGTCCATAGCGAGTACGGAACGCCGTCTTGGGAATATCTTCTTAATGCACACGGAGTTGATGATATCCAGATCGCAGATCAATCTTTGAAAAATAAGAAGCGCCTTGCAATTGATCAAAGAGATCATCGATGCGAGGTAGGGGATATCGATTCTTGATGGTGAGCTTGTTAAGCTCACGATAATCGATACACATCCTAAAAGATCCATCCTTCTTCTTTACAAAGAGAACGGGAGCACCCCAAGGTGAAAGCTAGGACGGATAAAACCTTTGTCGGAGAGCTCCTGAAGCTGCTTAGATAACTCTTGCATCTCAGACGGTGCAAGACGGTATGGAGCTCTGGCAATGGGATTTGCACCAGGTACGAGATCAATACGGAACTCGACTTGGCGTGCTGGAGGTAGACCAGGTAACTCTTCAGGGAAAACTTAAGAATAATCCCGAACGACAGGAATATCTGAAATAGTCTTACCCTTTCCTTTATCTGCTGTAACATGTGCTAAGAAAGCCACATAGTTCTTCCGAAGATACATCCGTGCTTTAAAACAAGACATAAGTCTGAGACCACCGGCAGGCTTCTCACCACGAACCTGTAGGATCTCGCCTGTCGACAGCGGCACACGAACAATCTTCTTAGAACAAACTATCTCTGCGCGATGCTTAGATAACCAATCCATTCCCACAATAACGTCGAAACTTCCAAGTTGCATTGGCGTGAGGTCAATAGGAAAAATATGGTCGTTAAGGTTCAACTGGCAGTTGCGGAGAACAGAATTAAGAACAATGGGTTCACCACTGGCAACCTCTACTGTCAAAGGTTTACCTAGTTTCGTTCTAGACACGCGAAGCATTGTCTCAAAAGACAATGACATAAAGCTCTTGTCGGCACCTGAATAAAAAAGAACAGATGCTGGCTGATTATTAATAAAGAACGTACCGTTCACCACTTCGTTGTCTGCTTGTGCTTCTTGTGCATTCATGTTGAAGATGTGACACCCCAGGAAAACCAGTGAACAGTACAGTTTACCTAGCTTCCTCAGTGAGTGCATACCAAATTTCGGGACGAAATTTCCAATTAGTTGGGGATAATGTGACAACTCGAACTTTAGACTCGCTTTATGTAACGCTATGTGCATATGTGAACTGGATTATATGTTTGGATTTAATAAACGTTTTGTTATTGTGTGCTTTGTATATATATGAATGTTAATAACTCGAACCGCACATCATACACACCACTCGCACAAGGCCGTTGGGCCTCATTCTTGTACACGGACCCATAGGGCGGTCCATAAGGGGTTCGGCCCACTTCCCTTTCACGAGAACAAACAAGCTGTTAGGGGTCTTGTTTCTCATTTGTTACCAACACAAAAACACACACAACCCTAAACTCTCTCTCTCTCGGCTGCTTAGAACCCGACGGCACAAGGCACAAGAGGATCATCGCCTCTCTCTTGATTTCCAACCGGTTAGTGTATGTTGTTTGTTTACTATTTGATTGTATGTGATATGCACTCACATGATGTTACATGATGGTTGTTGATCGATCTAGGCTAGTCAATATATGTGAATATACCTCATGATCTTAACACAAAAATCGGAAGTAAGGATATATGGTAATCGGCTGTGATGAGGTGATGTGTAAAACGGATTCATGTTAATAGTTCTGTTAATCGTTTGATGCTTAATGGTGTTTTTGATTTTTGGTCATGTGAGTATGTTCATGAAATCGGATCATAATATGATTAAGTGTATGATTGTTGTTATTGTTCATAAGTGTAATAACTAGGGTTCATATGAATTAAAGATGAAAGCATGTTTGATCAATATTAGGTTAACCGATTTATTGAAATTATGTTAATTGATTGTCGAAAAAGGAAACTGATAAACTCATTGTAACCGATTTGCTTGAATGGTGGAATTGGTTAAACCGACCGCACAAGACTTCTTGGTGTACAAGAAGTCCAATCACACAAGGTGGTCCACTCGCACAACTGGGTCAGTCGCACAAGCTGAACCAGCCGCACAAGGCTGTATGATGGGCCGGACAGCCCAAGTCGTTAATCGTACAAGCTGCCTTGGGCCGGACTACCTTGGATCGCACAACCCAGCTGAATCGTACAAAAGCAGCTGGATCGCACAACGTTATTATGTGTTACATTGGGCCGTAGGTTATATTTGGGCCGGGCAGCCCAACTGATCGGATCGCACAACCTAAGTTGGACCGCACAAGTCCACTATTGTGTTTTATTTATTTGGGCCGAGGCCACTATGTTAGAAGTTGGTAATTGGGCCACTTTCGGATGGGTTTAACATTTGGGCCGGGTATGTTTGGGGAAACATGTGATGGATCGCACAAGACGGGTGGGCTTGTGCGAGCCCAATCTTGATTTGGATGTAAACTGTTGAATGTGTTAATGCATGTTGCCATGATCAGTGTGTTTCCCATATGCTATCTTATGTGACTCATACGTGCCGTACCTTAATCAAAACCTGACTTGTATTACAACCATGCTAGGACGTGATTGACCATTTACTAGCTTATCTATACTCTTTGTGTATCTGCCGAGCAAACCAAGGTGAGTTCACACAGCCAAGGCATGGGATTCCCGGGTTGGGAATTGGGTTGGATATGTTATTGTAAAAGGAGTTACTCGTACTTACGCCTATGTCACACCCCCGAAATCCACCTGCGGAGTATCACCGCTTGGGAGCGTGACTGACCAGGATCAAGCCACCAATCATATTGAACATGCATTTAATAGTAAGTAAAATAAATGAAAACCATCCATTCAATACAAAAGGTGATCAAACAAATCATCGTTTCAAAATGTAGCGAAAGCATAGTAAATAAACCAGTAGTAGTTAACAGTTTTAAGTGTCATAATAGTTTAACAGAAGAGTCACGATCCTTGTCCACAACGACCCGCTTCTCCAGTGCAAGCTCCAAGTACCTAACGATCTGCAAGGCATGTAACAGAATGATCAACAAACTAGTTGAGCGAGTTCACAGAAAGTAAATGCGTAATAGTAAGTTCGTTTGTAACAGGTGGCTCTACTGGGCCGATTGTATGTTCTATTGGTGGTGGTGTTCCACGTTACTGGTGGTGGTGTTCCACGTTACTGGTGGTGGTGTTCCACGTTACTGGTGGTGGTGTTCCACGTTACTGGTGGTGGTGTTCCACGTTACTGGTGGTGGTGTTCCACGTTACTGGTGGTGGTGTTCCACGTTACTGGTGGTGGTGTTCCACGTTGTATAACCACTAGACTACTCGTAACTATAGGTATCCTTCACAACTGAGGATAGTAAAGTGGTAGTCTAGTCATAGTGTCAATAGAGTATCTAATCAACCTTTCAATCCCATTCCCAACACCCCGGGAATCCCATGCCTTGGTAAGAGTGTGAACTCACCTTGGTTTGCTCGGTATGCTAGATTATGCACTCACAAGCAATTAATCACGTCCTATTGTATGCACGTATAACAAATCAGTTCATGTTCGCAATGATACGCATGCAATTTAATGTTCACATAACAGTCAGTTTGCATAACGGCACAGTACGTAGTATTTCACATTAAATCATCAGCTAGTATGCACGAATGCAATTATTAACGCTCATCACCAAGCATGGCATGTCAAATAATCAAGCATACATTCCATCTTTCAAAGTACATTCATAACCATGCATCTTTCGATCCACCCTTATCTTTCGGTCTATGATTAACACAATTATCTTTCGGACCAAAAACTATGTTTCGAACTATATGTCATCTTTCGACCATAGCTATCCTTCGGTCCCAACACTATCTTTCGAGTAGCAAGTAACAAACACATCACAATATTCTAGATGCCTTAGTGGCCGACATAAATCAACCACCGCCAACATCAATGAACCGTAAAGAATATCAGCCAATTACGGTCATATGTCATGTGTGAGTTAGCCGCCATTTGGTTCCCTTGCACTACTGGGCCGAAGCCCACAACCAATGGCTTCCGTTGACTGCCCATCCCACTAATCAAATCATCCCACACTTTTATTATTAAATCATATGATCTTTATTTGTTTTGGCAACACATGAATAACATCAATTTGTCAAAGAGAGTGCTACACCCCTACCCCTTTGTCCTAATTCTATTGGACCAAAAACAAAGTACAATTCACATGTATATCATAAGCATAGTGGCCGACAATACTAAGCAAAAGCACTGCACATTAAACTTTTAATGTATTGAAGTGTGTAAGGTTCCATTGCTTAGATTGGACCACACTTGTTCTAGCCGACATTTGCACCAATGGTTCACCACTATTCAACCGACATTTATTCACCAATTTCAATTATCTACAACAGACAATTCATGTGCACAACAAGCATGAGGGGCGGCAATTTTCATGACCACCGTTTGGCGTCATTGGACCAAATTAAATGATGGGTTTGACTACTACATACCAATAATCATATCAAACAATATTGTAAGGGGCAATTGAGGTATCAATGCTACTCGGAGATGTGTTATTGGACCGAAAAGAATCAACGGTAGCCGCCACATATCATGTCATTTATCATCACAGACACAAACAGGAATATTATTCAAATAAACATTTTAACACATAAACGGACAATAATAATATGCACTAACCACGATGAACAAAGAAGTAATTCTGATCGTTTCTTCGAGGATCACTAAGTCGCAAGGCTGCCGATAGTAGGGGAGGAGTCTAGGGTTTTTAGAGTTTTTGGGTAACCGTTTCCCTAACCTAATATATATATATATATTTACGCAAACAAGTTTGGGCCGTAATTAGGCTTTGGCGGTTTTGGCGAATCAGGGCTCGGCGAAACACATATGTTTCGGCGAGTGGGTTAAATGGCGAATAAAATTCTGTTTCGTCTAGCTTGTTTGTTGGTGAATCGCATCACGATTCGTCGGGCATTACGTGATTTAATCAGTCTAAGTGTTTTGTAGTAATCTAACATTATATTTACAACATCAAGTAATCACATATATGCACCATGACAATACGTTTTATTAAAACACAACGCGTACAATTACAAGTCCAACAAGTCAAACAACTAACAGTCAAGTCAACGCGCAATAAATACGAAAGTGAAAGTCAGAAACTTGAGTTGTCACATTATCCCCAACTTGAAAGAAATTTCGTCCCGAAATTTGGTACGTACCCACTGAGGAAGCTAGATAGGTTGCATCGTTCACTGATTTTCCTGGGGTGTCACATCTTCCCCCCGTTGATCTGGAATTTCGTCCCGAAATTCCGCAGTAGTAGCTTCAGCCTCAGTAGTGGTTGTATTGATTTCGAATAACTGGGGATACTTTTCTTTCATCTGGTCTTCGCGTTCCCAGGTATACTCTGGGCCACGCTGGGAGTTCCAACGAACTCGAACAAGAGGGATTCTCTTGTGTTTGAGGACCTTAACATCCCGGTCCGTGATTTCAACTGGTTCCTCGACGAACTGCAACCGCTCGTCGATAGTGAGTTCCTTAAAAGGAACTATAAGGGTCTCATCTGATAGGCATTTCTTCAGATTCGACACGTGAAATACATTGTGAACTGCACCGAGTTCAGCTGGTAGGTTTAATCTGTAGGCTACTTTGCCAATCTTTTCTAAGATTTCGAATGGTCCGACGTACCGCGGATTCAGTTTGCCTCGTTTACCAAATCGAACCACACCCTTCCAGGGTGAAACTTTCAATAAAACCCGGTCCCCGACCTCAAATTCCAATGGCTTTCTACGCTTGTCCGCGTAGGCTTTCTGACGGTCGCGTGCTGCCGTCATGCGTTGTCGTATCTGCGCAATCTTTTCTGTGGCGTCCACTACAATCTCTGGACCTGTAATTTGACTATCCCCCACCTCTGCCCAACAGAGAGGTGACCGGCATTTACGTCCGTACAATGCCTCGAATGGAGCGGCTTGAATGCTGGTATGATAGCTGTTATTGTATGAAAACTCCACTAAAGGGAGGTGCTTTTCCCAGCCGTTGCCGAAATCGATGACACACGCTCGAAGCATGTCTTCTAGAGTTTGGATAGTTCGCTCAGACTGCCCATCCGTTTGAGGATGATATGCTGTGCTCATGTCTAATCGTGAGCCGAAGGATTTGTGCATCGCTTGCCAAAGCTCTGACGTGAATCGTGCATCGCGATCCGAAATAATAGAGGTGGGCACCCCGTGCCTCGAAACAACTTCTTTAAAATAGATGTCTGCGAGAGTTGAGAACTTATCTGTTTCCTTTATAGCCAGGAAGTGTGCAGACTCGGTGAGTCGATCCACGATTTCCCCATATTGTATCGTTCCCATGCTGAGATCTATGTAGGCCTGTAACGAAATCCATGGAAATTTCTTCCCATTTCCATTGAGGTATTCTGGGTTGCTGAAGTAGGTCTGATCTGTCTTGACTCTCCCACAAGTCAAACATTTGCCGACGTAAGTTGCAATGCGGGCCTTCATGCTAGGCCACCAATATGTAGTTCTAATGTCGTGGTACATTTTATCCGACCCTGGATGTACCGAGTAGCGGGACTTGTGTGCTTCGTCCATCACAAGCTCTCGTAAACCGCCATAAAGTGGGACCCAAATACGCCCCGTTACATAGTAGGCGTCGTCTTACCTTTGTTCTAACAGTTGCCTTGAGCCGCGTAAGGCTTCAGCTTTGACGTTTTCGGGTTTCAGTGCTTCTAACTGAGCAGCTCGTATCTGTGCAGGAAGACTGGACTGAATAGTAAGCTGTAGCGCTCGCACGCGCTTAGGTAGAGTGTCTTTCCGACTGAGGGCATCAGCCACAACATTGGCCTTGCCTGGATGATACTTGATGGCGCATTCATAGTCGTTCAGAAGTTCAACCCATCTCCGTTGTCGCATATTCAAATCCTTTTGCTTAAGAATATGCTCGAGACTCCTGTGATCGGTGTAAATCGTGCACCTGGTACCGTACAGGTAGTGTCGCCATATCTTAAGCGCGAAAACAACAGCTCCCAGCTCTAGATCGTGCGTCGTGTAGTTTCGTTCATGAACCTTGAGTTGACGAGAGGCGTAGGCAATGACTTTATCCCGCTGCATCAATACGCAACCAAGACCCTGTATTGATGCGTCATAATATACTACGAAGTCATCCGTGCCCTCTGGTAATGAGAGAATAGGCGCGCTGCAAAGCCTATTCTTTAGGTACTGAAAAGCGGTCTCTTGGGAATCTCCCCAACTGTAGGTCACACCTTTCTGTGTCAGCATAGTAAGCGGCTGCGTGATCTTCGAAAAGTCTTTAATGGATCGACTCTAGTACCCCGCCAAACCCAAGAATTGGCGTATTCCCGTTGGTGTACGCGGTGCTGGCCAATTCCTGATCGAATCTACCTTGGATGGATCGACATGAATTCCATCCCTGTTCACCACATGGCCTAAGAAGTGGACTTCACGAAGCCAGAAGTCGCATTTTGAAAACTTTGCGTACAGTTGCTCCTTTCGAAGAAGTTCCAAGATAAGACGTAAGTGATGCTCGTGCTCCTCCTGACTCTTGGAGTAGATCAGAATGTCGTCGATGAAGATAATGACGAACTTGTCAAGATAAGGTTTTCACACCCTGTTCATAGGATCCATGAAAACTGCAGGCGCGATCGCAAGCCCGAATGACATGACTAGGAACTCGTAGTGGCCGTAGCGGGTTCTGAATTCTGTTTTGGAGACGTCCTCATCCCGGACTCGCAGCTGATGATAACCTGACCTTAGATCAATCTTGGAATAGTAACTCGACCCTTGCAACTGGTCGAATAAGTCGTCAATGCGAGGAAGAGGATAACGGTTCTTCACTGTCACCTTGTTGAGTTCACGGTAATCAATTTCACATCCTGAAGGTGCCATCCTTCTTTTCACCGATAACTGGTCGATATTCTTGTAGCTGCGTCGATAGTTCTTCCGATTCTGGTGGAGCTAAGCGATACGGTGCTCGAGCTATGGGTGCTGCTCCTGGAGCGAGCTCGATTTGAAATTCGTCCCGACGATGCGGCGGTAGACCAGGTAAATCTTTGCGAGACACCTGAGGAAAGTCGCGTACAACTGAATGGTCTTCCAACTTCTTTTCTTTCGCTGATGCGTCAGTAACGAGAGCCAAAATTGCGGTGTGGCCCTTCCGAAAACATTTCTGAACCTTCAAGAAAGAGGTGATGCCAACCACGGCACCACTCTTGTCGCCTTGAACTTCGTGAGGTTCTTGACCAGAACGAGGAATGCGAACAATCTTTTCTTTGCACAGGATTTCTGCTTGCTGTTGCTGCTGGCGATTCCGTTTTGCAAGCCGTGGGCTCCTGAATCCTTAGCTTCTGCTGTGCTCTGGCGATCACTATTCTTGTGCTGCTGTTGTGCTTGAGACCGAACGGTAGCTGAACCCTTGCTGGAATACCCATCCTATTTCCGCTTGTTGTCACTAGGAGTAGCGGAAGTAGCAGAAGTGGTAGCGGTAGTAATAGCGCTGATACAACTAGGCAACATATTCTGTTCCACTGCCTGATCCGTGAGGCGATAAGCAAGACGCTGAATGTCTTGGATATTGTTGAGGCTAGACCCTTGAGGTACAATTCGATACTCTTGCTTGGAGGGTCCACCATGGTTGAACACAAGATGGCCAGTTCGTTCTATCGTTTTGTATGAGCTTCAATTTCTGACCCCGTCATTTTCAAATGGTAAGGCTCCACTTCCAACTTGTGGATGTCATCACGCGTGTAGTATTCCCTTTTAATGCGTTCTTTGAATTCGTTTCAGGGGGTGGCGTTAGCAGCTGCCAACCCTAGTATCTTTACTTGCGCGTTCCACCTGGTTAGCGCGATTCCTACCAAAGTACCAGTGGCGTACTTAACCCTGCGAGCCTCAAGGCGTTCACACATGAAGTTCTTGAATGTGCCACTGAATGTGCTTGGACGACAGTCCATGATGTTCTGGAATGTGTAGAGAGGTTGATGTGCGTTCTAACCCGTTGCGCGAGAAAGATGGGTCAAGATTAAGCGCGAGAGTTGGGTCACGAGAGTAGGATCTAACGTCCTAGGATAGGTTCGGAATAGCAGGTTATACCTCCTGCTGGTGCGGCTGCAAGTGCCGCAACGACTTGTTCGTTAATGAGAGCCGTCAACTGGGCTTGAGTCATGTCAACACGTCCAGACATGATCGAACAGTAAAGGTAGCATAAGTATGAATGGTTCACGAGTAGTACGATGACAGAAGAGTGTAAGCACGTAGGTGTTCTCAAGCAATAACAAGTTGTGAGCAAGGTAATGTAAGCATACTACGAGCAAAGTTCTATGCAATTCTAACAGGTAGGCAATAAACATAAACCTTATTACCTAGGATGTTGAGTCTTGCACGTGGAGCGAAGCGTCGTTGTGGATCGTTGAGAGCACTGTTCTGGTTATAGTCTGGTTTTAATAAAAACGTTTTTCCATATTAAAACCAAGTTCTCTATAACCAATGGCTCTGATACCAATCTGTCACACCCCCAAAATCCACCTGCGGAGTATCACCGCTTGGGAGCGTGACTGACCAGGATCAAGCCACCAATCATATTGAACATGCATTTAATAGTAAGTAAAATAAATGAAAACCATCCATTCAATACAAAAGGTGATCAAACAAATCATCGTTTCAAAATGTAGCGGAAGCATAGTAAATAAACCAGTAGTAGTTAACAGTTTTAAGTGTCATAATAGTTTAACAGAAGAGTCACGATCCTTGTCCACAACGACCCGCTTCTCCAGTGCAAGCTCCAAGTACCTAACGATCTGCAAGGCATGTAACAGAATGATCAACAAACTAGTTGAGCGAGTTCACAGAAAGTAAATGCGTAATAGTAAGTTCGTTTGTAACAGGTGGCTCTACTGGGCCGATTGTATGTTCTATTGGTGGTGGTGTTCCACGTTACTGGTGGTGGTGTTCCACGTTACTGGTGGTGGTGTTCCACGTTACTGGTGGTGGTGTTCCACGTTGTATAACCACTAGACTACTCGTAACTATTGGTATCCTTCACAACCGAGGATAGTAAAGTGGTAGTCTAGTCATAGTGTCAATAGAGTATCTAATCAACCTTTCAATCCCATTCCCAACACCCCGGGAATCCCATGCCTTGGTAAGAGTGTGAACTCACCTTGGTTTGCTCGGTATGCTAGATTATGCACTCACAAGCAATTAATCACGTCCTATTGTATGCACGTATAACAAATCAGTTCATGTTCGCAATGATACGCATGCAATTTAATGTTCACATAACAGTCAGTTTGCATAACGGCACAGTACGTAGTATTTCACATTAAATCATCAGCTAGTATGCACGAATGCAATTATTAACGCTCATCACCAAGCATGGCATGTCAAATAATCAAGCATACATTCCATCTTTCAAAGTACATTCATAACCATGCATCTTTCGATCCACCCTTATCTTTCGGTCTATGATTAACACAATTATCTTTCGGACCAAAAACTATGTTTCGAACTATATGTCATCTTTCGACCATAGCTATCCTTCGGTCCCAACACTATCTTTCGAGTAGCAAGTAACAAACACATCACAATATTCTAGATGCCTTAGTGGCCGACATAAATCAACCACCGCCAACATCAATGAACCGTAAAGAATATCAGCCAATTACGGTCATATGTCATGTGTGAGTTAGCCGCCATTTGGTTCCCTTGCACTACTGGGCCGAAGCCCACAACCAATGGCTTCCGTTGACTGCCCATCCCACTAATCAAATCATCCCACACTTTTATTATTAAATCATATGATCTTTATTTGTTTTGGCAACACATGAATAACATCAATTTGTCAAAGAGAGTGCTACACCCCTACCCCTTTGTCCTAATTCTATTGGACCAAAAACAAAGTACAATTCACATGTATATCATAAGCATAGTGGCCGACAATACTAAGCAAAAGCACTGCACATTAAACTTTTAATGTATTGAAGTGTGTAAGGTTCCATTGCTTAGATTGGACCACACTTGTTCTAGCCGACATTTGCACCAATGGTTCACCACTATTCAACCGACATTTATTCACCAATTTCAATTATCTACAACAGACAATTCATGTGCACAACAAGCATGAGGGGCGGCAATTTTCATGACCACCGTTTGGCGTCATTGGACCAAATTAAATGATGGGTTTGACTACTACATACCAATAATCATATCAAACAATATTGTAAGGGGCAATTGAGGTATCAATGCTACTCGGAGATGTGTTATTGGACCGAAAAGAATCAACGGTAGCCGCCACATATCATGTCATTTATCATCACAGACACAAACAGGAATATTATTCAAATAAACATTTTAACACATAAACGGACAATAATAATATGCACTAACCACGATGAACAAAGAAGTAATTCTGATCGTTTCTTCGAGGATCACTAAGTCGCAAGGCTGCCGATAATAGGGGAGGAGTCTAGGGTTTTTAGAGTTTTTGGGTAACCGTTTCCCTAACCTAATATATATATATATATTTACGCAAACAAGTTTGGGCCGTAATTAGGCTTTGGCGGTTTTGGCGAATCAGGGCTCGGCGAAACACATATGTTTCGGCGAGTGGGTTAAATGGCGAATAAAATTCTGTTTCGTCTAGCTTGTTTGTTGGTGAATCGCATCACGATTCGTCGGGCATTACGTGATTTAATCAGTCTAAGTGTTTTGTAGTAATCTAACATTATATTTACAACATCAAGTAATCACATATATGCACCATGACAATACGTTTTATTAAAACACAACGCGTACAATTACAAGTCCAACAAGTCAAACAACTAACAGTCAAGTCAACGCGCAATAAATACGAAAGTGAAAGTCAGAAACTTGAGTTGTCACAGCCTATACCAGACTATAGACCATCGTCCTCAGGTTAGTCAGGACACGTTACGTAAAGCCTACGTAACCCAGTATAATTGCCATATGTCTCCCGGGTCGGGAGGACACGTTACGTAAAGCCTACGTAACCCAATACCATTCACTGGCTTCCAGGTCGGAAGGCCACGCTGCGTAAAGCCTACGTAGCCCCCACGCGTACCACTGTCCTCGGGGAAGGGCACGTCACGTAAAGCCTACGTGACCCTGTACGTTTTCCTGTTCTCGGTAAAGAAGAACACATGGTCGGAAATTAGTCTAGTAAGTACCATAATGAGAAGCCCGTTATAAAGGATAAACGTGAGAATTCCTCACCAATAGAATACACTTGCTTGGGAAGCCTTATTAGATGAACTTACGCATGATTATTACAAACGTATTTCCTGTGAACTCGCTCAACTAGTTTGTTGATTATTTGCTGCATGCCTTGCAGGGCCTTAGGTATACTTGGAGCTTGCACCAGAGGAGAGGCGGGTCGTTGTGGACAAGAACTCGTGAATGCCTATTAAACACTTTTACATTCACACATTGATACTTATGTTTTGGGTTTTACATTTAATGCTTCCGCTACTTAAACAGTGTTTGGTTTTGGAACATCAATCGTATCTTTGATTATTATTAAATACTATGTTTGATATGATTGGTGGCTTGATCCTGGTCAGTCACGCTCCCAAGCGGTGGTATTCCGCGGGTGGATTTTGGGGGTGTGACAGATTGGTATCAGAGCCATTGGTTATAGAGAACTTGGTTTTAATATGGGAAAACGTTTTTATTAAAACCGGACTATAACCAGAACAGTGCTCTCAACGATCCACAACGACGCTTCGCTCCACGTGCAAGACTCGACACACGTGCTTTGATTTCATGAGAACACCTATATGCCTACGCTTAGAACTTTGCTCGCATTACGCTTAGATACACGTGCTTTGATTTCATGAGAACACCTATATGCCTACGCTTTTCTGTCATCGCCCTACTCGCGAACCATTCTTACGTATGCTACTTGTTACTATGAAGATCATGTCTGGACGAATCAACATGACACAAGCCCAGTTAGAGGCTCTCGTTCAAGCCCAAGTTGCTGCGGCAGTTGCAGCAGCTCAAGCAGGTAGTATATCCTGCAGTATAGGCACACACCAGGATCTTTAGATCCTACATTAACTCTCGTATTTAACTTCGTCCTATTCGTACACAATAGGTCAACACGCGCAGCAGCCTGTCTGCACGTTCAAGAATTTCATGGACTGTCGTCCGAACTCTTTCAGCGGCACAGAAGGAGCGGTTGGACTCCTCCACTGGTTCGAGAAGCTAGAATCAGTCTTTGAAATGTGCGAGTGCCCTGAGGCTCGCAAAGTCAAGTTTGCCACCGGCACTTTGGAAGGAATAGCACTGACTTGGTGGAACGCCCAAGTTCAGATTTTAGGGTTGGCAGCTGCTAACGCCACCCCATGGAACGATTTCAAGGAACTCATCAAGCGTAAGTATTGCACACGTGAGGATATTCACAAGCTGGAAGACGAACTGTACAATCTGAAGATGGTTGGGTCAGAAATCGAAGCATATACCAAACGGTCGAATGAGCTGGCCGTTCTGTGTCCAACTATGGTGGACCCTCCATACAAGCGCATTGAGTTGTATCTCAAGGGATTGGCGCCAGAAATTCAGAGCCACGTGACGTCGGCTAATCTCGAAAACATCCAGGAAATCCAACGCCTCGCTCACCGTATCACCGATCAGGCAGTGGATCAGAATAAACTGCCCAAGCGTGTTAATGCTACTGCTAACGTCACCACCTCAGTTACTCCTGCTACGTCTGGTGACAGTAAAAGAAAGTGGGATGGGGATTCCAGTAAAAGTTCAGCATCTGTTCAGCCACAAGCTCAGCAACAGAAGATTGACCACTATCAGAGTCCCAGTCAGCAATCCTCTGGTAGTCACAGACAGAGGAGATATCAGGGTAGTCAACCTAGGTGCCACAACTGCAACAGGCATCACCACGGCCCATGTAACAAGGGTCGTTGTCAAATGTCACACCCCCAAAATCCACCTGCGGAGTATCACCGCTTGGGAGCGTGACTGACCAGGATCAAGCCACCAATCATACAGAACATTGTATAAAGTAAAAGTAAACACATTATAATCCAAACCATTTCCATATGAAAGGTGTTTCCAAAACATAAGTAAGTTAACATTGTTTAGCGGAAGCGTATTATTGTAAAACCCATAACAAATAAGTATCAGACATCAAAAGTGTTTAACAAGGTGATCACGATCCAAGCCCCACAACGACCAGCTCCTCCGTGTGCAAGCTCCAAGTACCTAACGATCTGCAAGGCATGTAACAGAATGATCAACAAACTAGTTGAGCGAGTTCACAGAAAGTAAATGCGTAATAGTAAGTTCGTTTGTAACAAGTGGCTCTACTGGGCCGATTATATGTTCTATTGGTGGTGGTGTTCCATGTTGCTGGTGGTGGTGTTCCACGTTGTTTAACCACTAGACTACTCGTAACTATAGGTATCCTTCACAACCGAGGATAGTGATCAGTATAGGTATCCTTCACAACCGAGGATAATGATCAGTATAAGTATCCTTCACAACCGAGGATAGTGATCAGTATGAGTATCCTTCACAACCGAGGATAGTGATCAGTATAAGTATCCTTCACATCCGAGGATAGTAATGTGGTAGTCTAGTCATAGTGTCAATAATGCATCTAATCAACCTTATCCTTTCAATCCCATTCCCAACACCCCGGGAATCCCATGCCTTGGTAAGAGTGTGAACTCACCTTGGTTTGCTCGGTATGCTAGGTTATGCACTCACAAGTAATTAATCAAGTCCTATTGTATGCACGTATAACGAATCAGTTCATGTTCACAACGATACGCATGCTATTTAATGTTCACATAACAGTCAGTTTGCATATCGGCACAACACGTATTACTTCACATTAAATCATTCAAAGTATGTTTATAACCACATATCTTTCGAATCCACCCTTATCTTTCGACCTATTAGTTATCTTTCGACATATCAGTTATCACAGTTATCTTTCGGACCGAATGTTATGTTTCGAGACACATGCCATCTTTCGACCTAAAGGCATCTTTCGGTAATTATGTTTCGGTCAATGCTATCCTTCGGTCAACACTACTATGGTTCGAAGGTCAAGCATCTTTCGGTCACATCTATGTTTCGACAATAAGTATCTTTCGACAATAACTATGTTTCGAGTAGACAAGTATCGTTCGATACAATCAGTTACGTTGACAACAGTTACAATTTCAGAAACCCTAAGCATGCTAACAGCCGTCAATCAACATTATCGATCAAACAACAATCATGCAGTAATCATAGGATCATCATCTAATCATCATGAAATCATCATAATACTAATACCCATCGTGATCCCTAGTTTATGTGTACACCAAGCCGATTAACACACAATATCAATACTAACAGAAATAATGGCCAATTCCAGATTAACGGCACTCATAAATCAGTATTCAACCGTAACAAGTTTCACATAGAATCATATATATATATATATATCCGACAACAACAATTCTATGGGAAATCTATGTCCTCAATATCGTAACAAGAACCCTAATACTTAACATGAATTTCAGATTACATCAACAATCAAAACACACGACACGTGAGCACATACGCAGAGGAACGAACGATCAAATCAAATAGATTTACTAACCGAGATGAGGGTTTGGTCACGCAAAGGTTTCCGGTGGTTTCTGGTTTGCCGTCACAGTGAAATAGCTCTAGGGTTGAGAAAAATGACAGTCGACTACGTGCATTCACGTATAAATACGTATTACAGAAATGGGCCAAGCCCATCTGAAAGACTGGGCCGAAGGATCTGAATTCCAGTCGAAGGATATGTTTCGTGGCCGAAGGATGTCGAAGGATAAAGTCCTTGGTCGAAGGATATGTTTCGAGATCCTTCGAACCGAAAGTTGATCCTTCGAATCGAAGGATATGTTTCGATCTAGACTAAGTGTATTAAATAATAATTCTAATATTATCTTTTACAACCACAAGTAGTTACATGTATGCACAATGACAACACGTTTCATTAAAACACAACGCGTACAATTACAAGTCCAACAAGTCAACTACTAAACAGTCAAAGTCAACGCGCATTTAATGCGAAAGCAAAAGTCAGAAACTCGAGTTGTCACATTATCCCCAACTTAAAAGAAATTTCGTCCTGAAATTTGGTACGCACTCACTGAGGAAGCTAGGTAAGTTACATCGTTCACTGGTTTTCCTGGGGTGTCACATCATCCCCCCGTTGATTTGGAATTTCGTCCCGAAATTCAGTAGTAGTAGCTTCAGCCTCAGAAGTGGATGCATTGGTTTCGAATAGCTGGGGGTACTTTTCTTTCATCTGGTCCTCGCGTTCCCAGGTATACTCTGGACCACGCTGGGAGTTCCAACGAACTCGAACAAGAGGGATTCTCTTGTGTTTGAGGACCTTAACATCCCGGTCCGTGATTTCAACAGGTTCCTCGACGAACTGCAACCGCTCGTCGATAGTGAGTTCCTTAAAAGGAACTATAAGGGTCTCATCTGATAGGCATTTCTTCAGATTCGACACGTGAAATACATTGTGAACTGCACCGAGTTCAGCTGGTAGTTTTAATCTGTAGGCTACTTTGCCAATCTTTTCCAAGATTTCGAATGGTCCGACGTACCGCGGATTTAGTTTGCCTCGTTTACCAAATCGAACCACACCCTTCCAGGGTGAAACTTTCAATAAAACCCGGTCCCCGACCTCAAATTCCAATGGCTTTCTACGCTTGTCCGCGTAGGCTTTCTGACGGTCGCGTGCTGCCGCCATGCGTTGTCGTATCTGTGCAATCTTTTCTGTGGCGTCCACTACAATATCTGGACCCGTAATCTGACTATCCCCCACCTCTGCCCAACAGAGAGGTGACCGGCATTTACGTCCGTACAATGCCTCGAATGGAGCGGCTTGAATGCTGGTATGGTAACTGTTATTGTACGAGAACTCCACCAAAGGGAGGTGCTTTTCCCAGCCGTTGCCGAAATCGATAACACACGCTCGAAGCATGTCTTCTAGAGTTTGAATAGTTCGCTCAGACTGCCCATCCGTCTGAGGATGATATGCTGTGCTCATGTCTAATCGTGAGCCGAAGGATTTGTGCATCGCTTGCCAAAGCTCTGACGTGAATCGTGCATCGCGATCCGAAATAATAGAGGTGGGCACTCCGTGCCTCGAAACAACTTCTTTAAGATAAACGTCTGCGAGAGTGGAGAACTTATCCGTTTCCTTGATCGGTAGGAAGTGTGCAGACTTGGTGAGTCGATCAACTATGACCCATATTGTATCGTTCCCACGCTGAGATCTAGGCAGCCCGGTAACAAAATCCATGGAAATTTCTTCCCATTTCCATTGTGGTATCTTAGGCTGCTGAAGTAGACCAGCTGGTTTCTGATATTCAACCTTGACTCTCGCACAGGTTAAGCATTTGCCAACATAGGTGGCGATGTGGGCCTTCATACTAGGCCACCAATAAGTAGTGCTAATGTCGTGGTACATTTTATCCGACCCTGGATGTACCGAATAGCGAGACTTGTGGGCTTCATCCATTACAAGCTCGCGTAAACCGCCATAAAGTGGGACCCAAATACGCCCCGTTACATAATAGGCGCCGTCTTCCTTTTGTTCCATGCGTTGCCTTGAGCCGCGTAAGGCTTCAGCTTTGACGTTTTCGGGTTTCAGTGCTTCTAACTGAGCAGCTCGTATCTGTGCAGGAAGACCGGACTGAATAGTAAGTTGTAGCGCTCGCACGCGCTTAGGTAGAGTGTCTTTCCGACTGAGGGCATCAGCCACAACATTGGCCTTGCCTGGATGATACTTGATGGCGCATTCGTAGTCGTTTAGAAGTTCAACCCATCTCCGTTGACGCATATTCAAATCCTTTTGCTTAAGAATATGCTCGAGACTCCTGTGATCGGTGTAAATCGTGCACCTGGTACCGTACAGGTAGTGCCGCCATATCTTAAGCGCAAAAACAACAGCTCCCAGCTCTAAATCGTGCGTCGTGTAGTTCCGTTCATGAACCTTGAGTTGCCGCGAAGCGTAGGCTATCACTTTATCACGTTGCATCCACACACATCCAAGACCCTGGATGGATGCATCACAGTATACCACGAAGTCATCTGTGCCCTCTGGCAATGAGAGAATAGGTGCGCTGCAAAGCCTATCCTTTAAGTACTGAAAAGCGGTCTCTTGCGTATTACCCCATCTGTAAACGACACCTTTCTGTGTTAGCATAGTAAGTGGTTGCGCGATCTTTGAGAAGTCTTTAATAAATCGCCTGTAGTAACCCGCCAAACCCAAGAATTGGCGTATTTCTGTCGGTGTACGTGGTGCTGGCCAGTTTCTGATCGAATCAACCTTGGATGGATCGACATGAATCCCATCCTTGTTCACCACATGGCCTAAGAAGTGGACTTCACGAAGCCAGAAGTCGCATTTTGAAAACTTTGCGTACAGTTGCTCCCTTCGAAGAAGTTCCAAGATAAGACGTAAGTGCTGCTCGTGCTCCTCCTGACTCTTGGAGTAAATCAAAATGTCGTCGATGAAAACGATAACGAACTTATCAAGATACGGTTTGCACACCCTGTTCATAAGATCCATGAAGACTGCAGGCGCGTTCGTAAGCCCGAATGGCATGACGAGAAACTCGTAATGACCGTAGCGAGTTCTGAAAGCGGTTTTGGGGACGTCCTCATCCCGGACTCTCAGCTGATGATACCCTGACCTTAAATCAATCTTAGAATAGTAACACGACCCTTGCAACTGGTCGAATAGGTCATCTATGCGCGGAAGAGGATAACGGTTCTTCACCGTCACCTTGTTGAGTTCCCGGTAGTCTATACACATTCTGAACGTACCGTCTTTCTTCTTCACAAATAACACTGGAGCTCCCCAAGGCGAAGAGCTTGGACGAATAAAGCCCTTTTCCAAGAGCTCTTGTAGCTGCTTTGACAGTTCTTCCAGTTCGGTTGGAGCTAAACGATACGGTGCGCGGGCTATTGGTGCTGCTCCTGGAGCTAATTCAATCTGAAACTCGACTTGACGATGAGGAGGTAAACCAGGTAAATCTTCAGGAAACACTTGAGGAAAATCACGCACAACTGGTATATCCTCCAGCTTCTTTTCCTTTGTTGATGCGTCAGTGACAAGTGCCAAAATGGCGGTATGTCCCTTTCGTAAACATTTCTGCGCCTTTAAGTAAGAGATGATGCCAACCACAACACCACTCTTGTCACCTTGTACTTCGAGAGGTTCTTGCCTGGAGCGAGGAATACGAATAACTTTTTCTTTGCATAAGATCTCCGCATGATGTTGGGATAGCCAATCCATACCGATGACGACGTCGAAACTACCCAAAACTATGGGTATGAGATCAATCGAGAAAGTCTGACCCGCTAGAACAATACTACAACCCTTGACTACCTGTGTGGCTTCTACACTTTTACCATTGGCTAGTTCTACGACGTGTTTGGTGTTTAGAGGTGTTGGTGTACGTTTTAATAATTTACTCATTTTCAAGGACATATAACTTGTATCAGCACCCGAATCAAATAGGACAGTAACATAAATATCGTCGAGAAGAAACTTACCCATAACCACATTGGGATCATTCACTGCATCCCCTCGACCCAACACAAAAGCACGACCACGAGCTTCATTGCCGTTGTTGTTGTTGTTTCCCCCGTTGTTGTTGTTACCATTACCCTGATTGTTGTTATGGTTGTTGTTGTTCTGGTTTCTGTTCAGCTGAGGGCAATGCCTTTTGAAGTGACCCTCTGCACCGCAATTATAGCACCCCTTGTTACCCTGCTGCTGATTCTGCTGTGCCTGGGGTTGCTGCTGATTCTGGTTTGCAGGTTGAGGGCTTCTACAATCTTTGGCCTCATGACCCGCCTTGAGGCATCTTTGACAACGAACCTGGTTACACTGGCCACGATGATGCTTGTTGCAGGTGTTACACTTTGGAAGATTTCCTCGATACCTTCCCTGTCTGTGGCTGCCTGAGGAGTGCTGACTTGGACTCTGGTAACTGTCTGTCTTTCGCTGTTGAGCTTGTGACTGCACTGAAGCTGATCCCTTGCTAGAATCCCCATCCCATTTCCTCTTACTTTCACTGGGAGCAGCAAGTGTAGTAGAAGCAGTAGCGGTAGCAGTAGCACTGATACGCTTAGGCAGTTTATTCTAATCCACTGCCTGATCGGTGATGCGGTGAGCGAGACGCTGGATTTCCTGGATGTTGTTGAGGTTGGCCGAGGTAACGTGGCTCTGTATTTCTGGTGCCAACCCTTTGAGATACAACTCAATACGCTTGTATGGAGGGTCCACCATAGTTGGACATAACACAGCCAACTCATTCGATCTCTTGGTGTAAGCTTCGATTTCCGAACCCACCATTTTTAAGTTATACAACTCGTCCTCCAACTTGTGAATGTCTTCTCTAGTGCAGTATTCCCTCTTGATCAATTCTTTGAAATCATTCCAGGGTGTGGCGTTAGCAGCTGCCAACCCTAAGATCTGCACTTGTGCGTTCCACCAAGTGAGCGCAATCCCTTCAAGTGTGCCAGTGGCGAACTTCACCCTGCGAGCCTCAGGGCATTCACACATTTCGAAAACCGACTCGAGCTTTTCAAACCAGTGGAGGAGTCCGACTGCTCCCTCCGTGCCGCTGAACGAGCTAGGACGACATTCCATGAAATTCTTGAAGGTGCACCCGGGCTGTTGCTGAGCGGGTTGACCTATTGTGTACGAATAGGGCAAAGTTAAGTACGAGAATTAATGTAGGATCTAAAGATCCTAGTGTCTATACTGCAGGGTATACTACCTGCTTGGGCGGCTGCAACTGCCGCAGCAACGAGAGCCTCTAGCTGGGCTTGAGTCATGGTAATTCGTGCGGCCATTGATCTTCACATCAAAGGCAACATAAGTGAGAAAGGTTCGCGAATAGTGCGATGACAGAAGAGTGTAAGCACATAAGTATTCTCATGCAATGACAAGTTGTGAGCAAGGTAATGTAAGCATACTACGAGCAAAGTTCTAAGCAAATTCTAGCATGTAGGCAATAAACATAAACCTTATTACCTAGGAAGTTGAGTCTTGCACGTGGAGCGAAGCGTCGTTGTGGATCGTTGAGAGCACTGTTCTGGTTATAGTCTGGCTTTAATAAAAAACGTTTTCCCATATTAAAACCAAATTCTCTATAACCAATGGCTCTGATACCAATCTGTCACACCCCCAAAATCCACCTGCGGAGTATCACCGCTTGGGAGCGTGACTGACCAGGATCAAGCCACCAATCATACAGAACATTGTATAAAGTAAAAGTAAACACATTATAATCCAAACCATTTCCATATGAAAGGTGTTTCCAAAACATAAGTAAGTTAACATTGTTTAGCGGAAGCGTATTATTGTAAAACCCATAACAAATAAGTATCAGACATCAAAAGTGTTTAACAAGGTGATCACGATCCAAGCCCCACAACGACCAGCTCCTCCGTGTGCAAGCTCCAAGTACCTAACGATCTGCAAGGCATGTAACAGAATGATCAACAAACTAGTTGAGCGAGTTCACAGAAAGTAAATGCGTAATAGTAAGTTCGTTTGTAACAAGTGGCTCTACTGGGCCGATTATATGTTCTATTGGTGGTGGTGTTCCACGTTACTGGTGGTGGTGTTCCACGTTGTTTAACCACTAGACTACTCGTAACTATAGGTATCCTTCACAACCGAGGATAGTGATCAGTATAGGTATCCTTCACAACCGAGGATAGTGATCAGTATAAGTATCCTTCACAACCGAGGATAGTGATCAGTATGAGTATCCTTCACAACCGAGGATAGTGATCAGTATAAGTATCCTTCACATCCGAGGATAGTAATGTGGTAGTCTAGTCATAGTGTCAATAATGCATCTAATCAACCTTATCCTTTCAATCCCATTCCCAACACCCCGGGAATCCCATGCCTTGGTAAGAGTGTGAACTCACCTTGGTTTGCTCGGTATGCTAGGTTATGCACTCACAAGTAATTAATCAAGTCCTATTGTATGCACGTATAACGAATCAGTTCATGTTCACAACGATACGCATGCTATTTAATGTTCACATAACAGTCAGTTTGCATATCGGCACAACACGTATTACTTCACATTAAATCATTCAAAGTATGTTTATAACCACATATCTTTCGAATCCACCCTTATCTTTCGACCTATTAGTTATCTTTCGACATATCAGTTATCACAGTTATCTTTCGGACCGAATGTTATGTTTCGAGACACATGCCATCTTTCGACCTAAAGGCATCTTTCGGTAATTATGTTTCGGTCAATGCTATCCTTCGGTCAACACTACTATGGTTCGAAGGTCAAGCATCTTTCGGTCACATCTATGTTTCGACAATAAGTATCTTTCGACAATAACTATGTTTCGAGTAGACAAGTATCGTTCGATACAATCAGTTACGTTGACAACAGTTACAATTTCAGAAACCCTAAGCATGCTAACAGCCGTCAATCAACATTATCGATCAAACAACAATCATGCAGTAATCATAGGATCATCATCTTATCATCATGAAATCATCATAATACTAATACCCATCGTGATCCCTAGTTTATGTGTACACCAAGCCGATTAACACACAATATCAATACTAACAGAAATAATGGCCAATTCCAGATTAACGGCACTCATAAATCAGTATTCAACCGTAACAAGTTTCACATAGAATCATATATATATATATATATATCCGACAACAACAATTCTATGGGAAATCTATGTCCTCAATATCGTAACAAGAACCCTAATACTTAACATGAATTTCAGATTACATCAACAATCAAAACACACGACACGTGAGCACATACGCAGAGGAACGAACGATCAAATCAAATAGATTTACTAACCGAGATGAGGGTTTGGTCACGCAAAGGTTTCCGGTGGTTTCTGGTTTGCCGTCACAGTGAAATAGCTCTAGGGTTGAGAAAAATGACAGTCGACTACGTGCATTCACGTATAAATACGTATTACAGAAATGGGCCAAGCCCATCTGAAAGACTGGGCCGAAGGATCTGAATTCCAGTCGAAGGATATGTTTCGTGGCCGAAGGATGTCGAAGGATAAAGTCCTTGGTCGAAGGATATGTTTCGAGATCCTTCGAACCGAAAGTTGATCCTTCGAATCGAAGGATATGTTTCGATCTAGACTAAGTGTATTAAATAATAATTCTAATATTATCTTTTACAACCACAAGTAGTTACATGTATGCACAATGACAACACATTTCATTAAAACACAACGCGTACAATTACAAGTCCAACAAGTCAACTACTAAACAGTCAAAGTCAACGCGCATTTAATGTGAAAGCAAAAGTCAGAAACTCGAGTTGTCACATTATCCCCAACTTAAAAGAAATTTCGTCCCGAAATTTGGTACGCACTCACTGAGGAAGCTAGGTAAGTTACATCGTTCACTGGTTTTCCTGGGGTGTCACATCAAAGGTGTCTTAAGATGGGTCACGAGGCCAAAGACTGCAGGAGCCCTCGTCCTGCGAATCAGAATCAGCAGCCCCAGCAACCAGCTCCACAGAACCAGCAGCAGCAACAGCAGCCACAGCGTGGAAACCGGGGATGTTTCCAGTGTGGGGCTGAAGGTCATTTCAAACGAGATTGCCCTCAGCTGAACCAGAATCGCAACAACAACAACCAGGGCAACGGGAATAACAACAATGGGGGAAACAACAACAACGGCAATGAAGCTCGTGGTCGTGCATTCGTACTAGGTCGGGGCGACGCAGTGAACGATCCCAACGTTGTTATGGGTAAGTTTCTCCTCGACAATATTTACGTTACTGTTTTGTTTGATTCGGGTGCGGATACAAGCTATATGTCTGTGAAAATGTGTCAACTGCTAAAACGTGCACCAACACTTTTACCCACCAAACACGTAGTAGAGTTAGCTAACGGTAAGAGTCTAGAAGCCACGCACGTAGTTCAGGGTTGTAATCTTATCCTAGCTGGTCAAGCTTTCACGATCGACCTCATTCCCATAGTTTTGGGTAGCTTCGACGTCGTGGTTGGGATGGATTGGTTGTCCCAACACCAGGCAGAAATCTTATGCAGCGAGAAGGTTATTCGCATCCCTCGTTCGGGTCAGGAACCTCTCGAAGTGCAAGGCGACAAGAGTGGTGCTGTGGTCGGCATCATCTCTTTCTTGAAGGCTCAGAAGTGCTTACGTAAAGGTCACACAGCCATTCTGGCTCTCGTTACAGATGCATTAGCAAAGGAAAGGAAACTGGAAGATATACCAGTTGTACGTGATTACCCTCAGGTGTTTCCTGAAGACTTACCTGGCTTACCGCCTCATCGTCAGGTTGAATTTCAAATCGAGCTCGCTCCAGGAGCAGCACCCATAGCTCGCGCACCATATCGTCTAGCTCCATCAGAATTGGAGGAATTATCAAAGCAACTACAAGAGCTCTTGGAAAAGGGCTTTATTCGTCCAAGCTCTTCGCCTTGGGGAGCTCCAGTACTTTTCGTGAAAAAGAAAGACGGTACGTTCAGGATGTGCATCGACTACCGTGAACTCAACAAGGTGACGGTGAAGAACCGTTATCCTCTTCCGCGCATTGACGACTTATTCGACCAGTTGCAAGGGTCGTGCTACTATTCGAAGATAGATTTGAGGTCGGGGTACCATCAGCTGAGAGTCCGGGACGAGGACGTCTCCAAGACAGCCTTCAGAACTCGTTACGGTCACTACGAGTTTCTTGTCATGCCATTTGGGTTAACGAACGCGCCTGCGGTGTTTATGGATCTTATGAACAGGGTGTGCAAACCCTACCTTGACAAGTTCGTCATAGTATTCATCGACGACATTCTGATTTACTCCAAGAGTCAGCAGGAACACGAGCATCATCTTCGCCTGATATTGGAACTTCTTCGGAAGGAACAGCTGTACGCCAAGCTTTCTAAATGCG
This sequence comes from Helianthus annuus, assembly GCF_002127325.2. NCBI lineage: Eukaryota > Viridiplantae > Streptophyta > Magnoliopsida > Asterales > Asteraceae > Helianthus > Helianthus annuus. Next base: position 47,684,765 of record NC_035446.2, on the reverse strand, counting down.
ACTTCTGGCTTCGTGAAGTCCACTTCTTAGGCCACGTGGTGAACAAGGATGGGATCCATGTCGATCCATCCAAGGTAGACTCGATCAGAAACTGGCCTGCACCGCGTACGCCGACAGAAATACGCCAATTCTTGGGTCTGGCAGGTTATTACAGACGGTTTATTAAGGATTTCTCGAGGATTGCGCAGCCACTCACACTACTGACACAGAAGGGTGTCACCTACCGTTGGGGCAACACGCAGGAAACTGCTTTTCAGTATCTAAAGGATAGGCTTTGCAGTGCACCTATTCTTTCATTGCCAGAGGGCACAGATGACTTCGTAGTATATTGTGACGCATCAATACAGGGTCTGGGATGCGTATTGATGCAGCGGGATAAAGTGATTGCCTACGCCTCTCGTCAGCTAAAGGTTCATGAACGGAACTACACGACGCACGATTTAGAGCTGGGAGCTGTGGTTTTCGCGCTTAAGATATGGCGACACTACCTGTACGGTACCAGGTGCACGATTTACACCGATCACAGGAGTCTCGAGCATATCCTTAAGCAGAAGGATTTAAACATGCGTCAACGACGATGGGTCGAGTTACTGAACGACTACGAATGCGCCATCAAGTATCATCCAGGCAAAGCCAATGTTGTGGCTGATGCCCTCAGTCGGAAGGACACCTTACCGAAGCGCGTACGAGCGCTACAGCTTACGATTCAGTCTAGCCTTCCTGCTCAGATACGAGCTGCTCAGATAGAAGCACTGAAGCCCGAAAACGTCAAGGCTGAAGCCTTACGCGGCTCACGACAACAGATGGAACAGAAGGCAGACGGCGCCTACTATGTAACGGGGCGTATTTGGGTCCCACTTTATGGCGGTCTACGCGAACTTGTGATGGACGAAGCACACAAGTCTCGCTATTCGGTACATCCAGGGTCGGATAAAATGTACCACGATATCAGTACTACTTATTGGTGGCCTAGTATGAAGGCCCACATTGCTACGTACGTTGGAAAGTGCTTGACCTGTGCGAGAGTCAAGGTCGAATATCAGAAACCAGCTGGCCTACTTCAGCAGCCTAAGATACCTCAGTGGAAATGGGAAGAAATTTCCATGGATTTTGTTACAGGCCTACCTAGATCCCAGCGTGGGAACGATACGATATGGGTCGTAGTTGATCGACTCACCAAGTCTGCACACTTTCTACCTATAAAGGAAACGGACAAGTTCTCCACTCTCACAGACGTCTATCTTAAAGAAGTTGTTTCAAGGCACGGGGTGCCCACGTCTATCATTTCGGATCGCGATGCACGATTCACGTCAGAACTATGGCAAGCGATGCATAAATCTTTCGGCTCAAGGTTAGACATGAGCACAGCATACCACCCTCAGACGGATGGGCAGTCTGAGCGTACGATCCAAACTCTCGAAGACATGCTTCGGGCATGCGTTATCGATTTCGGCAACGGCTGGGAAAAGCACCTCCCTTTGGTGGAGTTTTCTTACAATAACAGTTATCACACCAGCATTCAAGCCGCTCCATTCGAGGCATTGTACGGGAGTAAATGCCGGTCACCTCTCTGTTGGGCAGAGGTGGGAGATAGTCAGATCACGGGTCCAGAGATTGTTGTGGACGCCACAGAAAAGATTGCACAGATACGACAACGCATGGCGGCAGCACGCGACCGTCAGAAAGCCTATGCGGATAAGCGTAGAAAGCCATTGGAATTTGAGGTCGGGGACCGGGTTTTATTGAAAGTCTCACCCTGGAAGGGTGTGGTTCGTTTTGACAAACGGGGTAAACTGAATCCGCGATACGTCGGACCATTCGAAATCATAGAAAAGATTGGCAAAGTAGCCTACAAGTTGAATCTACCAGCTGAACTCGGGGCAGTTCACAATGTCTTTCATGTATCGAACTTAAAGAAGTGCCTATCAGATGAAAACCTCATCATTCCTTTCAAGGAACTCACTATCGACGAGCGGTTGCAGTTCGTCGAGGAACCAGTAGAAATCACGGACCGGGATGTGAAGGTCCTCAAACACAAGAGAATCCCTCTTGTCCGAGTTCGTTGGAACTCCAAACGTGGCCCAGAGTACACCTGGGAGCGCGAAGACAGGATGACAGAAAAGTACCCCCATATATTCGGGAACCAGGCAACCACTACTGAGGCTGAAGCTACTACTTCGGAATTTCGGGACGAAATTCCAGATCAACGGGGGGAGGATGTGACACCCCAGGAAAACCAGTGAACAGTACAGTTTACCTAGCTTCCTCAGTGAGTGCATACCAAATTTCGGGACGAAATTTCCAATTAGTTGGGGATAATGTGACAACTCGAACTTTAGACTCGCTTTGTGTAACGCTATGTGCATATGTGAACTGGATTATATGTTTGGATTTAATAAACGTTTTGTTATTGTGTGCTTTGTATATATATGAATGTTAATAACTCGAACCGCACATCATACACACCACTCGCACAAGGCCGTTGGGCCTCATTCTTGTACACGGACCCATAGGGCGGTCCATAAGGGGTTCGGCCCACTTCCCTTTCACGAGAACAAACAAGCTGTTAGGGGTCTTGTTTCTCATTTGTTACCAACACAAAAACACACACAACCCTAAACTCTCTCTCTCTCTCGGCTGCTTAGAACCCGACGGCACAAGGCACAAGAGGATCATCGCCTCTCTCTTGATTTCCAACCGGTTAGTGTATGTTGTTTGTTTACTATTTGATTGTATGTGATATGCACTCACATGATGTTACATGATGGTTGTTGATCGATCTAGGCTAGTCAATATATGTGAATATACCTCATGATCTTAACACAAAAATCGGAAGTAAGGATATATGGTAATCGGCTGTGATGAGGTGATGTGTAAAACGGATTCATGTTAATAGTTCTGTTAATCGTTTGATGCTTAATGGTGTTTTTGATTTTTGGTCATGTGAGTATGTTCATGAAATCGGATCATAATATGATTAAGTGTATGATTGTTGTTATTGTTCATAAGTGTAATAACTAGGGTTCATATGAATTAAAGATGAAAGCATGTTTGATCAATATTAGGTTAACCGATTTATTGAAATTATGTTAATTGATTGTCGAAAAAGGAAACTGATAAACTCATTGTAACCGATTTGCTTGAATGGTGGAATTGGTTAAACCGACCGCACAAGACTTCTTGGTGTACAAGAAGTCCAATCACACAAGGTGGTCCACTCGCACAACTGGGTCAGTCGCACAAGCTGAACCAGCCGCACAAGGCTGTATGATGGGCCGGACAGCCCAAGTCGTTAATCGTACAAGCTGCCTTGGGCCGGACTACCTTGGATCGCACAACCCAGCTGAATCGTACAAAAGCAGCTGGATCGCACAACGTTATTATGTGTTACATTGGGCCGTAGGTTATATTTGGGCCGGGCAGCCCAACTGATCGGATCGCACAACCTAAGTTGGACCGCACAAGTCCACTATTGTGTTTTATTTATTTGGGCCGAGGCCACTATGTTAGAAGTTGGTAATTGGGCCACTTTCGGATGGGTTTAACATTTGGGCCGGGTATGTTTGGGGAAACATGTGATGGATCGCACAAGACGGGTGGGCTTGTGCGAGCCCAATCTTGATTTGGATGTAAACTGTTGAATGTGTTAATGCATGTTGCCATGATCAGTGTGTTTCCCATATGCTATCTTATGTGACTCATACGTGCCGTACCTTAATCAAAACCTGACTTGTATTACAACCATGCTAGGACGTGATTGACCATTTACTAGCTTATCTATACTCTTTGTGTATCTGCCGAGCAAACCAAGGTGAGTTCACACAGCCAAGGCATGGGATTCCCGGGTTGGGAATTGGGTTGGATATGTTATTGTAAAAGGAGTTACTCGTACTTACGCCTATACCAGACTATAGACCATCGTCCTCAGGTTAGTCAGGACACGTTACGTAAAGCCTACGTAACCCAGTATAATTGCCATATGTCTCCCGGGTCGGGAGGACACGTTACGTAAAGCCTACGTAACCCAATACCATTCACTGGCTTCCAGGTCGGAAGGCCACGCTGCGTAAAGCCTACGTAGCCCCCACGCGTACCACTGTCCTCGGGGAAGGGCACGTCACGTAAAGCCTACGTGACCCTGTACGTTTTCCTGTTCTCGGTAAAGAAGAACACATGGTCGGAAATTAGTCTAGTAAGTACCATAATGAGAAGCCCGTTATAAAGGATAAACGTGAGAATTCCTCACCAATAGAATACACTTGCTTGGGAAGCCTTATTAGATGAACTTACGCATGATTATTACAAACGTATTTCCTGTGAACTCGCTCAACTAGTTTGTTGATTATTTGCTGCATGCCTTGCAGGGCCTTAGGTATACTTGGAGCTTGCACCAGAGGAGAGGCGGGTCGTTGTGGACAAGAACTCGTGAATGCCTATTAAACACTTTTACATTCACACATTGATACTTATGTTTTGGGTTTTACATTTAATGCTTCCGCTACTTAAACAGTGTTTGGTTTTGGAACATCAATCGTATCTTTGATTATTATTAAATACTATGTTTGATATGATTGGTGGCTTGATCCTGGTCAGTCACGCTCCCAAGCGGTGGTATTCCGCGGGTGGATTTTGGGGGTGTGACAGAAGACACGACCTCGAGCCTGAGCCTGATTTTGGTTTGCATTCTGGTTCTGGTTGGCTAGCCTTGGACACCGATTCTGTAGTGGGTCAGATCCCCCCAGTTATAACAAGCACCTGGTGGGTAGTTTGGTCGTGTAGCCTGACCCTGTTGCTGAGCAACTTGTTGAGCAGGGTTCTGAACTGCGCGATTCTGAACAAACCGACAAACATCGGCAAGATGACCTGACTTCCCACAGTTAGTACAGAAACGACACTGATATTGCGGCTGATGGTGACTGTTGCATTGATTGCACAAAGGTGCACTTCCTGAATAGGGCTTCCTTGCTGGAGGCTGGTTGGGAGCTGCCTGGTTACCTTGCGCAGTGACAGCATAGTTTTGGGAAGCCTTACACTTCTTTGCCCTTTTTGATGAACCAGACTCCTTTCCATTCTTGTTTTGTCCCTTCTTGCTATCTTCCTTGTCAGCCGACTGTTTCATGCCCTTGTCACCCTTCCTATGTAATTTATTCTTTCGTATCTGCGACTCAGTCAACGTCGCTGATAACTCGATCGCCTGACGGAGTGTGGTAGGGTTGCTACCAGTAAGGATGTCTTGTACCGAGTCAGGCAGGCCGTCGATGTACCTTTCGATAGCCTTATCGAGTGGGGTAACCATGGTTGGGCAAAGCAGACTCAACTCCTCAAACCTATCAGTATAAGCCCTGTGTTCGCCACTATCTTGCTTTAAAACATCAAATTCTTTCTCCAACGCTCGTTGTTCATGACGAGGACAAAACTCCCTCATCATAAGAGCTCTCAGTTCAGCCCATGTCTGAGCTTGAGCAACTTCTGCACCTTGATCTCTCATAACCCCGTTCCACCACGTAAGAGCCCTCTTCTGAAACACACTCGAAGAAAACTCGACCTTGCGATTGTCAGGACACTGCACATGACGGAAAGTGTTCTCGATGCTCTCGAACCACTGAAGAAGCCTAGTTGCTCCCTCAGAACCACTAAACTTGAGTGGCTTAGCCGAGTTAAAATCCTTGTATTTTCATGTACCATTGTTGTTGTTGTTGGCCTGGTTCCATTGAGCAAAGAGATTTGGGAATTGAGCAGCCATCTGCTGCGCAATAATTTCTGCCAGCTCGGCAGTAGCTATCTGGTTGTCGCGTCGAGGAGGCATTCTAGAAGAGAAAAACATGAAATGAAACGAGTGAGATGATTGGATGAAGAGAATGAGATGAAGCAAAATCAACAAAAGTAAAGATGGCGGTTATGCGTCGCAAAGCAAACAAGCGACATGAAATGTCTAGTCAAAGTAAATGGGTCAGAATTAGTGTATCGCGAAGACATGCTCGCCTATAAGTGAACACTCACCCCAAGAGTTCCCAGGTAAGAGTGACTGGTCCGATTATGTGGATTTGTATGAACACTCTAGCCTTAGACAGAAAACCTAGGGTACAGGCATTCACTCTTCCAGTTCGCACGTGTTCACACTATTAACCCAAAACTTTGACGGGATTTTTGAAATCCAAAGAGGTTCAAAACCATATAACAGAGGGTTCAAAACCTAGTAATCAATCATTCTCGAACAGATGATTAATTTTCAAAGCGGATTCTGAACCGAAGTTCTCGTTGTGGTTATCACCTAAGGATAGGTGATGTGCATGTTTTAAACTCTAAACACAAGATAACTTGTGTTAGGGTGTCACCCCCCCAAAATCCACATGCGGTGTACCACCGCTTGGAGGCGTGACTGACCAGGATCTTAGCCACCAATCACATTGAACAATCATGAGTATATTTAAATAAACATTCATTTACTAACAATAGAGTACAATATTTCACAGTTTACAGCGGAAGCATATTTAACTCAATAAGTGTTTCTAAAACCATATGTAAGCTCTTAGTCTTGTGTTGCGTTTCCATGTATCTCGACCCATGACCACTCCAACTTCTCAGACAGCAAGTTCCTTAGATATGCACCTAAAGGCCTGCAAGGCATGTAACAGAGAGTCAACAACTAGTTGAGCGAGTTCACATTGGGTTGTTTAGTAATAGTGTTCATTTCGTAAAACGTTTGTATGTTTAGTAACCCATGTATCGTTTATAATTACATCGCGGCCCTCCAGGCATGTTTGCGAAGATTAGTGGGGGTTTCCCATGTATTGTAGACTAGTTTTATTTGTATCGCGGCCCTTCAGGCATGTGTGCGAAGTTTAGTATCAGTATCGCGGCCATTCCAGGCATGTGTGCGAAGATCAGTATCAGTATCGCGGCCATTACCGGCATGTGTGCGAAGAGTAGTGGGGGCTTCCCCATGTATCACTAGTCTAGCAGTATTTATAAGTGACCTTTCCCAACCGAGGTCAGTATTTCATAAATTCCCAATCAACAACGTAAATACAGATAATCATCCAATCCCATTCCCTACCCCGGGAATCCCATGCCTTGGTAAGGGTGTGAACTCACCTTGGTTTGCTCGGTATGTTATGTTAAGTTACTTGTTCCAGGCTGGTCAACCAATCCCTACCGTGGTTACCGAACACAGTCAGTTTCGTATACACGTAAATCTGGTATACTCTTTGCAAATCATCCAAGTAATGAACAAGTATACACATACTATTGCACAATTTATAATAAGTATGCGGGCCATATATTTATTCACGTTACAAGTTCATATCTCACAATGGCATATTCTAACAGTTCGGTTCTCATACTAGTAATCGTGCAAGTTCACAAATATGAAACCGTTTAATATTCTACTACATAAATATTCTAGTTGCACAATTCTAACTTCATTAGAATTTCAACAACTTCTTGTGTTCCACATAACCCTTAATCATGTCCTAACACATTGTGCATATGATCATAATTTATCATGCATACATTCAGTTCATTGACAAACTATACTACATGATACTCATTGAATCATTACAACAAACAACCCTTCGGCTCATACTACACATAGTCACAAGTTATAGGCCCATCCAAAATTGTTAGACTTAAGTTTCTAACAAACTAACCCAACTCAGTTTGTGGCCTGTTCCTAGTACCCAGCCCATCTGCGTTTTTTTTTATATACATCCCTCCTTAAATGCCTTTAGCCGCGTGACCCAACACCATCCGAAAGTGTGCGGCTCAAACCAACTGGCCCGTTCGCCGGGTGTGCGGCCCAGTTGTATAACCCAATAAAATTATCCACTAAATTATACCAAGACAATTTAACAACTTAGGGGTCATCATATATCAGTATATTGCTAAGCATGTTCCAAGTATTCATTTAACATAACAAATTCACATACCAAGCATCACATGAGTCTCCATTATAAACTAATCATCATACAATTTCATATATGGTAATCAGTACAACTTGTTAGTGGATTTCTGCTATTGGACCGATGATATATATTCCATAAAAGTTTTGACCAAACACACACTATTTCATGAACCTTCACATGTATATGTGTCAGACATGTTTTGCATTCAATTCTCAATTGAGTCTCGATCAATTTGATTGGACCAACTATTTTGCAACCTAAGTTTCTCATTGGACCCCTAAATCAACTCATACTAAGTAGTCAAGTGCACATGACCATTTGTTGAATTCATCATCATCACCACACTATACAAGAATACATTATAATATCAATATCAATATGGCCGACAATGTTAAATATGAACATGTTGTGATTGGACCAAATATGTAATCACATGAATTATCAATTTACTAACAACCATCATCATTCAAATCGGCAGTTCACCCTTCCTAACCATTGTCCACCGATTTGACCTCACTATCTCGATTTCAATGAACATCCTATGTTATTTTCCATTATTCTTATCAATTCCAGCCGACAATTCATGTGGTGTTCCTTATTTTTGCAAATCGACAACATATACAAACAATTAACAAACAATTAACAAGTGAATCTTGACTAACATATCCTGACAACACACACATGGGCCGCAATTCAAACTATCAATTAATTCTCAACAATTAATTCTCATATCATTGGACCGATTGTTTGCATGATCTAAATCACAGTGTACAATCATCATCAATAAACTAATCACAATGTTCCAATCAAACATATACCCACATGCAGACATGTATCGATAAAACAAAATAAATAACTAACCACTCTAGATTACTAACCAAGCAGGATGAACAACGAACACTAACTAAGCTTCGAGGTCTTAGTCTTGCCGTCACACAGTGATAAGGGGAAGTGGTTAGGGTTTTCCAATAAAATTCTAACGTAGAGGTTATTAACAAAACCTTATAGTTGTACGCTACTGGGCCGAAGCCCGTTTTCGTTTTTCGCCGGCCCAATACAAAACACACAAGTGTTTTCAGTTAGAGCAAAGGTGATTTCGAGTGCACTGCTTGGCATAGAGTTCATGCTTTAATAATTATACACATCATATTATTTACACAAAGTATATAAATTACACACACTTATATAATGCACACCAAACATATAACATGTCCATTACAAAACGATTTAACTTCCAACAAACATGTACAGTTGTGAGACAAAAGTCGTGTAAACAAACAACTTAAACAATTACGTGCAATTAATGCGAAGATGGAACCTTGGAAACTCGAGTTGTCACATAGGGTCCTAGAAAGTTATAGTCTAGGTCAAAGCATTACTAATAACCTCATTCCCTATAACCATTGGCTTTGATACCAAATCTTCTGTCACACCCCGACCGCGTGTGACATGCAACCGCGGCGGAAAACGTCGGGGAGTGTTGTGGACAGAATTAATTGTTATACAACCATGGAAATTAAAGTTAAATTTTATTTATCAAACACGGGTGTTACATTGTCTTAAAAGGAAGTACAGAATTCAAAACATAGTTATACTAGTTCTATCTTCATTTTTAGTCTCTAAGGCACAGGTCCGCCCTAGTATCGTGATCAACATCTTATGGAACAGCTCCTGAAAACACATGTGAAAGTAGGTACGTCAGCATAAAAATGCATGTGAGATACATAGGTTTTGTGAAAGTGGGATTCATGACTTGAGTTTTAAAGAAATGTTTAATAACAGCCAGTCATGAACCTTGTAATTTGTCTCGCTTTGTAAACCATTTGAAAAACGATAATATCAGATGATATGTATAGATGAACGTAAGGTTAAATGAATAACCTAGTAAAATGAGTTGAATAAGATAAGTTGTTTTGTAAGACAATGTTTTATCAAAGGTATGTTATTTGTATAAAATGTTATATGTCTAAACTGAAATGATTTAGATAACGCTAAGATATATAATATTATACAAACACTTATATATAGGAAGTACCAGCGGCGTATCCACCATGTTTGCATCATATTACGTACTCCACGTTACTCAAACCAATTACCCAAACCATCCACCATGTAAGATTGTTCTTGTATAACTCAATTGTCAAGTGTTATTGTGTAAACCATGTCAAATGTCTATGTTCAATGTAAACCACCAAATGTGTATGTCAATGTCAACGTGTTTATGTTCAATGTAAATCATGTAATGTATATCCCAAAATGTATCATGTACGGTAAGCAAAATGTATCAACTTAAACCATATGTAAAATGCACAAAACAAGTCGTTGAAGTAAAACGTGGTTTAAATCAACGTTATGTTCTGTGGAAAAATGCATGCTCTATTGATAGTAACATTTATGCGGTATTGTAAAATATGCATACATCCAAGCCTTGAGACTGTGGCGATAAACCCTTAAACAAATTAAAGGTTTATCTAAGTTATGTATATCGAATTCGGTCATTCCTTCCAATCCTATCAAACCCAGGATTTCAGGAACGGGAGTTGTCAATTCCTATGGTACCACTACCTACTAACGAACGGCGTAGCTAATGTTAATGAATGTATTGTCCCATGTTAAACAAACCAAATATCATAACAAAATGAAGGCATGTGATGTAAACAATTGTACTAAGTATGCTAAGTAAACATACGAAGCAGAAATGTTCATGTAAATCAATGTGCCCATATGCTGAGTAGACATATGCAGCAGAAATGTTCATGTAAATCAATGTGTCCATATGCTGAGTAAACATATGCAACAGAAATGTTCATGTAAATCAATGTGTCCATATGCTGAGTAAACATATGCAACAGAAATGTTCATGTAAATCAATGTGTCCATATGCTGAGTAAACATATCCAACAGAAATGTTTATGTAAATCAATGTGTCCATATGCTGAGTAAACATATGCAACAGAAATGTTCGTGTAAATCAATGTGTCCATATGCTGAGTAAACATATGCAACAGAAATGTAATGTAAATCAATGTACTAAGTACGCACACAATGGGCATACAAAGCATGAAATGTAATGAAATCGTGTACTATAATGTACTAACAACATAGCAGGCATATGATGTGAAAACATGGAAAGCACGAATGTAACAGATAGGCACATGTGTTTCACCCCAAAACAGTTTAGAATACAGTAAAAGAGGGGTTCAATGTACTCACATTGACTCCTCGAAAACATGTAAAAGATGGGGTTCTATGTACTCACCTGAGATTGCTTTGGAGTTCTTGTATAATAACCAGATAATTCTAGAGATCACAGAATATCAAACGGCACCTAATAGGTAGCTATGTTAATATACCGGACCAAATCGGAAGGATCGGATAGTATGCGGGTTCGTAAACCAAATGAGTATGGAGACTCGTGTAATATGGTTTAACAAAGCCTACATACTAAAATGAAACCTAACCTAAGTGCTTGCGACCCATTACGACCCGTTTAGGTAGCTTATGTTACCCTAACGCGTCGTTCGCGTAGAACGCGTTCGGAACGCCTAACATTGTGACCACAAGGCATAACCTCGGAAGGTTATAGCTATGGTCACCTAATGTGTTTGGTCGGATCCTAATGATCGACCAAATGGGTCGGGTTCGAAAGTATAAGCGATGTTTTAGATCGCTTACCTTACGACCCTATATAAGCACTAAACTAAAAGTGACGAGCTAAGCATGTTAGAACATGCTTAACTAAGTTTAGAAAACAGGTTTGGCATCAAAGCAAACGGCTTTGATGCTCACGAGTAGTTTGGTTACAAAATATGCAAGAATGCACATTTTGACCGAAACTACGACTCGTCACTGAGCCTAGATAACGTGGTAATTAGAAGGTATAGTCACTACGGACTATAACCATCATGATCACGCTCACGTTATGAAGTTCCATGAACTTCGTGTTGACCATAGGTTGGTCAATGCAGAAAGTCAACAAAATGTTGACTTTCGGACTCGAAAAGCGAATAAAAGAACGAAAGAAGACTTACGGAGGGTCCCCGAATGCTAATCTAGATCAAAGAGCTCAGGTATGAAGCAATGGCATCAACTTAGAGCATTTTGATCAGATTTTATGAGTTTTACATCAAAAGGGGGGGGGTATTTATAGGAAAAGTAGAGCCGTTAGGATCGTTTCTTGAATATCGTGCCACGATCTTGAGCGTCCACTTGTCAAAATGTTGTGGTTACTGAAAATGGCCCTTGGCTCTTGATTGGGTGAAAGGGCATTGCCCCTTGAACGAACGAAAGGCCAACTGCAAGTGGATTCAAACATTGAATCTGGTCTGTTAGTCCGACGTGGCCCGCGTCAGGATATGCAGAAACTCAGGCGGGCCGCCTGAGCCTGTCTGATCTGCATATACTTTGAAAAATGGCAGCTTTGGTCCCTGTTGCGTATTTAAGCCATTTCCGGCACTTCTAAGGCCCGTAAAGCCAACTTTAAGGCCCTAAAATGATGCCTAAACATTATGGACATGAAACATGCTCAGAAATATGCCGGATGTTGGTTCGTTTGGCCGTACGATCGCGATGTTCGCTTAATTACGACGGAATGCGCATAAGCGCGAAAAATGATCCAAATGACGCGACGAATGGATTTTTTTCTCATGCCAAACACTAAGGCATAATATTAGGATGCTTACATAAATTTTTGGATGTCCGGATGTATTCAGAACGTAAGTTATGCGCGAAAGTGCAAACTTGTGCACTTTTTGACACTTTTAGTCCCTGAATGATCCAAAAGTTTGTTTTAGCATACCAAACCTCTCAAAGCCTATTTCTAAGCTATGTAAAGGATATTTATGGTATGTTTAACTTATGGACATGTTCCGGAATGTTCGTTACAGTTCGAATTGACATACTTTCGCAGTTTGTCAAGTTTAGTCCCTGTAAGCGAATTAACTCGTTTTTGCCATACCAAAGCCTTCAAAACTTATTTCTAAGTTATGTAAAGGTTATTTAAGGTATGTTGAGTATATGTTGATGTTCCGGAGTATTTGTTGCATTAAACTGAGCACGTTTAAGCACCAGTTAGCGTAAAACTCCCTAGAAAGCGATGTAGAGTTTGAAATTGAACAAAAGTCAAAACATGAAAAATGTAAAACACAACCAAACAAACATTGGGATAAAAGAACATTGTTTTATTGATAACTGAACAGTTCACAATGATTACAAGCACAAATGTTACAACCTGCTGGTGGTCTCAAACTCATGTCTTGTTTTAAAGCTCGGAAGTATCTGCGAAAGAACTATGTGGCCTTTTTCGCACATGTTGTAGCAGATAAGGGAAAAGGTAAGTCTATTCAAGATATTCCTGTCGTTCGGGATTATTCAGAGGTTTTCCCTGAAGAGTTACCTGGTCTACCCCCAGCACGCCAAGTCGAGTTCCGTATTGATCTCGTACCTGGTGCAAATCCCATTGCCAGAGCTCCATATCGTCTTGCACCGTCTGAGATGCAAGAGTTTTCACCTTGGGGTGCTCCCGTTCTCTTTGTCAAGAAGAAGGATGGATCTTTTAGGATGTGTATCGATTATCGTGAGCTTAACAAGCTTACCATCAAGAATCGATGTCCCCTACCTCGCATTGATGATCTCTTTGATCAATTGCAAGGCGCTTCTTATTTTTCAAAGATTGTTCTGCGATCTGGATATCATCAACTCCGTGTGCATGAAGAAGATATTCCCAAGACAGCGTTCTGTACTCGTTATGGGCATTATGAGTTCACAGTCATGCCATTCGGTTTGACTAACGCTCCTACTGTTTTCATGGACTTAATGAATAGGGTCTGCAAGCCTTATTTGGATAAGTTCATCATCGTTTTCATTGATGACATCTTGATTTATTCTAAGACACGAGCTGATCATGAGCAACATCTTCGTCTTACTTTGCAACTCCTAAAGAAAGCGCAACTTTTCGCCAAGTTCTCCAAATGTGAATTCTGGCTTAAAGAGGTTCAATTCTTAGGACATATTGTCAACGAACAAGGTATTCATGTAGATCCCTCCAAGATCAGTGCGATTAAGGATTGGGATACACTTACTACCCCTACTGAAGTTCGTTCTTTTCTTGGTCTAGCGGGTTATTATTGCCGCTTCATTGAAAACTTCTCAAAGATTGCAGTTCCTCTAACTGCTCTAACTCAGAAGTACAAACCCTTTGATTGGGGATTCAAGAAAGAGGAAGCGTTTCTGACTTTGAAACAAAAACTTTGCGACGCGCCTGTTCTAACTTTGCCTGAGGTCAATGATGATTTCGTCGTTTATTGCGATGCATCTAAATTGGGTCTTGGCTGCGTCCTAATGCAAAGGAACAAAGTCATAGCATACGCATCGAGACAGTTGAAGATACATGAGAAGAACTACACCACTCATGATCTTGAGTTGGGTGCAGTTGTCTTCGCTCTTAAGATTTGGAGACACTATTTGTACGGTACAAAATGTGTGGTTTTCACAGACCACAAAAGTCTTCAACATATCTTCAATCAGAAAGAGCTCAACATGAGGCAACGACGCTGGGTGGAGCTTTTAAGCGACTATGACTGCGAAATTCGCTACCATCCTGGTAAGGCGAATGTCGTAGCCGATGCTTTGAGTCGCAAGGAGCGTACTAAGCTTCATTGTGTTCGTGTCCAATCTGTTAATTAAGCTCAATCCGATATCCAAGCCCGTATTTCTCAGGCTCAACAATCTTGTGTTTCACAAGGTTTGATGGATAAGGAGTTTCCTTATCACATAACACCTGCTCTGGAACTGATGGATAATGGATCGTATTACTTCATGGACCGTTTGTGGGTCCCGAGCCAAGATAACCTTCGTACCTTGCTTATGGATGAAGCCCATAAGTCTCGTTATTCTATTCATCCTGGCTCAGATAAGATGTATAGGGATCTTCGTATTCAGTATTGGTGGCCTGGTATGATGAAAGACATTGCCTTATATGTATCAAAATGCCTTACTTGTCTTAAGGTTAAGGCTGAACATCAGTGTCCTTCTGGATTATTGGAGCAACCAGAGATCCCAGTTTGGAAATGGGAAAACATTACTATGGATCTCATTACTAAACTCCCGCGCATAAAGAAAGGTCACGATGCCATCTGGGTAGTTGTTGATCGTCTTACTAAATCAGCGCATTTCTTGCCAATCCGTGAGGATTTTTCGGCTGACAAACTTGCTCAAGTCTACGTGGATGAAATTGTAGCTCGACATGGTGTTCCTATGAACATCATTTCTGACAGAGATGCTCGTTTCACTTCTCATTTTTGGAGAACCATGCAATCTGCTATGGGGTCCCAACTTAATCTGAGCACAGCTTATCATCCACAAACGGATGGTCAATCTGAAAGAACAATCCGGACACTGGAGGATATGCTTAGAGCTTGTGTGATCGATTTTGGTGGTAGTTGGGATTCACATCTTCCGTTGATTGAATTCTCCTACAACAACAGTTATCACTCCAGCATCAACATGGCTCCTTTCAAGGCTCTCTATGGTCGAAAATGTCATTCACCAGTCCGCTGGAATGAGATTGGCGAGGCTCAACTTACTGGACCTGCCCTCATTTTACAAACAACAGATAAGGTTAAGAAAGTTCGTGATAACCTTCAGACAGCTAGAAGCCGTCAAAAGAGTTACGCGGACCTAATACGCAAGCCCTTGGATTTTCAAGTCGGTGATCGTGTATTACTTAAGGTCTCACCTTGGAAAGGTGTGATCAGATTTGGAAAGAAAGGAAAACTTGCACCTAGATACGTTGGACCATTCAAGATCGTCGAAAGAATCGGTAAGGTCGCCTACAGACTTGAGTTACCTCCTGAACTTGGAAATGTTCATCCAACCTTTCACGTGTCCAATCTCAAGAGGTGTTTAGCTGATGAGAACCTCCACATACCGCTTAACAAAATTCGTGTTGATAAAACACTGAAATTTGTTGAGAAACCGGTGGAAATCATGGAACGTGAAGTCAAGTGGCTTAAACGCAAGCGCATTCCTTTGGTCAAGGTTCGCTGGGAATCTAAACGTGGACCCTAGTTTACTTGGGAACGCAAAGATCAAATGAAGGCAAAATATCCGCATCTTTTTCCACGAGTTTCCTCTAAATAAATTTCGGGATGAAATTTCCACAAGTAGGGGAGACTGTAACATTTGTGCTCGAAATCATTATGAACAGTTCAATTATCAATAAAACAACGTTATTTGATCCCAATGTTTGTTTGGTTGTGTTTTACATTTTTCATGTTTTGACTTTTGTTCGATTTCAAACTCTACATCGCTTTCTGGAGAATTATACGCAAACTGGTGCGTAAACGTACTCTGTTTAATGCGACAAATACTCCGGAACATCAACATATACTCAACATACCTTAAATAACCTTTACATAACTTAGAAATAAGTTTTGAAGGCCTTGGTATGGCAAAAACAAGTTAATTCGCTTACAGGGACTAAACTTGACAAACTACGAAAGTATGCCAATTTGAACTGAAACAGACATTCCGGAACATGTCCATAAGTTAAACATACCATAAATATCCTTTACATAGCTTAGAAATAGGCTTTGAGGGATTTGGTATGCTAAAACAAACTTTTGGATCATTCAGGGGCTAAAAGTGTCAAAAAGTGCACAAGTTTGCACTTTCGCGCATAACTTACGTTCTGAATACATCCGGATATCCAAAAATTTATGTAAGCATCCTTATATTATGCCTTAGTGTTGGGCATGAGAAAAATCCATTCGTCACGCATTTTGGATCGTTTTTCGCGCTTATGCGCATTCCGTCGTAATTAACCCAACATCGCGATCGTACGGCCAAACGAACCAACATCCGGCATATTTTTGAGCATGTTTCATGTCCACAATGTTTAGGCATTATTTTAGGGCCTTAAAGTTGGCTTTACGGGCCTTAGAAGTGTTGGAAATGGCTTAAATACACAACAGGGACTAAAACTGTAATTTCTGAAACTTTGTGCTGATCAGACAAGGCCAGGTGGCCCGCCTGGGTTTTGTGTGTATCCTGACGCGGGCCGCATCAGACAAACAGACCAGATTCAATGTTTTCTGATCCACTTGCATTGGTCTTTCGATCACCCAAAGGGCAACGACATGTGTCAAATTCCTATGGTGGGGGCAAAATAAGCCACCACAACTTTGCGACAAGTGTACGGATTGGATCGTGGCACGTTATTCAAGAAACGATCCTAACGGTCTTGCTTTTCCTATAAATACCCCCCCCCCTTTTGGTTAAAAACCCACAAAATCTGATCTAAAGCTCTAAGTTGAGGCCTTTGCTTCATACCTGAGCTCCTGGATCGAGATTAGCTTTCGGGGACCCTTCGTAAGTGTTCTTTCGTTCTTTTATTCGCTTTTCAAGTCCGAAAGTCAAAGTTTTCTTTGACTTTCAGCGTGACCAACCTATGGTCAACACGAAGTTCGTTGGAACTTCATAACATGAGCGTGATCACGATGGTTATAGTCCGTAGTGACTATACCTACTGATTACCACGTTATCAAGGCTCAGTGACGAGTCGTAGTTTCGGCCAAAATGCGCATTCTTGCGTATTTTGTAACCAAACTACTCGTGAGCATCAAAACCGTTCGTTTTGATGCCAAACCTGTTTTCTAAACTTAGGTAAGCATGTTTTAACATGCTTAGCTCGTCACTTTTAGTTTAGTGCTTATATAGGGTCATAAGGTAAGCGACCTAAACAATCGCTTATACTTTCGAACCCGACCCATTTGGTCGATCATTAGGATCCGACCGAACACATTAGGTGACCCTAGCTGTAACCTTCCGAGGTTATACCTTATAATCACGATGTTAGGCGCTCCAAACGCGCTTCACGCGAACGACGCGTAAAGGTAGCATAAGCTACCTAAACGGGTCGTAATGGGTCGTAAGCACTTAGGTTAGGTTTCATTTTAGTATGTAGGCTTTGTTAAACCATATTACACGAGTCTCCATACTCGTTTGGTTTACAAACCCGCATACTATCCGATCCTCCGATTTAGGTCCGGTATATTAACATAGCTACCTATTAGGTGCCGTTTGATATTCCGTGATCTCTAGCATTATTTGGTTGTTATACAAGAACTTCAAAGCAATCTCAGGTGAGTACATAGAACCCCATCTTTTACATGTTTTCAAGGAGTTCATGTGAGTACATTGAACCCCTCTTTTACTGTTTTCCAATCTGTTTTGGGGTGAAACACATGTGCCTACTTGTTACTTTCAAGCTTTCCTGTTTTCACATCATATACTTACTATGTTCTTTAGTACACTGATTAGTACATGATTTACATTACATTATTCTACTACATATGTTTACTTAGCATATTAAGCACATTGTTTTACATTACCTTTTCTGCTATGTATGTTGACTGAGCATGCTAGCACATTGATTTACATGACTTTTCTGCTATGTATGTTGACTGAGCATGCTAGCGCATTGATTTACATGACTTTTATGCTATGTAGGCCCATTGTGTGCGTACTTAGTACATCATTTTACACTACATTTCATGCTATGTATGCCCATTGTGTGCGTACTTAGTACAATTATTCATCACATGCCTACATTTTGGTATGACATTTGGTTTGTTTAAATTATACAATGTACATTCATTAACACCGATCATGCCGCCCGCTAGTAGGTAGTGGTACCATAGGAATTGACAACTCCCGTTCCGGACATCCTGGGTTGGTTTGGATGAAAGGAATGACCGAATTTGATACACATAACTTAGATAAACCTTTAATTTGTTTAAGGGTTTATCGCCACAGTCTCAAGGCTTGGATGTATGCATTTTCACAATACCGCATAAATGTTTGTATCAGTATAGCATGCATTTGTTCCACAAAACATAACTTTGATTTAAACCATGTTTTACTTCAATACCTTGGTTTTGTGCATTTTACGTATGGTTTAGTTGATACATTTCACTTACCATACATGATATATTTTGGGTACACATTACATGATCTATATTAACCATAAACATTTTGACATTGATATACATATTTGGTGGTTTACATTGAACATAGACATTTCGATATGGTTTACACAATAACACTTGACAATTGATTTATACATGAACAATTTACATGGTGGTTGGTTTGGGTAAATGGTTTGAGTAATGTGGCGTATGTAATATGATACAAACATGGTGGATACGCCGCTGGTACTTCCTATATATAAAGGTTTGTATAATATTACCTATCGTAGCAATATCTAAATCATTTCAGTTTAGACATATTACGTTTTACACAAATAACATATTCTTCACAAGACATTATTTTTACCAACAACTTATCTTATTCAACTCATTTTACTTGGTTATTCGTTTAACCTTACATTTATCTATACATATCATCTGGTTTTATCGTTTTTCAAATGATTTACAAGACAAAACAATTTACAAGGTTCATGACTGACTGTTATTAAACGTTTTCTTTAAACTCAAGTCATGGATCCCATTTTCACAAAACCTATGTATCTCACAGGCATTTTTATGCTGACGTACCTACTTTCATATGTGTTTTCGGGAGCTGTTGCTTAGGATGATGATTATGACACTAGGGCGGACCTGTGCCTTAGAGACATAAAACGAAGATAGACTAGTTTAATTATGTTATAAACACTTTATTTCCTGTTTTGAAACGATGTAACACTCGTGTTTAATAAATAAAATATAACTTTGTATGCCATAGTTGTGAAATAATTAATTCTGTCCCAACACTCCCCGGCGTTTCCGCCGCGGTTGCATGTTATACGCGGCCGGGGTGTGACACAGGTGCTGCCACTACCCAGCAAATAGGCGTCGTACTCCAGAGGACCGTTGATTTAGCTATCGCCATGACTCGCCTCAGGGATGAAGCTGTCACACCCCCAAAATCCCACACGCGGAGTACCACCGCTTGGAGGCGTGACGTGACCAGGATCAAGCCATCAATCATATCAAACATAGCATTTAATAATAAAAGTGGATAAAGTAATTCATCACGACATGATTGATGTTTCAAAAACCAAACTTTGTTTAAGTAGCGGAAGCATAATAATGAAAACCCAAATAAGTTATAAGTTCAAATGTCGTTCACGATCCATATCCCACAACGACCTGCTCCTCCCTGTGCAAGCTCCATAATGTACCTAAGGTCCTGCAAGGCATACAGCAGATAATCAACAACTAGTTGAGCGAGTTCACAGTTAACAGTTCAGTAATAGTATAGTGTGAGTAGCGTTTTGTTCGTTCGTTAAGTCGTATATCGTTTAGTTCGTATCGCGGCCTCCCAGGCAGGTGTGCGAAGATATGAGGGGATGTTCCTCCCGAGTATTATAGACTAGGTTTGTTTGTATCGCGGCCTACCAGGCAGGTGTGCGAAGATTAGCAGATTACAGTTCGCGGCCTTCCAAAGGCAGGTGTGCGAAGTCAGTCATAATATCGCGGCCAACCCTTGGCAGGTGTGCGAAGATCGTTCAATAAGTGTTACTAGTCTAGCAGTAGGTTCTACCATCTATGTATGTACAGTAAATCATCAAATCCCCATTCCCACCCTGGGAACCCCATGCCTTGGCTTGTGTGAACTCACCTTGGGTTGCTCGGCAGATACACAGAAAGTACAGGTAAGCTAGTAAGTGGTCAACCACGTCCTATCATGGTTATTATACAAGTCAGGTTTGGTTCAAGTAATGCACTCATGAATCATAGCAAACACGTATAGCATGCAAACAATCAAAGTATAGCAATTCACCACGTGTGCGATTCGGATGTCTAAGCCCAAACTATACCCGGCCCAGCTAACATAGACGGTCCAAATTTGCAGTCAAGTACGTAAGTCCAATTACTTGGCCCAATCGATTGGGCCCGTGACAGTGTAAGTCCAAAACAGTGTGCATGTATAACTGGTCTCGAGTCGCAACCAGCGATCTCGAGTCGCAACAGGAGTGTCTCGAGTCGCAAGAGCTGGTCTCGACTCGTCATGGTCCGGTCTCGAGTCGCAACGGGACTCGCAACCGTGGTCTCGGCTTGTCATGGTCCGGTTTCGAGTCGCAACGGGACTCGCAACCGTGGTCTCGAGTTGTGCTGTTGTGTGCCGGTGTGAGGTCTCGAGTCGAGACTAGGAGATCTCGACTCGCAACCCGTGTCCAGATCAGAATGTAACCAACTTCCTAATTTCCATAATTTGCAGCTCAATCAGTTCCGTAAAATTAGCAAACATCTTTGGCAGTTTCACAATTTGGATCCAATCACAGTTTATTCAGAAATCAAACATGTTCATCTACATTCATATCATCTCAAGAACATCTAAATGCCAACATGCAGAACATATAATCGGATTCATGTGATTGATAGAATTATCAACTATCATGCAACCTAAATCATAACCCCTTATCATAATATCACAACCGGTTAATTAACATATATTCGAACAAGAACAATAACAGTAGCAATAGCCTTCAATCCGGTTATCGTGCATTCAAAATATCATACAACCTATGAACCGAGTTACTAGCATGCATAACCCTACAGTAATCATATGAAATCAAAACAAATATAACATCAACATCACCAAGCATGGAATCGGTGAACATGTACTAACCGGGTGAAAGTAGGGGATCGATTCGGTTCACGAGCTTCGAAGGATGTTTGCCGTCGGGTTCCAAAACACACGAGAGAGAGAGAGAGAGAGAGAGAGCTTCTAGGGTTTGTGTGTGTTAATGTGTTTTTGCAAAACAATGAAAATCAAACCCCTACATTTGGTTTTGTGTTTACGAGTGGGGAGTGGGCCGAGCCCAACTCGGCTGCCTAATGGTGTCCGATTACAAGGAGTGGCCCGAATGGGCTTGTGTGACCGGTTAGCCTTGTGCAATCGGTTATGATGTGCGGTTTGGGCTCGTGTAACATTCACATAACATACATACACACATAATGCACATAATAACATAACATTCATTAGATCGAAGTATCACACAGGCACGTAACGTTACACAAGATAAGTCTAAAGTACGAGTTGTCACATTATCCCCAACTAAAAAGAAATTTCATCCCGAAATTTGGTACACACTCACTGAGGAAGCTAGGTAGATTATAACGTTCACTGGTTTTCCTGGGGTGTCACATCCTCCCCCCGTTGATCTGGAATTTCGTCCCGAAATTCCGAAGTAGTAGCTTCAGCCTCAGTAGTGGTTGTATTGGTTCCGAATAACTGGGGGTACTTTTCTATCATCCTGTCTTCGCGTTCCCAGGTGTACTCTGGGCCACGTTTGGAGTTCCAACGTACTCGAACAAGAGGGATTCTCTTGCTTTTGAGGACCTTCACATCCCGGTCCGTGATTTCTACTGGTTCCTCGACGAACTGCAACCGCTCGTCGATAGTGAGTTCTTTGAAAGGAATAATAAGGGTCTCATCTGATAGGCACTTCTTCAGATTCGACACGTGAAATACATTGTGAACTGCCCCGAGTTCAGCTGGTAGGTTCAACTTGTAGGCTACTTTGCCGATTTTCTCAATGATTTCGAACGGTCCGACGTACCGCGGATTTAGTTTGGCCCCTTTGCCAAAACGAACCACACCCTTCCAGGGTGAGACTTTTAATAAAACCCGGTCCCCGACCTGAAATTCCAATGGCTTTCTACGCTTATCCGCGTAGGCTTTCTGACGGTCGCGTGCTGCCGCCATGCGTTGTCTTATCTGTGCAATCTTTTCTGTGGCGTCCACTACAATCTCTGGACCCGTGATCTGACTATCCCCCACCTCTGCCCAACAGAGAGGTGACCGGCATTTACGCCCGTACAATGCCTCGAATGGAGCGGCTTGTATGCTGGTGTGATAACTGTTATTGTATGAGAACTCCACCAAAGGGAGATGTTTTTCCCAGCCGTTGCCGAAATCAATAACGCATGCCCGAAGCATGTCTTCAAGGGTTTGAATCGTCCGTTCAGACTGCCCATCCGTCTGAGGATGATACGTTGTGCTCATGTCTAGCCGTGAGCCGAAAGATTTATGCATCGCTTGCCATAGCTCTGACGTGAATCGTGCATCGCGATCCGAAATGATGGAGGTGGGCACCCCGTGCCTCGAAACAACTTCTTTAAGATAGACGTCTGCGAGAGTGGAGAACTTATCCGTTTCCTTTATAGCTAGGAAGTGTGCAGACTTGGTGACTCGATCCACGATCACCCATATGGTATCATTTCCCCACTGGGATCTAGGTAGGCCTGTAACGAAATCCATGGAAATTTCTTCCCATTTCCATTGCGGTATCTTAGGCTGCTGAAGTAGGCCCGCTGGTTTCTGGTATTCGACCTTGACTCTCGCACAGGTCAAGCATTTTCCAACGTATGTAGCGATGTGGGCCTTCATGCTAGGCCACCAGTAAGTAGTTCTGATGTCGTGGTACATTTTATCCGACCCTGGGTGTACCGAGTAGCGAGACTTGTGAGCTTCGTCCATTACCAGTTCGCGTAGACCGCCATAAAGTGGGACCCAAATACGCCCCGTTACATAGTAGGCGCCGTCTGCCTTCTGTTCTAGTCGTTGCCTTGAGCCGCGTAGGGCTTCAGCCCTGACGTTTTCTGGGTTCAATGCCTCTGCCTGTGCATCTCGTATCTGTGCAGGGAGGCTAGACTGAATCATAAGCTGTAGCGCTCGCACGCGCCGTGGTAGAGTGTCTTTCCGACTGAGGGCATCAGCCACAACATTGGCTTTGCCTGGATGGTATTTGATGGCGCATTCGTAATCGTTCAGTAGTTCAACCCATCTTCGTTGACGCATGTTCAAATCCTTCTGCTTAAGAATATGCTCGAGACTCCTGTGATCGGTGTAAATCATGCACCTGGTACCGTACAGGTAGTGTCGCCATATCTTAAGCGCGAAAACAACAGCTCCCAGCTCTAAATCGTGCGTCGTGTAGTTCCGTTCGTGAATCTTAAGTTGACGCGAGGCATAAGCAATAACCTTGTCGCGCTGCATTAACACACATCCAAGTCCCTGAATGGATGCATCACAATAAACCACGAAATCATCTGTGCCCTCTGGCAAAGAGAGGATAGGTGCACTGCAAAGTCTATCCTTTAGGTGCTGAAAAGCAGTCTCCTGAGGGTCTCCACAGCGATAGGTGACACCCTTCTGTGTCAGTAGCGTAAGCGGCTGAGCAATCTTTGAAAAGTCTTTAATAAACCGTCTGTAGTAACCCGCCAAACCCAAGAATTGGCGTATTTCCGTTGGCGTACGTGGTGCAGGCCAGTTTCTGATCGAGTCTACCTTGGATGGATCGACATGGATCCCATCCTTGTTCACTACATGGCCTAGAAAGTGGACTTCACGAAGCCAAAAGTCGCATTTCGAAAACTTAGCGTACAGCTGTTCCTTCCGCAGGAGTTCCAGAATAAGACATAGGTGCTGCTCGTGCTCCTCCTGACTCTTGGAGTAGATCAGTATGTCGTCGATGAATACTATAACGAACTTGTCAAGATAGGGTTTGCACACCCTGTTCATAAGGTCCATAAATACGGCAGGCGCGTTCGTTAACCCGAACGGCATGACAAGAAACTCGTAGTGACCGTAACGAGTTCTGAATGCAGTTTTGGAGACGTCCTCATCCCGGACTCTCAGCTGTTGATAACCAGACCTCAAGTCTATCTTGGAGTAATAACACGACCCTTGCAACTGGTCGAATAAATCGTCGATGCGCGGAAGAGGATAACGGTTCTTCACCGTCACCTTGTTGAGTTCACGGTAGTCAATGCACATCCTGAACGTACCGTCTTTCAAGAGCTCTTGTAGCTGCTTTGACAATTCTTCCAATTCTGATGGAGCGAGACGATATGGTGCGCGAGCTATGGGTGCTGCTCCTGGAGCGAGCTCGATTTGAAATTTGACCTGACGATGAGGCGGTAAGCCAGGTAAATCTTCAGGAAACACCTGAGGGTAGTCGCGTACAATTGGAATATCTTCAAATTTCTTTTCCTTCACTGATGCATCTGAAACGAGCGCCAAGATTGCGGTGTGACCCTTTCGCAGACATTTCTGAGCCTTCAAGAAAGAAATGATGCCAACCACAGCACCACTCTTGTCGCCTTGAACTTCGAGAGGTTCCTGACAAGAACGGGGAATGCGAATAATATTCTCGCTGCATAAGATCTCTGCCTGATGTTGGGATAACCAATCCATCCCAATAACGATATCAAAACTTCCCAAGACTATGGGAATAAGGTCGATGGGGAAAGCCTGACCGGCTAAGACAATACTACAACCCTTGACTATCTGCGTGGCTTCTAAACTCTTACCGTTAGCTAGTTCTACGACATGTTTGGTGCTTAGGGGTGTTGATGTACGTTTTAGCAATTTACTGGCTTTCACAGAAATATAACTTGTATCCGCACCCGAATCGAATAAAACAGTAACATAAATATCATCAAGGAGAAACTTACCCATAACCACGTTGGGGTCGTTCACTGCGTCACCTCGACCTAGCACAAAAGCGCGTCCCCTAGCTTCGTTGCCATTATTGTTGTTGTTTCCCCCGTTGTTGTTGTTGTTGTTCCCGTTGCCCTGATTGTTGTTGTTGTTGCGATTTTGGTTCTGGTTCAATTGAGGGCAATCGCGTTTGTAGTGACCTTCAGCCCCACACTGGAAACATCCTCGGTTTCCACGCTGTGGCTGCTGCTGCTGATTCTGTGGAGCTGGTGGTGGGAGTTGCTGGTTTTGGTTTGCTGGCCGTGAGCTTCTACAATCCTTTGCCTCATGACCCGGTGTCACACCCCCAAAATCCACCTGCGGAGTATCACCGCTTGGGAGCGTGACTGACCAGGATCAAGCCACCAATCATACAGAACATTGTATAAAATAAAAGTAAATGCAATATAATCCAAACCATTTCCATATGAAAGGTGTTTCCAAAACATAAGTAAGTTGTCATTGTTTAGCGGAAGCGTATTATTGTAAAACCCATAGCAATTAAGTATCAAATATCAAAAGTGTTCAATAAGATGATCAAGATCCAAGCCCCACAACGACCAGCTCCTCCGTGTGCAAGCTCCAATATGTACCTAAGGTCCTGCAAGGCATGCAGCAGATAATCAACAAACTAGTTGAGCGAGTTCACAGTTAATAGTTTAGTTTGGGTAATAGTGCGTTTGTTCAATAAAGTATCATATCGTATCAGTTCCATCGCGGCCTCACAGGCATGTGTGCGAAGATTAGGTTCGTTAGTTCGCGACCGTAGTCTTTACCGACCAGGGTGTGTGCGAAGGCAATCTATCAGTTCGTTCGCGACCATAGTCCTTACCGACCAGGGTGTGTGCGAAGGCAGTTGAGTAGTTCGTAAGCATCAACAGTTTAGTCGTTCGTTACAGTATCAAAGTATGCACAAGTAATCATCCAACCCATTCCCACCCTGGGAACCCATGCCTTGGCTGTGTGAACTCACCTTGGTTTGCTCGGTATGCTAGGTTATGCACTCACAAGTGATTAATCACGTCCTATTGTATGCACGTATAACAAATCAGTTCATGTTCACAATGATACGCATGCAATTTAATGTTCACATAACAGTCAGTTTGCATATCGGCACATCACGTATCATTTCGCATTTAATCATTAACTATCATTCGATTCACATTTACCCATCCTTCGATATATTGCTCATCCTTCGGTCTAACAATTATCACAACCATCACAAATATGTTTCGACACATCTATCGATACACAGTTAGCATCTTACGATTCATGGTTATCTTTCGACACATCAGCTATGTTTCGACATAGTTATCCTTCGGCACACAGATTATGTTTCGGTCAACACACTATCTTTCGGTCAAAGCTATCCTTCGGTCAACACTACTATGGTTCGGTCAATGCTATCCTTCGGTCAACACCTATGTTTCGAAGGACAGGTATCTTTCGGTCACAGCTATGTTTCGATTACTAATATCTTTCGATGAACATCAGTTACGGAATGTCAGTTACGTTTTTCTCAAAGTTTCCAAGTTTTTCCTAACTGATTATCAATTAACACCAATTTCACAAATCAATTAGCATCAACAAGATCAAACAAGCATGATTCCCATGTTTATCAAGAACCCTAATCTGAATAACAAAATCATTCAAACTATCCGATTTACACATAGGTGCCGATTACATAAACATGTCCGATTACAATATTATCAATTCGATTAACCTACATCCGATTAACATACATATTCCGGTTAACACGCAAACGACATATTGCAATACCAACATACATATCCGGTTATCATGGCCAATCCACAAGACATCATCATTGAACATCATCAAAACAGATCCGATTAACATACTAACAATATATTGCAAGACAATTTATAAATCATGAAATCAAAGCATCATAAACAACATCACACTAACCGGAAATCTGGATTACGGTATGGAATCCTTCGAACAGAGAGTAGGTTTGCTATATGCCGTCACACACACACAATAGCACTAGGGTTTTGAAAAATAACTGCCGGTTTGCATGTATCACGTATATAAACGTATCACAGAAATGGGCCAAGCCCATCAGAAAGGCTGGGCCGAAAGATGTCGAAGGATAGGGTCCTTGGTCGAAGGATATGTTTCGAGATCCTTCGAACCGAAAGCTGATCCTTCGAATCGAAGGATATCTTTCGTGGTCCTTCGAATCCTTCGAACAGTATGCCATGTTTCGTGATCTAGACTAAGTGTAATAAATAATAATTCCAATATTATCTTTTACAACCACAAGTAGTTACATGTATGCACAATGACAACACGTTTCATTAAAACACAACGTGTACAATTACAAGTTCACAATCCAAACAACTAAACAGTCAAAGTCAACGCGCATTTAATGCGAAAGTGAAAGTCAGAAACTCGAGTTGTCACATTATCCCCAACTTAAAAGAAATTTCGTCCCGAAATTTGGTACGCACTCACTGAGGAAGCTAGGTAAGTTACATCGTTCACTGGTTTTCCTGGGGTGTCACACCCGGCTTGAGGCATCTTTGGCATCTTTCCCTGCGACACCTTCCACTGTGGTGTTTGTTGCATCTACCACACCATGGGTGAGTTCCCCTATAACCACTCTGCCCCTGACTGCCCGATGATTGCTGATTCGGACTCTGATAGTCGTTGGTGCGACGCTGCTGTGTTTGGGACTGAACAGAAACTGATCCCTTGCTGGAATCCCCATCCCATTTCCGTTTGTTGTCACTGGAGTAGCAGAAGTAGTGACAGCAGTAGTGGTAGCACTGATGCGTTTTGGCAACTTGTTCTGTTCCACCGCCTGATCCGTGAGGCGATGAGCAAGACGCTGGATGTCTTGGATGTTATCGAGGTTTGCCGATGTAACATGGCTTTGGATCTCTGAGGCGAGACCCTTGAGATACAATTCGATACGCTTGATGGGAGGGTCCACCATGGTAGGACACAAAATAGCCAGTTCGTTCGATCGTTTCGTATAAGCTTCTATCTCTGACCCCGTCATCTTCAAGTGATAAAACTCATTCTCCAACTTGTGGATATCATCCCTTGTGCAGTACTCACGCTTGATAAGTTCCTTGAATTCGTTCCAGGGTGTGGCGTTAGCAGCTGCCAACCCTAAGATCTGAACTTGGGCGTTCCACCAAGTTAGTGCTATTCCTTCTAGCGTGCCAGTGGCGTATTTCACCCTGCGAGCCTCAGGGCATTCACACATTTCGAAAACTGACTCGAGCTTCTCAAACCAGTGGAGGAGTCCCACTGCCCCCTCTGTGCCGCTGAAAGTACTTGGACAACAGTCCATGAAGTTCTTAAAAGTGCATACAGGTTGCTGCGCGTGTTGACCTATTGTGTACGAATAGGGCAAAGTTTAAATACATGGGCTAGTTTAGGAGTGTAGGATCTAAAGATCCTAGTGTAAGTTATGACGACAGGATATACTACCTGCTTGAGCAGCTGCAAGTGCCGCAGCAACTTGAGCTTGAACGAGAGCCTCTAGCTGGGCTTGTGTCATGTTAATTCGTCCAGACATGATCTTCATAGTAAAAGTAACGTAAGTGAGAGTGGTTCGCGAATAGGGCGATGACAGACAAGCGTAAGCACGTAGGTATTCTCATGTAGTAAAGTCATGTGTATCTAAGCGTAATGCGAGCAAAGTTCTAAGCAGTTCTAGCAAACAGGCAATAAACATAAACCTTATTACCTAGGATGTCGAGTCTTGCACGTGGAGCGAAGCGTCGTTGTGGATCGTTGAGAGCACTGTTCTGGTTATAGTCTGGTTCTAATAAAAACGTTTTCCCATATTAAAACCAAGTTCTCTATAACCAATGGCTCTGATACCAATCTGTCACACCCCCAAAATCCCACACGCGGAGTACCACCGCTTGGAGGCGTGACGTGACCAGGATCAAGCCATCAATCATATCAAACATAGCATTTAATAATAAAAGTGGATAAAGTAATTCATCACGACATGATTGATGTTTCAAAAACCAAACTTTGTTTAAGTAGCGGAAGCATAATAATGAAAACCCAAATAAGTTATAAGTTCAAATGTCGTTCACGATCCATATCCCACAACGACCTGCTCCTCCCTGTGCAAGCTCCATAATGTACCTAAGGTCCTGCAAGGCATACAGCAGATAATCAACAAATAGTTGAGCGAGTTCACAGTTAACAGTTCAGTAATAGTATAGTGTGAGTAGCGTTTTGTTCGTTCGTTAAGTCGTATATCGTTTAGTTCGTATCGCGGCCTCCCAGGCAGGTGTGCGAAGATATGAGGGGATGTTCCTCCCGAGTATTCTAGACTAGGTTTGTTTGTATCGCGGCCTACCAGGCAGGTGTGCGAAGATTAGCAGATTACAGTTCGCGGCCTTCCAAAGGCAGGTGTGCGAAGTCAGTCATAATATCGCGGCCAACCCTTGGCAGGTGTGCGAAGATCGTTCAGTAAGTGTTACTAGTCTAGCAGTAGGTTCTACCATCTATGTATGTACAGTAAATCATCAAATCCCCATTCCCACCCTGGGAACCCCATGCCTTGGCTTGTGTGAACTCACCTTGGGTTGCTCGGCAGATACACAGAAAGTACAGGTAAGCTAGTAAGTGGGCAACCACGTCCTATCATGGTTATTATACAAGTCAGGTTTGGTTCAAATAATGCACTCATGAATCATAGCAAACACGTATAGCATGCAAACAATCAAAGTATAGCAATTCACCACGTGTGCGATTCGGATGTCTAAGCCCAAACTATACCCGGCCCAGCTAACATAGACAGTCCAAATTTGCAGTCAAGTACGTAAGTCCAATTACTTGGCCCAATCGATTGGGCCCGTGACAGTGTAAGTCCAAAACAGTGTGCATGTATAACTGGTCTCGAGTCGCAACCAGCGATCTCGAGTCACAACAGGAGTGTCTCGAGTCGCAAGAGCTGGTCTCGACTCGTCATGGTCCGGTCTCGAGTCGCAACAGGACTCGCAACCGTGGTCTCGGCTTGTCATGGTCCGGTTTCGAGTCGCAACGGGACTCGCAACCGTGGTCTCGAGTTGTGCTGTTGTGTGCCGGTGTGAGGTCTCGAGTCGAGACTAGGAGATCTCGACTCGCAACCCGTGTCCAGATCAGAATGTAACCAACTTCCTAATTTCCATAATTTGCAGCTCAATCAGTTCCGTAAAATTAGCAAACATCTTTGGCAGTTTCACAATTTGGATCAAATCACAGTTTATTCAGAAATCAAACATGTTCATCTACATTCATATCATCTCAAGAACATCTATATGCCAACATGCAGAACATATAATCGGATTCATGTGATTGATAGAATTATCAACTATCATGCAACCTAAATCATAACCCCTTATCATAATATCACAACCGGTTAATTAACATATATTCGAACAAGAACAATAACAGTAGCAATAGCCTTCAATCCGGTTATCGTGCATTCAAAATATCATACAACCTATGAACCGAGTTACTAGCATGCATAACCCTACAGTAATCATATGAAATCAAAACAAATATAACATCAACATCACCAAGCATGGAATCGGTGAACATGTACTAACCGGGTGAAAGTAGGGGGATCGATTCGGTTCACGAGCTTCGAAGGATGTTTGCCGTCGGGTTCCAAAACACACGAGAGAGAGAGCTTCTAGGGTTTGTGTGTGTTAATGTGTTTTTGCAAAACAATGAAAATCAAACCCCTACATTTGGTTTTGTGTTTGCGAGTGGGGAGTGGGCCGAGCCCAACTCGGCTACCTAATGGTGTCCGATTACAAGGAGTGGCCCGAATGGGCTTGTGTGACCGGTTAGCCTTGTGCAATCGGTTATGATGTGCGGTTTGGGCTCGTGTAACATTCACATAACATACATACACACATAATGCACATAATAACATAACATTCATTAGATCGAAGTATCACATAGGCACGTAACGTTACACAAGATAAGTCTAAAGTACGAGTTGTCACATTATCCCCAACTAAAAAGAAATTTCGTCCCGAAATTTGGTACGCACTCACTGAGGAAGCTAGGTAGATTATAACGTTCACTGGTTTTCCTGGGGTGTCACAGAAGCCGTATAAGGGAACTACTCCTTGGTGCAATCAATGCCATCGTCATCATCCGAATCAAATACCCTGTTTCAAATGTACCCACGGTGGACGATGGGGACATTTGGTTAACTTGTGCCGCTTTGCAATCCAAAGCAAAGCCGTTACAAATCCTGCTGCTGCTCAATCTTCAATTTCTGCTTCATATGTCGCTTTGGCATATCCAGCGCCTCAACCTCATGAACTTTCATCCTTGTGTATCGACGTAAGCATGCCTAGTGCAAGGTGTCGGAACACCTCTCGTTACACAAACTCCAAAATCCATATAGGATCTTTCTATCCTCATAATTAGATCCTTGTGGGTGAGTAACATTCATCGGAGTCCTTAATTGAATTCTTTGTATGATTCAATACGTACATTACGATTCAATAAGGACAAAGCCGAATTCCTATTAAGATTTTCCTATCTTCATAGATAGATTCTATAAAATGATTAAAGTGCCAAATGAAATCCACGGATTGGATTCCTGGTGTGCTTTAAATGTTCGTGTCCAAAGATAACAAATTAAAGGTCAAGTTAATCAATTATGTGATTATGTGCTTATGTGTTCCCTTTTATGTTTTTGTGTGATCCAAATTTCTGTTATCCAAATCCTCGTAGAATCTTCCATATCTTCGTATAAGGGATTCATAGTAGGATATCCAAAAGGTACTATCTTAAATCCTTAATGGACTTCTACGTTGTAGTTAAGTACCTTGGGTTATGAAGTACTATTCCATAAATTAGACCCTTTGAGTGGTCTAGTTAAACAGATTGATCCAAAAATCTGGTTAGGAATATCATGTGATGATATAGCTGAAAAGACTCCTTGGTGGTCAAATTAAAGTGATCATTTGTCGATCTAATTAAAAGGACCCTATGGTAGTCTAGCCACACTCATCACAGGTTTGATTTTCTTCCCCTACACATTATGAAATGCACTGTGCGGACTGTGCAAGGAATTACGTAATTATGGACGCGTACATAAATATGGAATTTAGTGCATAGAAACCACAGCAAGTTTTGTCATGTATCTAGAGTTAATCCTTTTCATTTCCGTTTCTGAGGAAGCAACCGTTGAAAATGACTCCGTCAGTTCATTTTCGTTTCTAAATATTGTCCGTTGAGGAAATGAATATCTGTTTGTTTACCCTCTTCATTTCCATTTCTGAGGAAGCAACCGTTGAAAATGACTCCATTTGTTCATTTTCGTTTCTGAAGATTGTCTGTTGAGGAAATGAATATCCGTTTGTTTATCCTTTTCATTTCCGTTTCTGAGGAAGCAACCGTTGAAAATGACTCCGTCTGTTCATTTTCGTTTCTAAAGATTGTCCGTTGAGGAAATGAATATCCGTTTGTTTATCCTTTTCATTTCCGTTTCTGATGAAGCACCCGTTGAAAATGACTCCGTCTGTTCATTTTCATTTCTGAAGATTGTCCGTTGAGGAAATGAATCTCCGTTTGTTTATTCCTTCATTTCCATTTCTGATGAAGCACCCGTTCAAAATGACTCAGTCTGTTCATTTTCGTTTCTGAAGATTGTCCGTTGAGGAAATGAATCTCCGTTTGTTTATTCTTTCATTTCCGCTTCTGAAGAATACTCGTTGAGGAAAATGACTACTTTTGTTCATTTTCATTTCTGAAGAATGTATGTTAAAGAAATGACAGTATTTTTTTGCCTTGCATATCTCTGGTGGTTATTTGACACAAAGTCACAGACAGACTCCTACGAATAAATTTCGGGACGAAATTTCCTAAAGTAGGGGAGACTGTGACACTTGTGCCTCCGTGACCATCAAACAAAAACCCAATCAAGGAAATATTATGTTTCATACTTGGGATTTGTAAAAATATGTGTATCGTTTGCACATATCAATTCTTGTTCGATTTCGGGCTTTAAATCGCTTTCTGGAAGGTTATACGCGATCTGATGCGTGAATATAACCAGTTTAATGCAACAAACACTCCGGAATAGTGACATAGGCTTAACATACCTTAAATAACCTTTACATAGCTTAGAAATAAGTTTTGGGTGGGTTGGTATGCCGAAATCAAGTTTATTCGCTTACAAGGACTAAATTTGACAAACTGCGAAAGTATGTCAATTTGTAGTGTAACAAACCTTCCGGAACTTGATCATAAGTTAAATATGCCCTAAATATCCTTTACATAGCTTAGAAACAGGCTTTGAGGTGTTTGGTGCGTAAAAATAAACTTTATGCTCATTCAGGGACTAAAAGCGTCAAAAAGTGCATAAGTTTGCATTTTCGCGCATATTTTACGTTCTGAATACTTCCGGACTTCCAAAAATTTATGTAAGCATTAAAATATTATATTTTAGTGTTTGGCATGATAAAATTTCATTCGTCGCTTAATTTTGATCGTTTTTGCGTTCGTTACGACTTTCGTCGTAATTAAGCGAATAACGCGATCGTACGACCAAACGAGCCGACATCTGAGATGTTTTTGAGCATGTTTTGAGTTCCCTATACTTTAACTTCATTTTAGAGCCTTGAAATGAGGTTAATGGGGTTTAAACGCATCGAAAAAGGCCTTAAACACGTGCAGGGACCAAAACTGTCATTTTTGAAACTTTTCTGTATCTGGCACATGCTAGCGTAGCGCGAGCAACTCCTGCCCACCTTGTGGCGCTACGCGAGCAACTGATCTGGGCAGAAACTTCATTTTTGCACATGCAGGTCCATTTTCAGCACTTCTCTTGAAGTTTAGGGTCTATTTTGTAAGTTTTTCAATACCGTTAGCTGGTTTTGGGGCACCCCTAGTATCCCAAAACCATGGGCCACATGTGTACAATCCAGATCGAAGCTCAATTATCGAGGAACGATCCTAACGGTTGTGCAAAAACTATAAATACCCACCTCCTCTTCACTTCTTCTTCACACATTTGCTCTCAACTTCTTCTCTAAGTTGAAGATCCCCTTGTGGAACTTCATACCTGAGAAATTTTGGGTTCAAATGTTCAAGGCTTGAACCCGTTGTAAGTATTCTTTCGTTCTTTTGTTCGTTTTAGCATTAAAGTCAAACTTTGTTTGACTTCCTGCATTGACCAGTTTATGGTCAACGCGAAGTTCGGTTGAACTTCATAACATGAGCATAATCATGATGGTTATAGTCCCTAGTGACTATACCTACTGATTACCACGTTATCTAGGCTTAGTGACGAGTCGTAGTTTCAGCCAAAATGCGTTTTCTCGCGTATTTTGTAACCAAACTACTCTAGGGTATTAAAACCGTTTGTTTTAATACCAAGCCTGTTTTCTAACTTTACTAAACATGTTCTAGCATGTTTATCTCGTCGCTTTTAGTTTTGTGCTTATCTAGGGTCGTAAGGGTAAGCGATCTAAACAATCGCTTATGCTTTCGAACCGACCCAATTGGTCAATCTTTAGGATTCGATCAAACACATTAGGTGACCATAGTTGTATAGGGAATAACCTTCCGAGGTTATACCTTATGGTCACGTTGTTTAGTTAGTTGTACGATAGGTGGTTTATATGCCTTAGGTAAATTACCAAAATACCCTTTTTACGCATAAATTCATTTTAAGCATATGTAACCTAAATTTTGACATCTAAACTGATTAGGCAACTATATTAGACATGTTAAGGCATATTCTACTTGTCATAGGACTAGTTAGGCGGTCCAAACTCGTTTCACGCGAACGACATGTTAAAATAGCATAAGCTACCTAAACGGGTCGTAATGGGTCGTAAGCACTTAGGTTAGGTTTCATTTTAGTATGTGGGTTTTGTTTAACCATATCATAAGAGTTCCAATACTCATTTGGTTTACGAAACCTCATACTATCCAATCCCCCGATTTAGGTCCGGTTATTTACATAGTTACCTATATTAGGTGCCGTTTGATTCCGTGATCCCTCTAGCTTTGCTTGGTTGTTGTTCAAGACTTCTAAGCACCCTCAAGTGAGCACATAGTCCCCTCTTTTACTGTTTTTCAAAAATTTTGGGGTGAGACACATGTGCCTACTTGTTACTTTCATGATTTCATGCTTTTATATCATATACTTGCTATATTCACTAGTACACTATTAGTACATGATTTCATTGCGTTTCTGCTATGTATGCCTATTGCGTGCATACTTAGTACATCGTTTTACATGACATTTCATGCTATGTATGTTCATCGTACTTAGTACATTTTACATCACATGCTATATATGTCCATTGTGTGCATACTTAGTACATCGTTTTACATGACATTTTATGCTTTGTATGTTCATCTTACTTAGTACATTTTACATCACATGCTATGTATGCCCATTTGTCGCATACTTAGTACATTGTTTGTGCATTTTTACCTATGGTTTAGTTGATACATATTTCACTTGCCATACATAACATCTTATTTACACATTACTTGATTGACATTTGACATAGACATTTGACAAATGGTTTAGACATGGGCAATTTACATTGGTGGTTTATTTGGGTAAGTGATTTAAGTAAGGAGATGTGTGTAATATGATACAAGCATGGTGGATACGCCGCTGGTACTTCCTATATATAAGTGCTTGTATTATATTACATGTCGTAGCGTTATTTAAATCATTCAATTTGGACTTATGCATTTTTACATAAATAACATATTTTTCACAAGACATTGTTTTACAAAACAGTTTGTTTTATACAAACTCATTTTTGCTTGGTTATTCATTTAACCTTATGTCATTCTTTTTAACTATACATATCTATTATTGCTTTTTAAACGTTTTATAAAAGCAAACAATTAAACTGGATTCATGACAAGTTTTCATTAAACATTTTCTTAAACCTAAGTCATGAATCCTATTTTCACAAAACCTATGTACTCGCCGGCATTTTTATGCTGATGTATTTTCACATGTGTTTCAGGTACGATAGTTGATGATATTTGATATTGACGCATGCTCACATAGGATTGGACAAGGCCTTAGTGACCATAAAAGATGCAAGACTAGTTAAATTTTGTTATATTTTCTTTGTTGTTAAGACATTGTAATACATTTAATTCAATAATACGAAATTTGTTTAATCCATGGTTGTGAAACAATGATTCTCTTACAACACTCCCCGACGTTTCCGCCACGTTTTCTTGTTTTACGTGGTCGGGGTGTGACAATTCAAGGGGGAGTCTGTTGGTGCAGTTGTCTGTCGAGTACATCTTAGTTCAAGTCTTAGGTTAGGGCAAATTGTATAGTACACGAAAATCGAGAAATCATGTATTAGATAGGTCCGCTTATATGTCATGTCAGGAGGTCCGCTTATGTGTCACTCATATAGGTTCGCTTATATGAACATATGAGGGTCCGCTTATATGGATATGTTCATATAAGCGAACCATCCAAGCCTATATATAGGTGACTTATAAGCGGAACTAGGTAGCAGTTGTGTTGTGTAACGGCGAAGCCCTGCCAGTTTGTCTCCAGAGCTTGTAAATTGTTAGCAGATCAATAAAAGAGACGTTAAATAGTGAAATCAAGCTAAACAAAGATTGAATCAATGAATTCCGCCTCTGATTCAGTCTGAGCACTCTTCTGATCGACTCGTCAGGTCGTCTAACGATCCTACAGTTATTCCCTATACAACTATGGTCACTAAACATGCTTGGTTGGATCCTAATGATCGACCAAACGGGTCGAGTTCGAAAGTCTAAGCGGTGATTTAGACCGCTTGACTTACGACTCTAAACAAGTACCAAACTAAAAGTGACGAGCTAAACATGTTGGAACATGTTTAACTAAGTTAGAAAACAGGTTTTGATATCAAAACAAAGTGTTTTGATACCCAAGAGTTTGGTTGCAAAATACGCATAAATACGCATTTTGACCGAAACTACGACTCGTCACTATGCCTAGTCAACGTGGTAATCAGTAGCTATAGTCACAAGGGACTATAACCATCATGATTACGCTCGCATTGCAAAGTTCAAAAGAACTTTGTGTTGACCAAAGACTGGTCAAAGCAGAAATTCAAACACTGTTTGACTTTCACGCTTGAATAGCAATAAAAGCACGAAAGAAACTTACAAAGGGTCCAAGCTAGGAAGAACTTGATCTATAACACTCAGGTATGAAGCAAAGGCTTAAACTTAGAGCATTAATCAGATCAAGGGTACAGAAAATGGAATGAGGGCATGGGTATATAGTTTTCGGTAAACCGTTAAGATCATTTCTTGCTAAAGAGGGATCAATCTTGGCCATCCAAGTGGGCAAATGGTTTTCAAATACAAGGGGACATAATAAACCATCAAAATTCAGCAGATGGTATCCCAAATCAGTGGTTAAAAACCATCAAAACCAGATCAAGGTCCAAATTCAATGTTTCTGCACTGGCAGGCTATCGTGCCCTGCGTAAGATACAGCCTTATCTTACGCGGCCCGCCTAGCCAAGTTTGGCAGATTGTCCAAATTGGTCCCTGCACTTGAAAAACTTGTATTTTTATGCATATTTGACACTTTTAAGCCCCGTTAACCCCATTTCAAAGCTCTAAAATGTAGTTAAAGTATAGGGAACTTAAAATATGCTCAAAAACATCTTGGATGTCGGTTCGTTTGGTCGTACAGTTGCGTTATTCTGTTAATTACGACGGAAGTTGTAACAAACGCAAAAACGATCCAAATTACACAACGAATGGAATTTTATCATGCCAAACACTAAAGTAAAATATTTGAATGATTACATAAATTTTTGGGTGTCCGGATATATTCAGAACGTAAGATATGCGTGAAAATGACAACTTATGCACTTTTTGACGCTTTTAGCCTGTCACACCCCGACCACGTAAAACATCATCGTGGCGGAAACGTCGGGGAGTGTTGTAACAGAATTATTGTTCCACAACCATGGTAATTAAAATTACATTTTATTATTCAAACCAAAGAGTTACATTGTCTTAAATAAAAAGAAACAAGAGTACATCACATAATTAAACTAGTTCTATCTTCATTTTAAGTCTCTAAGCCACAGGTCCGCCCTAGTGTCACGATCATCCTAAGCAACAGCTCCTGAAAACACATGTGAAAATAGGTACGTCAGCATAAAAATGCCTGTGAGATACATAGGTTTTATGAAAATGGGATTCATGACTTAGGTTTTAGAAACTGTTTAATGAAAACTTGTCATGAATCTAGTTAAATGTTTTCTTTTATAAATCATTTGAAAAGCGATAATAATCAGATTATATAAAAGAAAAGTGTATGGTTAATAAAATAACCAAGTAAGATGAGTTTGATTAAAACCAACTGTTTTATAAAACAATGTTTTGTGAAAAATATGTTATTTGTGAGAAATGTTATATGTCTAAATTGAAATGATTCAAATAATGCTACGATATGTAATATTACACAAGCACTTATATATAGGAAGTACCAGCGGCGTATCCACCATGCTTGTATAATATTACACATGTATCATTACTTAAACCACTTAAACAAATCACCAATGTATAACGTTTATGTTTAAACCAATTGTCAAAAGTTCTTGTATAAACTATGTCCAATGATACAAGTCAAAATGTAGTCATGTAATGTGTAACAAATGTTATGTATGGTAAGTAAAGTGTAATCACTTAAACCAAATGTAAAAATGTACAAAACAAAGTATTTTGAATATATCACAAAGTTGTGTTTTGCAAAATAAACGCATGTTTTACTGATACAAACACTTATGCGGTAAGTTAAACGCATACATTCAAGCCTTGAGACAGACGGATAACCCTAAGTAAAGGTTATCAAAAGAAATGTTTTCGGATTCAGTCATTCCTTACAGCCAAACAAACCTAGGATGTCAGGAACGGGATTTGTCAAGTCCTATGGTACCATTACTTACTACCGAGCGGCGTAGCTAATGTTAATGAACGTATTTAAGTCCCGTTTGTACAAACCAAATGTTATACCAAATGTAAACATGTTATATGAAAACAATGTGCTAAGTATGCTAAGTTAACATACAAAGCAGAAAAGTTATGTAAATCAATGTGCTAGCATGCTCATTCAACATACATAGCAGAAATGTAATGTAAATCAATGCACTAAGTATTCTAAGTTAACATACAAAGCAGAAAAGTCATGTAAATCAATGTGCTAGCATGCTCAGTAAACATACATAGCAGAAATGTAATGTAAATCAATGCGCTAGTATGCCAAGTAAACATACATAGCAAAATAATGTAATGTAAATCAATGTGCTAGCATGCTAAGTTAACATACATAGCAAAACATATATGAAATCATGTACTATATGCGTACTAGTGAACATAGCAAATATATGATATGAAAACAGGAAGGCACGAAATTAACAAGTAGGCACATGTGTTTCACCCCAAAATGTTTGAAAAACAGTAAAAGAGGGGTCTATGTACTCACTTGAGATTGCTCAATAGACTTTAGAAATCCACCAAGCAAAGCTAGAAGATCACGGATTCAAACGACACCTAATATAGGTAACTACATTAATAAACGGACCTAATCGGAGGATCGGGTAGTGTGAGGGTTCGTAAACCAAATGAGTGTGGGAACTCATGCAATATGGTTTAACAAAGCCTACATACTAAAACGAAACTTATCCTAAGTGCTTTTGACCCGTTACAACCCGTTTAGGTAGCTTATGCTACTTTAACGTGTCGTTCGCGTAAAACGCGTTCGGAATGCCTAACTAGTCCTATAACAAGTAAAATATGCCTTAAAGTGTTTAATATTGTTGCCAAATCAGTTTAGATGTCAAAAAATACGTTACATAGGCTTAAAATGAATTTTGGCGAAAAAGGGTATTTTGGTAATTTTTCCTAAGGCATATAATTTACGCATCATATAACTACTTAAACGATGTGACCATAAGGTATAAACTAGGAAGGTTATTCCCTATACAACTATGGTCACCTAAAGTGTTTGGTCGGATCCTAATGATCGACCAAATGGGTCAGGTTACAAAATACGCAAGAATACGCATTTTGGCCGAAACTATGACTCGTCACTGAGCCTAGATAACGTGGTAATTAGTAGGTATAGTCACTAGGAACTATAACCATCGTGATTACGCTCACGTTATGAAGTTCAAACGAACTTCGCGTTGACCATAAACTGGTCAATGCAGAAAGTCAAATGCAATTTGACTTTAACGCTAAAAATGAATGAAAAGAACGAAGGAATACTTATAGAGGGTCCCTGCAAGATTTGATCCGATTTACTCTCAGGTATGAAGCATACACTTCAACTTAAAGAGCAGAAATCAGAACAAATTGTGGGTTTGAAGTGAAATGGGTTGGGTTGGGTTTATATATAGTTTCAAATTGAATAAAAACCAAAACATGAAAAATGTCAAACATAAACAAACAAACATTGGAATCAAATAACTTTATTTCATTGATAACTGAACTGTTTACAATGATTACAAGCACAGATGTCACAGTCTCCCCTACTTGTGGAAATTTCGTCCCAAAATTTATTTAGAGGAAACTCGTGAGAATAGATGCTGATACTTCGCTTTCATTTGATCTTCACGTTCCCAAGTAAACTCAGGTCCACGTTTAGATTCCCAGCGAACTTTAACCAAAGGAATGCGCTTGCGTTTAAGCCACTTGACTTCACGATCCATGATTTCCACAGGTTTCTCAACAAAATGCAGTGTTTTATCAAAACAAATTTTGTCAAGCGGTATGTAGAGATTCTCATCAGCTAAACACTTCTTGAGATTGGATACGTGGAAGGTTGGATGAACATTTCCATGTTCAAGAGGTAACTCAAGTCTGTAGGCTACCTTACCAATTCTTTCGACGATCTTGAATGGTCCAACGTATCTTGGTGCAAGTTTTGCTTTCTTTCCAAATCTGATCACACCTTTCCAAGCTGAGACCTTAAGTAATACACGATCATCGACTTGAAATTCCAAGGGCTTGCGTCGTCGGTCCGCATAACTCTTTTGACAGCTTCGAGCTGTCTGTAGGTTATCACGAACTTTCTTAACCTTATCAGTTGTCTCTAGAATGAGGTCAGGTCCAGTGAGCTGAGACTCACCTATCTCATTCCAGCAGACTGGTGAACGACATTTTTGACCATAGAAAGCCTCGAAAGGAGCCATGTTGATGCTGGAGTGATAACTGTTGTTGTAGGAGAATTCAATCAATGGAAGATGTGAATCCCAACTACCACCAAAATCGATCACACAAGCTCTAAGCATATCCTCCAAAGTATGGATTGCTCTTTCAGTTTGGCCATCTGTTTGTGGATGATAAGTTGTGCTCAGATTAAGTTGGGTCCCCATAGCAGATTGCATGGTTCTCCTAAAAACGAGAAGAGAAGCCAGCATCTCCTGTCAGAAATAATGTTCAAAGGAACACCATGTCGAGATACGATTTCATCCACATAAATTCTAGCTAGCTTTTCAGCAGAAAAATCCTCACGGATTGGCAAGAAATGCGCTGACTTAGTAAGACGATCAACAACTACCCAGATGGCATCATGACCTTTCTTAGTGCGCGGAAGTTTAGTAATGAGATCCATAACAATGTTTTCCCATTTCCAAACTGGGATCTCTGGTTGCTCTAAAAGACCAGAAGAATGTTGGTGTTCAGCCTTAACCTTAAGACAAGTAAGGCATTTTGAAACGTACAAGGCAATGTCTTTCTTCACACCAGGCCACCAATACTGAGTACGAAGATCCTTATACATCTTATCTGAGCCAGGATGAATAGAATAACGAGACTTATGAGCTTCATCCATAAGCAAGGTGCGAAGATCATCTTGGCTTGGGACCCACAAACGGTCCATGAAATAATACGATCCATCTTCCTTTAACACAAGATCGGGCTTAATGTGACAGGGTAATTCCTTACCCATCAAGTCTTGTGAAACACAAGTATGTTGAGCCTGAGAAATGCGTGCTTGGATATCAGATCGAGCTTGAATATTAGCTTGAACACGAACACACTGAAGCTTAGTACGTTCCTTACGACTCAACGCGTCAGCCACGACATTCGCCTTACCAGGATGGTAGCGAATTTCGCATTCATAGTCGTTTAGAAGTTCAACCCATCGTCTTTGCCTCATGTTAAGTTCTTTCTGATTGAAGATATGCTGAAGACTTTTGTGGTCAGTGAAAACCACACATTTTGTACCGTACAAATAATGTCTCCAGATTTTGAGAGCGAAGACGACTGCACCCAACTCAAGATCATGAGTGGTGTAGTTCTTCTCATGTACCTTCAACTGTCTTGATGCGTAGGCTATGACTTTCTTCCTTTGCATCAGAACACAGCCAAGACCCAATTTCGATGCATCACAATAAACAACGAAATCATCATTGCCCTCAGGCAAAGTCAGAATAGGCGCGTCACAAAGTTTCTGCTTCAAGGTCTGAAATGCTTCTTCTTGTTTAGTTCCCCATTCAAAGGGTTTGTTCTTCTGAGTCAGAGCAGTTAGAGGAACTGCAATCTTTGAGAAGTTTTCAATGAAGCGGCGGTAATAACCCGCAAGACCAAGAAAAGAATGAACCTCAGTAGGAGTAGTAGGCGTATCACAATCCTTAATCGCACTGATCTTGGAGGGATCTATATGAATACCTTGTTCGTTAACAATATGTCCCAAAAATTGAACTTCCTTAAGCCAAAATTCGCACTTGGAGAATTTGGCGAAAAGTTGCTCTTTCTTTAGGAGTTCCAGAGTAAGACGAAGATGTTGCGTCTTAGAATAAATCAAGATGTCATCAATAAAAACGATGATGAACTTGTCCAAATAGGGCTTACAAACCCTATTCATCAAGTCCATAAAAACAACAGGAGCATTAGTCAAACCGAATGGCATGACTGTGAACTCATAATGCCCATAACGAGTGCGGAATGCTGTCTTGGGAATATCTTCTTTATGCACATGAAGCTGATGATACCCAGAACGAAGATCGATCTTTGAAAAGCAAGTAGCACCCTGTAACTGGTCAAAGAGATCATCAATGTGAGGTAGGGGATATCGATTCTTGATGGTAAGCTTATTCAGCTCATGATAATCGATGCACATTCTGAAAGATCCATCCTTCTTCTTGACAAAAAGAACAGGAGCACCCCAAGGAGAAAAGCTAAGACGAATAAAACCTTTGTCAGAAAGCTCTTGTAGCTGCTTAGACAACTCTTGCATCTCAAACGGTGCAAGACGATATGGAGCTTTGGCAATAGGATTTGCACCAGGTACAAGATCAACACGGAACTCGACTTGGCGTGCTCGGGGTAATCCAGGTAACTCTTCAGGAAACAACTCCGGATAATCCCGAACAACAGGGATATCTTGAATAGACTTACCTTTGCCTTTATCTGCTGTAACATGTGCCAAGAAGGCCACATAATTCTTTCGCAGATACTTCCGAGCGTGAAAACAAGACATAAGCTTGAGACTACTAGCAGGTTTCTCACCACGAACCTGTAGAATCTCACCTGACGAAAGCGGCACACGAACGATCTTCTCAAAACAAACTACCTCTACGTGATGCTTGGCTAACCAATCCATACCCACAATAATGTCAAAGCTTCCAAGTTGCATAGGCGTGAGGTTAATAGGAAAAAGATGGTCGTTAAGGTTCAACTGGCAGTTGCGAAGAACACAATCAAGAACAACGGGTTCTCCACTAGCAACTTCTACTGTCAAAGGCTTACCTAGTTTCGTTCTAGACACGCGAAGCAATGGCTTAAAAGATAATGACACAAAACTTTGTCTGCTTGCGCCTCTTGTGTATTCATGTTAAAAGCTCGACCTCGAGCCTGAGCCTGAACTAGGTTCGCATTCACCAATCTTGGACACTGATTACGGTAATGGGTCTGATCCCCACAGTTATAACAAGATCCTTGTGGAAGGTGAGGTCGTGCAGCTTGACCTTGTTGCTGAGTAAGAGGCTGAGCAACTTGTTGAGCCGGGTTCTGAACTGCCTGATTCTAGTTGGCAGGAATGCGGCATGTAGCAGCAAGATGACCAGGTCTTCCACAGTTAGTGCAATGACGACATTGGAGATGTGGCTGATGATGACCGTTACATCTGTTGCATAAAGGTGCATTGCTAAGATAAGGCCTCTTGGCAAGTGGTCGTGCAGGCTGATTTGGTGCAGCTTGAGCCTGTGCAGTAACGACGTAGTTTTGGGAAGCCTTACGCTCCTTGAACCCTTCGAGGAACCAGAATCCTTACCCTTCTTGT
The DNA here is from genome assembly GCF_002127325.2 of Helianthus annuus. Lineage (NCBI taxonomy): Eukaryota > Viridiplantae > Streptophyta > Magnoliopsida > Asterales > Asteraceae > Helianthus > Helianthus annuus. Next base: position 47,640,074 of record NC_035446.2, on the reverse strand, counting down.
TTTTACCTTTCTTGCAATCCCCTTTGTCAGACGCCTGCTTCTTACCTTTCTTGTTGCCCTTTTTATGCAGCTTCCCCTTCCGAACCGGCAACTCAGTCAACGTCGCAGATAGCTCGATTGCCTGACGGACTGTGGTAGGATTACTACCAGTAATGATGTCTTGCACGGAGTCAGGTAGGACATTGATATACCTCTCGATAGCCTTCTCGAGTGGGGTAACCATTGTTGGGCATAATAAACTCAGCTCCTCATACCTGTCAGTATACGCCCGGTGCTCACCACTATCCTGTTTCAGATCATCAAACTCTCTTTCCAAAGCTCGCAGTTCATGACGAGGGCAAAGCTCCCTCAACATAAGAGCTCTAAGTTCAGCCCATGTTTGCGCTAAAGCAAATTCAGCACCACGATCTCTCATAACCCCGTTCCACCATGTAAGCGCCCTCTTCTGAAACACGCTTGAAGCAAACTCGACCTTCCGATTCTCAGGACGCAGAACGTGACGGAATGTACTCTCAATGCTCTCGAACCATTTGTGACATTTGTGCTTGTAGTCATTGTAAACTGTTCGGTTATCAATGAAATAAAGTTATTTGATCCCAATGTTTGTTTATTTATGTTTGATGTTTTTCATGTTTTGGCTTTTATTCGATTTCAAACCCTATATCGCTTTCTGGAGAATTATATGCAAACTGGTACGAAAACGTAATCAGTTATATGCAACAAATACTCCGGAACATCAATTTATGCTTAACATACCTTAAATAACCTTTACATAACTTAGAAATAAGTTTCGAAGGCTTTGGTATGGCAAAATCTAGTTTATTCGCTTACAGGGACTAAAGTTGACAAACTGCGAAAGTATGCCAATTTGAACTGTAACGAACATTCCGGAACATGATCATAAGTTAAACACACCTTAGATATCCTTTACATAGCTTAGAAATAGGCTTTGAGGGGTTCGGTGTGCCAAAATAAACTTTATGCTCATTCAGGGACTAAAAGTGTCAAAAACTGCATAAGTTTGCACCTTCGCGCATATCTTACGTTCTGAATACTTCCGGACATCCAAAAATTTATGTAAGCATTAAAATATTATGTTTTAATGTTTGGCATGAGAAAAATCCATTCGTCGCGCAATTTGGATCGTTTTTCGCGCTTATGCGCATTCCGTCATAATTAAGCGAACATCGCGATCGTACGACCAAACGAACCGACATCCGAGATATTTTTGAGCATGTTTTGAGTTCCCTATACTTTAACTTCATTTTAGAGCCTTGAAATGAGGTTAACGGGGCTTAAACGTGTCAAAAATGGGCCAAAACGCATGTTTCTAAGCTGCAGGGACCAAAACTGACAAATCTGTCAAAGTTTGCTCAGGCGGGGCGCGTAAGGATTCCCCCAAACTTTAGGCGGGCCGCGTGAGGTCCCCAGATACGAAAAATTGTTGAAAACAGCTATATGCAGCTGTCTTGCACCTCTAAACCCATTGCAAATGGTATTTTCAAATCAGGGGACTGAAATAATGGGCTCAAATGGTTTTTAAAAACTATGGGTACACATGGATGGCCAAGATCGAAGCACGCTTTGCGAGGAACGATCTTAACGGTTCACCAAATCCTATATATACCCCTCCATGTCTTGCCCATTTCCCTCACACTTGAATTCTGAGGTTGCTCTCTAAGTTGGGGTGCTTTGACACTTCATACCTGAGAGTACTCGGAATTCAATCTTGCGGGGACCCGTTGTAAGTATTCTTTCGTTCTTTTATTGCTTTTCGAGTCCGAAAGTCAAACTTTGTTTGACTTTCTGCATTGACCAGTTTATGGTCAATACGAAGTTCGTTTGAACTTCATAACGTGAGCGTAATCACGTTGGTTATAGTCCCTAGCGACTATACCTACTGATTACCACGTTATCTAGGCTTAGTGACGAGCCGTAGTTTCGGTCAAAATGCGTTTTCTTGCGCATTTTGTAACCAAACTACTTTAGGGTATTAAAACCGTTTGTTTTAATACCAAAACCTGTTTTCTAAACATGTTCTAGCATGTTTAGCTCGTCGCTTTTAGTTTTGTGCTTGTTTAGGGTCGTAAGGGTAAGCGATCTAATCAATCGCTTATACTTACGAACCCGACCCATTTGGTCGATCATTAGGATCCGACCAAACACATTAGGTGACCATAGTGTATAGGGAATAACCTTTCAAGGTTATACCTTATGGTCATGCCATTTGAGTAGTTGTATGACAAGTGGTTCTTATGCTTTAGGTAAATTACCAAAATGCCCTTTTTACACTAAAATTCATTTTAAACTTATGTAACATAAATTTTGACACCTAAACTGATTTAGCAACAATATTAAGTGTGTTAAGGCATATCTTGCTTGTCATAGGGCTAGTTAGGCGTTTCAAGCGCGTTTTACGCAAACGACGCGTTAAAGTAGCATAAGCTACCTAAGCTGGTCGTAACGGGTCAAAAGCACTTAGAATAAGTTTCGTTTTAGTATGTAGGCTTTGTCAAACCATATTACATAAGTTCCCACACTTATTTGGTTTGCGAACCCTCGTACTACCCGATCCTCCGATAGGTCCGGTTATTAATGTAGATGCCTTTATAGGTGCCGTTTGATTCCGTGATCTTCTAGCATTGCTTGGTGGTTGTTCTACGACTTCTAAGCAATCTCAAGTGAGTACATAGTCCCCTCTTTTACTGTTTTCCAAACATTTTGGGGTGAAACACATGTGCCTACTTGTTACTTTCATTCTTTTCATGCTTTCATATCATATACTTGCTATGTTCATTAATACATTTGTTTTACATGACATTTTCACGCTATGTATGTTCATTATACTTAGTGCATTTGTTTTACATGACATTTTCATGCTTACATTTTGGGTATGACATTTGGTTTGTTTAAGTGGGACAATATACATTCATTAACATTGATCACGCCGCTCGTTAGTAGGTAATGGTACCATAGGAATTGACAACTCCCGTTCCTGAAATCCTGGGTATGTTTGGATTGGAAGGAATGACCGAATTCGATTAAAACATTTAGACAGATAGACCTTTAATTTGTTTAAAGGTTTATCACCACAGTTGCAAGGCTTGGATGTATGCATTTTCACAATACCGCATAAATGTTTGTATTCATTATAGCATGCATTTTCCACAAAACATAGCGTTGATTTAAACCATGTTTTACTTCAATACACTGTTTTGTGCATTTTTCCTATGGTTTAGTTGATACATATTTCACTAACCATACATTGACATTTTGATTACACATTACATGATTGATATTTGACATAGACATTGTTGATATTGATATATATACATTTTGACATGGTTTTCACAATAACATTGGGCAAATGGTTTAGACATGGGCAACTTTCATTGGGTGGTTTATTTAAGTCATTCAACTTGGACTTAATCATTTTTCTTACAAATAACACATTTTTCATAAGACATTGTTTTACAACACTGTTCGATAAATATATATACAAACTCATTTTACTTAGTTATTCATTTAACCTTACATTACTTTTTCACATATCATCTACTTTATCATCGCTTTTCAAATGATTTATAAAACAAAACATGTTACAAGGATCATGACTGACTTTGTTAAACAACCCTTTTCTAAAACCTAAGTCATGAATCCTATTTTCACAAAACCTATGTTACTCACTGGCATTTTTATGCTAACGTACTTTATTTTCACATGTGTTTCAGGAGCTAATGCATAGCTTGATCGTGATACGCTAGGGTGGACTTGGGCCTTAGTGACTTTAAAATGTAGCTAGTCTAATTAAAACATGTTATGTACTCTATGTTTCAGTTATTTCAAGACAATGTACCTCTTTTATTGATAAATAAAATATAACTTTAAATGCCATGGTTGTGAAACAATAATTCTGCCACAACACTCCCCGACGTTTCCGCCACGATTTGATGTTTTACGTGGTCGGGGTGTGACACCATTGAAGGAGCCCAATTGCCCCTTCAGAACCACTGAACTTGAGTGGTTTAGCCGAGTTAAAACTCTTGAAGTTGCATGGAGCGTTTTATTTGTTATTGGCCTGGTTCACCTGAGCTATTATGTTTGGGAGTACGACAGCCATATGCTACGCCATAATATTTGCCGTTTCGGCATTAGATAACGAGTTTTCACGTCGAGGAGGCTTGCTAAAAAGAGGAAACATGGGAGGAAACGAGTGAGATGATTAGATGAAAAGAATGAGATGAAACAAAATCAACAAAAGCAAAGATGGTGGTCATTCATCCGTATCACAAAGCAAAAAAACGACACACAATGACTAATCAAAGTAAATGGGTCAAAAATAATGTATCGCGAAGACATGCTCGCCTATAAGTGAACACTCACCCCAAGAGTTCCCAGGTAAGAGTGACTGGTCCGATTATGTGGATTTGTACGAACACTCTAGCCTTAGACAGAAAACCTAGGGTACAGGCATTCACTCTTCCAGTTTGCACGTGTTCACACTATTTAGAACCCAAAACTTTGACGAGCTTCTGAAAACTTGGAAGGCACAAGGCCAAAAGAATCATTCAAAAATGGATGATAAGTTTTCAAAATCAATTTGAAAAATCAAAAGGGTTCAAAACCATATAATAAATCATTTAAAAACAGAAGATTGTTTTTCAAAAATCATTTTAGAAAATTGGGTTCTTGTTTTGGTAATCACCTAAGGATAGGTGAAGTGCATGTTTTAAGATCTAAACACAAGATAACTTGTGTTGGGATCCTAGAAAGGTTATAGTCTAGGTCAAAGCATTACTAATAACCTAATTCCCTATAACCATTGGCTCTGATACCAACTCTTCTGTCACACCCCGACCATGTAAAACATCAAATCGTGGCGGAAACGTCGGGGAGTGTTGTAACAGAATTATTGTTCCACAACCATGGTAATTAAAATTACATTTTATTATTCAAACCAAAGTGTTTCATTTTCTTAAACAAAAAGAAACAAGAGTACATCACATAATTAAACTAGTTCTAACTTCATTTTAAGTCTCTAAGGCACAGGTCCGCCCTAGTGTCACGATCATCCTAAGCAACAGCTCCTGAAAACACATGTGAAAATAGGTACGTCAGCATAAAAATGCCTGTGAGATACATAGGTTTTCTGAAAATGGGATTCATGACTTAGGTAAATGTTTTGCAGTTCGACCCAAATAGTCCCTGCGATCGAACAAACTTGATTTTAACACACCAAACCATCCAAAACTTATTTCTAAGTTATGTGAAGGTTATTTAAGGTATGTTAAGCCTATTTCACTATTCCGGAGTGTTTGTCGCGTTACACTGGTTTCATTTACGCACCAGTTTGCGTATAACCTTCCACAAATACACATATAATAACACCAAAACACATTTTTTTATTAATAATTAACATTATTTTACATTGTACATCGATTACAGAGCACAGTTGTCACAGTATCCTCTACTTTATGAAATTTCGTCCCGAAATTTTAACTCGAGGAAACTTGTGAGAACAATTGCAGATATTTCGCCTTCATTTGGTCCTCACGTTCCGAAGTAAACTCTGGGCCACGTTGGATTCCCAGTGAACCTTGACCAATCGAATCCGTTTGTTCTTCAACGGTTTGACTGCACGGTCCATTATCTCCATAGGTTTCTCGACAAAGTGCATCGTTTAATCAACTTGAATTTCGTCGAGTGGAATGTGAAGATTAGTTTCAGCTAAACACTTTCGCAAATTGGACAGGTGAAAAGTCGGATGAATATTTCCAAGCTCTGGAGGTAGCTCTAGTCGATAGGAAACCTTTCCAACTCTTTCAACAATCTTAAATGGTCCAACATATTGTAGTGCAAGTTTTCCTTTCGTTCCGAATATCACCACTCCCTTCCAACGTGACACCTTAAGTAGGACATGGTCTCCGACTTGAAATTCTAAGGGCTTGCGTCGTACATCCGCATAACTCTTTTGACGGCTTCTAGCTGTCACAAGATTATCGCGAATTTTCTTGATTTTATCTGTTGTTTCCAGAATGAGCTCAGGTCCACTAAGCTGAGCTTCACCGATCTCATTCCAGCAGACAGGTGAACGGCATTTTCGACCGTAAAGAGCTTCGAACGGTGTCATATTGACGCTAGCATGATAACTATTGTTGTAAGAGAACTCAATCAAAGAAAGATGAGAATCCCAATTACCACCAAAGTCTATCACGCATGCTCTAAGCATATCCTTCAAAGTTTGAATCGTCCTCTCAGATTGTCCATCTGTTTGGGGATGATATGCAGTGCTTAGATTTAGTTAGGTTCCCATAGCAGATTGCATGGTTTTCCAAAAATGAGATGAAAATCGAGCATCACGATCGGATATGATGTCCAAAGGAACAACATGTCGAGATACAATCTCATCAACATAAATCTTTGCAAGTTTATCAGCAGATAGATCCTGATGAATCGTTGTAAAATGAGCTGACTTCGTTAATCGATCTATAACAACCCAAATAGCATCATGACCTTTAGATGTACGCGGTAATTTAGTGATGAGATCCATCGCAATGTTCTCCCAGTTCCAAACCGGTCTCTTTGGTTGTACAAGCAAACCAGAAGGTCGTTGATGTTCAGCCTTGACTTTGAGACAAGTTAGGCATTTCGATACAGACAAGGCAATATCCTTCTTCACCCCAGGCCACCAATACTGAGTACGAAGATCCTTGTACATTTTATCAGCACTAGGATGGATAGAATATCGAGACTTACGAGATTCGTCCATCACTAAAGTGCGAAGATCATCTTGTTTCGGAATCCACAAACGATCCTTGAAATAGAGTAACCTATCGTCCTTTGCTTCGAGTTTAAGCTAAAGTTGAAGTGGTAGCTCATATTTCAATATGCCTTTGGTTACACATGATCGTTGAGCCTGAAGGACACGAGATTGAAGATCAGATAGAGTGCGAACATGATGAAGCTTAACTCGCTCCTTTCGACTAAGCGCATCAGCTACGACATTCGCCTTACCAGGATGGTAGCGAATCTCGCAATCGTAATCACTTAAGAGTTCAACCCAACGCCATTGCCTCATGTTCAGCTCCTTCTGATTGAGAATGTGCTGGAGACTTTTGTGGTCTGTGAAAACCACACACTTCGTGCCATAAAAGATAGTGTCTCCAGATTTTGAGAGCAAAAACTACAGCACCTAACTCAAGATCATGAGTTGTGTAGTTCTTCTCGTGAACTTTCAACTGTCTTGACGCATAAGCTATCACTTTACCTCGTTGCACAAGGACACAACCAAGGCCTAGATTCGATGCGTCACAATAGACAACGAAATCATCGTTTCCCTCGGGCAAAGATAGAACAGGAGCATCACATAACTTCTGCTTCAGCGTTTGGAACGCTTCTTCTGGTTTGGGTCCCCACTCAAAACGCTTATTCTTCCAAGTCAAAGCAGTGAGTGGAACCGCGATCTTCGAGAAATTCTAAATGAAACGACGATAATAACCAGCGAGACCAAGAAAAGAACGAATCTCTATAGGTGTTGTTGGCGTATTCCAATCCTTAATTGCGGCAATTTTGGATGGATCCACATGAATACCCTGCTCGTTGACTATATGACCCAAAAACTGAACTTCTTTAAGCCAGAATTCACACTTGGAGAATTTAGCAAAAAGTTGTTCCTTCTTTAGGAGTTCCAGAGTCAAATAGAGGTGTTTCTCGTGATCTGCTCGAGTCTTCGAATAAATGAGGATATCGCCGATGAACACAATGATGAACTTGTCTAAATAAGGTTTACAGACCCTATTCTTTAAGTCCATGAAGATAGCTGGGGCATTCTTCAAACCAAAAGGCATGACTGTGAACTCGTAGTGCCCATATCTCGTGCGGAATGCAGCTTTTGGGAATATCTTCTTCGAGTACACGAAGTTGATGATACCCAAAACACAGATCGATCATGGAAAAACAGATAGCACCTTGCAGCTGATCAAAGAGATCATCGATTCGAGGTAGGGGATATCGATTCTTGATGGTAAGCTTGTTAAGCTCACGATAATCGATACACATTCGAAAAGATCCATCTTTCTTTTTCACAAAGAGGACAGGAGCTCCCCAGGGTGAAAAGCTCGGACAGATGAATCCTTTATCTGATAACTCTTGAAGCTGTTTCGATAACTCTTGCATCTCTGACGGTGTAAGACGATAAGGTGCTTTCGCAATCGGATTGGCCTTGGGTACAAGGTCAATATGAAACTCGACTTGACGAACTAGAGGCAAACTAGGCAGTTCATCAGGAAACACCTCTGGATAATCCCGAACAATCGGAATATCCTGTATACTCTTGCTCTTGCCTTTCTCCTCGGTGACATGTGCCAGAAAAGCAACATATCCTTTTCATAAATAACTTTGGGCTTTCGTACAAGACATGAGTTTCAATCCACCAGATGGTTTCTCGCCACGAACCTCTAGAACTTCATCAGACAAAAGAGGAATACGAACAATCTTGTTGAAACACACCACCTCAGCATGATGTTTGGTTAACCAATCCATCCCCACGATAATGTCAAAACTCCCAAGTTGCGTCAGCGGGAGGTCAATGGGAAAAAGATGGTTATCGAGGTTCAATTGACAACCACGAATACCAGAATCGAGTACAAGAGGTTTACCAGTAACTTCGACAGATAAGGGTTTCCTCAGTTTAGCTCTAGGTATCGCAAGTAAAGGCTCAAAAGATAATGAAACAAAACTTCTATCGGCACCAGAATCGAAACGAACAGATGCAAGTTGATTATTAACAAGGAACGTACCGTTAACAACCTCGTTGTCCGCCCTCGCCTCGTTAACGTTTAGATTGAATGCTCGTCCACGAGTGGGATTCACATTCGTGTTCGTGTTGGCATTCGGGTTGACATTCGCATTCACCAACCTCGGGCAGTTGTTGCGGAAATGACCCATTTCTCCGCAATTGAAACACGAACCAGGTGGGAATCTAGCAACATTCCCCTGAGCTTGTGCTGGAACCTAAGCAGCTTGATTCTGACCCAAACGACAAATGTGGCCAGATGCCCAAGTTTACCACACGTAGTGCACTGATTACAGGCCTGTTAGGTAACATGATGACCATTGCATCGACCACAGTGAGGTGCAGTACCAGCATATTGCTTCTTCGCAGGAGGTTGTGCTGGAGGGTTCTGAGGATTCTGTGTAATTACTGTAAAGTTCTAGGAAGCCTTGCGCTTCCTCGTCTTCTTAGAAGACTCACCCTTCTTCTTACCCTTACCCTTTTCTTGTGTGGAATCGGCTGACTTCTTCTTGTCACCCTTACAAGTCAGTTTCCCTTTTCTGACCTGAGACTCGGTCAGAGTAGCAGCCAATTCAATCGCTTGACGAACAGTAGTAAGATTACTGCCAGTCGCAATGTCTTGCACAAAATCGGGTAAACCATCGATATACCTCTCTATCGCTTTCTCCAACGGGGTAACCATAGTAGGACACAACAAACTGAGCTCCTCATTCCCCCATCTTATTTCAAATCATCGAATTCTCGTTCCAAAGCTCGAATCTTGTGACGGGGATAGAATTGTCTCATCATGAGAGCTCGAAGCTCTTCCCAAGTTTGTGCCATAGCCACATCGGCACCCCTATCACGCATCACACCGTTCCACCATGTAAGAGCACGCTTCTCAAATACACTGGATGCAATTTCAACCTTACGCTCATTCGGACATTGCACATGTCTGAATGTGCTTTCCAAACTTTCGAACCATTGTAGGAGCGCGGTTGCTCCTTGAGACCCAGAAAACTTCAATGGTTTAGCCGAATTGATGGTTTTGAAATTACACTGTGCATTATTTTTGTTATTATTATTGTTGTATAATTGATGGATCTGGGTTACTATGTTCGGAAGCACCGCAGCCATTTGTTGAGCGACAAGGGCTACGACTTCTTCGTTAGTTAGAGGTTATGCGTCACGTCGAGGAGGCATTGTCTAAAAAGAACAAGGAAACATGAGAAACGAGTGAGGTCGACAATTGGAAAAACAAAAGAGGTATAGAAAACATCGACAAAACACAAAGAAGGCGATCATTCGTTTGTTACCTCGAACAAACAAATGACATGCAGTGACTAATCAAAGTAAATGGGTCAATATAATGTATCACGAAGACATGCTCGCCTATAAGTGAACACTCACCCCAAGAGTTCCCAGGTAAGAGTGATTGGTCCGATACTGCGGATTTGTACGAACACTCTAGCATTAGACAGAAAACTCAGGGTACAGGCATTCACCCTTCTAGTTTGCACGTGTTCACATTATAAGACCCAAACTTTGACGAGATTTTGAAAACTAAGAGGGTTCAAAACTTAGTAATCAATCATCCAGGAATAGATGATTAATTGTCGAAGCGGATTTGTTATTGTGTTCTCGATGTGGATATCATCTAAGGATAGGTGACGGTATTGTTTTAAACACAAGTAAATTGCGTTGGGGTCCTAGAAAGTTATAGTCTAGGTCAAAGCATTACTAATAACCTAATTCCCTATAACCATTGGCTCTGATACCAACTCTACTGTCACACCCCAACCGAGTTAAAACAACGAAACCGCGGCGGAAACGTCGGGGAGTGTCGTGGAAGAATTATTGTTTCACAACCATGGATACAAAAGTTTCGTTTTATTGATTCATTTAATAATTTACATTCTCATAAAACAAAATAAACATGTTACACATCGTCTATCATTATTATTAGGTCACTAAGGCCTCGTCGAGATCCTATGTGAATCATGCATCCTAGCAATCAACATCATGCAACACCACCTGAAACATATTTGAAAACAAAGTCAGCAAAGAAATGCTGGCGAGCACATAGGTTTTATGAGAGTGACGGATTCATGGCTCGTTTACATGTTGCAGTACCTCATTAGACTACAAGAGTCAAAAGTACAAACCTCGTTTTGGAAAGTGTATTGCAACATAATTAACCAACTCAAATCAAGTTGGTTGTAGTTTATAAAATCTCGCAGCCATGATTCTTAACCCAAAACATTTGTTTAAGTAAACAAAATCGTAAAACATCTCGTAAAAACTCGTTAATAAAACTCGTATGGTTTATATCATTTAGAAAACCTCGTTGTGTGACATCGTTTCGAAATCATTTATCCAAGTGAACTAAATAATGCCACGGAATATAATATGATAAAAGCACTTATATATAAGAAGTATCAGCGGCGTATCTACCATGCTTTTATCATGTTACACCCGTGCCATAACCTAATCACCACCCAAAACCAATCGTTTGTTCAAATCATTTAACTTGTACCAATCGTTTCCAAAATCGTTTCAAATCGTTTAACTCATCCCAAAATCATTCTTGTTTTAGTTGTGAAAACTGTTGATGCACGGAATGTCTGTTGACTGCGTCTACAAAAAGTCTGAAGTCAAGATTGGTCTATAGGGGGTCAAAGTGTAAATATTGTGTAATATAGACCTAGGACCGCTTATGTGTCAATGTTGTAATGTGAACCGCTTTTGTGTCATGAAGCCTGGACCGCTTTTAGGACATTAGAGTGTGGATCGCTTATGTGACATTGGTGCTGGATCGCTTATTTGGACTGTCACATAAGCGACCCAGGTTGTTTATAAATAGGTTGAACGGTTCTTCATTTGTAATAGTGTATGTATGTGCTAAGGTGCCGAAACTCTGCTGAAATTTTATCAGAAAGCAATACAAACACAAGGAATTAAAAGGATTAGCTGTTGTTACTTTACTTACGTTGATTCCGCCTTCGTATGTAAAGATGAACTACTTCGACTAACTTTTCGGGTCATAGAACGGTCCAACAAGTGGTATCAGAGCTCAGGACGAGGAGTTCATACTACGACAGCACAAATCTGCAGAAATCTCTCTTTTCTACTCACTTTCTCTCACATTTTTTCAGTTTCCAGTGGTTCCAACGGTCAAAATGGTCTGAATTTCAAGTATAACGTGTAAAATACACTATTAACAAACCCTAGAAAGAATCAGGTGAAAATACGAACTAAAAATGGTTAAAACAGGCTAAAAAGTGTGATTCGCTTTTTCGAACATTGAGGACCGCTCGAAATCAAGTCTTGAATCGCTCGAAATTACCTTTCAGGACCACTTTTCTGAACATTCTGAACCGCTTTTTCAAACATTTTGACTGCTAGGATCGCTCGAACGGACGTATCTTGGACCGCTCGAACGATCATATTGTGAATCGCTCGAAAGATCACACTTTGGATCGCTCATTTGACATATACTGAACCGCTCGAACGGACACATTCTGGTCCGCTCGAACAAACAAGTTGTGACTCGCTTTTCTGGACATTTTCTGGATCGCTTTTCTGAAAATACTCTGGACCGCTTTTGTGGTTCTGATAATTTTCAAAATCAAAAATTTTGCTAAGTGTTGTTTGATTGTGCAGGTACGTTCACAATGGATGATATGTTCCTAAATCCATTCAGCGATATGTACGCATTCTCGGGTAGTACGGACAACAACGATACGTCATCAAGCAATAAAGATAAAAGTCCGCCGAAAGAAAGAAAGAAAGAAGCATGGGAGTCCGAGAGCGCATTTGGAACATTCAACAAACCCCCAAAGCTTATGGCTATAGAGGATTATAGTAGGTGGGCAACAAAGTTTGAAGATTGGATGATGACATTTGCATTTCCAAGCTGGAAAAGCATGAAAAATGGCTATGCAAATGGCAAGAAGAATGGTGAAGCCTTGAGATCAACTGAAGAAATTGATGCTTTTGTGGCAGAACAAAAGTGTGTAGCATTGCTTTTCCAATCCGTCCGAGAAGACATCATTTCCTTGATCGATTACTCAAATGCACAAGATTTGTGGAATAAACTGAAAGCAAAATGTATAGGAAGGGAGGAAATTCTCAAGAATAAGAAGAAACTTCTTCGGAAAGAATTTGATATGTTTGGGTGTATGAAAAATGAATCAGTGGGTAAAATGATTGAACGGTTTGGTCATCTTAAGCTGGAACTTGTTCGACATGGGATCAATTATCCTGATGATGAGATAGTTGATAAATTGTTTGATTCACTACCTGATGAGATGGATTGGAGATATTATGCATTGATGTTAAAGAACACTATTGCTCCTGACAACTTGAAACCAGATATTGTGATTGAAAAACTTGAAAGTCATGAGCTAGAGTTGAAGAAAACATACAAAGTTAATCATTCATCCTATCAGCAGAATCTGGATCTGTATTATCCAAAAAGCTTGATGCCGAAAGTTACTTCTCCGAAAACGGCATTTTCTGCTGAGAATGTTTCTTCAACAAACAAAGAAAGTCAAAGCAGTTCAAGCAGTGGAAGTCACAGTGGGTATCACAGTGGATCTACGTCTTCTACAAATCGTTCTGATGCGAAATTTTCGTGCAACATTGCAATCGATTTGAAGAATGCACAAAACTTTGACGAAGAATCGGCCAAGCAACAGATGGTTTTTCTAGCGTCTGTTTTGGAGTCCTATGAAGGTTTGGTAGCCGGGAAGATCGGAAATACAAATCTGACCAAAGAAGACTACGATCAGATAGATCCCGAGGAAATGGAGCTTATTGACATTCGTTGGGCAATGGCAAGTGCTGTTCGACGTGCGCAACGTTTTATGGAAATTACCGGGAGAAAATCAATTGGTGGTCCGTCAACAAAGCTTGGGTTCGATAAGTCAAAAGTGACGTGTTTTAAGTGCAAACAAAAGGGCCATTTCAAGCGAGAATGTCGGAATGCATACGTTGATGAATCTGAAAATCCGTTTCGTGACGATTATTACAAGAAGGCAATCTACCATCAAAATAAATCGGAGCCGCCCAGACTAAAGCAGGCTGAAGAGCAAAGAGAAAAGTCAAGGGCTTTAGCTGTGATCTATGATGATGAGGGTTACGATTGGAGCAAAGAGGTTTTGCCGGAAAATGATGCAATTGGTTATGCTTTCATGGCAAGTCATGATGAACCGATTCCTTGGAAGGATGATCGTACAGAGGAACAGAAGTACCAATACAGGAAGTTGATTGCTGAAACAAAGATAATCAGACTTTCTGGTGTGTACTTGGAAGCAAGAAGAGCAAATCGTTGGGATCCAGACAGAGAGTGCTATCTTGATCGGTATGGCAATGTGGCGGTTGATGACAAAACACTAGATATTGAAGCCATCATTCAGGAATACAAAGAAGATGATGAATACTGGCAGCATAAGTGGTGGGGAACACCAACTTCGAAGATGATTGAGGAGGAGAAAGAAAAAGAGAGAAAAGAAAAAGAAGAGAGAGAGAAGAAAGAAAATGCAGAGACTGAGAGATCAAAGATGGTTGATACGGAGAATTCAGAGAAAGTGGCTGACCAAGTGCTAGCTGCGAAAGCACTTGAGGTAGATTCTATTTCTGTTTCTGAGTCAAAAGAGAAGGTCAGTCAAAGTGTGTCAACATCCAGGTCAGGTAATAAAGTCGATGGAAATGTTGACTGCAAAAATTGCAACAAACAATGCAATTTTTGTAGTACTGTCACGTATTTGAATGATGAGAAATTGAAAAATCTGAAATCAAAAGTTAAAACTTTTGAAGATCAGATTCTTGATCGTGACACAGAGTTAAAAATTTCAACTGAACGGTTTAATGAATTAACCACTAAATGTGACAAAATTACAACTGAAAATGAAAAGTTAATTCTGGAAAACCGTCAGATCTCCGAAAAATTTGAGAAACTTAAAAGTGTTGTAAAAGACAGTGATGATCGAAACGGAAAAACATTCAAAGAAAACGAACATCTAAGAGCTGTGTTGCAATTAAAAGAAAAATCAATTAATGAACAACTGGATGAGATTGCAAATTTAAAACTTAAGGTTAAAGAAATTGAGATTGAAAATGAAAGAATTCAGTTGAAATTAAACAGTTATAGCTCAGCTAGCTTTGTTTTGCAGCACATCGTTCCCAAACCTATAGGAAAAAACAAAGCTGGTGAGGACGTGTTTTCTGATGGAACGGGTGTAGGGTTTCACAAAGTTCCACCGCCAATTTTAGACAACTACACGAAAAAGCAGTCTAGTTTGGTGGAAATTGAGGAAGAAAGTGATGTTACACTTCCTGAGAACATTGATGTCACGTTCACGTCTTCCAATGAAGAGGGTGTCCAAAATGATGTGGTGAAAAGTGTGATAGACAAAGTGCTTAAGCCGGATTGTGACACTTCTGAGGAGGATGGGTGTTTTCTAGATAAATACATTCCGAAGCAAAAGTCCAAAAACAACTTATATGATGAATCTGATCTTGTCATGTACAAGATGTCGGGATCGGATAAGTTGTTTTCGGATTCTAAGTTTCCATTAGAGAATGTTAATCTGAACAAATTGACAAATGTTTTCAAACTGGTCGAAGTCGAGTTGTCAGCAGTGAACAATCTGAGTCGAAAGAAAGAGAGGGTTTACAACAAGAAAACTGTTTATCCACCACGTTTTTACAATAACAACAGAAACAATTGGTCGGGTGGTTATCAGGGGGGTAAACCATTTCATAAAAGAAATGTTTCAAACAAAAGGTATGTCGAAAAGAAAAAGTTTGTGAATAGTTCAAGTTCACTTGCTGATGAAGAAAAAGAAATTTTTACAAAATCAAACAAAGAATTTTTTGAGAAGAGAGCTTCACAGGCTCAGTCTGAAGGCACGAGTAGGGTAGCTGATACTCGTACGTGTTTTAGATGTGAACAGGTTGGTCATATTGCACGAAAGTGTACATATGTGAAGCCTAAGACTGAAGCTGTGAAGGTTCAACAAAAGAAAGTTGATGTGAAGGGTAAAACACCGATGTTTGGTGAGAAGAAAGTTGTTGGGAAGAAAAATGTTCAAATTGACAACTTGAAAGTAAAAACTGAACCCATAAA
Source organism: Helianthus annuus (assembly GCF_002127325.2). Taxonomy (NCBI): domain Eukaryota; kingdom Viridiplantae; phylum Streptophyta; class Magnoliopsida; order Asterales; family Asteraceae; genus Helianthus; species Helianthus annuus. Next base: position 47,624,169 of record NC_035446.2, on the reverse strand, counting down.
GAAGTTGGCAAATCAAAATGATAAATTTTATAAGAGGGTTGCAGTAGCTCAACAGGTGTGGAAACCAAAAATTGAATCAAAAGTTGAGAAGAAAGTTTCAAATTCTGAGGAGAAAAAGGCTGAAGAGCCAATTATTGTTGATTATGATGCAAATTTTCCGCCTCTCAAGGATGAAAATTTCAAAATTCAAATTGCAAGAGTCAAGGTTGCACCTAAGGCTGATGAGGCCTGGGTGGACTCTATGTTTGACTAAACAGTTTGAATTGCCGGAGCTTCCTGGATTGCGAAGCATGAATCGGCATCTTTCTTGAAGTTGTTTAAATGATGATTTGTTATGTGCAGGATCTTCCAAAACTTGTATCCGGGTGGATAATGGATAGTGGAGCTTCAAGGCATATGACAGGGAAGACCGCATTGCTGTATGATGTGAATGACATTAATGGTGGTTATGTGGGTTTTGCGGGTAATCAAGGAGGCAGGATCATAGGTGAAGGAACATTATCAAATGGCATTATCACGTTTGAGAGAGTAAACTACATCGCTGAGCTGGAGAACAACCTGCTGAGTATCTCCCAGATCTGTGACAGGATGTATACTACTCATTTCACCGACAAAGAATGTTTGATCTTGAAACCGGGTTTTGTGATACCTGAAGAGTGGATCATCATGAGGGCACCAAGAGACAATGATCTGTACGTGTTGGACATGAGCGTTGCTACTACAACCACGGGTCAGGCTCATTGTTTTGTGTCCAGAGCAACGGAGAAGGAGTCAAGGTTATGGCACAGAAAGATGGGGCATATTCATCTAAGGAAAATGAATCATTTAGTGCATAACGACTTGGTCACCGGAGTGAATATTAAAGGTTTTCATCTGGAAGGGGAGTGCATAAGCTGTGTCAGAGGTAAACAGAAGAAAAAGTCTCACCCTACAAAACAAGTCAATTCAGTTTCGAGGCCTTTGGAAAGACTTCACATGGATTTGTTCGGTCCAGTGAATGTTAAGAGTATAACAGGAGATTCCTACTGTTTGGTCGTGACTGATGACTACTCCAGATTTTCGTGGGTCATGTTCTTGAAAACGAAAGACGAAACCTTTGATAGTTTGGTAGTTTTGTTTAAGAAAATTGAGAATCTGTACCAGAGACCGATTTGTAGAATTCAAAGTGACAATGGTACTGAGTTCAAAAACAGTAAGATGGAGGAATACTGTGATGAAAGAGGTATACTGCATGAGTTTAGTGCTCCGTACACTCCTCAGCAAAATGGAGTTGCAGAACGCAAGAACCGGACGCTAATCGAGACAGCCAGAACGATGCTTGCAGATTCCAAGTTACCGATCAATTTCTGGGCTGAAGCTGTTTCTGCTGCATGCTATACTCTCAATAGAGTTCTTACTGTGAAGAAGTTCAACAAGACGTGTTTTGAGCTAATCAATAAACGCAAGCCGAATTTGAAGTATCTAGAACCGTTTGGGTCACCCTGTACGGTAATAGAGCCGAATGGCAAGTTTGGTTCAAAGAACTTTGAAGGAATATTTGTTGGATATTCAGGTCCTACACGGCGTGTTTTTGTTCCAAGTGATAAGCGTATTATTGAAGCAGCAAATGTTGAATGTCAGGGATATACTATGCCGTCTCAGAATCCTGGTGATTCATGGCGTTTTAATTATGACAAACTTTGGGAATCGTTTGACATGAGAGAAGAATCAGAGGAAGAGGAAGATTTTTTTGATGAGCTGGATATTTTACGAGAATATGAATCGTCGCTCAGGTTTCCAGCAGAGTATTCTAGCAGACCTCGGGAGACTTCAAATGATGATGAAGCAGGTCCTAGTAACGCTGGTGAACATGATGATGAAGTTGCTCCTGGTAATCAGTCGGAGGTGAATGATGATCAAGAAGCTGAACATATGCCAGTTTTTGACCATGGTGATTCAGATCTTGAGGGGGAGCAGATCCAGTTGTCAAGTCAAACAAACCAAGTTGGTGAACAAGATGCAGAGCAGAATGTTACTAATCTGGAGGGAAATGTAGAAGTTCTAAGCGAAGTGATGCCGCGAACTCTTTCGTATCATCCAGAGGAGTTGATAATAGGAGAATTGCAATCAGGCGTGCGGACGAGACGTCAAATTGACCAGGGCTTAGCATGTTTTTATTCTACAGTAGCACCTTTACAAACTGAATTTTCATTAAGTTGTTTTATCTCGCAGGTCGAACCGCGGACTTACAAAGAGGCGCTTACTGAAGACTCTTGGGTCATAGCGATGCAAGAAGAATTAAGTCAGTTTGAGAAGTTAGGTGTGTGGAAGTTAGTTGATTTACCGGATGGTCAAAGAAAAATCAATACAAAATGGGTTTTCAAATGTAAGAGGGACGACAGAGGAGTGGTTGTAAGGAACAAAGCTCGACTCGTTGTTCAGGGCTTTAGTCAACAGGAGGGGATTGATTTTACCGAAGTCTATGCTCCTGTCGCACGACTAGAGGCTATCAGAATTTTCCTAGCATTTGCGTCTTGGAAGAATTTCAAAGTATTTGAGTTAGATGTTAAATCAGCGTTTCTTTATGGGAAGGTCAAAGAGGAGGTTTATGTTGGTCAGCCACCGGGCTTTACTGACCCAATCCACAAGAACAAAGTTTATCTGCTGGATAAAGCATTGTACGGTCTACATCAGGCGCCGAGAGCCTGGTACGAGACTTTGTCTCAACATCTACTCGCTAACCAGTTCATACGTGGAAAAGTGGATGCCACTCTCTTCACTAAAGTCGTTGATGGTCATCTTCTGATAGTACAAATTTATGTAGACGATATTATTTTTGGGTCGACGAATGAGAAATTATGCAAAGATTTCGAACAGGTGATGAAGCAGAAATTTGAAATGTCTTCAATGGGGGAGATGAAATTCTTTCTGGGATTACAAGTTGAACAACTTCCTGAAGGGATTTTCATTCATCAAACGAAGTACGTGCATGATATTCTGGAGAAATTTGGAATGTCAAGTTCTACTCCAGCTGCTACCCCACTTGCGATAAATCATGGTATTCACCCGGATCTCACCGGAGACAGGGTTGATGAGACACTTTATCGATCCATGATAGGTTCTTTGATGTACCTAACTGCTTCACGTCCTGACATCATGTACCCAACGTGCCTCGCAGCAAGATTTCAGTCTAACCCGAGAGAATCGCACATGATTATTGTGAAGAGGATTTTACGTTACTTGAAAGGCACACCCACATTGGGGTTGTGGTATCCTCGCAAAGGCGATTTTACACTCGAAGGGTTTTCCGATTCAGATTTCGGATGCTGCAAAGTTAATGCGAAATCAACAACTGCAGGATGCCAGTTTTTTGGTTCGAGATTGGTTACTTGGCAGTGTAAGAAACAAACATCTGTGGCGCTATCTACATGTGAAGCAGAGTATGTGTCTGCTAGCAGTTGCTGCTCTCAGATCCTGTGGATACAGCAACAGATGCGCGACTACGGTTTGCAGTTTCTTAACACACCTCTGTTTGTTGATAATGAGGTCGCGATTAATATAACTAAAAATCCAGTACATCACGCTAAAACTAAACATATTGAGATTCGTCATCACTTTATTCGCGATTGCTTCGAGAAAAAGTTGATACGAATTGAGAAAATCCACACTGACGAACAAAAAGCTGATTTGCATACCAAAGCTTTTGATAAAAATCGATTTCAATATTTATTAAAACTTAATGGTATGAAATTGCTTTCGGTGTCGGATGGGGTTGTGAGCGTTGATGAGAGTACTGTTGCGGATGAAGATGAGAAACAATCTGCGATGGTTTGTCGATTTTTTACGTGTTTTGGTATTTAGGGGGAGATAGATAGTTGTACATAGTTATTTTGAGAAAAATACAAAAACAGTAAAAAATGCAAAAATCCAAAAACATGATAAAATTGAAAAAGAGCTTGTGTATATAGGGAAAATGATAGTACATCAGCTAGACAATTACGGTATGCTAAAGATTTGGAAAGATAAAATGAGTTAAACAGTCTCACTAAAGATGTGTCGATAGGTTTTCGTACATTTAGTAGATTTATTCGGGATATAAACCTAAAATTTCAAACTGGTGAAATTCGTGGGGAACACTACTTGGATATATAGGTAACCCCTGAAATCTCGTTTGAAAGGTCTCGTATTCTGATATACTAGGCGGTTATACTCTATGATGTCTGGGGTATTATTCCGGGACTTCTGCTGAACGGTGGTTCTGACCTAGTCCCTGGCTAATACTTTCACCAATATGCTTGAAACATAGCATAAAGCCCTCAGCTGATTAGACGATAAAATTGATAATCAGTTGTTGTAGCTAAAAGATTCTCTAAAGGGAACACATTGCAAAGTCGAAGCTGATATCTCTCTGCTGAACGGAAGTTCTGACCTGAGATCCCTCAGTTCTCGCATACCCTAATTTATGTACAGACATCATTGTAGTATTTTTGCCTGTAAGACTGAATATTGGGATTCTGGATACGGGAGTATATTCAAGAGGTGGGACACATGAATTGATCTATGTTCTTAAAACACTTTAAACAGTATCCTGAATAGATTGAAGTTTGTATGAAAATTTAAGATGGATCAGTATATCGACAATCGAGGTGAATTGTTTAAATCTGAGTATGTAATATAGCTTAACGGTACTTGTAATCTGTCTGAAAAGCTGATATGATTCCCTGACACGCTCGCCAAAAACAAATTTGTATATAGTTTGTTTTCTGCAATTTAAGTTTTTTTGTTATTTCATTTCTTAGTTTAGATCAGCCTAAAATCCAAAAAGATTTTATTTCTGCTTTATTTTAGACAAACCAGAGTGGAAAGTTGATTGTCGGATTCTAGCAAAATGAAGCAGATGCAGGAGATTCTGAGCTGAAGATCGAGGAGAGCTTACATTGTTGGAAAATGCTTGTTTTCAAAGTTTTAAACAAGTTCATTAAGTTGATACTTGTTATTTTTTAGAAAATTGGAAAATTGTTTTACTAAATCAGTTTGTTTCGTCACAAGATCAACCAGGGTCATTAAGTTGAACTTGGTAGATTAATCAAGTATTCAGGGTCATTAATTTGAACTTGAAAACTTGAGTGGATTTTTAAAACTGATTGAAGTTGTGTTTATTGTTTGAAAAGATAGATTGTAATGTTATTGGTTGAGTAACAGGTTTGGACGATAGTTCCCAATGGAAGCAAATTGCAAAAGCTTGAACCAGATATCTCAAGATTCCAGCATAATGAGAGGGGGAGTCAGTGAGAGGGGGAGTCTGGATCAACAGCTAATGGGAAGCTGGTAGATAAAGCTAGATGTTAGTCCGGGAACCTGTGAAGAATGCTTAAAGTCAGACAGAGTTGGTAAAAAGTCAAAGACTAAAGACTACGGATCTGAAGATGCTAAAAAGACTACGTCAACATCCAAGGGGGAGTCTGTTGATGCACGGAATGTCTGTTGACTGCGTCTACAAAAAGTCTGAAGTCAAGATTGGTCTATAGGGGGTCAAAGTGTAAATATTGTGTAATATAGACCTAGGACCGCTTATGTGTCAATGTTGTAATGTGAACCGCTTTTGTGTCATGAAGCCTGGACCGCTTTTAGGACATTAGAGTGTGGATCGCTTATGTGACATTGGTGCTGGATCGCTTATTTGGACTGTCACATAAGCGACCCAGGTTGTTTATAAATAGGTTGAACGGTTCTTCATTTGTAATAGTGTATGTATGTGCTAAGGTGCCGAAACTCTGCTGAAATTTTATCAGAAAGCAATACAAACACAAGGAATTAAAAGGATTAGCTCTTGTTACTTTACTTACGTTGATTCCGCCTTCGTATGTAAAGATGAACTACTTCGACTGACTTTTCGGGTCATAGAACGGTCCAACAAAAACTACTTTTGGTCGCCTCGCTAATAACATCCAAACCTTCGCAACTCGTCCCTCGTTCAACTCGAATTAACAAATCACCAAAGGGTAAGTTAACAATCACAGATTCGGTCGTTACCCATAACCCCCACACATAACCGTGGGTGTAGTCTGATAACGGGATTTGTCAGATCCTATGGTACCATAACCTAATACTGGTCAGCTTGATCAATGTTAATGAATGTTATTCGTAATGTAACTACAACCAACAAGTTCGTTCACATTATCGAAATCGTTATTTGTTTAATATAAACCATTTTAATCGTTTTTGAAACCATCGTTTAAACCTCGAAATCATTTAACACATATGAATCACCCCAAAACAATTGAAAACAGTAAAATAGGGGAACTATGTACTCACATCGAAGTGCAAAGTATCCTCAATCCAAAGAATTCAACAAGCTCAAGCAAAACAAAGAAATTCAAGTAGCACCTAGTAATCGAATCACTAGTCAAATAAATCGACACCTATATCGGAAGATCGGACAGAATGAGGTTTCGTAAACCAAATGAGTATTGGAACTCATGTGATATGGTTTAACAAAGCCTACATTCTAAATCGGAACTATCCTAAGTGCTTTCGACCCGTTACGACCCATTAAGGTAGCTTACGCTACATTAACGTGTCGTTCGCGCAAACGCGCGTTTGAGACGTCTAACTAGTCCTATGACAAGTATTATATGCCCTAGCATGTTTAAATGTGTTGCATAATCCGTTAACTGACAAAAGTTTAAGTTACATATGCTTAAAATCCAATTACGCATGAAAAGGGCATTTTGGTCATTTTCCTAAGGCATATAAACTACCTATCATACAACTACTTAAACTAAGTGATCATAAGGTATAACCTCGGAAGGTTATTCCCTATACAAGTATGGTCAATAAACATGCTTGGTCGGATCCTAATGATCGACTAAACGGGTCGAGTTCGAAAGTCTAAGCGGTGATTTAGACCTCTTGACTTACAACTCTAAAAAAGCACTGAACTAAAAGTGACAAGCTAAACATGTTGGAACATGTTTAACTAAGTTAGAAAACAGGTTTTGATATCAAAACGAAGTGTTTTGATACCCAAGAGTAGTTTAGTTGCAAAATATGCATAAATACGTATTTTCACCGAAACTACGACTCGTCACTATGCCTAGTCAACGTGGTAATCAGTAGGTATAGTCACAAGGGACTATAACCATCATGATTACGCTCACGTTGCAAAGTTCAAAAGAACTTTGTGTTGACCAAAGACTGGTCAAAGTAGAAAGTCAAACACTGTTTGACTTTCACACTTGAAAAGCAATAAAACCACGAAAATGGAATGAAGGCATGGGTATATATAGTTTTCGGTAAACCGTTAAGATCATTTCTTGCTAAAGAGGGATCAATCTTGGCCATCCAAGTGGGCAAATGGTTTTCAAATACAAGGGCACATGATAAACCATCAAAATTCAGCAGATGGTATCCCAAATCAGTGGTTAAAAACCATCAAAACCAGCTCAAGGTCCAAATTCAATGTTACTGCACTGGCAGGCTATCGTGCCCCGCGTAAGATACAGCCTTATCTTACGCGGCCCGCCTAGCCAAGTTTGGCAGATTGTCCAAATTGGCCCCTGCACTTGAAAAACTTGTATTTTGATGCATATTTGACACTTTGTCGGTTCGTTTGGTTGTACGGTTGCGTTATTCGGTTAATTACGACAGAAGCCGTAACGAACGCAAAAACGATCCAAATTACACGACGAATGGAATTTTATCATGCCAATCACTAAAATAAAATATTTTAATGATTACATACTTTTTTGGGTGTCCGGATATATTCAGAACGTAAGATATGCACGAAAATGCAAACTTATGCTCTTTTTGACGCTTTTAGTCCCTATTGATCAAATAAGTTTATTTTTAGCATACCGAACCCCTTAAAGCCTATTTCTAAGCTGTGTAAAGGATATTTAGCGTATGTTTAACTTATGATCAAGTTCCGGAATGTCCGTTACTATACAAATCGGCATAGTTTCGTAGTTTGACACAAATAGTCCCTGCGATCGAACAAACTTGATTTTGACACACCAAACCATCCAGAACTTATTTCTAAGTTATGTAAAGGTTATTTAAGGTATGTTAAGCCTATTTCACTATTTTGGAGTGTTTGTCGCGTTAAACTGGCTGCGTTTACGCACCAGTTTGCGTATAACCTTCTAGAAAGCGATTTAAAGCTTGAAATCGGAATCGAATCAAATCGTAAAATCATCAAACACAAATACACACATAATAACACCAAAACACATTGTTTGATTAATAATTAACATTGTTTTACATTGTACACCGATTACAGAGTACAGTTGTCACAGACGTGACAAAGTGTCACACAACGGAAACACACCAAGTCCAGCTCATTCGATCGAGTGGTCTCAGCCCATTCGATCAGACTCACTGTTCTTGATGGAATTTCATGTTTAACCCGTTAATCGGTTATCTCTCTGGTGGAAATCTGTTTTCAAGCCGGATCTCAACTAGGAAATGAGTAGAGAGTCTGAATGAATCCAGATTCCATCGGTTTTGAGTAGAAAAGTGAAGTGATTAATGGTGTTTGCGTGTGATCTTGATGGAGAAGATGATGTAGAAGTGATTAATGGTGAAGGTTGTACAAGATTTGAGGAGAAATACTTACGAAATAGCCTTGAATCGCGGGTAAAAGTTACTGAGAGCGACTTGTGTGCGCGTGGTCGGATGGAGGTGTCAAATCAGTGAAGGAGGTGTACGGTTAGTATTTATAGGGTGGGAGAAGGGTTTAAGTCGGTGGAGAATGGCATTCGATCGAATGGCCTTTCGTTCGGATGGCCATCTGGTCGGATGGTCATCCGACTGGATGTCCATTCGATCGGTTGTCCATTCAATCAGTCGTGTTGTGCGAGTTAGTTTTCCAACTATCGTTTTGAGTGTTAAGCATTGCGTTGCGTTTAAGCGAGTTGTGAGTGAGCGTTTGAGCGTGTAAGCGTTGCGCTGAGATAAGCAAATGACATTAAACAAATAATCACACAATTAACACACTTAATAACTAAATGCATAAAAGTAAATCCGTGTTTCGAGTTTGTGTTGCGATAACATTATGATAGCGTTTAGTCTAAACAAGCGATGTAATACGATAAAATGTGTAAAATAATAAGCGTTATAAAAATGCGTCTGAAATGCGGTAACTACGTTTTGAATAAGCGTTGTAATATGAGTTTGAAAACATAGTTTAAAATAGTTAACCCATAGCGATCATCGAAATCTCGGGAGTACAAGCGATTACGAATGAAAAGACAATGAAAGGTCATGATCTAAAAAGTCAGGTTGCTACAGCCTCCCCTACTTTAGGGAATTTCGACCCAAAATTAAGGTGCATGCGTAACATAGAGTTGTGGATATTTTGCTTTCATATCACTTTCGAGTTTCCAAGTGAACTCGGCGCCGCGTTTGCCTTCCCAGCGAACCTTCACTATAGGAATGCGAGAGCGTCGAAGTTTCTTGGTCTCTCCGTCCATGATTTCTACTGGCTTTTCCACAAAGTGTAGAGTTTCGTTAACTTGCAAATCCTCGAGAGGGATATGCAGATTTTCTTCAGCTAGGCACTTCTTGAGGTTCGAGACGTGGAAATTTGGATGTACGTTACTGAGTTCCTCCAGTAATTCGAGTCGGTAGGCCACTTTGCCAATTCTTTCCAGAATCGTAAAGGGACCAACATATCATGGCGCTAGCTTTCCTTTCTTGTCGAATCAGATCATCCCCTTCCAAGGTGAAACCTTTAGGAGTACGTGATCAACAACTCCAAACTCAAGGGGCTTGCGGGGTTTTTCGGCGTAACTCTTTTGACGACTCCGAGCTTTCAAGAGATTGTCTCTTATTTGGAGGATCTTGTCAGTCGTGTCCTGTAGTAACTCGGGACCGGTAATTTGAGCATCTCCGATCTCGTTCCATACAATAGGCGATCCACACTTTATTCCATATAATGCCTCAAAGGGTGCCATTTAAATACTAGTGTGATAACTGTTGTTGTACGACAATTCTACTAAGGGTAAATACAAATCCCAATTACCACCAAAATCTATAACGCACGAACAAAGCATGTCTTCAAGGGTGCGAATCGTACTCTCAGTCTGACCGTCGGTATGGGGATGGAATGCGGTACTGAGATTAAGAGTAGTACCGAGAGCGGATTGGAAAGTCTCCCAGAGATGCGAAGTATGTCGCACCCCTTTCTTAGGCAGAAGCACGAGGTGTGATCATAAAAGGTTCTCATTGCATACGAAAGGTAAACATACTGCATGCTCATAAAAATAACTTTAAATACCCAAAACATTACATTACTGAAAACACAGATTGAGTGTTTACATCACGAGACAACATATTGTCTGAAAGTTTACAACTTTATTCAAAAGTAAACATAAATAACATCCACGAGCAAGAGTAGGACCGTGCGCACATCCACTTTAGTTACCTGAAATACATGTGAGTTTTGGAAAAACGTCAACGTAATGTTGGTGTGAATTCATGCAGTTCTTGTATTGAACGTTTGTATACTTTGTATGAAAAAACATGGTATGTATCTTGTATAAATCAAGTATCTCTGTATGTATCTTGTATAAATCAAGTATTTCTGTATGTATCTAGGTTGTTAATGGGTTGCAAGGCCATTAACATGTGAGACGACATAGGAAGCATCCAAATAGGCATTTTTCTAGTTGTCGATTCACGACTGAGACACAAAAGCACTACTCGGTACTCGATCTCACCAAGAGTGTGGCTGCCCGAAAACCCGTTAGACCTAACCTTTTGTTCTGCGGTCTAGGTATATTGTTGATTAATGGTGCTTATAGTACCCTATTCGTGACACGATTTCTCGTATCATGTATCATTTCTCGTATCATTTCTCGTATCATTTTCTCAAAAGGCATTGTAAACATTGTAATATTTGTAACATGTATTTCACCTCCGGAATTATAAAACTGAAAATAGTTAAAAGAAAAGGGGGAGCATGAACTCATAACTTTGCGTTCCAGCGTCGTAAACTTCACCGGATTTGCTTATCTAGCGTCGTGACCTAAACGTGTTTTATTAACGTTAGTCACTAGACTTGTATCGCAAAGGTACAAGTCACTATCTTTTGTGTATGTATTCTTGTGTTAAAAATAATTTATATTTTTAACTATGTATCTTACTTATATTATTTTCGCAAAAATAAATATAAGTATCTTGTATTTTTCACCCGGATTATGTATTTTGTCCAAAGCTTCATTTCATGTTTATAACTTGTCCAAGTTATTTATTCTATGAAGAAATATATTTTCATAAATATATTTTCGTGTATGTGTCTAAGCATGTTGTATGTGTATTTTTGTGCTTTTACTTCTTATGAGTATTTAGCGTATTTTCAAGTCCTAATACACTATTACATGTAATACATACTACATACACTTAGCACAAAATTTGGTGATCAATAAATATATATATTTTTCTCAAAAATATAAATACTTAATATCAATTTTAGTCTTGAAGAAGTCATCACTTCTTAACACAAAAATTAGGGAAACCTTGGTAAATATTTTTAGATACATTTTTAGTGAATAGGTTCCTCAAAAACTTATATTTGTCTAAGTGTCAAAATTTATAAAAATTTTGACATGGTTTCCCCTAAAAATGGAGGTTTCCCCATATTTTCAAAACATGTGTTTATTTTCTTTTTAAATCATCACAATCAATAATCAACTCATTCAACACCTACCGAGTGTCACAATCAAGTAAAGCACACTGCATCATGAACTTGAAGTTTCGTAAAAACTTGTAGTAACTTACCATGTTCTTTAGTAGGTTTAGGTACCCTTAAAAACATGGTTATTTGTTTGTACATCACTTTACTAAAAGATTTATTCATTTACAACTTGTAAGATGATTCTTCTAAAAATACTTCTCTTGTATTTTTCTTGTTAAAATATGTTTCTAGTCTTATTTAAACACTAAGGATATGACAAGTTTATTTAGAAATCATAACTTTGTAAATCTCATAAATAAACTTGGTTTCTTGGGAAAATTATTTTTGTAATCATCTATTTACAAGATTTGTATTTTGTTTAAATCATCTTTTCATATGAAAACCCATTTCATTATTCAAGTTCATGAAGACATAAAGCATGAAGATCTTGGTCTTTAACCAGATCACCACTTTAACTTACTAGATCATGTGCTTAATCACAATCTAGTAGGTTTCTTATGATGTCTAACATCACTAACACTAATAATCAATCAAAAAGAAGCAAATCAACATATTCAACATGTATTCTTATATTTTTAAGCTTATGTTAAGGATTTATTTTCATATTCTTTAGTGTTCTTGTACCTAACAGTATGCATCATCTTTTAACCAACTTAAATGGAAGTAAACAAGGGTGTTCAAGAATCTTACAACTAGCTTAAAGCTAGGGAGGAACAATGAAGAATATGAAGTGGATAATAGCACACAAGAGAGGTCCTTCAAGTTCTTCAAGCACCAAACCTTCTTAAACACCTTCTTGCACCATGTAACTAGCTTGGAATGGTTGAACAATTGATGAAGATGGTGGTGGTGTGGGGGTGGCTGACGGCCGTGGGGGAGAGAGAAAGAGGAGGGTGTGGTGTGTGAAGATGAAGTGAGGTCTTATGTCTTTATATAATACTTCCAAGATCTTTCAATATCTTTTGAAATCTCATAAAATCTAAATAATATCAAAATGAATCTATGTGAATCTAAGGAGATTGTGCAAGGTCTTGAGATATCTTGGCAAATATATGGTGGGGTCACCCCCTTTTGCAACCGTGAATGATATGGGGGTGGTGATACTTATAGCACATGACAAGATCTAAATAAGATCATATAATATCTCTGAAGATCATATCATATCTTGCTAGATCATGTAAAGATCTAGTAATGATTTTGGGGGATCTTGAAAATATTATGGTGGGGTCACCCCATGTGACCGTATATATGGAATTGGGGGGGGGGGGTAAAGTGTAAGTTCCAACTCTAATTTATAAACAATTTAGCTTTCAAGTGTAATTTTTAGGGACTTGTTGTGTTATTATGTTATAAGGGGTGTTATGGTGTTCAGGGACCATAACTAGTTCAGAAATAATAAAACAATGCTTCTAATAATATTTTTATGTTCCAGGTAATGTCCGGTTGTTCGGTTAAATACCGGTTCGTTAAAGTGCTAAATTGCACCGTTTAGTGTCCTTTATGTATCCTTTTGTAACCCTTTTAATTCCCAACACTTAGGAGGGTATTCTGGATAATAAAACATGAATTCCGCATAATATTTCGAGGTTATAAAGCTGATTATAGTTGAATTCTGAAAAATTCTGCACTTAAAGTGCGTTTCGGTTGCTTTTTAGTGCGTATTTTAGCTTCCGGAAAGTCTATATGTTAACCCTTGTATGTACTCTTGGGTTTTAATGTATTCTTGTCATTGGACCTACACCTAGGCCCTAATTCTTTTGTCTGACTGCTTTCTGCAGATTTGTTGACACAATGTGTCTTACCGGTGAGTTTACTAGTATTTTTGATGCAACGCTGTTCATTAATGCATAAAGTAATTCTTGTAGTATCAAACGTGCATGAATTCACTTTTATAGTATGTAATCAGACAATATTGACATTTAAGCACATAATTGCGGTCATTAAGTAATAATTAAAGTGTACGGAAATTACCGGTTTGGTGCCAGTTGTCACAGTCTCCCCCCGTTAAAAGAATTTCGTCCCGAAATAAAGGCTGAGCTTACTCTCGCAGGAGTTTTCTTGAACAGGTGGGGATACTTTTCTTTAAACTGGTCTTCACGTTCCCACGTGTACTCGGGTCCGTGCTTAGAGTTCCAACGTACTTTGACAAGTTTTACACTGCTCCTCCCGGTCTTGTTGACTTTCCAGTCGGTAACCTCAACGGGTTTTTCTGTAAATCGGAGGGCGTCATCAATATGCACTTCATCCGCAGGGATGATCACGTTTTCTTGTGTTGGACTCTTCTTGAGGTTGGATACATGGAACGTATCATGTACTCCATTAAGTTCTTCCGGTAATTCCAACTTGTATGCCACGGTACCAATTCTTTCCAAAATCTTGAATGGTCCGATGTATCGTGGATTCAGCTTTCCACATTTTCCAAATCTTATTACGCCCTTCCAAGGTGAGACCTTTAACAACACTTTGTCTCCCACCTCGAATTCTAATGGTTTTCTTCTTTGATCAGCGTAGCTCTTTGTCGATCTCAAGCCGCCTTAATGCGCTCTCGGATCTGCATAATCTTGTCGGATGTCTCTTGTACAAGTTCAGGATCAACCATACGTTTGTCTCCAGCGTCTGCCCAACATAAAGGCGAGCGGCACTTGCGGCCAAACAGAGCTTCGAACGGTGCGGCTTTTATGCTCGTATGATAACTGTTATTGTAGGAAAACTCAACTAAAGGTAGATGATTATCCCAACTGCCGCCTAGGTCCATGACACATGCGCGAAGCATATCTTCTAATGTTTGTATAGTCTGTTCGCTCTCGCCGTCTGTTTGCGGATGGAAGGCCGTGCTTAGATCTAGTTGAGATCCAAAGGCTTCCTGAAAGGATTTCCAGATTCTTGAGACAAAGTGTCCCTCTCTGTCTGAAATGATTGAGATAGGCACTCCATGACGTGCCACGATTTCTTTTAAGTATAACTCAACAAGCTTTCCAGTGCGGTCTTTTTCACGGATCGGTAGGAAATGCGCAGATTTCGTTAACCGATCGACTATCACCCATATCATACCGTGCCCTCTAGGGGTCCTGGGTAATTTCGTTATGAAGTCCATTGAGATTTGCTCCCACTTCCACATGGGTATCTCTGGTTGTTGTAGTAGGCCGGACAGTTTCTGATATTCAGCCTTAACCTTAGCACAGGTTAGGCATTTTCCAACATAAACAACAACATCGCTCTTGAGTCTCGGCCACCAATAGTATTCTTTTACATCTTTATACATCTTGCCCGATCCAGGATGGATTGAGTATCTCGATTTGTGTGCTTCGTCAAGGATGACTTCTCGAATATTGCCACAGAGCGGAACCCAAATACGCTTCTTAAAGTACAAGGTTCCCTCCTCATTTGGCACCATATATTTCAACATACCCCGGAGGTATTCAGCTTTACGGTTTTCCATCTTAAGGGCTTCCTGTTGTGCATCACGAATGCGTGCTGTGAGGTTCGTTCGAATAGTCATCTCCAATGCCCGAACCTATCAAAGCTTATTTCTAAGCCATGTTTAGGTTATATATGGTATGTTTAACTTATGATCAAGTTCCGGACTGTACGATACCTTACGAATCGGTATAGTTTCGCAGTTTGACGCAAATAGTCCCTGCGACGGAATAAACTTGTTTTTGCCATACCAAACCTTCCAAAACTTATTTCTAAGTTATGTAAAGGTCATTTAAGGTATGTTAAGCCTATTTCACTATTCCGGAGTGTTTGTCGCGTTATACTGATTACGTTTACGCACCAGTGCGCGTATAACTTTCTAGAAAGCGATTTAAAGCTCTGAATTGAAACAAGAATTGATATGTGTAAAGGATACACATATTTATACAAATCCCACGTATGAAACACAATGTTTCATTGATTTGGCATTTGTTTGGTGCTTGTGGTGACACAGGTGTCACAGTCTCCCCTACTTTAGGAAATTTCGTCCCGAAATTTAATTCTAGAGGAAACCTGTGAAGACAACTGTGATTGTTTCGCTTTCGAATGAATCCTCCGATCCCCAAGTAAAACTCTAGGTCACGTTTGGATTTTTAGCGAATCTGTTAACTGCCAAAATGTCGTTGTTGTAGTAACGAAAACATGGGGTTTTGAACAACGGATAGGAGAATGTTTCCTATGAAGACTATTATAGGAAACTTGTGTGTGCTCGAAATCAGAGTCGGAGAATGCAAAATAAGATAGCATTGGTCAAGGTCCAGGGCTTCTAGTAATTTAAATAACGCTACTTTCGCAATGTAATAAGGAACACTTATATATAGGAAGTACCAGCGGCGTATCCACCATGCCCTTTTTACATTGTTCCCGTCTCGTTATTCTCATCACTATAGGTCTTAACACATGACAAAACATGCTGTGGTTTCTGTGCACTGAATTCCATAATTACGTATGCATCCATAATTACGTAATTCCTTGCACAGTCCGCACAGTTTATCTCATAATGTGTAGGGTAAAATCAATCGCATAAACATGAAATGACTTGACTAGATCACCAAAAGATCTTTTTAATTAAATCAACGAACGATCTTTTAACTAGATCAACACATGATCTTCTTATCTAGATCGTCGTATGATCTCTTTAAATAGACCATTTAAGGGATCTTTATAACTCGGAACCAAATAAGTGTTTTGAATCAGCACTTTGGAATCCAAGGTTCTTACTATTTGCATAGAAGCCCCTTAAGGATTTAAGACAGTACTTTTAGTATCCTTCTGAGAATCTAACATATAAAGATACAGAAAATTTACCAGGACTTAGATAATGAGCTTTGGAATTACACATAAACACAAAATCACTAAATTGTGTATTCGTTAATTTCGTTATTAGCTCGTTTGTTAATTTGAAGTACACTAGAAATCCAATCACGGACTTCAATTAGTACTTTAAAATATCCTCAAGAATCTAACTATGAAGATAGGAAGATCTTATAAGGATTTGGAATTTGTTTCTGTCGTGTTATAACATTCGTATTAGGACACATAAAGAATCCAATTAAGGACTTACGATAGCACCTTTATCAAATCAAAGATTTGAAATGGTACTTCAAGTATCTGATTTAGAATTTGAAATTTGTACCTGTACTTTGTTTCTTAAAGAAACTAGTACTTAGGATTTTTGGGGAGATCACAAATGATCATAGAATGAAGGAACCACACGAGTAGTTTGTTCTGGAAAGAACATGGTTCTTTGGTGTCGATATTTTAGAGGTATGCCAACACATATACAATCATATCAGTTTTGGAAATAAAATTGGAACAACCATTTTATTTATAATAACTGAATTGTCTCAAATGTCAAAGGATAACAAACAAAGGAAATACAAAAGTCTAATTGTTCACTGCTGCATTGTCATTTGCATTTGCCTCGTTTATGTTAAATGCTCGTCCGCGTGCTGGATTTACATTAACAAGTATCGGGCAATTGTTCTGGTAGTGAGTAAGATCACCACAGTTATAGCACGATCCAAGTGGAAACCGTGCTTGAACAGCAGCAGGATTTGCAGCATTCTGGTTTTGGATAACATGACGACATATATTGACCAAATGCCCCAATCGTCCATAGTGGGTACACTTGTGGCATGGAGTCTGATTCACATGATGACGGTTGCATTTGTTGCACAAGGGTGCAGTACCAATATAGTTCTTCCTAGCACGAGGCTGTGCTGGCTGATTTGGTGCAACCTGATCATTCTGAGCGACTACTGCGAAGTTTTGTGAAGCCTTACGCTTCTTCGACTTCTTAGAGGACTCGGTCTGTTTATCCTTTGGTTTATCTTGTGCTGTCTTGTCAGATGGTTTCGGATCGCCTTTTCGGAAAAGCTTACCCTTCCTGATTTGAGATTCAGTCAGGGTGGCAGATAGTTCAATGGCTTGTCTGACGGTAGTAGGGTTGCTACCAGTAACAATATCCAGAACTGGATCAGGAAGGCCATCGATGTACCTTTCAATTGCCTTATCCAAAGGCGTAACCATGGTAGGACATAACAGACTCAATTCCTCGTAACGATCAGTGTAGGCTCGATGTTCACCGCTGTCTTGTTTGAGATCATCAAATTCCCGTTCTAAAGCCCTAAGCTCATGACGAGGACAAAATTCCTTCATCATTAGAGCCCGAAGCTCTTCCCAGGTTTGTGCCATTGCCACATCGGCACCTCGATCCCTCATTATCCCGTTCCACCATATGAGTGCTCTTTTCTGGAATACACTCGACACAAACTCAACTTTTCGCTCGTTTGGGCATTGCACATGACGAAATGTGCTTTCAAGACTCTCAAACCACTGTAGGAGTCCCGTGGCCCCTTCAGACCCAGTAAATGTGAGTGGCTTAGCTGAGTTGAACGTCTTAAAGGTGCACTGAACATTGTTATTGTTATTGTATGCCTGATTTATCTGGGCGATAAGGTTCGGGAGTACAGCAGCGAATTGCTGAGCGATTAAGGCTGCCAAAGCGGCATCTTGAGCTGGATCACGTCGAGGAGGCATATTCTAAAAGAGCAAAGAAACATGAGGGAAAAACGAGTGAGATGTCATTGGATATTCAAAACTGGATGTTAAGAATATCTACAAGGCATAAGGATTGTGACCATTTGTTCGTTACTTAAAACAAACAAACGACACTGTGACAAATCAAAGTAAATGGGTCAATATAATGTATCACTGAAGACATGCTCGCCTATAAGTGAACACTCACCCCAAGAGTTCCCAGGTAAGAGTGACTGGTCCGATATTGCGGATTTGTACGAACACTCTAGCCTTAGACAGAACACTCAGGGTACAGGCATTCACTCTTCCAGTTTGCACGTGTTCACATTATTTAGACCCAAACTTTGACGAGATTTTGAAAACACCAAAGGCTTAAAAGCCTAAAAACAAATCATCTAAGGATAGATGACTTCTTGTGATGTTTTGAAAAATTTTGACTCGAGAGAATGAATTGTGTTTTGTTTTTTTTTTTTTTTTTGTTAATCACCTAAGGATAGGTGATGTGTATTGTTTTAAGACTAAACACAAGATAACTTGTGTTAGGGTCCTAGGAAGGTTATAGTCTAGGTCAAAGCATTACTAATAACCTAATTCCCTATAACCATTGGCTCTGATACCAACTTTTCTGTCACACCCCGACCACGTAAAACAACAAATCGTGGCGGAAACGTCGGGGAGTGTTGTAACAGAATCATTGTTTCATAACCATGGATCAAATAGTTTTGTTTTATTGAATTATTGAACTCATTGTTTTTGGTACAATTCAGATAAATACAAATAAATTGTTTTTCAGTTTTAAAGTCGCTAAGGCACAGGTCCATCCTATGTGAAGCATGCATCAATAATCATCACACAGCAGTACCTGAAACATATATGAAAATAGGTACGTCAGCATAAAAATGCCTGTGAGTAACATAGGATTTTGTGTATTAGATTCGTGGCTTTGGATAATGTGAGAAAAGGTTTTATGTTTTCAAAATAACCATGAATCTAATGTAAAAGTTTTGTTTCTGAAAACGTGTCGTTTTGGAAAAGAGTTTATAGTATAGACAAAAATATACTTTGGTTTTTGAAAAAGCTTGTATAAATAGTATAACAAAGTATACTTTAGTTTTGAAATAGTTAGAAGGATAGTATATCGAAATATACTTTAGTAATTAAAATAATAGTTTTGGTAGTATATCTCAAGTATACTTTGGTTTAAGGATAAAAGTATCGTTAGTATATCAAATTATACTTTGGTTTGAAAATAGCATATCAACTATGCTTTGGTTTAAAAAAAAATAGCATATCAACTATGCTTTGGTAGTATATCAAATTATACTTCGGTTTATGAAATAACAGAGTCGGTAGTATATCAAACTATACTTTGGAAAACAGTAGCATATCAAATTATGCTTTGGTAAAAGTAGTATATTAAAACATATGTTGGATTTTGTACGTAGTATATCAAAATATACTTTGGTAGATCACATTTGAGAGCACATCAAACTGTACTTTTGTAGTATATCAACATATACAAAGAAAGTGTGATTTGGTATTCAATCAAGCCTTAGTGTATCAAACTACACTTTGGAGACTATAGAAATACCACGAAGGCAATTTCTATTTGGTTTAAATTTGGTTTCTGACATTCCATACAACAGGAATGGGGTGTCTAGTCCTATAGCGCTATATCATACTACCAATCGGCTGGGTGAATGTATAAAATAGGTACAATCCAACAATTAGTTTTATAAGTTTTGGAAAATCAGTGTTTAAACCATAGGTAATTGTTTAATTTGTCAAAAGAATGTGTACTAAACATGTGTAATCATATAGTTTAAAATCTGGAAAATAACAGATAGGCATATATGTTTCACCCCAAAACATTTGAAAATAGTAAAAGAGGGGACTATGTACTCACTTGAGATTGCGAGTATCCTTGATTAAGTGTCCTAACAAAGCTTGGGAAATCAAGGAATCAAGTGGCACCAAGTACGGATCACTATGTTAAACAATCGGATCCTAAATCGGGAGATAGGATAGAATGAAGTTCTATAAATCAAATGAGTATTGCAACTCATATGGTATGATTTAATAGAGCTAGCATTCTGATTCAGAAGTCTACCTAAGTGCTTTTGACCCGTTTCGACCCATTATGGTAGTATAAGCCACTATAATGCGTCGTTTGCGTAAAACTATGTTCGGATGGTTAACTATGTGCTATGTCAAGTCTTACATGCCCAATTATCCCTAAACATGTTACTAAATCAGATTATATGTCAAAAATATGTTCACATAGTCAAAATACGGATTTTAGCTTCAAAAAGGCATTTTGGTCATTTCCTATGGGCATACAAGCTAACTAGCATACGACTAACCAATCCTATGTGATCATAAGGTATAACCTCAGTGGTTATTCCCTATGCAACTATGATCACTAACTAAGCTTGGTCGGATCCTAAAGATCGACCAAACGGGTCGGGTTCGAAAGGCTAAGCGGTTGTTTAGACCGCTTACCTTGCGACCCTAAACAAACACTAAACTAATAGTGTCGAGTTAAACATGTCAAAACATGTTTAACCTACTGATTTGGTATCAAAACAAAGTGTTTTGATACCCTAAAGTAGTTTCGTTGCAAAATGCGTGCTAAAACGCATTTTGACCGAAACTTTGACTCGACACTACTCCTAGTTAACGTGGTAATCAGCGGTTATAATCACGAAGGATTATAACTATCGTGATTACAATCACGTTGCAAAGTCCAACCGAACTTTGCGTTGACCATTGACTTGGTCAAACTGAAAGTCAAACACTGTTTGACTTTTTAAACTAGTAAGCAGTAAAAGAATGAAAGAATGCTTACAATGGGTCCTTGCTATCTTTTCTACAAAGAAGACAAAGTCCCAAATGCTTGAGAGAGCTCCCAAGTCAGATGTAGAGAAGAGAAGAGAGGAATGAGCAAAGAATGAGGAGGTTTGGGTTGCTATTTATAGTAAAGCATGAAGAACAAGATCATGACAAGTGTTTGTGTAACCTCCAAGCAATGATTAAGGCCCTACAATTGTCACAAGCAGGTACAAAGCCTTGGAGGACACTTAAACTTGCTCAACACACCAAGAATTTACCAAAACAGCCCCTGAATTTGCAAACAGTTGCTGAAAATGAGTTTTCTGGTCGCTGGGCAACTCACGCGGCCCGCGTAAGGTATAGGGGCAACCTTGCGCGCCCCGCCTGGCCCTCCCAGATCAGCAAAGTTTCAAATTTGGCAGATTAGGTCCCTGCATGCATTCGAGTCCATTTTTGGCCTTTTTGACCCCCGTTAAGCCATTTTCAAGGCTCTACAAGGTCAATAAAGTTTAGAGGACTCAAAATATGCTTGGAACACTCTCGGATGTCGGCTCGTTTGGTCGTACGGTCGCGTTGTTCGTTAAATTACGACAAAACTCAAACGGACGCGAAAACGAACCAAATTAAGCGACGAATAGGATTTTTGCATGTCGATCACTAAAATAAAAATATTTTAGTGTGTACAAAAATTTTGGATGTCCAGATGTGTCCAGAACGTAAGATATGCGCGAAAATGCAAACTTACGCCGTTTTTGACACTTTTAGTCCCTGTAAAAGATCATATAAGCATGTCTTCGCACACCGAACCTATCAAAGCTTATTTCTAAGCCATGTTTAGGTTATATATGGTATGTTTAACTTATGATCAAGTTCTGGACTGTACGATACCTTACGAATCGGTATAGTTTCGCAGTTTGACGCAAATAGTCCCTGCGACCGAATAAACTTGTTTTTGCCATACCAAACCTTCCAAAACTTATTTCTAAGTTATGTAAAGGTCATTTAAGGTATGTTAAGCCTATTTCACTATTCCGGAGTGTTTGTCGCTGTCACACCCCCAAAATCCACACGCGGAGTACCACCGCTTGGAGGCGTGACTGACCAGGATCAAGCCACCAATCATATCGAACATGTAATTAAAGTCAAGTATAATAAATGTAAACCAATTATTCAATACGATTGATGTTCCAACAAAACATAAATTAACTAGCGGAAGCATAATAATGAAAACCCAAAATAAGTTACATAAGTTCAATAAGTTTCAAAACATAATCCATGCTCCACAACGACCTGCTCCTCCCTGTGCAAGCTCCATAAGCATCTAACGACCTGCAAGGCATGTAACAGAGGATCAACAAACTAGTTGAGCGAGTTCACAGTTAACAATTCAGTAATAGTACAGTGTGAGTAGTAGTATGTTCGTTCATTATGTCGTGTATCGTATTAGTTTCCATCGCGGCCTCCCAGGCATGTGTGCGAAGATTAGGTTCGTTAGTTCGCGACCGTAGTCTTTACCGACCAGGGTGTGTGCGAAGGCAATTGATCAGTTCGCGACCATAGTCTTTACCGACCAGGGTGTGTGCGAAGGCAGTTGAGTAGTTCGTTCGCGACCATAGTCTTTACCAACCAGGGTGTGTGCGAAGGCAGTTCGACAAGTATCATTTAAGCATGCACAAACAATCATCCAACCCATTCCCACCCTGGGAACCCATGCCTTGGCTGTGTGAACTCACCTTGGTTTGCTCGGTATGCTATGCTCTAGGGTTTATCAAACGTCTAGTCCGTCACACACGACCGAATAAGGATGATCAATTCAGGGAACCAAACTTCGAATGAGATAAGGGCAGCCGTCGGTTTCAAAGGAAAACGAGAGAGGATGTGAGAGGCGGTTAGGGTTTTTTTTTGTAAGTTATCGACTTCGTGCATAGTTTAAAACAAAACCCTTATCCGATCGCTACTGGGTCGAGGCCCATATATTGTTTTCGTTGGCCCCTTAATTAATGTTTTCGTGAGAGATGTGTTTCCATGAGGTGTGTGTGAGTGTTTGACCTTAGAGACTTCATTCATTTTTTTTTTTTATATAAAACATCCAAATATTACAAAACATAACATTGACCTACACATAATAATGCACACAAAACATATCATAACAATCACAATACAGTTTAACGTATTACAAACGTGTACGTATTACAAGCGTGTACAAACAAACAAGTCGTGTAAACAAACAACTAAAACAATTAACGTGCAATTAATGCGAAGATGGAAATCTTGGAAATTCGAGTTGTCACATTATCCCCAACTTAAAAGAAATTTCGTCCCGAAATTTGGTACGCACTCACTGAGGAAGCTAGGTAAGTTATATCGTTCACTGGTTTCCCTGGGGTGTCACATCATCCCCCCGTTGATTTGGAATTTCGTCCCGAAATTTGGTAGTAGTAGCTTCGGCCTCAGTAGTGGTTGCATTGGTTTCGAATAACTGGGGGTACTTTTCTGTCATCTGGTCTTCGCGTTCCCAGGTGTACTCTGGGCCACGTCGGGAGTTCCAACGAACTCGAACAAGAGGGATTCTCTTGTGTTTGAGGACCTTACATCCCGGTCCGTGATTTTAACTGGCTCCTCGACGAACTGCAACCGCTCGTCGATAGTGAGTTCCTTAAAGGAACTGTGAGGGTCTCATCTGATAGGCATTTCTTCAGATTCGACACGTGAAATACATTGTGAACTGCCCCGAGTTCAGCTGGTATGTTCAATCGGTAGGCTACTGGGCCTATTCCTTCAGTGATTTCGAACGGTCCAACATACCGTGGATTTAGTTTGCCTCGTTTACCAAATCGAACCACACCCTTCCAGGGTGAGACTTTAAGTAACACCCGGTCCCCGACCTGAAATTCCAGTGGCTTCTTACGCTTATCTGCGTAGGCTTTCTGACGGTCGCGTGCTGCCGCCATGCGTTGTCGTATCTGTGCTATCTTTTCTGTGGCGTCCACTACAATCTCTGGACCCGTAATTTGACTATCCCCCACCTCTGCCCAACAGAGAGGTGACCGGCATTTACGTCCGTACAATGCCTCAAATGGAGCGGCTTGAATGCTGGTATGATAGCTGTTATTGTATGAAAACTCCACTAAAGGGAGGTGTTTTTCCCAGCCGTTGCCGAAATCGATGACACACGCTCGAAGCATGTCTTCTAAAGTTTGGATAGTTCGCTCAGACTGCCCATCCGTCTGAGGATGATATGCTGTGCTCATGTCTAATCGTGAGCCGAAGGATTTGTGCATCGCTTGCCAAAGCTCTGACGTGAATCGTGCATCGCGATCCGAAATAATAAAGGTGGGCACTCCGTGCCTCGAAACAACTTCTTTCAAGTAAATGTCTGCTAAAGTAGAAAACTTATCCGTTTCTTTGATAGCCAAGAAGTGAGCAGACTTTGTGAGTCGATCAACGATCACCCAAATAGTGTCATTCCCACGCTGGGATCTAGGTAAGCCCGTAACAAAATCCATGGAAATTTCTTCCCATTTCCACTGCGGTATCTTGGGCTGCTGAAGTAGACCAGCTGGTTTCTGATATTCAACCTTGACTCTCGCACAGGTTAAGCATTTGCCAACATAGGTGGCGATGTGGGCCTTCATACCAGGCCACCAATAAGTAGTGCTGATGTCGTGGTACATTTTATCCGACCCTGGATGTACCGAATAGCGAGACTTGTGAGCTTCATCCATTACAAGTTCGCGTAAACCGCCATAAAGTGGGACCCAAATACGCCCCGTTACATAGTAGGCGCCGTCTTCCTTTTGTTCCATGCGTTGCCTTGATCCGCGTAAGGCTTCAGCTTTAACGTTTTCGGGTTTTAGTGCTTCTAACTGAGCAGCTCGTATCTGTGCAGGAAGACTGGACTGAATAGTAAGCTGTAGCGCTCGCACGCGCTTAGGTAGAGTGTCTTTCCGACTGAGGGCATCAGCCACAACATTGGCCTTGCCTGGATGATACTTGATGGCGCATTCGTAGTCGTTCAGAAGTTCAACCCATCTCCGTTGACGCATATTCAAATCCTTTTGCTTAAGAATATGCTCGAGACTCCTGTGATCGGTGTAAATCGTGCACCTGGTACCGTACAGGTAGTGTCGCCATATCTTAAGCGCGAAAACAACAGCTCCCAGCTCTAAATCGTGCGTCGTGTAGTTTCGTTCATGAACCTTGAGTTGCCGCGAAGCGTAGGCAATAACTTTATCCCGCTGCATCAATACACAACCAAGCCCCTGTATCGATGCGTCGCAGTAAACCACGAAGTCATCCGTGCCCTCTGGCAATGAGAGAATAGGTGCGCTGCAAAGCCTATCCTTTAAGTACTGAAAAGCGGTCTCTTGCGTACTACCCCATCTGTAAACGACACCTTTCTGTGTTAACATAGTAAGTGGTTGCGCGAATCTCGGAGAAGTCTTTAATAAATCGCCTGTAGTAACCCGCCAAACCCAAGAATTGGCGTATTTCTGTCGGTGTACGCGGTGCAGGCTAATTTCTGATCGAATCTACCTTGGATGGATCGACGTGAATCCCATCCTTGTTTACCACGTGGCCTAGGAAGTGGACTTCACGAAGCCAGAAGTCGCATTTTGAAAACTTTGCGTACAGTTGCTCTTTTCGAAGAAGTTCCAAGTTAAGACGTAAGTGCTGCTCGTGTTCCTCCCGACTCTTGGAGTAGATCATAATGGCGTCGATGAAGGCAATGACGAACTTGTCAAGGTAGGGTTTGCACACCCTGTTCATAAGATCCATGAAAAACTGCAGGCGAGCTCTGAAAGCTGTCTTGGAGACGTCCTCATCCCGGACTCTCAGCCGATGATAACCAGCCTGTAGATCAACCTTGGAGTAGTAACCCGACCCTTGCAACTGAGCGAATAAGTCGTCAATGCGTGGAAGAGGATAACGGTTCTTCACTGTGACCTTGTTCAATTCACCGTAATCAATTTCACATCCTGAAGGTGCCATTCTTCTTTTTCACAGATAATCGGTATCCAAGAGTTCTTGTAGCTGCGTCGATAGTTCTTCCGATTCTGATGGAGCTAAGCGATACGGTGCTCGAGCTATGGGTGCTGCTTCTGGAGCGAGTTTGATCTGAAATTCGTCCTGACGATGAGGCGGTAAACCAGGTAAATCTTTAGGAAACACCTGAGGAAAGTCGCGTACACAGGATGGTCTTCCAACTTCTTTTCTTTCGCTGATGCGTCAGTAACGAGAGCCAAAATTGCGGTGTGGCCCTTCCGCAAACATTTCTGAGCCTTCAAGAAAGAGGTGATGCCAACCACAGCACCACTCTTGTCGCCTTGGACTTCGAGAGGTTCTTGACCAGAACGAGGAATGCGAACATTCTTTTCTTTTCATAGGATTTCTGCTTGCTGTTGCTGCTGGCGATTCCGATTTGCAGGCCGTGGGCTCCTCCATTCTTAGCTTCATGGCCCATCTTGAGACACTTCTGGCAACGTCCCTCGTTGCACTGCCTGATCCATGAGGCGATGATACAACTAGGCAGCCTATTCTGTTCCACTGCCTGATCCGTGAGGCGATGAGCAAGACGCTGAATGTCCTGGATATTGTCGAGGTTAACCGATGTATCATGGCTCTGAATCTCTGAGGCTAGACCCTTGAGGTACAATTCGATACGCTTGCTTGGAGGGTCCACCATGGTTGGACACAAGTTGGCCAGTTCGTTCGACCGTTTCGTATAAGCTTCAATTTCCGACCCCGTCATTTTCAAATGGTAAAGCTCCACTTCCAACTCGTGGATGTCATCCCGCGTGCAGTATTTCCTTTTAATGCGTTCCTTGAATTCGTTCCATGGGGTGGCGTTAGCAGCTGCCAACCCTAGTATCCGTACTTGCGCGTTCCACTAGGTTAGCGCGATTTCTTCCAAAATACCAGTGACGTACTTGACCCTGCGAGCCTCAGGGCATTCACACATCTCGATTACTGACTCGAACTTCTCAACCCAATGGAGTAGTCCCACTGCTCCTTCTGTGCCACAGAACGTGTTTGGACGACAGTCCATGAAGTTCTGGAATGTGCAGAGAGGTTGAGGTGCGTTCTGACCCGTTGCGCGAGAAAGATAGGTCAAGATTAGGCGCGAGAGTTGGGTCACGAGAGTAGGATCTAACGTCCTAGGATAGGTTTGGAATAGCAGGTTATACCTCATGCTGGTGCGGCTGCAAGCGCCGCAGCGACTTGTTCGTTAATGAGAGCCGTCAACTGGGCTTGAGTCATGTCAACACGTCCAGACATGATCGAGCAGTAAAGGTAGCATAGGTATGAAAGGTTCACGAATAGTGCGATGACAGAAGAGTGTAAGCACGTATGTGTTCTCAAGCAATAACAAGTTGTGAGCAAAGTAATGTAAGCATACTACGAGCAAAGTTCTATGCAATTCTAGCATGTAGGCAATAAACATAAACCTTATTACCTAGGATGTTGAGTCTTGCACGTGGAGCGAAGCGTCGTTGTGGATCGTTGAGAGCACTGTTCTGGTTATAGTCTGGTTTTAATAAAAACGTTTTCCCATATTAAAACCAAGTTCTCTATAACCAATGGCTCTGATACCAATCTGTCACACCCCCAAAATCCACACGCGGAGTACCACCGCTTGGAGGCGTGACTGACCAGGATCAAGCCACCAATCATATCGAACATGTAATTAAAGTCAAGTATAATAAATGTAAACCAATTATTCAATACGATTGATGTTCCAACAAAACATAAATTAACTAGCGGAAGCATAATAATGAAAACCCAAAATAAGTTACATAAGTTCAATAAGTTTCAAAACATAATCCATGCTCCACAACGACCTGCTCCTCCCTGTGCAAGCTCCATAAGCATCTAACGACCTGCAAGGCATGTAACAGAGGATCAACAAACTAGTTGAGCGAGTTCACAGTTAACAATTCAGTAATAGTACAGTGTGAGTAGTAGTATGTTCGTTCATTATGTCGTGTATCGTATTAGTTTCCATCGCGGCCTCCCAGGCATGTGTGCGAAGATTAGGTTCGTTAGTTCGCGACCGTAGTCTTTACCGACCAGGGTGTGTGCGAAGGCAATTGATCAGTTCGCGACCATAGTCTTTACCGACCAGGGTGTGTGCGAAGGCAGTTGAGTAGTTCGTTCGCGACCATAGTCTTTACCAACCAGGGTGTGTGCGAAGGCAGTTCGACAAGTATCATTTAAGCATGCACAAACAATCATCCAACCCGTTCCCACCCTGGGAACCCATGCCTTGGCTGTGTGAACTCACCTTGGTTTGCTCGGTATGCTATGCTCTAGGGTTTATCAAACGTCTAGTCCGTCACACACGACCGAATAAGGATGATCAATTCAGGGAACCAAACTTCGAATGAGATAAGGGCAGCCGTCGGTTTCAAAGGAAAACGAGAGAGGATGTGAGAGGCGGTTAGGGTTTTTTTTTGTAAGTTATCGACTTCGTGCATAGTTTAAAACAAAACCCTTATCCGATCGCTACTGGGTCGAGGCCCATATATTGTTTTCGTTGGCCCCTTAATTAATGTTTTCGTGAGAGATGTGTTTCCATGAGGTGTGTGTGAGTGTTTGACCTTAGAGACTTCATTCATTTTTTTTTTTTTATATAAAACATCCAAATATTACAAAACATAACATTGACCTACACATAATAATGCACACAAAACATATCATAACAATCACAATACAGTTTAACGTATTACAAACGTGTACGTATTACAAGCGTGTACAAACAAACAAGTCGTGTAAACAAACAACTAAAACAATTAACGTGCAATTAATGCGAAGATGGAAATCTTGGAAATTCGAGTTGTCACAGTCGCGTTATACTGATTACGTTTACGCACCAGTGCGCGTATAACTTTCCAGAAAGCGATTTGAAGCTCGGAATTGAAACAAGAATTGATATGTGTAAAGGATACACATATTTATACAAATCCCAAGTATGAAACACAATGTTTCATTGATTTGGCATTTGTTTGGTGCTTGTGGTGACACAGGTGTCACAAATACAATCACGAATTTATCGAGAAATGGTTTGCATACGCGGTTCATTAGATCCATAAATACCGCTGGTGCGTTCGTCAGTCTGAATGGCATCACAAGGAACTCGTAATTCCCGCAACGTGTTCTAAATGCAGTCTTTGGTATGCTTTCCTCTTGTATCCTTAACTGATGGTATCCAGATCGAAGATCGATCTTGGAATAGTAGCTTGATCCTTGCAACTGATCAAGTAAGTCATAAATTCTTGGTAGTGGGTACCGATTCTTGATAGTGAGTTTGTTCAACTCTCTGTAATCGATACACATCCGCAGAGTTCCATCCTTTTTCTTCACGAACAATACTGGAGCACCCCAAGGCGAGAAGCTTGGCCTTATGAATCCTTTATCCAACAACTCCTGGAGTTGTGTAGATAATTCTTGCATCTCGGATGGTGCAAACCGATAGGTTGCCTTAGCTACAGGAGCAGCTCCTGGAACCAAGTCTATACAGAATTCGACTTGTCGTTGCGGAGGTAGTCCTGGCAGATCTTCGGGAAAAACATCAGGGAATTCCTTCACCACAAGAATGTCTTCGAGTTTCGGCTCCTCAGCCTTCTTGTCTACAACATGTGCCAGGAAAGCAACACATTATGCAATGAAAACATTTGAAAAATTGTTTTTGTGCAAGGATCCTAGTGATTATAGTCTAGACTCGAGAAGGAATCCTGGTTTACTACAATCACAGCTCTGATACCAATCTGTCACAACCCATTCTTCGGCGGAAGCACGAGTGTGATCATGAAAGGTTCTCATTGCATACGAAAGCTAAACATGCTGCATGCTCGTAAAAATAACTTCAAATACCCAAAACATTACATTACTAAAAACATTTATTACAGCATATTGTCTTAAAGTTTACAACTTTATTCAAAAGTAAACATAAACAACATCCACGAGCAAGAGTAGGACCGTGCGCACATCCACTTTAGTTACCTGAAATACATGTGAGTTTTGGAAAAACGTCAACATAATGTTGGTGTGAATTCATGCAGTTCTTGTATTGAACGTTTGTATACTTTGTATGAAAAACATGGTATGTATCTTGTATAAATCAAGTATCTCTGTATGTATCTTGTATAAATCAAGTATTTCTGTATGTATCTAGGTTTTTAATGGGTTGCAAGGCCATTAACATGTGACACGACATAGGAAGTATCCAAACCATAGGCATTTCTCTAGTTGTCGAATCACAACTGAGACACAAAAGCACTACTCGGTACTCGTTCTCACCAAGAGTGTGGCTGCCCCAAAACCCGTTAGATCTAACCTTTTGTTCTGCGGTCTAGGTATATTGTTGATTAATGGTGCTTATAGTACCCTATTCGTGACACGATTTCTCGTATCATGTGTCATTTCTCGTATCATTTCTCGTATCATTTTCTCAAAACGCATCATACTTGGTACTAGTTATCACCAAGAGTGCTTCTTGTTTTTGTATCCATCATACCATTTGTAAACATTGTAATATCTGTAACATGTATTTCCCCCCCCGAAATTATAAAACTGAAAACAGTTAAAAAATATGGGGAGCATGAACTCACAACTTTGCGTTCATGCGTCGTAAACTTCACCGGATTTGCTTATCTAGCGTCGTGACCTAAACGTGTTTTATTAACGTTAGTCACTAGACTTGTATCGCTCAAGTACAAGTCACTATCTTTTGTGTATGTATTCTTGTGTTAAAAATAATTTATATTTTTAACTATGTATCTTACTTATATTATTTTCGCAAAAATAAATATAAGTATCTTGTATTTTTCACCCGGATTATGTATTTTGTCCAAAACTTCATTTCATGTTTATAACTTGTCCAAGTTATTTATTCTGTGAAGAAATATATTTTCATAAATATATTTTCTTGTAAGTGTCTAAGCGTGTTGTATGTGTATTTTTGTGCTTTTACTTCTTATGAGTATTTAGCGTATTCTCAAGTCCTAATACACTATTACATGTAATACATACTACATACACTTGGCACAAAATTTGGTGATCAATAAATATATATATATATTTTTCTCAAAAATATACATACTTAATATCAATTTTAGTCTTGAAGAAATCATCACTTCTTAACACAAAAATTAGGGAAACCTTGGTAAATATTTTTAGATACATTTTTAGTGAATAAGTTCCTCAATAATTTTTTTTTTAAGTGTCAAAATTTATAAAAATTTTGACATGGTTTCCCCTAAAAATGGAGGTTTCCCCATGTTTCCAAAACATGTGTTTATTTTCTTTTTAAATCATCACAATCAATAATCAACTCATTCAACACCTACCGAGTGTCACAATCAAGTAAAGCACAATACATCATGAACTTGAAGTTTCGTAAAAACTTGTAGTAACTTACCATGTTATTTAGTAGGTTTAGTTACCCTTAAAAACATGGTTATTTGTTTGTACATCACTTTACTAAAAGATTTATTCGTTTACAACTTGTAAGATGATTTTACTAAAAATACTTCTCTTGTATTTTTCTTGTTAAAATATGTGTCTAGTCTTGTTTAAACACTAAGGATATGACAAGTTTATTTAGAAATCATAACTTTGTAAATCTCATAAATAAACTTGGTTCCTTGGGAAAATTATTTTTGTAATCGTCTATTTACAAGATTTCTATTTTGTTTAAATCATCTTTTCGTATGAAAACCCATTTCATTATTCAAGTTCATGAAAACATAAAGCATGAAGATCTTGGTCTTTCACAAGATCACCACTTTAACTTACTAGATCATGTGCTTAATCACAATCTTGTAGGTTTCTTATGATGTCTAACATCACTAACACTAATAATCAATCAACAAGAAGCAAATCAACATATTCAACATGTATTCTTATATTTTTAAGCTTATGTTAAGGATTTATTTTCATATTCTTTAGTGTTCTTGTGCCTAACAATATGCATCATCTTTTAACCAACTAAAATGGAAGTAAACAAGGGTGTTCAAGAATCTTATAACTATCTTAAAGCTAGGGAAGAACAATGAAGAATATGAAGTGGATAATAGCACACAAGAGAGGTCCTTCAAGTTCTTCAAGCACCAAACCTTCTTAAACACCTTCTTGCACCATGTAACTAGCTTGGAATGGTTGAACAATTGATGAAGATGGTGGTGGTGTGGGGGTGGCTCACGGCCGTGGGGGAGAGAGAAAGGAGGAGGGTGTGGTGTGTGAAGATGAAGTGAGGTCTTATGTCTTTATATAATACTTGCAAGATCTTTCAATATTTTTGAAATCTCATAAAATCTAAATAATATCAAAAGGAATTTATGCGAATCTAAGCAGATTATGCAAGATTTTGAGATATCTTGGCAAATATATGGTGGGGTCACCCCCTTTTGCAACCGTGAATGATATGGGGGTGGTGATACTTATAGCACATGACAAGATCTAAATAAGATCATATAATATCTATGAAGATCATATCATATCTTGCTAGATCATGTAAAGATCTAGTAAGGATTTTGGGGGATCTTGAAAATATTATGGTGGGGTCTCCTCATGTGACCGTATATATGGAATGGGGGAGGGGGTAAAATGTAAGTTGTGACAATTCGTATTTCAGACCTATCTTTGCACTTTGATGTAACGTATGTGAAAGATATGTGATTTTATGAAAGTGAATGATTATAGAAATGTTATGATGATACGTGCTTTGTGTAATGTATGTATGTATATAAATGGCCCAAACGCACAACACCCACCCGATCGCACAAGCTCATTCGGACCACAACTTGTATTCGGATCAATGGCAGCCCAAGTTTGGGTTCGGCCCATCCCCATTTGATCGATTAACACTTAGAGTGTTAGTAACATTCTCATAATTTGCAAAACACCCTCAAACACAAAACCCTAGTACTCCATCTCTCTCTCTCTCGAACCCGACGACAGCCAGGCATCCCCTCCATTGAAGATCTTTCTGCTTCGGATCAATTCTCGTTCACTCTCTTAATCGATTAGTGTTCATAGTTATTGCCTTGTTAATTGGTACCGTGATTTAGATGTTCTCAGGCAATGACTTATGAATAATATATTATTGATTATGAATGTTGATGGTTAGTATTGATATTCGGTTCACATGTAAAGGATTTTGATCAATAATTGTTAATCGTGTGATGTTGCTTATGATCTAGAAATCAATTGCAAATAATCGGCTGTGATATACGATTAGGATGATGGTGATGTTGTTAGGATCATGAGCCATGTTAATGATTGTGTTTAGTGTTCATGTTTTGATTGTATTTAGGGTTCATATGAATTAGATGTTAAAAACCTTTGTTTGATCGGCTAAGGGAATGATAACCTATGATTGTGTTAATTGACAATAAAGTTGGAAACAATTGAATGTTGTAACTGATTGTTTGATTGGACCGAATAATTGGAAACAAGATAACTAACTTGCACAATTCTAGGAAACGTGTAACTAGTTGCCATGCTAGGATAACTGAATTGATCGCACAAGCTGATCTGATTTTACGAGAAGTCTAGTCGCCCAAGTTGTAATGTTGATTTAACTGTTGGGTCGTACATATCATTTTGGACTGGACCGGTTTCCAATCGCACAACCCGCAACACACATGAGCCGCACAAGACCAAAGTATTGTATTGCTGGGCCTTGAAGCCCAAATTAGGTCGCACAAGAATTGTCCAGTCGCACAAGAGGAACTGGATCGCACAAGATTATTTAAATTGTTTTGTTGTTTGGGCCGGGTATATCTGTTTGGGCCGGGCTGGTTCCAATCGCACAAGGGATCTCGGATCGCACAAGTGATCCATTTTTAAACTAATTGGGCTGGTTAATTTCAGAACTGTTATGTTAATTGGGCCGGGCTTTGCGAATCGCACAACCCATTGTGGATCGCACAAGTATACGGATCGCACAATAGGTTGGGCCGTTATTGTGTTGGGCTTCATATTGGGAATCGCACAAGTCGGTTACGTTATGACTGTTAAACGTGATGATGTGTATTTGCTATGATCTATATGTGTCCCTTATATCTTAACTTATGTGATACGTACGTGCACTACTCGAAACCAAAACCTGACTTGTACGGTAACCCTGTTAGGACGTGGTTGACCACTAGCAACTAGACATGACCCTTCTGTGTATCTGCCGAGCAAACCAAGGTGAGTTCACACTCTTACCAAGGCATGGGATTCCCGGTGGGTTGGGAATGGGTTGAATAATGGGATTGAACAGTTACTCGTACTTACACGGCCACTAGACTATCTACCATTGTCCTCGGGTTAAGTAGGACACTTACGTAAAACCTACGTAAACAAGTACTTACCACTGTCCTCAAGTTACGAAAGGGCACTTACGTAAAACCTATGTAAACTCACACATGCTACTGTCTTCTGGGTTAGGAAGGACACTTACGTAAAACCTACGTAAACCCCACGCGTACCACTGTCCTCGGGTAAAGAAGGGCACTTACGTAAAGCCTACGTAAACCTCGTACGTACTCCTGTTCTCAGGTTAAGAAGAACATTAATGGTTACAAATAGTCTAGTAAAGATAAGCATGGGAAGCCCCCACTAGTAGTACATACATGCATGGGAAGCCCCCACTAGTAGTACATACATGCATGGGAAGCCCCCACTAGTAGTACATACATGCATGGGAAGCCCCCACTAGTAGTACATACATGCATGGGAAGCCCCCACTAAATGAACATACGACTTACTATTACGAACTTACTTACTGTGAACTCGCTCAACTAGTTGTTGACTCTCTGTTACATGCCTTGCAGGACCATAGGTACACATGGAGCTTGCACGGGAGGCGCAGTCATTATGGGCACGGATTGTGGATGTTTTGATAAACACTTATGACAGTTGAAAACTTAATAATTACGTTGGAATTTTATACTATGCTTCCGCTACACAAACTATGTTATTTGAACACCTTTCATATTGTGGGTTGATATACATTTACGTTTGCTAACTTCTTATACGTTCAATATGATTGGTGGCTTGATCCTGGTCAGTCACGCTCCCAAGCGGTGATACCCCGCATATGGATTTTGGGGGTGTGACAGATTGGTATCAGAGCCATTGGTTATAGAGAACTTGGTTTTAATAAGGGGAAAACGTTTTTATTAAAACCAGACTATAACTAGAACAGTGCTCTCAACGATCCACAACGACGCTTCGCTCCATGTGCAAGACTCAACATCCTAGGTAATATGGTTTATGTTTATATTGCCTACTTGCTAGATTACATAGAACTTTGCTCAGGGTATGCTTAGATACACATAACTACTATTACTTGAGAACACTTGCGTGCTTACTCTCTTCTGCCATCGCACTTTTCGCGAACCTCTCTCTTACTTATGTTATCTTTGCTATGAAGATCATGTCTGGACGTGTTAACATGACTCAAGCCCAGTTGACGGCTCTCATTAACGAACAAGTTGCTGCGGCACTTGCAGCCGCACAAGCAGGAGGTATATCCTGTAGTCATAACTCACACTAGGATCTTTAGATCCTACACTCCTAAACCAACTCTTGTGTTTAACTTTGTCCTATTCGTACACAATAGGTCAACCTGCACAGCAACCTGTTTGCACTTTCAAGAACTTCATGGACTGTCGTCCAAGCACGTTTAGTGGCACTGAAGGAGCGGTTGGACTCCTCCATTGGTTCGAAAAGCTCGAGTCGGTATTTGAGATGTATGAATGCCCTGAGGCTCGCAGGGTGAAATACGCCACTGGTACTTTGGAAGGAATTGCGCTAACTTGGTGAAACGCGCAAGTTCAGATTCTAGGGCTGGCAGCTGCTAACGCCACCCCTTGGAACAATTTCAAGGAACTGATTAAGCGGGAATACTGCACACGTGATGACATCTACAAGTTGGAAGTGGAGCTTTATCATCTGAAAATGATGGGGTCGGAAATCGAAGCTTATACGAAGCGGTCGAACGAACTGGCCATCTTGTGTCCAACCATGGTGGACCCTCCAATCAAGCGCATTGAGTTGTATCTCAAGGGTCTAGCACTAGAAATTCAGAGCCATGTGACATCGGCTAACCTCGACAATATCCAAGACATTCAGCGTCTTGCTCATCGCCTCACGGATCAGGCGGTGGAACAGAACAAGCTGGCAAAACGTGTCAGCGCAACTACTACTGCTACCACCTCTGCTACTCCTGCTACTCCTAGTGACAACAAGCGGAAATGGGATGGGGATTCCAGCAAAGGTTCAGCTTCATTTCAGTCTCAGGTTCAGCAGCAAAAGACTGACCACTACCAGAGTCCCAGTCAGCAGTCATCTGGTAGTCGCGAGCAGAGAAGGTATCAAGGAAATCACCCAAGGTGCAACAACTTTAACAGACACCACAGTGGCCAGTGCAACAAGGGTCGCTGTCAGAGGTGTCTCAAGATGGGTCATGAGGCCAAGGATTGCAGGAGCCCACGACCTACCAGAACCAGCAACAACCACCAGCTCCTCAAAACCAGCAGCAGCAGCAACAGCGAGGCAACAGGGGATGCTTTCAGTGTGGTGGTGAAGGCCATTTCAAGCGGGATTGCCCCCAGTTAAACCAGAATCGCAACAACAACAACAACAATCAGGGCAATGGTAACCACAATGGTGGAAACAACAATGGCAACGAAGCTAGGGGCCGTGCATTTGTGCTAGGGCAGGGTGATGCCAGGAATGATCCCAACGTAGTTATGGGTAAGTTTCTTCTTGACGACTTTTACGTTACTGTTTTGTTTGATTCGGGTGCGGATACAAGTTATATGTCTTTGAAAGTTAGCTAAATGTTAAAACGTGCACCAACTCCCCTAAACACCAAACACGTCGTAGAGTTAGCAAATGGTAAGAGTCTAGAGGCCACGCACATAGTTCAGGGTTGTAATCTTATCCTTGCTGGTCAGACTTTCTCCATCGATCTCATTCCCATAGTTCTGGGTAGTTTCGACATCGTCATTGGTATGGACTGGTTATCCCAACATCAAGCGGAGATCTTATGCAAGGAGACGATAATTCGTATTCCTCGTTCTGGTAAAGAACCTCTCGTGATTCAAGGCGACGAGAGTGGTGCTGTGGTAGGCATCATCTCCTTTCTAAAGGCTCAGAAGTGTTTGCGTAAGGGCCACGCTGCCATTCTAGCACTTGTTACCGATGCATCAGCAAAAGAAAAGAAATTGGAAGATATTCCATTTGTACGCGAC
Organism: Helianthus annuus; assembly: GCF_002127325.2. NCBI lineage: Eukaryota > Viridiplantae > Streptophyta > Magnoliopsida > Asterales > Asteraceae > Helianthus > Helianthus annuus. The sequence continues at coordinate 47,586,891 of NC_035446.2, read as the reverse complement.
TTTCCTCAGGTGTTCCCTGAAGATTTACCTGGTCTACCGCCTCATCGTCAAGTCGAATTCCAGATTGAACTAGCTCCAGGAGCAGCACCCATAGCTCGAGCACCATATCGCTTTGCTCCGTCAGAGTTGGAAGAACTCTCTGCACAGCAACAAGAACTCTTGGATAAGGGATTTATCCGACCTAGCTCTTCGCCCTGGGGAGCTCCAGTATTGTTTGTGAAAAAGAAGGACGGTACCTTCAGGATGTGCATTGATTACCGTGAACTGAACAAGGTGACAGTGAAGAACCGCTACCCTCTTCCACGTATTGATGATTTATTCGACTGGTTGCAAGGGTCGTGCTATTACTCCAAGATAGACCTGAGGTCAGGTTACCATCAGCTGAGAGTCCGGGATGAGGACGTCTCCAAAACAGCATTCAGAACTCACTACGGCCATTACGAGTTTCTAGTCATGCCTTTCGGGCTAACAAACGCACCGGTAGTCTTTACGGATCTTATGAACAGGGTGTGTAAACCCTACCTAGACAAGTTTGTCATTGTCTTCATCGACGATATCCTGGTCTATTCTAAAAGTCAGGAGGAGCACGAGCAGCACTTGCGACTCATTTTGGAACTTCTTCGATCAGAACAGCTGTACGCCAAGTTTTCAAAATGCGACTTCTGGCTTCGTGAAGTCCACTTTCTAGGCCATGTGGTAAACAAGGATGGGATCCATGTTGATCCATCAAAGGTAGATTCGATCAGGAACTGGCCTGCACCGCGTACACCAACGGAAATACGCCAATTCTTGGGTTTGGCAGGTTACTACAGGCGGTTCATAAAAGATTTCTCTAAGATTGCACAGCCGCTTACACTACTGACACAGAAGGGTGTCACCTACCGTTGGGGTAATACTCAGGAAACCGCTTTTCAGCACTTAAAGGATAGACTTTGCAGTGCACCTATCCTCTCATTGCCAGAGGGCACGGACGATTTCGTGGTCTATTGTGACGCATCGATACAGGGGCTTGGTTGTGTATTGATGCAACGGGATAAAGTTACTGCTTACGCTTCGCGCCAACTCAAGATTCACGAGCGGAACTACACGACGCATGATTTAGAGCTGGGAGCTGTTGTTTTTGCACTCAAGATATGGCGACACTACCTGTACGGTACCAAGTGCACTATCTACACCGATCACAGGAGTCTCGAGCATATCTTCAAGCAGAAGGAATTGAACATGCATCAACGACGATGGGTTGAACTACTGAACGATTACGAGTGTGCCATCAAGTACCATCCAGGCAAAGCCAATGTCGTGGCTGACGTCCTCAGTCGGAAAGACACTCTACCTAGACGTGTGCGAGCACTACAGCTTACTATTCAATCTGGTCTTCCTGCACAGATACGAGATGCTCAGGTAGAAGCACTGAAACCAGAAAACGTGAGGGCTGAAGCCTTACGTGGCTCAAGGCAACGATTAGAACAGCGGGAAGACGGTGCCTATTATGTAACGAGGCGTACTTGGGTTCCACTGTATGGCAACCTACGCGAGCTCGTAATGGACGAAGCTCATAAGTCTCGCTACTCGGTACATCCAGGTTCGGATAAAATGTACCACGATCTCAGGACTACATATTGGTGGCCTAGCATGAAGGCCCACATAGCAACTTACGTTGGCAAGTGTCTGACTTGTGCGAGAGTCAAGGCGGAATATCAGAAACCATCAGGCCTACTTCAGCAACCCAAGATACCACAGTGGAAATGGGAGGAAATTTCCATGGACTTTGTTACTGGCCTGCCTAGATCCCAGCGTGGGAACGATACTATCTGGGTGATCGTGGATCGACTCACAAAATCTGCTCACTTCTTGGCAATCAAAGAAACAGACAAGTTCTCCACATTAGAAGACATCTACTTGAAGGAAGTTGTCTCAAGGCACGGGGTGCCCACCTCTATCATTTCGGATCGCGATGCACGATTTACTTCAGAACTGTGGCAAGCAATGCACAAATCTTTTGGCTCTCGATTAGACATGAGCACAACATATCACCCTCAGACGGATGGGCAGTCTGAGCGCACGATTCAAACCCTAGAAGACATGCTTCGGGCATGTGTCATTGATTTCGGCAACAGCTGGGAAAAGCATCTCCCTTTAGTGGAGTTCTCGTACAATAACAGTTACCATACCAGCATCCAAGCCACTCCATTCGAGGCATTGTACGGACGTAAATGCCGGTCACCTCTCTGTTGGGCAGAGGTGGGGGATACTCAAATCACAGGACCAGAAATGGTAGTTGATGCTTTCGAACGGATTACACAGATACGGCAATGCATGGCAGCGGCTCGTGACCATCAGAAAAGTTACGCTGATAAGCGTAGGAAACCACTCGAGTTCCAAGTTGGGGATCGAGTGCTACTCAAAGTCTCACCCTGGAAGGGTGTGGTTCGTTTTGGCAAACGGGGCAAACTCAATCCACGGTATGTCGGACCATTCGAGATCACAGAAAGAATAGGCAAAGTAGCCTACAGATTGAACCTACCTCATAATTCCTTTGAAGGAGCTCACTATCGACGAACAGTTACATTTCGTTGAGGAACCAGTTGAAATCACGGACCAGGATGTTAAGGTCCTCAAGAACACGAGAATCCCTCTTGTTCGAGTTCGTTGGAACTCCCGTCGTGGCCCAAAGTTCACCTGGGAACGAGAAGATCAAATAAAAGAAAAGTACCCTCAGTTGTTCGCGAACAGTACAACCACTACTGAGGCCGAAGCTACCACGGAATTTCGGGACGAAATTCCAGATCAACGGGGGGAGGATGTGACACCCCAGGAAAACCATCCAATTTAACTAGCTTCCTCAGTAAGTACGTACCAAATTTCGGGACGAAATTTCTTTTAAGTTGGGGATAATGTGACAACTCGTATTTCAGACCTATCTTTGCACTTTGATGTAACGTATGTGAATGATATGTGATTTTATGAAAGTGAATGATTATAGGAATGTTATGATGATACGTGCTTTGTGTAATGTATGCATGTATATAAATGGCCCAAACGCACAACACCCACCCGATCGCACAAGCTCATTCGGACCACAACTTGTATTTGGATCAAGGGCAGCCCAAGTTTGGGTTCGGCCCATCCCCATTTGATCGATTAACACTTAGAGTGTTAGTAACATTCTCATAATTTGCAAAACACCCTCTCACACAAAACCCTAGTACCCACTTTCTCTCTCTCGAACCCGACGGCAGCCAGGCATCCCCTCTATTGAAGATCTTTCTGCTTCGGATCAATTCTTGTTCACTCTTTTAATCGGTTAGTGTTCATAGTTATTGCCTTGTTAATTGGTACCGTGATTTAGATGTTCTCAGGCAATGACTTATGAATGATATATTATTGATTATGAATGTTGATGGTTAGTATTGATATTCGGTTCACATGTAAAGGATTTTGATCAATAATTGTTAATCGTGTGATGTTGCTTATGATCTAGAAATCAATTGCAAATAACCCGCTGTGATATACGATTAGGATGATGGTGATGTTGTTAGGATCATGAGCGATGTTAATGATTGTGTTTAGTGTTCATGTTTTGATTGTATTTAGGGTTCATATGAATTAGATGTTAAAAACCTTTGTTTGATCGGCTAAGGGAATGGTGATAACCTATGATTGTGTTAATTGACAACAAAGTTGGAAACCATTAAATGTTGTAACTGATTGTTTGATTGGACCGAATAATTGGAAACAAGATAACTAACTTGCACAATTCTAGGAAACGTGTAACTAGTTGCCATGCTAGGATAACTGAATTGATCGCACAAGCTGATCTGATTTTACGAGAAGTCTAGTCACACAAGTTGTAATGTTGATTTAACTGATGGGCCATACATATCATATTGGACTGGACCAGTTTCCAATCGCACAACCCGCAACACATATGAGCTGCATAAGACCAAAGTATTGTATTGCTGGGCCTTGAAGCCCAAATTGGGTCGCACAAGACGAACTGGACCGCACAAGATTATTTAAATTGTTTTGTTGTTTGGGTCGGGTATATCTGTTTGGGCCGGGGTGGTTCCAATCGCACAAGGGATCTCGGATCGCACAAGAGATCCATGTTTAAACTAATTGGGCTGGTTAATTTCAGAACTGTTATGTTAATTGGGTCGGGCTTTGCGAATCGCACAACCCATTGTGGATCGCACAAGTATGCGGATCGCACAATAGGTTGGGTCGTTATTATGTTGGGCTTCATTTTGGGAATCGCACAAGTCGGTTACGTTATGACTGTTAAACGTGATGATGTGTATTTGCTATGATCTATATGTGTCCCTTATATGTTAACTTATGTGATACGTACGTGCACTACTCGAAACCAAAACCTAACTTGTATGGTAACCCTGTTAGGACGTGGTTGACCACTAGCAACTAGACTTGATCCTTCTGTGTATCTGCCGAGCAAACCAAGGTGAGTTCACACTCTTACCAAGGCATGGGATTCCTGGTGGGTTGGGAATGGGTTGAATAATGGATTGAACAGTTACTCGTACTTACACGGCCACTAGACTATCTACCGTCGTCCTCGGGTTAAGCAGGACACTTACGTAAAACCTACGTAAACAAGTACTTACCACTGTCCTCAAGTTACGAAAGGGCACTTACGTAAAACCTACGTAAACTCACACATGCTACTGTCTTCTGGGTTAGGAAGGACACTTACGTAAAACCTACGTAAACCCCATGCGTACCACTGTCCTCGGGTAAAGAAGGGCACTTACGTAAAGCCTACGTTAACCTCGTACGTACTCCTGTTCTCAGGTTAAGAAGAACACTAATGGTTACAAATAGTCCAGTAAAGATAAGCATTGGAAGCCCCCACTAGTAGTACATACATGCATGGGAAGCCCCCACTAGTAGTAAAGATAAGCATGGGAAGCCCCCACTAGTAGTACATACATGCATGGGAAGCCCCCACTAGTAGTACATACATGCATGGGAAGCCCCCACTAAATGAACATACGACTTACTATTACGAACTTACTTACTGTGAACTCGCTTAACTAGTTGTTGACTCTCTGTTACATGCCTTGCAGGACCATAGGTACACATGGAGCTTGCACGGGAGGCGCAGTCGTTGTGGGCACGGATTGTGGATGTTTTGATAAACACTTATGACAGTTGAAAACTTAATAATTACGTTGGAATTTTATACTATGCTTCCGCTACACAAACTATGTTATTTGAACACCTTTCATATTGTGGGTTGATATACATTTACGTTTGCTAACTTCTTAGACGTTCAATATGATTGGTGGCTTGATCCTGGTCAGTCACGCTCCCAAGCGGTGATACCCCGCGTGTGGATTTTGGGGGTGTGACATAAGTTCCAACTCCAATTTATAAACAAGTTAGCTTTCAAGTGTAATTTTTAGGGACTTGTTGTGTTATTATGTTAAAAGGTGTGACAACTCGTAATTCAGAATCTATCTTTGTGCTTAGTGTATGATTATGTGAACTTAAATGATTAATTGAAGGTTATATTGTTATGTTATGTTATGTGTTTTATATGTGAATGTGTGTATGTACATAAATGAACCGATCGCACAAACACTCTGGGTCGCATATCTACCCACCCTCGCACATTCCTTGGTTATTTGGGCTCGGCCCAAAACCCCTCATTCCGATGCTCGACACAAACAAAGCCCAAAGACTGGGCCGGAGTCACCTATCTAACGCATACACACATGTGTGGTGTGTAGTTTCCATATTCTTCAAAAACACTAAAACATAACAAAACCCTAGTGCTCTCTATCTTCTTCATTCAACGGCAGCGTGTGATCGAAGCCTCACCCTCTCGAAGCTCTCCCTCTTTCTGTTCGAGCATCATCTCCCTCTCGTTCTTGTGCAAAATCTCAACACTCTCGGTAAGTATGAATGATTCCTTGATTGATTTCGTGTTTACACGTTTAATGATATTGTTCTTATAAATCCGAACATGATTACGGTTGTGATATGTCTGATCATTGTTATATGTTGCACGAGGGATTAGGGGATCGCACAAAGATTGTTTAGTGATTAGTTGTGACATGAGGATATGGTTATTAATAAGAAATCATTCGGATATCAAATAATTAGTTCATATTGTATGATGATATTGACTTGATGAATTGTCGTACGGATTGATCCGAATAGGCATAATCATGATGATAAGGGGTATATAACTCATCGATTTGGTTGTCTTGAATATTGATGTGTGTGAATGTGCAAACAATAGATCTAGGGTTCATACGAATTCAGGGAATGGAAACCGTTTGATCCGTTTTAAATGCTAAATGATTAAGATTAATTGTTATGGACATGTTTGGAATCATTCCCCAAATAACCGACTCTAGATTAGTGTAACCGATCCCATGATTTAAGCACTTATTAAACTGATTACGCGTATAATCGCACAAAGTTAAGTCAGTCGCACAAAGCCCACTCTAGTCGCACAACATTGGACTTGGGCGAACTGTTGGGCTGATTCATATTGGGCCTGCATTGTTGGATCGCACAACCCACAACACACATGAGTCGCACAAGTCAATGTTGGATCGCACAATATAGGGTCAGTCGCACAAGACCCTCCGGATCGCATAAGTCACACGGATCGCACAAGACCCCTATTTGTTATTAATTGGGCCGAGTATGTTGTTTGACCGTTTATGTTGTCGGGTCGGGTTTATGCTGGATCGCACAACATGTTGGGCCGGGTATTATTTGGGTTTCTTTGATGAGTCGCACAAGTATGAATATGTTATGCTCGTGACTGTTAAGTGTTGCCATGATCCATACGTGATCGAAACCTGTTAGTTATGTGTAGACATACGTGCATTACTTGAACCTAGTCTTGACTTGTATGGTAACCATGTTAGGACGTGGTTGACCAATTATAACTCAAGTAACCCTTTCGTGTAATCTGCCAAGCAAACCAAGGTGAGTTCACACTCTTACCAAGGCATGGGATTCCCGGGGTAGGGAATGGGATTGATTGTACTTACATGGTTATGGTGTCACACCCTGGCTTTTGCGGAAGCGTGGGTTTAGTTTGGTGTGACTTCTCAATACCATAGCAACAATCACAACATGCTATATGATAAAAACACTTGATGTTCATCCATTAAAATAGTTAAAAATACATAACATATTGTCTTGAAACAAAAACATCAACCACACGATACGTTTACAAAACATGACTTGTTTAAAAATGAGTTCATAAGACTCGACGAAAAGCTACCAATGACACAAGGACTTGAGACATGCAACTCGTCCAGGAAAGAGTTACACTTCCCAAACCTACGACTCCGGATGACATCCTTATTAAGTACGCAGCTAAACATGCATCACTTTCCAGATCCAACTTAATTACCTGAAATACATGTAGTTTAAAAAAGTCAACAAAAGTTGAGCGAGTTCATGTGTAAGTCTGTGTGTATAAACCGTTTTAATATGTCTGTAAATAAAATAGTCCCTGGTATGTAGCAATAAGGAAAAACTGATCACCATTGGGTTACAAATCCAATAGTATATGTGAATGATGCAGGAAGACTCAAACCTAGCAAATTTGTCTCCGGTATGAAGACATAGTCACCACTATGGGCCCACGGCCTCATGGGTGTGGGCTCGCTACACCCAAATAGATCTATCACTCATGTCCCGTGGTCCTACTATGAGGATTAATGGCCTTAAGTGTCATGCCCACCACTCACTTGATCGCGTAATAAAAACCCCTCCTTAAGCTAATCATACCAATTATAAAATGTCTGAAATAATTTGTAAACATGTATTCCACCCCCGAAGTAATAAAACCAAAAACAGTAAAGGAATAGGGGGTCATGAACTCACCGTAGTGCGTCTTGACTCGAACTTAAACTCTTTCCGCTACACGACAACCTACAACGTACTAATGTCTATTAGACGAACGGGCCGTGCCTTGGCTTAGAGTTTAGTGTTTTGATTTATGTTACTTTGGTATTATTTTGTTAAAACAATAATAATTATTTAACTGAACTATCGTTCTTAGAAAAATAGTTAGACAACTATTTCGTATCTATTTTCTCGAATATTTTACTAAGTGTTCGGATTTTCGGAAAATTTCGGCAGAGTCTCCTCTGTAAATAGAGGTGTCCATGCTTAAATAGCATATCATTTTCTTTTATATATATCAACTAGTTCATTTTCAATAACCAAACCAACATATAGACATACAAAACTTTACATACTTCATTTCAGCTTTATTACTCGAAACAGGACCATTTTCGAGGATTTTTATAAAATAGTTACCCTTTTCTAAAAATACTCAAATTTTTACAGAATGTCACAAATATTCCAAAGTTTATTGTGTAAAAATATCAAAGTCTAATTCGTTACCCATATTTTATAGAAAATCATTTTCTTGACTGCAATCAGATTTGTTACCTTCTGATCGCAGTTTACGGAAATATTCACTAAAAATGAACCGTAAGTCCGTTTGACGAAATTCCAGTTGGAGGGTCGTCCTGACAATGGTGTCTATCTACTGTGAAAATTCCATGAGTTGATTTTACTCAGGTTTTAAGTTATGACTCCGAAAATAACATACGTTTTCTGAAATAAAAATGCAGCTTGAGCTGCTGTCCAAAAATAGTCTTTTAAAAATAGTAAACGGTCTCGAAAAATTACGATTCCAGTGCTATTTGTTTACTTATTCCAAAATACTCATTTTAGGCTTTAGAAAATCCGTTTTTCGACTTAAAATGATCCCGTTACAGCCTGTTGAAGTTGGCTGGAAATCCAACTCAGCAAGCTGTTTAAGCTTTTGTGTGTGATGAACATTCAACAATCGTATCAAGAATCGAAGTGGAACAAGAGTATGAATGGACTTACTACTAGCACAAGGCTAGGGTTGTAATCTTAGTGCAAGGATGATGAAGAATGATGGTGAGAAAAGCTTGAACAAGGCTTCTTGGGAGCACTTCAACTTCTCACTTCTATGGAGGATCTATACAACTTGAATGAGAGCTTGATGGAGAAGAAATGGAGGTATGAAGTATGGTGGTGATGGAAATCAGTTGTGGAGAGAGGGGGGGGGTATGAACCGAATTATAGAGAGAGGAGAGAGGAGGAGGAGTGCAAGTTAGTAGTAATGATTCACTAATCCTTGGAAACATGCATCTAGCTTGTAGGAAAAATTATGACAAGAATTTGGCCAATGAAATCAAGATTTTCTTTTCACAATATCCTAACAATATATTATTATAATCATGGCAGAAAATTGGTTGGGGGGGGGGGGTAAAATGTAAATTTTTGTATGTCATGTTTACATGGTGCATGGGGATTTTTGTGACCATAATTCATTTAAAATGATAAAATAATATTTCTAACAATATTTTCATGTCTCGGATAATGTCTGGTTGTTCGGTTTCGCATCGTTCCATTAAAGCGTTTAATTGTCCCGTAAAGCATCTTTTGTGCATCTTTTTGTAACGAAATTAATTCCAACACTTAGGAAAGTGTCCAGGACCATTTAGTTAATACTCTGTATAATATGAGTGTGTTAAAAGCTGAGTTGTTACTAAAAATGCGGAATTCTGTAATTAAATTGCGTTTTAGGCACTTTCCGGCACTCAAACTATCACCTAGTGACATAGTCTTATGGTCCTCACCTCCCTACACTCCATATTGGTGTAGTGTTTTATTCCTGACCCATACTGGCCTAAAAATAGTATCTGTCTAAGTGCTGGCATTGTCAGCATGTGTCTGAGTTATCCGCTCACTGTACTAACTATGCTTTGTGCATCCGGTTTGTCACTAAGAGTCTATATGAAATAATTGGAGTGACTGTATGTAAAGAATGCACATGTATGTATATAACATAAATCAGTAAGTAGTTTAAAGTGTCAGATGTAGTCAAGCACAGTCATTAAGCACATAATTAGGGTTAATTAATTTGTACAGTACCTGTAATTTTGCGGGTTGTCACATTCTCCCCCTGTTAAGAAAATTTCGTCCCGAAATTTTAAGTTCTACTTCTAGTTACAGGGGTCTTGGGGAATAAATGTGGGTACTTGGCCTTCATACAATCCTCACGCTCCCACGTGAACTCCGGGCCGTGTCGTGCATTCTATCGAACTTTAACGAGTTTGACACTACTCCGGCGTGTCTTATTGATCTTCCAGTCCGTAACTTCAACCGGTTCCTCCACAAAATGGAGTGTGTCGTCAATACGAACCTCGTCAGCAGGAATGACAACTGTCTCTTGAGTCGGACTCTTCTTCAGGTTCGATACATGGAATGTATCATGAACCCTATTAAGTTCCGCAGGCAAGTCCAACTTGTATGCTACAAGCCCAATCCTTTGCAGGATTCTGAAAGGACCAATGTAGCGCGGATTCAGTTTCCCACGCTTTCCAAAGCTTGCCACACCCTTCCAGGGTGAAACCTTTAACAAAACCATATCCCCAACTTGAAATTCCAAGGGTTTCCTTCTTTGGTTTGCATAGCCTTTCTGTCTGTCGCGAGCTGCCTCAATGCGTTTTCGAATTTGAAAGATCTTGTCTGTTGTTTCCTGAACCATTTCGGGGCCAACCAGCTGTCTATCACCCGCATCACCCCAGCATAACGGTGATCGACACTTGCGCCCATAAAGAGCTTCAAACGGTGCTGCTCCAATGCTGGTGTGGTAACTGTTGTTGTATGAAAATTCGACCAAGGGTAAGTGTTTGTCCCAGCTACCACCCAGGTCCATTACACATGCTCTCAGCATATCTTCCAATGTTTGAATCGTTCGTTCACTCTGGCCATCCGTTTGTGGGTGAAATGCTGTACTCAGGTTCAGCTGAGAACCAAATGCTTCTTGGAAGGACTGCCAAATCCTTGATACGAATCGTCCATCTCTATCAGAGATAATCGAGAGAGGCACTCCATGACGTGCAACAATCTCCCTCATGTATATTTCAGCAAGTTTACTCGTGTTGTCCTTTTCCCTGATCGGCAGGAAGTGCGCAGACTTTGTCAGCCGATCTACAATTACCCAAATTGTATCGTGGCCCTTTGGCGTCTTTGGCAATTTCGTTATGAAGTCCATGGAAATCTGTTCCCATTTCCATTGGGGTATTACAAGTTGTTGCAGGAGACCTGAAGGCTTCTGGTACTCGGCTTTAACCTTGGCGCACGTTAAACATCTACCAACATATACTGCAACATCACCTTTCATCCTAGGCCACCAATAGAAATCCTTAAGATCTTGGTACATTTTATCCTCTCCTGGATGAATTGAGTACCGTGACTTGTGAGCCTCATCGAATATAACCTTCCTCAATCCTCCAAACAGAGGAACCCAAATTCGATTCATGAAACGCAAGGTTCCTTCCTTGTTTGGCACTAACTGTTTCTCCATTCCATGGAGATACTCATCCTCAATATTGCTTTCTTTCAAAGCTTCTCTCTGCGTGGCACAAATGCGCAACGAGAGGTCTGTCTGGACAATCATTTCTAAAGCCCTAACCCTTATGGGCTTAATCCTTTCTTTTCGACTCAAGGCGTCAGCAACTACATTCGCCTTTTCGGGGTGATACTTGATTTCACAGTCGTAGTCGTTCAACAGTTCAACCCAACGTCTCTGTCTCATATTAAGCTCCTTTTGATCAAAGATGTGCTGTAAACTCTTGTGATCAGTGAAGATTGTACATCTTGTTCCATACAGATAGTGTCGCCGGATCTTCAATGCGAACACTACGGCGCCTAACTCTAAGTCATGCGTGGTGTAGTTTTTCTCATGTACCTTCAGTTGGCGTGAAGCATAGGCTATGACCTTCTGTCGCTGCATCAACACGCAGCCTAAACCCTGACGCGAGGCATCACAATACACCACGAAGTCGTCCGTGCCTTGGGGTAGAGCTAAAATCGGTGCGTCACAAAGCTTGTTTTTCAACAACTGAAACGCTTCTTCTTGCTTATCGCTCAAATCAAACTTCTTGTCCTTTTGAGTAAGTGCGGTGAGAGGTTGAGCGATTTTTGAAAAATCCTCAATGAACCTTCGATAATACCCAGCCAAACCTAAGAATTGCCGAATCTCGGTTGGCGTTTTCGGTGACTCCCAATTCTTGATCGCCTCGATCTTTGTGGGATCCACATGGATTCCACTTCCATTAACCACATGTCCAAGAAACTGGACTTCGCGTAACCAAAACTCACACTTCGAGAACTTAGCGTACAACTTCTCCTTCTTAAGCAGCTCTAGAATAGCTCTCAAGTGTTGCTCGTGCTCTTCCTTCGTCTTCGAGTAGATCAAAATATCATCAATGAATACGATTACAAACTTGTCGAGGTACGGCTTGCAGACTCTATTCATCAAGTCCATGAAAACTGCTGGAGCGTTTGTCAACCCAAACGGCATAACCAGAAACTCGTAATGTCCATATCGAGTTCTAAAAGCAGTTTTGGGAATACTTTCCTCTTGTATTCTCAACTGGTGATAACCTGATCTTAGATCGATCTTTGAGTAAAAACTTGAACCTTGTAGTTGATCGAACAGGTCATCGATCCTTGGCAAAGGATATCTGTTCTTGACAGTCAACTTGTTAAGCTCGTGGTAGTCTATACACATGCGAAAGCTACCATCCTTCTTCTTAACGAACAAAACTGGAGCTCCCCAAGGCGAGAAGCTTGGTCTGATGAATCCTTTATCTAACAGCTCTTGGAGTTGTGTCGACAGCTCTTGCATCTCTGAAGGTGCAAGTCGATAAGGTGCCTTAGCTACAGGCGCGGCGCCTGGAACTAAGTCAATGCGGAATTCGACTTGTCTTGGAGGCGGCAATCCTGGTAAGTCTTCTGGAAAGACTTCAGGATATTCCTTCACGATAGGAATGTCTTCGATCTTGGGCTCAGCGGCTTCCTTATCCACAAGGTGTGCAAAAAAGGCAACACATCCTTTCTTCAAACACTTCCTAGCTTTCAAGCAGCTAATGATCCTCAATGGCGTATCGCGCTTCTCTCCGTGAACTACAATCGTCTCTCCATCGGCCATTGGAATGCGGATGGTCTTCTCGTGACAAACCACCTCGGCTTTGTTGCTAGACAGCCAATCCCTCCCTATTACCACGTCGAAGCTTCCCAACTCGACGGGCAGTAGATCTAGCGTAAATCCGTGTCCTCCCAGTTCTATCATGCATCCCCTAATAACTTCACCCGTTTCCACTAGTTTTCCATTCGCCAATTCAATAGAGTACGGAACGTCTAACTTACTAGCGGTTAACCCAAGCATGTTCTTAAAGTCTAACTATACGAAACTATAATCGGCACCAGTATCAAAAAGCACAGATGCATAGCGTTGATTTATAGGGAACGTACCAGTGACAACATTCGGATCTTGGCGCGCTTCCCTCGCACCAATGTTAAAAACTCGGCCTTGAGCTTGATTTATCTTTGGACATTCCCTCTTGAAGTGCCCAACGTCCCCGCAGTTGAAGCATCCTGGCCCTCGGCCATTCCCATTTCCATTTCCGTTTCGATTTCCGTTTGTTCCCCGGTTACCAGCTTGATTCGAGGCATTCCCACGATTTCCGCTTCCCCCATTATTTCCTTGCGACCTGTTTCCATTACCACGGTTGTTGTTATTGTAACCCCTTTGGCCACCTTGGCCTGATCCAACCCAACACGTCTCCTTCGAATGGCCTGTCTTCCCGCAAGATTCACATTTCCTGAGTCGGCACGGGCCGGGATGATGGAACTGACATGTACCACACTTGGGCAGAGTGCCCATGTATCCCCTTCCTCTGTTTTCGGCACCAGTTCCGGCCCTGGCTGGTGCACTTCCTTCTTCCCTCTTGCTAACACTGCTGGTGCCCTTTTTGAAATTTGAGAACTTCCTCTTGTTCTCACTTGGCGACGATTCAACATGTGTTTCCTTCTTTTTCGGTTCAGAGATTGAAAATTTGTTCAATCTGATGGCTTCCTCTGTAAGGGCCACACTGAGATCAATGGCTTCGGTAATCGTTGGGGGTTTGGACGTCGTTACCATGCTCATGATTTGGGGTGCCAATCGCCAGATGAAACGCTCAATGCGTTTAAACTCAGGCTCAACCATATACGGCACAACGCGTGACAAGTCGTGAAACCTTTGCACATATTCAGCAATCTTTGGGCCGTCCATTTTGAGGTGCCAGAACTCGGTTTCCAGTTTCTGTATCTCGGCCCGAGAACAGTATCTCTTCCTCATGAGCTCCTTCAGCTCAGTCCATGTCATAGCATACACCGCTGCTTCCCCCAGGGTCTGTACTTGAAGGTTCCACCAAGATAGGGCACCGTCAAGAAAGAGCCCTGAGATGTACGTAACTTGGTGCTCGAGAGCACACTTGCTCATCCTTATAACAGAATCCGTCTTCTCTGTCCACCTAACGAAAGCAATAGCACCCCCAGTGCCGTCATAGTTCAAGGGTTTACAATCCAGGAATTGCTTGTAGGTACAACCGTTGGGAGGGTTGTTGTTGCTGTTCGGAATGTTGCCGCTTGTTTCTCCTTGAGAAGCAGCATACTGCGCAATAGCGGCAGCGATGATTCCTTGTAGTTCTGCCTGGTTAGTCGGCATGCGTGCGTCACGTCGAGGAGGCATTTCCTAGAGGATGTTCCATATTGGTCAGGTCATAGTAAGTATAGTAATTATACGTATACATTGTAACATCCATTATCCACATAACATCTCATGTCATAACCATAACAAATAATCAACAATGCATGAAAGTAAAAGACTTGCGATTAATGTTTCATAAACAAACCACCAATACAGTTTCACAATTTTACCATGTGCCAAAATATATGTCGGAGTACAATAACAAATAAACCAAAAATCAAAATCGTGGTCTTCAAAAAAAAGTCTTCATATTCATGGCTCTAGCACTGTCTTCCCACTAAGAGTAGCCGGTCTGAAATCTCTGTTGCCCGAGTATATCCCTAAGCTGACGGTGGAGGAGGAGGTGGAAAATGAGAGAAAATCAATCGGCGCAACTGCACCAAATCCTCCTCAAGTGCATAGGCAAAACGTAACACGAAAGCAACCTGTCGATCGAGAGGGAGGAAATGAACGTCTGAATCCTGAAATGAGGGAAAAGAAGTGTGCGATGCTGAAAACTGGGTCTGACAGGGACAGTGAGGATGTGGAGCTCTCTCCAACCGCTGGACACATTGCCGCAAGGCGTCCCGCCATAACTGCAGCGACGTGAGCGTGTCCTCCACAGAGAATCCGTCATAGAATGGATGATAAGGGTCAGATGCAGGCATGACATGGGGTGCTGACCATAGGGATGGTTCACCCATCGGGGCTGAAACCGAAAGTGTAATGTGTGGGGTAAATACAAACTGTGAAGTAACATGGGGTAACTGGGTCTCGAAAGGTGCAGAAAGTGACACCGGTGGAACAAAATCTAAATAAGGGACCTGCGGTAAAAACTGGCTATCCTCTGGCATGAATTGGGTGTGCCCAAAAAGCTGGCTCGACGATCCCTCCCCGGGTTGGGGCGGAGGAATGTCCTGAAGGAAGGTGATAGGAAGGTCAGTGCGGTGAGTATCGGATGTGGATGGAGGAAACAAGGGAGCATCAAATGGTACAGCGATAGGTGCGGGAGGGGGAGTGACTGGGACTACGTACGAAGGGTAGTCATCCTCCTCAATCCACCCATTGCTGGAGTGGGCATACCTCGGGTCCATGTGGGTAGCGAATGGTGCAAGGTCATCAAAGATAGCCATGGGATCGGGTATCTCAATGGCTGGTGGTGCAACAACGGGTGTATCAGAGGCAGTAACAGGGTCAACGGCAAGAACGGGCTCGGAAGTGACTGGAGCGGGCTGAAAATCAACAAGCATGGCAGGAATCGGATCATCTGGATGAGCAGAAGCCTCAGCAGGCTGCTCCATCTCCATCTCCTCATCAGCGTCCATGCGAGGAATGTAACCGAATCCCAACGGTGGGATATGAGAAGCTATCGACTCAAAGGAATCAGAAGAGGACGAATCGGACTGAACCTCCATACCAGGAAGCTCGATCATGGGAACAATAGGATCAACATCTGGGATATCAACAGGCGGAACACCGTCCTCCACCGGGGCCCCACCATCCTGGTCTCCCTCCGGGGGACCCTAGATGAGTAGGTCGATGTCACCATCGGGTAAAGCGTCGATAGGTTGTTCCTCAAAGGGAACCGCAGCGAAGGGGAGAGGGGCAGGGATGGGAACAAGCGGTAGGTCCTCTCCAGGTGGGCCGTCAGCTAAAGGTACATCATCTCCGAAGATCGGTAGGGCAAAAGGCTGAAAGTCATCTTCATCAGTGCTCATGTAGTCTGAGGTGTAAACTCCCGAATCGGTAGCCATCTCGTCGTCAGAGGTAAAAGTCCTCGGGTCACTCGCGTCGGATACTCCGCTACCGGATGATGCCATGGTGTCTGTAACACATCCACAACATATGCACACAAATAAGATAAGCATGTAAACAAATAACAATAAAATCATGTATACATCCTAGTCTTTCCAGCCTATCCCTCCCAATCTCTAAGATTGAATTCCCTAGTCTCTCAGACTACTCCCTGGCCTCTAAGACCAACCTCCCAGTCTCTAAGACTCAAATTTCCCCCAGCCTCTAAGGCTAGACTTCCCCAATCTCTAAGATTGATCCCCTCAGTCTCTAAGACTGAAACCCCCCTCAGTCTCTAAGACTGATACAAAAATTTTGAAAAGTGTATTTGTGACCTTTTGTTTGTAAAAATGTTTGTGCCCTGGATCTGGACTTTTAATGTATGCAAATGTAAAAACGTTTGAAAACATTTTCGTGAGAGCCCTAATGATCATAGTCTAGACTCGAGAAGGAATCCTAGTTCGCTATGATCGAGGCTCTGATACCAAGCTGTCACACCCTGGCTTTTGCGGAAGCGTGGGTTTAGTTTGGTGTGACTTCTCAATACCATAGCAACAATCACAACATGCTATATGATAAAAACACTTGATGTTCATCCATTAAAATAGTTAAAAATACATAACATATTGTCTTGAAACAAAAACATCAACCACACGATACGTTTACAAAACATGACTTGTTTAAAAATGAGTTCATAAGACTCGACGAAAAGCTACCAACAACACAAGGACTTGAGACATGCAACTCGTCAAGGAAAGAGTTACACTTCCCAAACCTACGACTCCGGATGACATCCTTATTAAGTACGCAGCTAAACATGCATCACTTGCCAGATCCAACTTAATTACCTGAAATACATGTAGTTTAAAAAAGTCAACAAAAGTTGAGCGAGTTCATGTGTAAGTCTATGTGTATAAACCGTTTTAATATGTCTGTAAATAAAATAGTCCCTGGTATCTAGCAATAAGGAAAAACTGATCACCATTGGGTTGCAAATCCAATAGTATATGTGAATGATGCAGGAAGACTCAAACCTAGCAAATTTGTCTCCGGTATGAAGACATAGTCACCACTATGGGCCCCCGGCCTCATGGGTGTGGGCTCGCTACACCCAAATAGATCTATCACTCATGTCCCGTGGTCCTACTATGAGGATTAATGGCCTTAAGTGTCATGCCCACCACTCACTTGATCGCGTAATAAAAACCCCTCCTTAAGCTAATCATACCAATTATAAAATGTCTGAAATAATTTGTAAACATGTATTCCACCCCCGAAGTAATAAAACCAAAAACAGTAAAGGAATAGGGGGTCATGAACTCACCGTAGTGCGTCTTGACTCGAACTTAAACTCTTTCCGCTACACGACAACCTACAACGTACTAATGTCTATTAGACGAACGGGCCGTGCCTTGGCTTAGAGTTTAGTGTTTTGATTTATGTTACTTTGGTATTATTTTGTTAAAACAATAATAATTATTTAACTGAACTATCGTTCTTAGAAAAATAGTTAGACAACTATTTCGTATCTATTTTCTCGAATATTTTACTAAGTGTTCGGATTTTCGGAAAATTTCGGCAGAGTCTCCTCTGTAAATAGAGGTGTCCATGCTTAAATAGCATATCATTTTCTTTTATATATATCAACTAGTTCATTTTCAATAACCAAACCAACATATAGACATACAAAACTTTACATACTTCATTTCAGCTTTATTACCCGAAACAGGACCGTTTTCGAGGATTTTTATAAAATAGTTACCCTTTTCTAAAAATTCTTAAATTTTTACAGAATGTCAAATATGTTCCAAAGTTTATTGTGTAAAAATATCAAAGTCTAATTCGTTACCCATATTTTATAGAAAATCATTTTCTTGACTGCAATCAGATTTGTTACCTTCTGATCGCAGTTTACGGAAATATTCACTAAAAATGAACCGTAAGTCCGTTTGACGAAATTCCAGTTGGAGGGTCGTCCTGACAATGGTGTCTATCTACTGTAAATATTTCATGAGTTGATTTTACTCAGGTTTTAAGTTATGACTCTGAAAATAACATACTTTTTCTGAAATAAAAATGCAGCTTGAGCTGCTGTCCAAAAATAGTCTTTTAAAAATAGTAAACCGTCTCGAAAAATTACGATTCCAGTGCTATTTGTTTACTTATTCCAAAATACTCATTTTAGGCTTTAGAAAATCCGTTTTTCGACTTAAAATGATCCCGTTACAGCCTGTTGAAGTTGGCTGGAAATCCAACTCAGCAAGCTGTTTAAGCTTATGTGTGTGATGAACATTCAACAATCGTAACAAGAATCGAAGTGGAACAAGAGTATGAATGGACTTACTACTAGCACAAGGCTAGGGTTGTAATCTTAGTGCAAGGATGATGAAGAATGATGGTGAGAAAAGCTTGAACAAGGCTTCTTGGGAGCACTTCAACTTCTCACTTCTATGGAGGATCTTTACAACTTGAATGAGAGCTTGATGGAGAAGAAATGGAGGTATGAAGTATGGTGGTGATGGAAATCAGTTGTGGAGAGAGGGGGGGGGGTATGAACCGAATTATAGAGAGAGGAGAGAGGAGGAGGAGTGCAAGTTAGTAGTAATGATTCACTAATCCTTGGAAACATGCATCTAGCTTGTAGGAAAAATTATGACAAGAATTTGGCCAATGAAATTAAGATTTTCTTTTCACAATATCCTAACAATATATTATTATAATCATGGCAGAAAATCGGTTGGGGGGGGGGGGTAAAATGTAATTTTTTGTTAATTAGTAGGTAATTATTAAAAGGTTAAGGGTATATAGAAGTATAGTGGGTGTATGTCATGTTTACATGGTGCACATAATCATTTTGCACACATGCCTGGAGGGCCGCGATACAAATAAAACTAGTCTACAATACATGGGAAACTCCCACTAATCTTCGCAAACATGCCTGGAGGGCCGCGATGTAATTATAAACGATACATGGGTTACTAAACAAACAAACGGTTTACGAAATGAACACTATACTAAACAACCCACTGTGAACTCGCTCAACTAGTTGTTGACTCTCTCAAACATGCCTTGCAGGTCGTTAGGTATACATGGAGCTTGCACTGGGAGGCGCGGTCGTTGTGGACAAGGATCGTGATTTCTTTGTTAAACATTATGACATTTCATATTTATACTTATGATTGGGTTACTCTTATGCTTCCGCTAAACGTTGATATTATACTTATGTTTTAAACACCTTTCATATTGGTTTGGCTAAAATTACATTTACTTTATATATTGTTCAATATGATTGGTGGCTTGATCCTGGTCAGTCACGCCTCCAAGCGGTGATACTCCGCGGGTGGATTTTGGGGGTGTGACAGATTGGTATCAGAGCCATTGGTTATAGAGAACTCGGTTTTAATAAGGGGAAAACGTTTTTTATTAAAGCCAGACTATAACTAGTACAGAGCTCAACGATCCACAACGACGCTTCACTCCACGTGCAAGGCTCAACACACTAGGTACTACTATTCATGTTTACATTGCCTACTTGCTAGATTACATAGAACTTTGCTCACGGTATGCTTAGATTACATTGCCTACTATTCGTTATTGCTTGAGAACACTTGTGTGCTTACTCTCTTCTGTCACCGCACTATTCGCGAACCTCTCTCACTTATGTTACATTAGCTATAAAGATCATGGCTGGACGTATTAACTTGACTCAAGCCCAGTTGATGGCTCTCATTAACGAACAAGTTGCTGCGGCACTTGCAGCCGCACAAGCAGGAGGTATACCCTGCAGTCGTAACCCACACTAGGATCCTTAGATCCTACACTCCTAAACCAACTCTTGTGTTTAACCTTGTCCTATTCTTATATACACAACAGGCCAACACGCTCAACCACCTGTTTGCACTTTCAAGAATTTCATGGACTGTCGTCCTAGCACGTTCAGTGGCACGGAGGGAGTAGTGGGACTCCTACTTGAGATGTGTGAATGCCCTGAGGCTCGCAGGGTGAAGTACGCCACTGGTACTCTAGAAGGTGTTGCGCTGACTTGGTGGAATGCGTAAGTTCAGATATTAGGGCTGGCAGCTGCTAACGCCACCCCTTGGAATGATTTCCAGGAACTGATCAAACGGGAATACTGCACACGTGA